>NC_089844.1:114738814-115338814 GCF_035609145.1 Eleutherodactylus coqui
TGAGCAGAAGACCGGACTGCGCAAGCGCGTCTAAAAAAGCAAGCTGCCAGCGAATTTAGACGGAACCATGGAGACGAGGACGCTAGCAACGGAGCAGGTAAGTGGAATAACTTCTGTATGGCTCATATTTAATGCACGATGTACATTACAAAGTGCATTAATATGGCCATACGGAAGTGTATAACCCCACTTGGTTTCGCGAGACCCCCCCTTTAAATCCTAATTTCACCCGCTGAGCCGTTTTGTTATTGCTCCAATGCATATTTTAAAAAAACATTTCTCCAAATGGTATAACATGCAATAAATATCTGGTATACAGCTCCTAAGCAAACAAACCAGCATGTAGTTTGATCTTGCAGTCATGTGTTGCTCCCTCATCTAACCCATGCAAGCGGGATTGTATTGTGTAAATATGGAAAAATATAGTATTCTGGCAATTTTAAGCAACTGTGGCTTGGACCTAAATTTCTACAAAATAATGTGGAGCAGATTTACTAACACTAGTGGTTAGACAGTGCAAACTAAGATAGAATTACAATGTATCCGATTTAGCACAGTGACTGGATGATAAATCTGACATATTTTTAGACACTTTGTACCATCTATTAGTTGACTTAGATTTGCATCTTAAAGGAGATGTCCCGAGGCAGCAAGTGGGTCTATACACTTCTGTATGGCCATAATAATGCACTTTGTAATATACATTGTGCATTAATTATGAGCCATACAGAAGTTATAAAAAGTTTTTTACTTACCTGCTCCGTTGCTAGCGTCCTCGTTCCCATGGAGCCGACTAATTTTTGGCCTCCGATGGCCAAATTAGCCGCGCTTGCGCAGTCCGGGTCTTCAGCAGTCTTCTATGGAGCCGCTCGTGCCAGAGAGCGGCTCCGTGTAGCTCCGCCCCGTCACGTGCCGATTCCAGCCAATCAGGAGGCTGGAATCGGCAGTGGACCGCACAGAAGAGCTGCGGTCCACGAAGACAGAGGATCCCGGCGGCCATCTTCAGAAGGTGAGTATGAAGACGCCGGACCGCCGGGATTCAGGTAAGCGCTGTGCGGGTGGTTTTTTTAACCCCTGCATCGGGGTTGTCTCGCGCCGAACGGGGGGGGGGGTTTAAAAAAAAAAAAACCCGTTTCGGCGCGGGACATCTCCTTTAATTGTAGCAGTCAAGGTTATGCCCCCTTTTCTCAAAGCTATGTCCATTTCCACAAACTCACACTATTTTTCCAGGTGTCTAAAAAGTGTCTAAAAAATGTCTAAAACACATTGTAAATGTGCAAAGCATGGAAGATCGCTTCATAGCACATTTTCAATAGTAAATCTGACGCTATGTTTAAGGGGTGTGAAGAAATCTGGGGTTAGAGAAGCTGCAGAACTTCGGCCAGGACGGTTAGTGTGGTTTCACAAAACATTGAAAAAGTTACACTGTGAGGGCGCCCACCCACTGGCGATTTTTTTTCCCTGCGAAATTCGCAGCATTTTTTTTTCTGCAGGGGTCTATGGGACTTGTAATGTTAAAATCGCGATCGCGCAAAATCGCGATATCGCGGTAAATTGCGATTTTGCGCAATCGCGATTTTAACATTACAAGTCCCATAGACCCCTGCAGAGAAACAAAATGCTGCGAATTTCGCAGGGAAAAAAAAAAATCGCCAGTGGGTGGGCGCCCTGAATCTGCAATAACATCCATGGCATACCCTATAGGAGTTGGAAATGTAGAGGATTTTGAGAAAGGATTGGCACTGGACCGGCAATGTGGTAACATATAGAGATGAGCGAGCATACTCGTCCGAGCTTGATACTCGTTCGAGTATTAGGGTGTTCGAGATGCTCGTTACTCGTAACGAGCACCACGCGGTGTTCGAGTTACTTTCACTTTCATCTCTGAGAAATTTGCGTGCTTTTCTGGCCAATAGAAAGACAGGGAAGGCATTACAACTTCCCCCTGCGACGTTCAAGCCCTATACCACCCCCCTGCAGTGAGTGGCTGGCGAGATTAGGTGTCACCCGAGTATTGAAATCTGCCCCTCCCGCGGCTCGCCTCAGATGCATTCTGACATTAGTTCAGGGAAAGTGCTATCGTGTTGGAGCTGCTATAGGGAGAGTGTTAGGAGTATTTTAGGTTTCAAGAACCCCAACGGTCCTTCTTAAGGCCATAAATCTTCTCTATATGCGCTCAATGGGGCCGGCGGCAGCAGCGCCGACCCCATTGAGAACATATAGAAGACAAATCCTTCTTCTCTGCCACAACTGTAACAGCTGTGGAAGAGAAGAATGATGTTTGCCCATTGAATTCAATGGAGCCAGCAATACAGCAGGTTCCACTGAAAGCAATGGGCTTCCGGCGATTGCAGGATGAATTGTTGGGAAGGGCTTAAATATATAACCCCTTCCCTGCAATTCATCCAGAAATGTGTTACAATAAAAATATATACCGGCGTATAAGGCGACGGGGCGTATAAGACGACCCCCCCAACTGTCACCTTATACGCCGGTAATACAGTGGAGCAAAGAATAAAAATCATTACTTACTTCTTCTGACGTTCTGCGGCTGTTGCTCCCTCCTGGTTCCCGGCAGAGCATTGATTTCTCTACGGAGGGCTTTAAATCCCCGCCTCCAGAAACACACGTGCCTTCAGCCAATCACAGCCAATGACAATGATGTCATTGAATGGCTGTGATTGGCTGTGTTTCTGGAGGCGGGGATTTCAAGCCCTGCGTCCAGAAAGCAATGCTCTGCCGTGGACCAGGAGGGAGCGACAGCCTGCAGGAGCGCCGCAGAACGTCAGAAGTAGTGAGTAATGATTTTTATTCTTTGCTCCGCTGTATTGCCGGCGTATAAGGTGACAGTTGGGGGGTCGTCTTATACGCCCTGTCGCCTTATACGCCGGTATATATTTTTATTGTAACACATTTCTGGATGAATTGCAGGGAAGGGGTTATATATTTAAGCCCTTCCCAACAATTCATCCCGCGATCGCCGGCAGCCCATTGCTTTCAGTGGAACCTGCTGTATTGGCGGCTCGATTGAATTCAATGGGCTAACATCGTTCTTCTCTGCCACAGCTGTTACAGCTATGGCAGAGGAGAACGATCTTTACGCTGACAGTGCGGGGGGGGGGGCACTCTTGCCGCTATTGTGGCTTAATAGTGGGACCTGGGAACTTGAGATGCAGCCCAACATGTAGCCCCTCGCCTGCCCTATCCGTTGCTGTGTCGTTCCCATCACTTTGTAGAATTGCCCAGATTTCCACAAATGAAAACCTTAGCGAGCATCGGCGATATACAAAAATGCTCGGGTCGCCCATTGACTTCAATGGGGTTCGTTACTCGAAACGAACCCTCGAGCATTGCGAAAATTTTGTCCCGAGTAACGAGCACCCGAGCATTTTGGTGCTCGCTCATCTCTAGTAACATACCCTTATGGACACACCATTACACTGCCTGCTGTGCTCTTAGTATTCAAAGATATGCTTTACAGATGCCACACGAACCATAGAACTTCCCTACTGGTTGCACCAATATTGTGGATTCACAAACTGGATTGCTGTCTGAGGGTCTCTTCATGCTTTGTATACATAGAGCATAATAAACTGCACCACAGGTTTCTTGTATGGTTATGCAAGTGAAGTATTGTCTTTATTGGACAGATATATGTACTGGTTGTAAAACAGTGAATTATTGTGATACTTTGCAAGCTTTCGGATATTTAATCTGATATAGGAAAAACAAGAAAAATATAGTCATCCATATGCATCAATAATACATATCTACAGTACATTTAAACACAATGTCAAGTATATATACTCCTTGTCAAAAAAAAAAATCTAACACCTAGGAGTTGTGGAATCGCATGAAACTTTGTGTGATTGTAATGCTGATATAAGTAATTACAATATCAGAGCAAAAGGATAATTTATTGCAGAAAGCTGACCTTTAGTACCCTGTTGTACCGCCTCTAGCTTGGATACAAGATGTGATACAGGGAGCATGGATGCTCTAGTACTCTGTTGTACTGCCTCTAGCTTGGATACAAGATGTGATACGGGCGGGCATGGAAGCTCCAGCACCCTGTTGTACTGCCTCTAGCTTGGATGCAACATGCGATGCAGGAGAGCATGAAGGCTCTAGTACCCTGTTGTACCACCTCTAGCTTGGATGCAAGATGTGATACGGGCAGGCATAGAGGCTCTAGTACCCTGTTGTACCACCTCTAGCTTGGATGCAAGATGTGATATGGGTGGGCATGGAGGCACTAGTAGCCTGTATGGCCACTTCTTGCTTGGATGCAAGATGTGATACGGGTGGGCATGGAGGCTCTAGTGCCCTGTTGGGCCACCTCCAGCTTATATACAAGATGTGATATGGGCAGGCATGCAGGCTATAGTACCCTGTTGTACCGTCTCTAGCTTAGATACAAAATGTGATACAGGCGGGCATGGAGGTATGCAGGTTCTATTTGGTATCCTGCGACATATCGGTCCACATTTGCTGTAACTGAGCCTCTAGATTGTGCAAACACACAAGTTGATGAAGTTGGTCCCATACATGTTCTATTGGTGATAAATCTGGCACCTGGGCAGCCACGGAAATGTGACACTGTTGTAGAGGCATTCCTGTGTGGGAAAATGCCTCTTGGAAGCCGCCATGAGAGGAACACATGCTGCTGCAGGATGTCCTGAACATATCACAGAGCTGTCATTGTCCATCGTACCACAACTAGGGGGAACCGACTATTATATGCGATGTCCTCCCAGACCATCAAATCATGGTATTTGTATAGCGCCAACTTATTCCGCAGCGCTTTCAGGTAATTATTACTCATTACCCCCCACTAAGCTGGGTTCTCATTTTACCGACCTCGGAAGGATGGAAGGCTGAGTCAACCTTGAGCCGGCTACCTGATTCATGCAGGGATCGAACTTGCAACCTTCAGGTCGTAGGCGAGAGCTTACACTCTGCACCACACGAGGCCAATAATCACAACAATAGTGGGAGCAATGTGCTGCTCCACAGCAAAGGCAGGATTGAGGCGCTCACCTCTAGGTCCCCAGACACAAACTTGATCATCACTGCCCAAAATAAACTTGAATTTGTCAGTGAAAATGGTCCAGTTCCACTCCGTGGCAGTAGTTTCATCATTCATGACACCACTGCAAACAGAGGAGGTGCTGAGGGGGTGTCGAAGGCCATACACGTAATAGTTACCGTAAGTTCAAATAGCCTTCAGCCAAGCGCTTGAAAATCGTTCTGACAGACACAGGGGTATAACGATGGTGCCATGTCTCTGGATGGTGAACAATGAAACAGTTGGAGCTGCTTGTGCTCGTTGGACAATTCTGTTTACTGGTGGCCTGTCAAGGGAGTCTTGAGCCCGGTAGCCTTGTGTGCATGCCCTGACGCATACACTGGTCCAACCACCTCTTAGGCATGGTCAGAACGGCCCAGGCAGCAGGCAATTCATTGATATGACCATCCAGCTTGTTGCATTCCAATTACACACCCCTTCTCAAACTCTGGTAACTGAGCGAAATCTCTTTAATTGCTTCATATAGACATGTCTAGTGGTCAAGAAGCTCTACACAAGCGGAAAAAGAGGTCTACTACACACAAGTAGTCTCTGAGAGCCTTTTTATAGGCCAAGAATGAGATCACTTTTAGAGCCTCAGGTGGCAAGACCATTCATCCAATCTATACCACAACTCTAATCATTTCTATATCTGCCTGAGATTTAACTGCATGCTGGAATTGTGCAGCAAAACGAAAAACTCCTTCTAGATACTTGATATTTTGACGAGTGTATATAGGTATATCTGCAATAGGACTATAAAAGTACACAGCGATGGGTAATTACATAGATTTGACCAATAACTGATAGTATCTTCCAAGTTTGTGATTTGTCAAGTTCCGAATATGCATCTAGAAAGGTTAACAACTAGAGATGAGCGAACGCGTTCGTCCGAGCTTGATATTCGTGCGAATATTAGGGTGTTCGGGATGTTCGTTATTCGTAACGAACACCATGCGGTGTTCTGGTTACTTTCACTTCCTTCCCTGAGACGTTAGCGCGCTTTTCTGGCCAATTGAAAGACAGGGAAGGCATTACAACTTCCCCCTGCAACGTTTAAGCCCTATACCACCCCCCTGCTGTGAGTGGCTGGCGAGATCAGGTGTTCGCCTAATATAAAAGTCGGCCCCTCCCGCGGCTCGCCTCAGATGCGGTGTGAGTTAGATGAGGGACAGTGCTGTTTATACCGGAGCTGCTGTAGGGAAAGAATTGGTAGTTAGTGTAGGCTTCAAGACCCCCCAAAGGTCCTTATTAGGGCCACTGATAGCTGTGTGTTGGCTGCTGTTAGCAGTGGGATTTTTTTTTTTCTCAAAATCGCCTCTGCAGACCGTTGCACCTGGCATTAGGGACAGAAGTGCTGCATAGGCAGGGAGAGTGTTAGGAGTGAGTGTAGCCTTCAAGAACCTCAACGGTCCTTTCTAGGGCCATATTTATCCGTGTGCAGTACTGTCCAGGCTGCTGTTAGCTGTGCTGCATTTTTTTTGGGCTTCTCAAAATCGCCTCTGCAGAGCATTCCACCCTCCATTGATACTGCAGGGAAAGAATTGTATAGGCAGGGCCACAACACAGTTATTATTCATAGAATATACGCAGTGCTGCCTGTTGGTGGGAAAAAACTGAAAACAAATCTATTTGTCCAGCCTCTGTCCGTCCTTACGCCTGTGGAGACGTGTGAGCTGCGTGAAAAACATTGCTAAATCATACGCACCCAGCTACGCTTTACTGCTGGCTTCGCCATTTGCTTTCCTTAATTGGGAAAAAAATACCTGCTCTCCAAGAGTTATAATAACTCTGCTACCCTCACGTTCTGTGACACATAAGCAGGGACACAGCACAGTTATTAAACTTAGATAATTCATTCACTAGAGGCAGTGGGGCCTTTCGTTTTCCAAAAAGGGCAAAAATTATATTTGGCCTGCAGTCTTGCGCCAATTTATTTCCTGCCTGTGAAATCAAATCACTGGTAATACAGCATGCTGAGGGGTAGGGGTAGGCCTAGAGGACGTGGACGCGGCCGAGGACGCGGAGGGCCAAGTCAGGGTGTGGGCACAGGCCAAGCTCCTGATCCAGGTGTGTCGCAGCCGACTACTGCGCGATTAGGAGAGAGGCACGTTTCTGGCGTCCCCACATTCATCGCCCAATTAATGGGTCCACGCGGGAGACGGTTATTAGAAAATGAGCAGTGTGAGCAGGTCCTGTCCTGGATGGCAGAAAGTGCTTCGAGCAACCTATCGTCTACCCGCAGTTCTGCGCCGTCCACTGCTGCCAATCCGAATCCTCTGTCTGCTGCTCCTCCTTCCTCCCAGCCTCCTCACTCCACTACAATAACACCTGCTCAGGAGCGGGAGCACTCCCAGGAACTGTTCTCGGGCCCCTGCTTAGATTGGGCAGCAGCGGTTCCTCTCCCACCAGAGGAGTTTATCGTCACTGATGCCCAACCATTCGAAAGTTCCCGGGGTCCGGGGGAAGAGGCTGGGGACTTCCGCCAACTGTCTCAACAACTTTCTGTGGGTCAGGAGGACGATGACGATCAGACACAGTTGTCTTGCAGTGAGGTAGTAGTAAGGGCAGTAAGTCCCAGGGAGCAGCGCACAGAGGATTCGGAGGAAGAGCAGCAGGACGATGAGGTGACTGACCCCACCTGGTGTGCAACGCTTACTCAGGAGGACAGGTCTTCAGAGGGGGAGTCAAGGGCATCAGCAGGGCAGGTTGCAAGAGGCAGTGCGGTGTCCAGGGCCAGGGGTAGAGGCAGGGCCAGACCGAATAATCCACCAAGTGTTTCCCAAAGCGCCCCCTCGCGCCATGCCACCCTGCGGAGGCCGAGGTGCTCTAAGGTCTGGCAGTTTTTCACAGAGACGCCTGACGACCGACGAACAGTGGTGTGCAACCTTTGTCGCGCAAAGCTCAGCCGGGGAGCCAACACCAACAGCCTCACCACCACCACCATGCGCAGACATATGATGGCCAAGCACCCCGCAAGGTGGGACAAAGGCCGTTCACCGCCTCCGGTTTGCACCCCTGCCTCTCCCCCTGTGCCCCAACCTGCCACTGAGATGCAACCCCCCTCTCAGGACACAGGCACTACCGCCTCATGGCCTGCACCCACACCCTCATCTCCGCTGTCCTCGGCCCCATCCAGCAGTGTAGTTCAGCGCACCGTTCAGCCGTCGCTTGCGCAAGTGTTCGAGCGCAAGCGCAAGTACGCCGCCACGCACCCGCACGCTCAAACGTTAACCGTCCGCATCGCAAAATTCATCAGCCTTGAGATGCTGCCGTATAGGGTTGTGGAAACGGAGTCCTTCAAAAGTATCATGGAGGCGGCGGCCCCGCGCTACTCAGTTCCCAGTCGCCACTACTTTTCCCGATGTGCCGTCCCAGCCCTGCACGACCACGTCTCCCGCAACATTGTGCGCGCCCTCACCAACGCGGTTACTGCCACGGTCCACTTAACTACGGACACGTGGACAAGCACAGGCGGGCAGGGCCACTACATCTCCCTGACGGCACATTGGGTGAATTTAGTGGAGGCTGGGACAGAGTCAGAGCCTGGGACCGCTCACGTCCTACCCACCCCCAGAATTGCGGGCCCCAGCTCGGTGCTGGTATCTGCGGAGGTGTATGCTTCCTCCACTAAAGCACCCTCCTCCTCCTCCTCCTCCTCTGTCTCACAATCAAGATGTGTTAGCAGCAGCATGTCGCCAGCAGTCGGTGTCGCGCGGTGTGGCAGCACAGCGGTGGGCAAGCGTCAGCAGGCCGTGCTGAAACTACTCAGCTTAGGCGATAAGAGGCACACGGCCCACGAACTGCTGCAGGGTCTGACACAGCAGACCGACCGCTGGCTTGCGCCGCTGAGCCTCCAACCGGGCATGGTCGTGTGTGACAACGGCCGTAACCTGGTGGCGGCTCTGCAGCCTCACGCACGTGCCATGCCTGGCCCACGTCTTTAATTTGGTGGTTCAGCGCTTTCTGAAAAGCTACCCACGCTTGTCAGACCTGCTCGTAAAGGCGCGCCGGCTCTGCGCACATTTCCGCAAGTCCCACACGGACGCTGCCACCCTGCGCACCCTGCAACATCACTTTAAGCTGCCAGTGCACCGACTGCTGTGCGACGTGCCCACACGGTGGAACTCTACGCTCCACATGTTGGCCAGGCTCTATGAACAGCGTAGAGCTATAGTCGAATACCAACTCCAACATGGGCGGCGCAGTGGGAGTCAGCCTCCTCAATTCCTTTCAGAAGAGTGGGCCTGGTTGGCAGACATCTGCCATGTCCTTGGTAATTTTGAGGAGTCTACCCAGGTGGTGAGCGGCGATGCTACAATCATTAGCGTCACCATTCCTCTGCTATGCATCTTGAGAAATTCCCTGCAAACCATAAAGGCAGCTGCTTTGCGCTCGGAAACGGGGGCGGGGGAAGACAGTATGCCGCTGGATAGTCAGGGCACCCTCCTGTCTATTTCTCAGCGCGTACAGGAGGAGGAGGAGGAGCATGAGGAGGATGAGGAGGAGGGGGAAGAGACAGCTTGGGCCGCTGCTGACGGTACACCGGCTGATTGCCTGTCATCCTTTCAGCGTGTATGGCCTGAGGAGGAGGAGGAGGAGGAGGAGGATCCTGAAAGTGATCTTCCTAGTGAAGACAGCCATGTGTTGCGTACAGGTACCCTGGCACACATGGCTGACTTCATGTTAGGATGCCTTTCTCGTGACCCTCGCGTTGCACGCATTCTGGCCACTACGGATTACTGGGTGTACACACTGCTCGATCCACGGTATAAGGAGAACCTGCCCACTCTGATTCCCGAAGAGGAAAGGGGTTCGAGAGTGTTGCTATACCACAGGACCCTTGCGGACAAGCTGATGGTAAAATTCCCAGCCGACAGCGCTAGTGGCAGAAGGCGCAGTTCCGAGGGCCATGTTGCAGGGGATGTGCGTAGATCGAGCAGCATGTACATCCCAGGCAGTGCAACAGTCTTTAAGGGCCTGGCCAGCTTTATGGCTCCCCACCAAGACTGTGTCACCGCTCCCCAGTCACGGCTGAGTCGGCGGGAGCACTGCAAAAGGATGGTGAGGGAGTACGTAGCGGATCGCACGACCATCCTTGGTGACGCCTCTGCCCCCTACAACTACTGGGTGTCGAAGCTGGACACGTGGCCTAAACTAGCCCTGTATGCCCTTGAGGTGCTTGCTTGTCCTGCGGCTAGCGTGTTGTCGGAGAGGGTGTTTAGTGCGGCTGGGGGAATCATCACAGATAAGCGTAGCCGCTTGTCAACCGACAGTGCCGACAGGCTAACACTCATCAAGATGAACAAAGGCTGGATTTCCCCAGACTTCTGTTCTCCACCAGCGGACAGCAGCGATACGTAAGCAATACGTAGGCTGCACCCGCGGATGGAAGCTACGTTCTCTCTCACCATCCAAAACGGGGACATTTCTGCTTCATCAATCTGTGTCTAATATTCCTCCTCCTCCTCCTCCTGCTCCTCCTCCTGAAACCTCACGTAATCACGCTGAACGGGCAATTTTTCTTAGGGCCACAAGGCTCACTCAAATAATTTTTCAGAACAATTTTTATAAGTTTCAATGCGCCTAAAAGCATTGGAACTTTAACTTGAACCAATTTTTCGTTACACTGGGCTGCCTCCAGGCCTAGTTACCACTTAAGCCACATTAACCAAAGCGATTAATGGGTTTCACCTGCCCTCTTGGCTGGCCATGGCCAATTTTTGGGATGTACATTAGTACTGTTGATACAGCAATTTTTGTGGGCCCTCGCCTACAGTGTAATCAAATTAATTTTTAGCCCACCTGCATTACAGCTGACGTTACCTCAGCTGTGTTGGGCAATGCAATGGGATATTTCTATGTACCGCCGGTGGCTTCCTGGCACCCACCCAGGCAGTGGGTCCACAGGGAGTTAAACCTACATGTGTCCACTTGTAAAGAACCCCAGTCTGACTGGGGCATGCAGTGTGGGCCGAAGCCCACCTGTATTACGCACGACATTACTACCTCAGCTGTGTTGGGCAATGCAATGGGATATTTTTGTGTACCGCCGGTGGGTTCCAGGGAGCCACCCATGCTGTAGGTGCACACTGAGTTTTTAATACATCTGTACACTTCTAAAGAACCCGTCTGACTGGGGCATGCAGTGTGGGCCGAAGCCCACCTGTATTACGCACGACATTACTACCTCAGCTGTGTTGGGCAATGCAATGGGATATTTCTATGTACCGCCGGTGGCTTCCTGGCACCCACCCAGGCAGTGGGTCCACAGGGAGTTAAACCTACATGTGTCCACTTGTAAAGAACCCCAGTCTGACTGGGGCATGCAGTGTGGGCCGAAGCCCACCTGTATTACGCACGACATTACTACCTCAGCTGTGTTGGGCAATGCAATGGGATATTTTTGTGTACCGCCGGTGGGTTCCAGGGAGCCACCCATGCTGTAGGTGCACACTGAGTTTTTAATACATCTGTACACTTCTAAAGAACCCGTCTGACTGGGGCATGCAGTGTGGGCCGAAACCCACCTGCATTAACCCTTTCCAGTCCACTGTGTGACCTGTGAAGACATTAGGGTTTAAGGCTGTACAGCTCCGTTGTTGGTAGACGTCCGTCGGGGTTCTCTTACTGTATATTGCCAGCCTCTCTGCTGTCGGAGCCTATCCTACGTGTCAGCTCATGCAGTACTGGCTTTAGCCAGCATATAGCGCCGTTGTATAACAGCAGAAAAAGCGTAAGCCCCCTAGGAAAACCATATACAAATTGGATTGGAAAGGGTTAAGCACAACATTACTACCTCAGCTGTGTTGGGCAATGCAATGGGATATTTCTATGTACCGCCGGTGGCTTCCTGGCACCCACCCATGCTGTAGGTGCACACGGAGTTTTTACTACATCTGTACACTTATAAAGAACCCCAGTCAGACTGGGGCATGCAGTGTGGGCCGAAGCCCACCTGCATTAAGCACGACATTACTACCTCAGCTGTGTTGGGCAATGCAATGGGATATTTCTGTGTACCGCCGGTGGGTTCCAGGGAGCCACCCATGCTGTGGGTCGACAGGGACTTCACAATAGGGAGTTGTACCTGCCTGTGTCTATGAATTAAAAAGCCCGGTCTGACTGGGGCATGCAGACACCTTGACAGAATGAATAGTGTGTGGCACATAGGTTCCCCATTGCTATGCCCACGTGTGCAGCTCCTGATGGCGGTGGCACAGGATTCTATTTCTCATTGCTTCTGTACAGCATTGTGGGCTATCGCTCCGCCACTTTTAAAGAGGGTCGCTGCCTAGCCGTGCCAACCTCTGCAGTGTGTGCCTGCGGTCCCTCGTCATGGCAGACGCAATTCTAAATAGACATGAGCGTGGTGTGGCATGAGGGCAGCTGAAGGCTGCGCAGGGACACTTTGGTGTGCGCTGTGGGGGGGAGGGGGGGGCGGTTGGGCAGCATGTAACCCAGGAGAAGTGTCAGTGGAGTGTCATGCAGGCAGTGATTGTGCTTTGTTGGAGGTAGTGTGGTGCTTAGCAAAGGTATGCCATGCTAATGAGGGCTTTTCAGAAGTAAAAGTTGTTGGGAGGGGGGGGGCCCACTCTTGCCGGTATTGTGGCTTAATAGTGGGACCTGGGAACTTGAGATGCAGCCCAACATGTAGCCCCTCGCCTGCCCTATCCGTCACTGTGTCATTCCCATCACTTTCCTGAATTGCCCAGATTTTCACACATGAAAACCTTAGCGAGCATCGGCGAAATACAAAAATGTTCTGGTCGCCCATTGACTTCAATGGGGTTCGTTGTTCGAAACGAACCCTCGAGCATCACGGGAAGTTCGTTACGAATAACGAACACCCGAACATTTTGGTGTTCGCTCATCTCTATTAACAACAGCAATGGTACACATCACATACATAATGAACAGATACTAACCTACAAGAGGAAAACGTGAGATTACTTACCGGTAATCGGTTTTCTATGAGCCCATTACAGCACCTGTGAGACACTGCCTCCCATCCAGACAGGAAACTGGAACCCACTAGATTGGTTTAAAGGCAGGAATATCCTCAGTATGTTGTAATAATCATTAGTCCACAGGTGTGTAATCCTAACCTTATCTATGGTTTTGTTTAATTTTTTTTTTCTTCAAATTTGGAATATTGTTTTTTTATCTGCATTTCAAACCATAAATCTCTAAAAGGGGAGGGAATATTGAGATACTATCATTGGCTCATGGAAAACCAATGACCGGTAAGTAATCTCACATTTCCCTTATGCCAGTGGCAGCACCTGTGAGAATAAACTACATAATATAATCCTAAAGAGGATTGTTGAAGGATCTTCCTTCCAAAGGATGATTGGAGATTCAGTCATTCTTTAAAAAAAAAAGTACTCAGAGATCCAAGTAGCAGCTCTGCAGATTTGATCAATAGATACAGAAGCAACCTCTGCCCAAGAAGCAGAAACTGCCCTTAGAGTGCTCCAAATCCTGAAGGAACATTAATCCCTCTGGATGAATATACTGACCTATATGTGAAAGCAATCCATTTAGCCAAAGTTCTACTAGACACTTTCTGGTCTTTCTTATTCCTTTGAAACTTTACAAACAGTTGAGAAGATTTCCTAAACGCTTTAGTAACTTCTGATTAGACCTCTTCTAACATCAAGCAAAGGAAGTTGACATTCTTTATCATCCTTAAGCTCTTGGCAGATGGAGGGTGGGACAATCTTCTGAGAGTGGTGAAAGTCAGAAACCAGCTTGGGAGGGAAAGTAGGATGGGTTTTAATTACCACTCTATCATTAAAGGGGTTTTGTCATTAAAAAAAAAAAAAAGTTATCTAAACTTACCTATTCCTTCCCTGTCAGTCTCCTTATCACATCTTCTCCTGGTTAAGCTTCTCCAGTGCCCCAGGTCAGCTCACTGCAGGCTGGGCCCAGCTTGTTGTGAGGGCTGCTTATCACAAACTCCTTCCGGCTGGGTCAGTGAAGGTCACATCCCTGTGCTGTAGCTTCACTGCCTAGGAAGGAATTGTAATCTATTTCAGAGACAGCTCGCATGAGCAATCTCTGAAGATAGGCAGTCCCCCTGCTGGCCTATGTAAAGTACATTGGAAGACTGCCAACCAAATGTGCGTAACCTCACAGGAAGGAGAAGAATCAGGCAGCTGGAGTTGAAGTGACTGCTGGACTGCAGGAGACAGGAGGTGAAGATAAGGGAGGTGAAGATCTGGTAAGTAGACTGATGGGGGAGGAATAGATAAGAATAGCATTTTTCTTCTTTAGTGACAGAACCCCTTTAAGAATATTTGTATATGGAGGAACTGCAGATATTGCGGAGCTCTCTCCTATACTCCTAGTGGAAGTTATCACTACTAAGAAGGCCATCTTATAAGATAGAAATTTAATTGGAATCTCATTCAAAGCGATGTAGATAAAGATGGGATAATGCCAAGTTTAAATCCAATGGAGGAGCGCTAGATCGAATACTAGAATGTAAACTACTAACATCCTTGATGAATCTTTTGATCCAAGGATGTTCACATAAGTACTAAGAGAAGACACCTATGATTTGATAGTATTAGGTCTTAACCCTTTATCAAAAGTGGTCTGAAGAAATCCTAGGTTATTATAGTAAATGAGAACTTTGATATCCACCTCACCATCATTCTAATTAAAGCAGGCTTTCCAAATTCTTTTAGAGATGATCTCCTTTCTACTAGAGGGGAGGATAGAAATTACTTTAGTGTTTTAAGGCATGCTTTATTTCCAGGTGAAACAAAGGGCCCTGATGGAGGTCTTTAGTCTCTGGAAGAACCCAAGGGTCTGTCACGGGCATCATTCTCAGGCAAGAAAACCAAACCATTATGGGCCAAAACGGGGCTATGAGAATCGCTCTGGTCCACTCCTCGGTCTTCTCTAACTCAGCAGCAAATTCTAAGCTTTTAGACTCTACTGAAGGACCAACCTCAAGAAAATCGTCCAGGTATGCAATGACTATATAAACTAGAACTCCTCCCCCTACAAAAGAAACTCTGCTGTCTAGGAAAACAAAGTATTAGGAAATCCTTTTTAAATGAAGCTTTTTTCCAAATATTATCCAATGCTTGTCCAAATAAAAACTCACCCTGACAAGGAGCAGCACATAACCTAGCTTTTGAAGCCAAATCCCCATTCCAGCATTTAAGCCATAAGGCTCTTCTTGCTGAATTAGCTAAAGCCGCTGCTCTGGAACTAAATGCATCAGCAGACATATCGGCAAAATCAATTGCCTTGGTTGTAGTAGGAAGAGATTCCAGGATCTGTTCCCCAGAGGTTCTATTATTAAGTTGAGACTCTAGCTGATCTAACCATATCTTAAATGATCGTACTAAACTTTTTAAGGTAAAGCTCTGCTCTGTCTAACAGATCCTTTAAACATCCTAGATCTTCAAATGCAAGGGTTGATTTCTTTGCAATGTTTGCTACTGATGCATCAATTTTTGGGGCCTTACACTTACAAAAGCCTTTTCTTATTGCAGCTAGTTCTTTTGGGTTCAAAGAATCCTCCTTGTACATCATTTCCCATTGGCCCTGAAATGTTTGGTTCCCCAAGGGCTGGCATCTGCTGTAACTAGAGATAGAACCACCCAGCGTACCCCTAGAACTTAATGTTCTATTTTTTAACCACCATGACAGATTCTCCACCCCTTTGCGACAGATGTACCTCCTGATCCAGAGGATAAAAGCCCTTGTGCCATTTTCTTTAAAATGTGCCACTGAAGAGCTCCGGTGTGACTCTAGGTCTAAGTGCTCGGATACATGATGCGAGGGACCCCAAGACAGGCATTGCTTTCATCAAGGTCAGGACCGGGTTCTGAACTGCCAAAACCTGAGCCTGTACTTTCAAAAATTTATCTTGCAGAAAATAAGATTGGCTAGTGGATGGCCAGATGAAACTCCACCCTAGACAGTCCCAGATCGCCATGTATAAGTCAAATGCCAATGTTCACTGGAGTGCAATATTCCTGTTTATTAGGACACAAGCAGGAAAAGCCCAGTATACACAAAAAAAAACAAAAAAAAAAACGGGGGTTGGTATGGTGCAATGCATTTGAGCATAAATGAGCTCCCTTCTCAAGCACAAATCTGGAGGGAAGTTGTTAGCTGCTGGAATAAAACCACTATTCCAGCAGCTAACAGAGCTATCTCCCTTCATACATCGCGGGTGTCAGCTGTTTCTTACAGCAGACACCCGCCTCAACAAGCCACACAGCTGATTGGGATCATTAACCCTTTAAATGCCGCTGTCAATTCTGACAGTGGCATTAAAATCCCCCGAAGATCACAGGGAGTTGTGTGGGTGTCATGGCAGCCAGGGGCCTTTTGAAAGGCCCCAGGGCTGTCTTGGCTGCATACCTATCAAGCCATTCCCATAAGGTGGTTTGGTAGGCTGCCTGTCAGATTGCAGTATGATGTAATGCTTTGGCATTAAATCATAATGCAAGAGTGATCAAAGCATCACAAGTTGTGGTTCCCTAGGAGGATTAAAAGAAAATGTAAAAATAAGGTTTTTTTTTGTAAAAAAAAAACACCCTCTTGGCATATTTACAAAATAATCTAAACAAAAATACATATTTAGTATTGCTGCAACTGTAAAAGTCTGATCTAGCAAAGTAAATTGATAACTTTCTTTGCACGGTAAACGTCGGAAAAGAAAAAAACAAAAAAACATCAGAAATGCGTTTTTCTGGTCACCCCGTCTCAAAGAAAAAAAAAATTTAATAAAAAGCTATCAAAAAGGCATATGTATTCAAAAGTGGTACCAATAAAAACTACGAGACATAACGCACAAAATGAGCCCTCCTACAACTATGTCGATAGAAAAATAAAGTGATTGTGCGCAAAAGATGGACAGAAAAAAAAATTTGAAATATCTTTAAAAAACATACACATACTAGTACAGCAAAAAAAAAAAAAAAAACTGTTTGGTATCGTAGCACTCGTACTGGCCCATAGAATAAAGTTATCAGGTCATTGTTGCTGCAGTTTGTGCGCCCTAGAAACAAGGTGCACTGAAAGATGGCAAAATTTCGTTTTTTCTCATTTCTCTCCACTTATAATTTTTTTACGTTTTTCAGTACATTATATGGTACATTAAATGGTACCACTGAAAAATACAACTCATGCTGCAAAAAACAAGCCTCATACAGCGACGTCGATGGATAAATAAAGGAGTTACGATTTTTTAAAAGGTGGGAGGAAAAAACGAAAATGAGAAAAAAAAAGAGCTTGGTCACTAAAGAGTTAAAGCACCTTCTGAATTCTACTTTTCTACCTATGGCTCCATCACTGGGAAGAAGGGAGGGGGAAGGTGTGTCTGTGTTGCCACCAGACCCCTCCTCAAGTAAGCGCCATCTTTAACCCCTGGACAGACCTGAGCACAGGAGTTTATTTTACATTTACTGTAGACTATGCAGTTAGAGCGCTTCTGGGAATGAGCATTACATGTTAGGACACCAGGAGACAAGATTTCTGATAACAGTTTATTTTTCTGCCAGTTTTGTACATTTAGAAAAAGAATCCCAGGATTTTGCCTCCTGTGTGTTTTCGCCTTGCTTCTTCATGGTCCATGATGCCAGCTGAAGTGGTAAGCACAATATAGCTGCAACAGAAGATACACCAGGTTATAAGATGGCCAGAAGGACAACTAAACCCACACATTACAAACAAGATCAGATACAAATACGAGAATTGTAACAACAGCAAGATCAACCAAGCGGGCGTCACACTGCCATAATACAGCCGGGGTGAGAACCAGGACCAACACAACAGTCCTACTGAACCCAATGTGGACTACCTTAAAAACCTCTATGGTGGTTCAGTAGAACAGATGGGGCCGGTCTTATGTCCATAACACAAATGCTAAAGTGTGGCCACGCGAAATGAGCCTTAAAAAAGGTTTCTCCAAACTTCTAGGTTAACAAATCAGTTTTTAGAATACGAGCAGCCTTAAAAATCTACTGACCATAGAGGAGAGCTGCAGCCATCTGTACATAACCCACAGGGTAGAAGACATTTATGGTAGGTTTCCCTTATATATCAAATATATATTATAGAACAATCCCCAAATTAAACTTCTATGGCATTTGTACCCACCAGGACCCCCACCATTTAGAACTGTGGACCCTATTCATTTAAAATGGAGAGCCACAATGAATGTGTGACCCAAGCATGAATGGGCGATACAACAACAAACAGGCCAATATACAACTTGTTCTATTCAGAGCATGTGCTTGCACTTTTTAGCCCCTGGCAGAGCCAGTACAGTGGCACACAAGGTGCCCGGGGCTCCAGAGCAGCACTGCACATGTATGGTGTAATATTATGGTATTATAGTCCAACTTTTATTGCTAGTGTACTTCTCTAGTTGTACTTGGCCGTCTTTACCAGTGATGTTAAACATAAGGTACTCTGGTTACAGGCTTTAGTGTTGTGTAGACTTTTACCTATAGGTTTGGTGCAACCCCCAACATGTAATTGAGAAGCATGGATCTCTTATGAGAAAGCAAACCTACCCAAACTGACGTGACGGCAGGAGGTTGTTCTGCCACTTCTCCAGATCCTTCAGCTGCACATCAAACCTGGGGCTGATCACGCCACACTGCAAAAAATGAAATACCGTATTAGATCAGGATGGGCAATGCTAAATTCAAACTTCTATCTTTGTCATAATTAACTATTTCATGACCAAAGGTCACTGATGCTGTATGGATAAAAAAAAACACAAAACCTGTACTGTACATGACCGCCTGCGAGTCGCCACGGTCATCTGTGATACAATTCAAGCAGCTACACATGGTCAGTGGCCCGGATCTGCCTGCCGCATGCCAAATCCAATCTGTTCACATGGGCCTGGCCGTATGATGTATTTTAACAAGCTGCCTATTGAAGTTGTGACACAGGTACATCATTAACAGAAAGTTAATAGTGGCAGCCCTGGGGCCTTCCGACTTCCCCAGGCTGCCCTGACACCTGGACGGCAGGGCCGTTCAGGACATCTAAACGCTGCTGTCAGAAGAGATAGTAGCATTTAGTAGTAACAGAAGCAATCAACGTTCTCTTTGATCAGGGCTGCAGCCGATACCCGTCAAGTATCAAACTGGTTTGGCTCCCAAGCCCTCTCCATACACAGCATACACAGTGGACAGCTATACACATGTGCATTTTAACAAGTCTGGTTAGCACACCAAATCCAACTGTGCCCCCACACCAAAACTTACTACGTTTTCACATCTTTCGTTTCTGAAAATGTACAACCCGAAGCATAAAACACCCTGGCAGACGTACAATAAAGCCTTTTGTTTTACATGAAAACCGCTAAAATCTGATCACTGCTTAATACAAACTGAAGACCCAGGAGAGACAAGTTAGTAGGCGGTAGGAAGACCTCAGTTAGAAGGATACATTATCCCCTGTATTGATAAGGGCCGGGATCTCCCCAAAAAGCACCACTGAAATGACAATTAAAAATAAGAGGCCGTACTCCACAAGAAGCTGGATCAGCAAAACGTGAGCCAAACGATGGAGGCAGAGCTCCAAAAATACTGGATCTTATTGTTCTATACATAATCTTGTAAAACCGAACTGCCCAATTTCATCAAGGTGCCATGATGGGAAGTCACCCCGAATCCACAGGATAGGGAATAACTTTCAGGGGTCCCAACTCTGGAACCTAATGGCGATTCAAAGAGGGGTTTTGCCACATCCTAAGGTGATGGCAGTCGCACTGTTATTTGCTTTATTTCAATGGGGCCAAAGAGTGTCAAGCACCAGAATACTATATCTCACACTGAAATGTAGCGGCGTACAAGTGTGACTGCCACGGCCCTCACCGCAGGACACATTGGAGCTCCCGTCTCAGAGGGAGCCACACTGATGTGAAGGTCATACACCTGGGCCATGGATAAGGAACAACGCTCCACCACCGTAAGATTCCTTTACTACTGAATAGGTCGAGGTCAACCAGCAATTTTGTTTGTGGATCAGAAGAGGCTTTTAATTGTAGCGGTTCACCAAATGGATCCAAATACAATTAAGTTACTGACGTTGGAGAGATTGGATCTCATTGTTTTCTGCACCAAGCAGTGTGATGTGGATATATTCCACATAATATAATACTGAAGCGTTGGGTATAGGTTGACATTAATGAGGATTTGGGGAGCATACCATGTCATAGTCAGTCTATAAAGCTGAAAGTTCAGCCTATTACTTTGCGACGTTGATCCAGAGGAAGAAAAAAAAAAAAGAAAAAAAACAGACCATTCCCAATATCAGAAGAAAACACTTCCTTCCAAACACCAAGCAGTCGGAATAACTCCCTGCATCAACAACCCATCTTTGTAATAGAACATACAATGATTAATTCACACAAGTGTTTTGCATGCGGTTCAGGCTTTTCATCTCTGTTCAGTTTTTGGAGCCAAGAGACAGAATTTAAACGCATCCACTTTCCCCCCCACTGATGTCAATGGGCTTTTCTGTAAGCTGAACATATAGCGCATTCTGCAGCACTATTTCAAACTACTAGTATGAATGAGTCCAAAAATGGTTCTCCTCAAGGCATCTAGGCCTTTTAGCGAGTTTGCCATTACCACATTGCCCGGCAGGCTGTCACACAGATGAGAAAATCACGAGAGGTTTGTGTATTGCGAGACGCACAGATATGAACCCCATTCTTTGGAATGGGATTATACACATAAGCAATGCAGGAAAAAAAAAATTGTGGTGTGTCCTATCTTTGGGCGATCCTTAGTTTTCAATGGTGGTTGGGAAAACAAATCATACGGTCTGTGAGGTGCAAGTGCGTGTGATGCGAGGTCTCCCACAATAGCTTCTTCCCTGAAGTAATGTGAGGCGGTTTTGATGTAAAACCATCTCGCATTCACGGGGATATTGCACGTTCACGAGTGCAATATTGGCCCGTTATGTTCGCCTGTGTGAAATTAGCCTCAGACAGAGTTCCATAGTCTCACTGCTCTTACAGTAAAGAACCTCCTCCACATACCACTGTATAAAGCTTTGTTCTTGTAAACATCCCTATAACATTAAAGTCCTAAAGTAGAGAACAGTAAGTGTCATTATGGGGGGGCAATGTAGAGTAGTCACTGGGCCTGTAAGGACTGACGAAGGGGTTATCCGTGGGGGAAAATATATTTTTTGCAAAGCTACTAACTCTAGTGGAACCAAAAAAAAAAACAAAACATATAACAGACACTGGGTGCATGTGACTGCGGCAGATATTTAATGGCTAAAGCAAGCTGGTAGTTGGCTACAGCAGTCACATGTCCCTGGTGTCGGTGAGGTCATCACGGTTGCAGCAAGGATCAGCCAGCACCCCTGGATCACAAGTGTCAGGGATTTGGGTTATGGGAGTATGGCTTCTATTATGTTATACCACCACAGTGAGTAACTTTGCAAAAAGGTTTTTTGCCTGGATAGCCCTTTAAAAAAAAAAAAAAAAAACCCACTTACAATTTTTATCTATTGAAGCTCGGCTTCTCAACCCTTCTACTGCGCTCACAGCCCAGGTCAAAAGGTTTGAAAACTTCGCCATTTTGAATATGGTTACATCGTAGTCAAACACGACATGGGTACCGTGGTCGGAACCAAATACACCAGGAACCTGGCCACAGCTTGTCTCGAAGATACAAAACTCAAGAGATGCCAAGACAACATCCCCAACACCTTTAATTATGGCTACAAATCAGAGCACTATTAGGGCAAGCACCATGAAGCCTTGCTCGGTCATCAGGACATCACCTACTCTGACGGCAAGGAAGATGCGGAGCAGGAACGTCTACACAACATGCAGGATAAGACATGTGGTCTCACCCTTAAAAATACATTTTACTACTAAAAAAGTGCCAAAGAGTTGTTTCAGGTAAAGGAACCCCTCACCTAACCGGGCTAATAGGGAGCTCTGGTAAAAGCCAACAGCATAAGGGTGCTATATGGGGCATCTCCAACAGAAGACGACAACCGGGCATGGTGGACAACTTAGAGATGCTTCATCTGTCCAACAGATCTACCAGAAGCGTGACAGTAAACCTGTATATATGGCCAGCCTGGAGATCCTCTAGACAGGCACACCAATTTAACCTGGACTATTTCAGTGCCTATTATACCTCCTGTACTATTCCAACACACCTCCCTAATCACAGACTAAACCAAGCAACCACTTGGGTCACTTCTACCACACAGCGCAAATACTTTTTAGCTAAAACGTTTGCCAGAACCCAAATATATCAGTGAAAGACATTTGGGACAAGTAATCCGAGCACAACACACTGAGGGGTCCAGCAGCCGTCCAACCACTTGGGTCACCACAGATTCTGAAACTGAAGGGGCGGAAGAGGTGACTTAAAGGGGACAGCTCCACTGACCAGCGCTCTAGACCACTTGTGCCAGGAACAGTAGCCAGGACCATACAATGCAACCCTTCTCACAGCTGGGTGACCGGGGCGATGCTGCACCAACCTCAGCATTATTAGTACACTGGGGTCTCCCAGATATTAGACCCCACCAATAGGTTAGAACTCCTTTACATACTACTTGCTTTTAAACCCATGCATGGCAGATGAATATAATAAATGGCTGAGATGAGCCCACCAAAGTCACTGTCAGGGCAAGATCATACCAGTGTAAATTAATAGCGTATTACGCTGTGTATGGAGTCAATGAAAGTACATTGATTTTCATTGATCCTTTTACACTTACGTAATACATCGCACATAATACGAGCGGGGGGGGGGGGGGGGGGACGGACACATTCTATTGCACTGAGTATTAAAGGGGTTGTCCCGCGGCAGCAAGTGGGGTTATACACTTCTGTATGGCCATATTAATGCACTTTGTAATGTACATCGTGCATTAAATATGAGCCATACAGAAGTTATTCACTTACCTGCTCCGTTGCTGGCGTCCCCGTCTCCATGGTGCCGTCTAACGCTGTCTTCTCCTTCCATTAGACGCGCTTGTGCTGTCCGGTCTTCTGCTCTGTTGAATGGGGCCGCTCCGGTGTGTTCGCGCCGCACATGTCTTCTGCGCATGCGCAGACCAGCTCTCCGGCACGAGCACGCCGGAGCATCCCCATTCAACAAAGCAGAAGACCGGACAGCGCAAGCGCATCTAATGGAAGGAGAAGGCGGCTTTAGTCGGCGCCATGGAGATGAGGACGGCAGCACCGGAGGGGGTAAGTGTATAACTTCTGTATGGCTCATATTTAATGCACGATGTATATTACAAAGTGCATTAATATGGCCATACAGAAGTACTTAACCCCACTTGCTGCCGAGGGACAACCCCTATAACAGTGATAAGCGTCCTACTGTTTTCTATGGGCACGCAATAAATGCTACGTATACACAATTACATTGCATATAAGCAGCATTTATACGCAAAGACGCTGAACGACAAAGCGGGAAAGACAGAAAAAAAAGGCAGACTTTGCATGACAGCGCGCGCGAGATCCGCTTTCCTGCGCAGTGAAAAAGCGGGACATATGCAGAAATATGACGGCTCACGCAGCGTTTTACAGAAGGCCAGGCCTCACTAGCTCATTGCATTGGTTAATAAGACACTATTAAGCAACTCTAGCTCTAAAATCCATAAACTCCAATAAATAAAATCTTGCCATTTATACTTATTCTGCAGCACTTTCAGGTAATTTATTACCCCCCACCAAGCTGGGTACTCATTTGGATGGAAGGCCGGCTACCTGAACCATGCAGGGATTGAACCCATAGACTTCAGGCTGTGAGTGAGAGCTTAGGATTGCATTTCTGCTGCCTTAACGGTCTGTAACACACAAGACTCAATAAGAAAACAAACGCAGTCTATATGATCCGGGAGAGCCCCCGTAGTCCCCAAACATGTTAAGGGGGCAACAGACATTTTCCTAGTACTAATCAGCAGTAATTATTAACATGCAGCAACTCACTTAAAGCATGAGAGACTACCAACAAGCTTCCCACCCCGCACCCCATTACTGCACCATCCCACGCCCCATAGAGCGGTGGCCTTACCAGCACTGCCCGTGTACGTGCTCACCTTGTTCAGTCTACCTGTGAGATTGACTACAATTTTTCCGGCCCTGTGATCATCAATAATTTCAAATTCTCCAATGTAACCTGCAATAGAAGAAACAGAAAGACATCAGTCATGGCCGTCCGTCACAGCGCAGAACACAGCGAGAGCGGCAGCGGACTTCTTACCATGCTTCATCATCACTGTGAGGAACCGCACGATCACCTTGGAGCACGGTCTGATGAGAACCTGGCGCTTACCACGTTTCTCTGCATTGTTAATGCTTTTAAGGGCATCGGCAAGTACGTTCATACGCACCATGGTGCCTGCGAGAGAACAGAAACATGTCAGTCAGTGCCCACCAGACCCAGGAAGACCAATTCACATACATCAGCTGGCACCATGTAACAGCCTCACCCCTTCATGTTGGCATTTACCAGGCTGCTTGGGTAGAGTAACACTTAAAGGGGGCATTCCACAACTTTGTCAACTTTTTCTACTGATGACTGATAGAGACCTGCTGCTCAAACCCGACAAGTCTCAGGTGTTGCCATCGCTATGGTCAGCGGAGGAAGCAGAAAGCACCAACTACAGTGCAATACCAACACTAGGTTGGTATTGCGGGCTCAGGTCCCCTGACCTCAATAGGAGCCAAGCCTGCAATACCAACCCGGGCGCTGTTCTATGGACAAAGTTTCCTGCTTCTCCCACTGATCATAGCAACAGCGGGCATCAGCTGATCAGCGGGGATCTGTCAGTCCTCAATGGAAAAAAAAAAAGTTAAAGTCCCAGAATACCCCCCTTTAAAATTGCAGACTAGCAATGTTATGAGCATGCCAACTAATGCCTTACAGACCCGGGCACTGGAAGGGTGCAGTCAGCCCTGATAGAAGGCAGTGAAAGCCTGATGCTGCAGTCACACTGCAATGACGGCACAGCAGCGGGAGAGCGCCTCCAACTGTTCACATTGTCATATTAAGCTTCAGTTATCAAAGGAATGAAGGGGATGTGCCCCGCTACACCATCCGCAGGAGGGGTCAGCAATAGTGGACTATTGCGGGCGGGGGGGGGGGGGTCTGCCACTGGCACTGCTGGCTGATCAGCTGCGCACCGCTGTCAGCGTTCAAGGGGCATCTTGCACGCTTCTAGCTGCTGGTCGGACAGCTGAGCCGCAGGCAACACTGACCTGTCCTAGATGTTTGAATAGAGGTGGACCGTCCCTTTAAGAAACAGCAGCATCCTTTTTAAAGGGGTCATCCCAACAAAACCATTTACCGGATAAGTGATGACAGTCGGTTTGCTGGGGACAGTCCGATCACTGCGCCCCCCGACGTGTGACCACCTTGTATTGAGACAGAGGAGCTTCGCTATGCCCACAGGCAGTGACTGGAGTAGTGGGCGGTACATCCATCAGTGGGGATACAAAAAGATAAATAAAAGCGCCAGACTGCGCCATTCTGCCCGTGACGGAGCAGCGCAGCCGGTGTGAGCAGCGCCGCACATCCTACAGTCACAGCAGTAAGACAACCTCGCTTTACGTCACATTCAATAGAAACTTAGCTGTGATCTGCAGCTTTTAGCCAAGTGAGACTACAACTCCCAGCATGCCATGTCAGCTCCCTAATGGCAGGGCATGCTGGAAGTTGTAGTTTCCCACGATTACACTGTAGATGACCGCAGCGGATGAGGAGACCCAGCGGGCGGCGACCCCTCCACACTGCGAGGAGCTGGTGCGCTGCTGGCGCCGGCAGCTTCCCCTACTCTCTCCATACTCCATGGCTCAGCACTGCCTGACCGGGAGGGAACAAGCCGAGGCTTCACGACCAGCGCCATTACAAGGCCGTAGCACCCCCATACCGGGTTCCTCTGCTAGCACCGCTCCAGTACTACACAACGGTCATGCCGGTGCGGCGGCCCGGGCTCGGATGGCCGAGATATCAGGCGGATTCGGCTCAGGCCAGAGATAGGAACTTACTCACCGGGTCTGCAGTATGGCGGAAAGAGGGAGGAGGAAGAGCTCGCGGGGAGTTATGGGAAGTGACAAGGCCTCGCGAGACTGTGCTTCCACATTGTGCTTTCGGAGTTAGGCGTTACTAATCAACTACCGAGCATCCAACGCTATAAGAAGGGTGGGGAGGCTTTTGTCGATTGATTACAATGGCCTAACTCAGGAGTCTGAATGAGGAATGTAGAGTTGATATGCAGTGGTGACACTGAGTGCGGGACGGGAGATGTCCGAGAAGGAAGGCTGGCCTTATATACTGCAGTACTGAATTGCAGTATATGGTCATAAGGGATCAAATTATAAGTTCAAGCCCCCTGTCGGAACTAACATTAAAAAAAAGTTTTCTCCATTATAAAAAATAAAATGTCTCACACAACCGTAATTGCGATTGACCTGCAGTAATACGCGGATCACTCAAATGCATTGCATTACATAATTCAGCTCACATTAGCGGGTCGAACGATAAAGCCCATTGTGCTGTATGGTCGCGGATATCACTTTGTGTACGGGCTGCAGTTACCCGTGTCACAGCTAAGCCATGGTGTGCGAAATACAAAGAACAGTACTGCGCATGACCGCCACGTTTATAGAAGTCCAATCTATCAAAGCAACGCATTATTTATCTCGGACAATCAAACTACAGGACGTCCAGCAATAAACGAGCCCTCACACAGCGAGATCGTGGTAAAACGTTACGGTCGTCAGAAGACGGTGGCAGAATTTTTTTGTAAAAAGATTTTTTAAATGAACTTCAACAAAAAAAACTATGAATTTAGTATTGCAATCGTACGGGCCGACAGAATAAACTGGCGTCATTTTTACCGCAGTGTGTACGCCGTAAAAAACAAGACCTTTACAAAGATGGCAGAATTGCATTATTTTTCCATTTCAAATGTTAAAAAGTTTTTCAGTACATTATACAGCACATTAAATAGCATAATTGAAAAATACAATTCGTCCCACGAAAAAAAAACAAGCCCTCATACAGAAAAACAGAAAAATAACAGTTATGATTTTTTTAAAGTGGAGAGGAAAAAAACAAAAATGAAAAAAAAGGGCCACGTCCTTAAGGGGTTAAGGCCTCATGTCCACGGGCAAAAGAAGAATTAAAATCTGCAGCGGATTTTAACTCTTCTCCTGCCGCGGATCCGCATCCCATAGGGATGCATTGACCACCCGCGGGTAGATAAATACCCGCGGATGGTCAATAAAAGTGATTTTTTTAAAAATGGAGCATGAAAAAATCTGGACCATGCTCCATTTTCGTGCGGGTCTCCCGCAGGCTTCTATTGAAGCCTATGGAAGCCGTCCGGATCCGCGGGAGACAAAATTCGGAATTTACTCACCCGCTCCGGTTCTTCCCTTCGCCACGACTCCATCTTCTCTCCGTCGTGGCCGGATCTTTTTTCTTCGGGCCGGCGCATGTGCGGGGCACGTCACCGACGTGCCCTGCGCATCCGCCGGGCCGAAGAAAGAAGATCCGGCCGCGACGCAGAGAACATGACGCCGCGGCGAAGGGAAGATCTGGAGCGTGCGAGAGGTACGTTTATTCTTCTTTTTAGCGCTCATGTCCGCGGGGCAGGAGGGACCCGCTACGGATTCTCCATGGAGAATCCGGAGCGGGCCTGATTTTCCCCGTGGACATGAGGCCTAACTGTGGAAAAAAAATCCAACTGCGATTGTGAAGGCCATCCTCACAAGAAAATTGCACAAGACTTGTGTTGCAAGATGCATAAATCTCGCACGAATATGAACACTGCGATGGGGGTGAAAAAATCATGGCACGTCCTATCAGCGCGCCCTGGCAGCGCCCATTGTTTTTACTGGGGCCGGCGGCAGCATCACATGACATGCTAGGTGCACGCGAGTGCGATGTGCGGTCTCCACATTGAAACCAATAAGAGACACTCCGCGAACCTCCGCCGCGGCTGGATCGCTACTTCCCCAAAGTGATCTGAGGGGGTTTCAATGTAAAATGCCTTGCATCCGCGGGGAAATCGCATGTTGGCGAATGTGATGACGGGCCGGGATTCATGAGCCAATATCGCACTCACCCGTGCGAAGTTAGCCCAAGAGAATTAGAGGCTGACCCTCAGATTTCTGCAGTTTGATATGCCTCAGGTCCGCACTCATTTCAATGAGGCTATGCCGTGTGTGCCCCCAGCGCAGGAGTCACGGAAGTTTAGTACTGAAATCCAAATGAAAACTCATGTGAACATCCTCATAGAGTTCTAACCTCCCCGCCTCACACTCCCCTTAGGGCTGACACCCACTGGCCATTTTTTCTATCTTGCGCTGCGAGAGAAAGTGAGAACACTCGACTCGCAGCGCAAAAAAAGACCCTCGGGATGAGACCGGGATATCGCCAGTCTTTTCAATGGGGCCAGCGGCAGCAGCGCTAGCCCCATTGATAAGATAGGGAGAATACCGCGGACTTCTGCCACAGCTGTGACAGCTGTGGCAGAAGTGCAGCATGCAGCATTGAAGTCAATGGAAGCCGCCCAATATGCTGCAAATGCGGATGGGCCGCGGAATCCGCAGGAAGAGCAGGAGATGAAAAAAAAATCTGTACCGTGCATGTGCGCCGGGCGGCACTTCCGCACACATCCGTAGTACAGACCATCAAGACACGGACAGATACGCAGGGTCACCAGCCACAGACATGGGCGAATTCCATGCGGGATCGTTAACATGACACCTAAGGGCTCGGCTACTATATAACTGCACCCTAGGCCTGTGTGTCATACGGGCGCTGTGTATTGCTGCAACTTGAAAGCCAAACCAAAAAGTAGCAAGGCATGAGAACTGTGGCATTTAGGTTCTATTCAGATCTGCATTAGAGGTTCTCTTCAGAGCCTCCGGCACAGCAGTTGGAATACAGGAAGCCGGACAAACCTCATTATCGTCCATGCATCCCTTTGGATCTGGCATGCGCTGTGTTATGGATTTCAATGTTCCGTCAATATGCTGTGAGGCTCCAAATCAGAGGTGGTTATGGCGGCCGCCGTGAGAAAGCAATGAAACACAGAGATCAGGCCTGTGTCTAGAAGCAATCTGTGTTTATTCTGTACATTGTCATTTCTTATACAAAAAATAGAAAGAGTATCAGTAGGCGTATCAGTGCAAAGGCTAGTGTTATAAAGTTCAATCTGTTATACTGAGGTCAAAGTACTAAGGTGGTGAATAATTGCGTTTTCTCAATAAACATGGCTTCTTTTGTTGGAATGTAGACTGACTGTCTAGTACCTTGATTCTTTATCACAATCTACATTTTAATCACATGCCCTAGACAGCAGTTAATGATCGAAGCATTCCATTATCCTTTGATCATTGTAACGAGATAAACAAGCTCTTGGAGACATGATGGACATTTAAGATTACACCTCTACTTAATGTAATTAAGTACTAACCTAAATGTACAAGCATTTATCAGAGCTTTTCATAGGACACAGAATAGAGGGTACAATTTAGGCCTAAAGCCTCCGGAAACGTATATCAAAGATACATACATATATAAATTAGTATGTTCATAACCCTCACAGCTGGATGCAGCAGTTCCAGCATTTTCATTGATCGGCTCCAAGGATGGAGACAAACATTGGAAATAGACCACAACTGCACAGATGTGAATGGGGCTTAGCATGAACTCCGCTGGAGACCCGCAATCTTACAAGACCATTGCGTTTCATACTTGTACGTATCAATTTAGTCAGCGATTGGTAGATGCTCATGTCACATGCGTTTGATGGCTGGGTCTCTCCAAACAGGACTGTTAGTGCTGATGAATTGCAGCTGCCCTCCTGCACATGACCATGTAGGCACAAGCTCTATGGATACAAATACACATCCCATCAGATCTGTTTGTACAGGAAAGAAGAATACACAAATGTGACCATGCAGAGACATAACTTGAAGCTTCAGGTCCCCAACTCTAATGCTTTATTCATAGTACTGGGCCCCCTATATGGAGAAGAGAGGTCTTATGGGCCTCCTAAGGCTCCTGGGCCCGGGTGCAACCGCATCCTCTGCATCCCCTATAGTTATGCCAGTGTGACCATTTATACAATCCATTAGGGTTGTATACTGCATGCAGTTACTAGATTTGGCCAGTAGATGTCTCACTAATATGCTTTTTAGGAGTATTCCACATCTAATAATCTTCTCATTTGTCCATGTAATTTTATTTAGTCTTTCAGATTTGAATTAAACAATTAGAATAATGTTCTTCTTCTAGCACCCTGTTGTACCGCCTCTAGTTTGGATATAAGATGTGACATGGGCGGGCATTGAGGCTCTAGTACCCTGTTGTACTGCCTCTAGCTTGGATACAAGATGTGATAGGGGCAGGCATTGAGGCTCTAGTACCCTGTTGTACCACCTCTAGCTTGGGTGCAAGATGTGATATAGATGGGCAAGGAGGCTCTAGTACCCTGTTGGGCTTGGATACATGTGCTACGGAGGGAATGGAGGCTCCAGTACCCTGTCGTCTCTAGCTTGGATACATGATGTGATACAGGTGGACATGGAGTCTCTAGTACCCTGTTGTACCACCGCTAGTTTGGATACAAGATGTGATATGGGCAGGCATGGAGGCTATAGCACCCTGTTGTACCGCCCCTAGCTTGGATACAAGATGTGATACGGGTGGGCATGGAGGCTCTAGTACCCTGTTGAGTGCCTTTAGCTTGGATACAAGATGTGATATGGGCAGGTTTGGATGCATACTAGTTCTGCGTGACATCCTGCAGCATATCAGTCCACATTTGCAGTAACTGATCTTCTAGATTGTGCAAGCTCATAGGCTGTCAAAGTTGCCATCTCAGATGGTCCCATACATGTTCTATTGCTTATAAATCTGGCGACCGGGCAGCCATGGAAGTGCGACAATGTTGTAGGGACATTCCTGTGACCCCCTTGTGTGTGCGGCCGAGCATTATCCTGCTGGAAGATCCCTCCTGGAAGCTGCCATGAGAGGACATGTGGCTGCAGGATGTCCTGAACATACTGCTGAGCTGTCATTGTCCATCATACCACTACTAGGGGTGACCGACTGTTATATGTGATGACCTGGAAATGGTTTCAGCAGACACAGGGCTGGTAATTACGGTGCCACCTGGCTCTGGATGGTGGACAAAAATATTTGGAGCTGCTGGTGCTTGTTGGATAATCAGATTATCCTCTCCATTGGTGGTCTGTTGAAGATCCTGAGCCCTATCACCTTGTGTACCCTCATTCATCTACTGGTCCCAACACTAACAGTCTAGTCAGATCGGCCCGGTGGCGGACCATCCAGCTTCTCACATCCCAATAATGCGCCCCTCTCAGACTCTGGTAATGGGGTGAAATCTCTTCTCTGCGTCGTAGAGGCGTCTAGTGGTCAACAAGCTCCGAGTTGTGGTTCACATTTTGTCTTCATTTAACCCTTTCCAATCCAATTTCCCTACCCCCTGCACACTCCCCAGCTCTTATTTTTGGTGGTAAAGCACGATGTGGATACCTTGGAATTACACAACAAACATAAAAATGTCAGGATTTTAGCAGCAATTTTGAAAATTACACTGAGTGTTTCACGTCAGGAAGATTAGTAATCTTGTAAATGTATATTGGTCTACCATACATTTATATAAGACATTATTAATTTCTATGTTCAACCCGTTTAGGACCAGCCACAGTAAATTTATGACAGCTGGTCCTAGGCTTAGAGCACTGCCGATAGTAAAATTACGGTGCTGCTCTAATTCTCCTGCCTCTGCCAGCAGTCAGAGGCAGGAACGGGTTATCAGCTGATAACCCGGAGCAGAAGGCAGGAGGGGTTTTTAACCCTTCCTGCCTTCTGCTTCCCTGATATATATATGGGCAAAGTGAAAGTAAGATGTTCTTTCACTACGGGAGCCTCGGGGGGGGGGGGGGGAATCCCTGCTACTGCAGAGCTGGAGGGTCAGACTAGACCCTGGCAGCTCTGCAGGTGACTAATGTCCCTATAGGGGTTGCTTTCCCCTATAACTAGGGCTCCTATGGACTCCCTAGCTATAGTGGGAGAGTGTCAAAGAAAAAAAAGTGAATGTCCCCAGAGGTCTTATAGGACATAGTAAAAGAAACACAATTACATAAGTAAAACAAAATAACAGAATAAAAGCAATACATACAAAAGAGAACACCACAAAGCAGACGCCAACAAAAACCATCACCGTATGCGCCCTGTAAACCAAAACCATACATGCTATATATATATCAAAACGTCCGAAACAAAAATAGGAGGAACCCATTCCCATTTCTTTTAGTGTAAATATAAAAATTTTTTAAAAATTATAAAATGTTAAACGTTTAGCTTTTTGCCCCCAATTAAAAAAATAAATAAAAATGGAAAACCACCACATGGGTAAAATCCCTAAAAAGTGTCTGGTCCTTAAGGGGTTAAGGATACAGATATCTAATCCAGTGCCATAGACAGGCACCCTATAACTGCCGCATGTTTATACCACTATGCAGTACAACTCTGATGTTGTAGGCTGTTCTGCATAACAGCATATTGATTGTGTCATACCAAAAGGGTCTGAATACTTTGTCCATGCAAAAGTTCTAAGAGAAAAAAAAAAGTTAACATTCTGGTCTTGGTCATTATGCAGGTATTGAGCACAGAATGATGGGCAACACTTCAATTTGCACAAGGTGACATGGTCTGAAGGCTAAATACATTGTACAGGTTTCTTAACATGTGATGAGCCAAGACTGAAACTGTTGGTACATTGGAAAAGTATTACACTTTGTTGATTATGTTCCCTTTATGTGAAGCCACATTCAACGTCTGCTCCAGGCAGTGTTGAGCTGCAGCGTATGCAAGTCCCTGGAAGATCCAGCCAATCGTGCACAATAGACTACAGGAGGTAGTGCTTTCCATCTCCCAACATACATTTGCATTTACTGTACATACTTTACAGTGGATTCATTGCAGCAAGAATGGAGAAAAGCCATCTGCCACATATGAATGAGCCATGCACACATTAGTTACACATGCAATGTTTGCACCTGTATTGTAGAACAGGCAGATTCTGGCAGTCCATAATTCCAGACCTCAACTCTATAGATCGCCGTTTGTTTGGCCCAGGACTTGAATACTAAGCAAGAATCCCAATTGAGACATGTCTGATGGGTGAAGTTATCACTTCTAGAACCAAACCTATGAGGTGGCTGCTGGACACTGCATTGAGGTGAAGAAAGGGAGATGTGGCCACACGTGCAACTTTCCACTCAGGGTCTTATTTTCAGGGGATATCTTAATACTTACCTAGCAGGCACGGTCCAGGTCCCTCCTTCTGGTCTGCAAAGTTCCTTACCTCTGCTGGGCTTCCTGCACTCCTCTGCCGCTGCCACATCACTTCCTGGTTGCAGTGTACATAAATCCTGCCTCCAGGAAGCAATGGCTCCGATTGGCCAGTGAGCGCTGCTCTCAGCCAATCACAGCTGTCACGTTGGTTCAGTGCTTGCCATTCTGAGCCAGCGCTTCTTGGAGGCAGGATTTATGAATGCTGAAACCAGGAAGTGATGTTCTGTTGGCAGCCGAGGAGTGCAGGAAGTCCAGTGGAGCTATGGAACTCAGCACACCAGTGGGGGGGACCTGGACCATTTTATAAGTCAGGGTAGGGCTCATTTTCAGGGTAGGTCTTATATTTGAGGAAACATGGTAGTAAAGAGTGGCAAAAACTCTACATATATGATAACCTATCCACCTGGATGGATTGTCTAGCTGTCACCTCATTGGGTGGGACAGGGGAACCCCATTCTAGAAATAGATGTCTCAACCTATCAGACATAAGTGTCCAAAACCAGAATACCTCTCATACCACTTGTTACCAGCTACTCAAACATTAAAGTGTACATGGGCAGAATAATGCAGACCAGACTACTAAAAAGGCTTACTATGCCTAGTTTACATGTTTGATTATGTACTGATAAGTATCTATTGTACCATGCAAGCCCTTCTTTTCCTAAAGCCTGTGAGAAAACAAGAACCCAACGCTTCTAGGAGTAGTCTACATTTTATTACATCCATTAAACAGAAGACACATTTTTACTCTGCAGGGTAAGGAAAGCAAAAAAATCATCACACAAGACACATGGAAATAGTGAATATTTACAACAGTGAAAAACATTTAAAAGTGGTAAAGAAACACAGGAGACGGAGAGGAGACAGCACTCGGGGGTGAAGACTCTTCATACTTGAGAGGTTGGAGTTTCAGTGCAACACAGATACAGCATTGGCAGTTATTGGGGAACTTAATGGTAACATTAAGGTCAGACACGTCTTGTAGCCCCCAACAAACAAATAAAATGCTCCCATGGAAGTTTTAGTTTTGTATCTAGTAGTAGGTTATTCATTTTTCTTCTCTTTTTGCTTGAGCAGTTTGTTTATTTCACGCTTTCCCATTCCAACAAACTTTGTGATGACTCCATGTTTGTTGAGGCCAGGCAGCAATAGCACAAAACTCACTGTGAGAAGAAAGAAAAAGACATAATTAGTTATATAGTACAATTCTCATTATATAATAGAAAAGCCTAGTCTCCAAACATCAAAACTTTATTATGCTAGATATGTCAGACAGACATCAGATTAGGCATCACAGTAAAGTAACCCTCACTTGTGGTAAATACAGCATGTCATTTTGTGAAGGGGTTAATACAAGAAAAAAAAAAGGCATAATAGTGTAGAGTAGATTTAAAGAGGTTGTCTAGTTGTAAACTGATGGCTTATCTTTAGGATAGGTCATCAGCAGTAGATGGGTGGTGGTCCATCGCCCAGGACTCCCATCAATCAGCTGTTCATCAGGCTGGTGCACAGGAAGCAAACAGCTCAATTCTTACTGCAGTGGCCAGGCTTGGTATTGTAGGGCAAGTTTCCACTGAAATTAATGGAAATGTTGCCTGCAATAAGAACAGAGCTTTCTGCTGAAATCAACTGAATGCACAAGCAGGCCGAACTAGTGCACAGCTGATTGGCAGGGGTCCTGGATGACGAATTCCTGCCCATCAACTACTAATGAGCTATCTAGCGGAAAGGCTATCAGTTGTTTACAGCTGGATAATCCTTTAATTTCTGCATTTTCTGGGATGGCAGCAATTACATTGATAGGAACACTTACCAATAACATATGTGAGGAAGAGGTTGTGAACCTGCTGGCCGACCCAAGCAACGACAGCAAGAGCTGTGATCATCGACATGAAGTACTAGACGAAGAGAAACATTAACTCACTAACTGAAGCTCACATATCACAACAGAGTACAAGGGACAAACATGAATAGCTGCTTTAAGGTGGAGCCTTAGAGTACTAAAAAACACAAGAGTGAAGATCCCTTCCAACTGCCCACCTCCATTCACTGATTTTTTTTTTGGCCAATCGTCATATCGTCTAAGGCCACTCACATCTATTTACCATAGCGGTAATCATGTTATAATGCGCCCATTGATTTGAATGGGGCCTTGTGCAGACATGCGCTCAATCGTGGTGCTTTCCAGTGCTGTCTACTCTATCTTTCCATGTTTAGCCCCACATCACAATGGTGGGGTGCGCTAAAACCCGCTGCAACTAATAATGAAAGTAAAACCGTGGCAAGATATTGCAATTGTATTCATGGCATTTTGCCTAAAAGTGCCCTTAGAAAGCAACTAATTATTAAAAGGCTAACAATCCTACCATCTTGGGCTTCTCTTCCTTCAGGACAAACAGACGTTTCCACCAGCCGATGATCCTCCTCCGGGTCTTCACGAGGTTGCTGCATATCTCATGCAGTCTTTGCTGCTGCTCGGTGGTCCTGTACAAGGGAAAGGGGCAGTTTATTCTCAAGCCTGCTGAAGTCTATGGCAGGGGGTGTTCACACATAGCCCATTTGATGCAGATTGTCACTGATCTGCAGCATTTCACCTTTTCAATTGAGCTCAAGTTTATGGGATAAAGTCTGCTGAAGACATGCACCAAAAGCTACAGCAAATCAGCCATGTGTGAACTTACTATACAAGCCGAACATATGCATGGGGAGAGACAAACAAAGAATATATAGTAAAGTTGCAATACGGCGGTGAACATGTTTTAACCGTTTAAGTGTTGAGAATTACATTTTCTCAATACAGAGACACTAGTTGAAGAGGCAGAAAAAAAAAAATTCCCTTTTAAATACGGTTCTTTATGGGGTGTTGGATCCACAAGTCATCATATATACAAACCCTACACCCAAATGCTGTGTATACAAAGCTTTCCCAGAAGCCTGAAGTGCCTTATACCTGTATGCAGTATATCTCTAAGCCAGCGGCAGAAGATGCACAAGGCAACAATATAAAGCCCATGTGAATGGGCACGCATGGAGTTCTGTGCAGACAGAAGGGCAACTCTTCAATTAGTCCCAGTGAAGATCTGCAAGTTTGAAGTCTACAGCGGCAGATATTCTGCTTTTAGATCCATCAAACATCACCAAATCGGCAACTCACATGAACGCTGCAGACCCCTCATTTTGACAATCAATGGGAGGGTCTGAGAGTGAAACCCACCAAACAGACAATCTACATTACAGGCTTCTGTGACTTATGTTACAGTCTAGAGCTCCTACACCTTCCCTCTTTGGATCAGGCACCTCACTAATTGTGAGGACCGACCAAGAAAACTAGACAAGGCTGAAAGGTGCCACCAATGTAAACATTAAAAGTCATCCAACTGATCAAGAGTGTCCCAATTCTGCTGATATTGTCAAAAATAATGTAATGGCCACTTGGTTATGTGGTACACAGACCCAACTAAAGGTTAGATGTTCTAGAATGACAGCAGCTTTTATAGTGGCACCTCTGGCCGGGAGGGGGGGGGGGGGGGGGGGGAATGGTGAAAAATTGGGAACTTATTCCACTGACTCAGTACATTTCAAGTCATTCTTCTATAAAGAGAATACATCAGCTTCTCCTAACATATCTGCTTTATTAACTACTTGTATGTCACATAAAATACCCAGAGTGCCAATAGGTCCTCCTTCCAGTTCAGGGTAGTCATTGTACCCATGGGTATCAACATGTGCCATCTGGTAACTTACTGCAACACCTCATATGCCATATCTGACCTAGACCACATGCTATCATAGAAGGTACTAACCATGTGTTGGAGCCAAATATTCTGGGGGCCAGTGTTGGAACAAGATAGTCAGCCAGGCACAGACACATGATGAAGCAAGAGACCCCAGACAGAACCGATGGATCCAGGTAATAGATCATCCTGCAGGGGAAGAAGAACTACATTATAGCAGAATTACCAACTTTCCTCAAAGCAGAATCATTTTCTTTACTCAGCAGTCAGTGGAGGTCATGACAAATGTCTAACTAGGTCTCTACACATATGTAACGCTGCATGTACATGGGTGAGCGTGCCAATCAATCACACCCGGAAACCTGAGATTTTCAGCAATTGTGACAAGTTTTGGTTTAAAGATGCATCCCTGTACCTGTGAAGATGTCCCCAGGTGTGGGTTCAGCCACTCTGAGGCAAAGACAGCACAGGGCTCTTCATCAAAATGGAGACGTCAACGTCACGATAGATACAGCCCAGTGTCATTGCTTAAGCCTTGTCCAAAGAGTTTGATCAGAGGGGGGCCCACAGAGCCCCTCACCAACCATGAGGATGAAGCGACAGTAAGGCATGCAGGCTGCCACTCCAGTCATCTCTACGAGACTGCCAGGAACAACTCAACTTGTACTTGTCTCAAAGAGAACCAGAGTGACAGCAGGCATCATCCACCACTCCATTCATACAGGGAGATGAAGACCACCATTTTCATGATCTGTGGGGGTCCCAGAAGTCGGACTACCTGCTAGACACTACAGTATATGGAGCAAAATGTTTTTTCCTCAGCTTTCTCTGCCATTTCCAACCCATTTTAGCAAAAAAAAAGCCCACACACACGATGGCAGATTTAACAGGTTAACTGCAATAAATGCTATGGAGGTCTGAGCTGAGGTGGCACACTGCTCCTGCTACAAGTGTTCCTCCGCTGAGAAATGCCTAGTTCATCGGGGGCTGGATAGCCGTTCTACCAAAGGGAACATCTGTATGTAGTTTATCTCCATATGAATGGTGGCTTCTTCTTCGGAGTCCAAAAACATACTGATTGTCATTTAAAAGGGCCACCCCATGGAAACCATCATTCATTATCCAACTAGTCCCCTGATGTAAGCAAGTCAGCTAGTGTTACTTTGGTATTCTTCTCTGACTATTGCTGGCATCCTTCTCAGATGGGTCATATGATTGCGTTGTGACCTCCTCAGAATTGCTAGTTTCTGTTCCCTTCAGGAGTCATTACTTGAGTCACCTAAATTCCTGTATAATGAAACTGCATGGACTTTACCACACAGCCTCTTCACATTTGGGGAGGGGGAATGCCATCACACTTCATTATTTCACACAGATAGTGATTATAACAGCTCATCCCTGACTGTATATTTATGACTTAGCTTATTTAGGTGAATATACAACACAATGATAATCACACTATCCCCAGCAGGCAGAGCTGGTACTGCCTCTAGCTGGTAAGGCAATGCGGTATTGATGCATTATGGGATTGATAGTTTTCCCTGCTTTCTCTTCCGCTGTGCTAACAATCAAGATGGGGTCTGATAAAGATCAGGAGGCTGCACTGCATGGAAGTGGCTGCAATTTACATTGAAGATGTTCAGAGTGACAGACTATTAGATGGTGGGGTTTGGAGCAGTAATGGAAAAGTTCGCTTGCTGTAGTAGTCGGTTAACCCTTGTACGACCCAGTGTGTAGGGATGAGACAGGGAAACTTGGACTGGCAAGTACAGTGCTGCAGAACATGTAGGCACTATAGGGGCAGATCCAGGAAGTGCTATACATACCCTAAGCTATAGATTTAAAGTTAGCAAGTCACTTCCCCTACACAATAAGAATAGATATGAACACATTAAGCTCTCTTTAAACAATAATCGTTCAGCTTAGACACCGGCCCACAACTAACAAGAATTGGACACTTCTCATTGGTTGTTCAGTTTCAGTCTGAATAAAAATAGGCACCAGCTCGGGCGCTTACGGTGCCGTTTTAATACTCTATTGTTCAGTGTGTCTCATATTCAATTCCCAGTCATTGTTACAAGGCTTGTATAAAGAGTCTAACATTGACTTGCAGGAATGCTGCCTTCCAATAGGTGGCACTGTGGAGGCATTGTTCCATCTCCCTTATTTGCATATTACCCAGAGGAGCATGAAAGACCTTATAAGTCTCCTCACTCGCCATCCAGGAAAAAGTTAGCGTTCCTGACCCACATAGGAATGTGACACACCGAATAAGTGCCTGAGGACAGTATAAACAGGCTGCGTGAACAAACCGAATTGTGAGATTCTCGGCTCGTGTAGAAGGGCCATTATGTTAACCTTACATCTCATCAACTATGACAAGTCAATTTGAACCCTTCATACATTCACTTACAGGAATATGAAGGACACTGCCCCCATTATAGCTGCTGGAAACCAAGGCTTCTCCCAGCGAAGGGTACGGTCAGCAAGCAGAACCACCTCACCCCATCCTTGGAAGTGCTCCTCGAGACTGGCAGTCTCTGCCGCCTGCAATAAAGACCATATCATTATGAACATTACAGGAGATACACAATATTTCAATGACGTCTAAGGACAATCTGCTGTAAGCCACCAGGTTACCTTCATCCATGAGCCAGCTGTGGTAAAGAGCCACTTACTGTCAGGGGGCATTATACCCCATGTAATCAAACTAGTTCACCCAGGACCCATCGGGGGGCTACCCCATAACAATGGGGCATTACAGATGTAATGGGGAGCCATGGGGGAGACTAGAAAAAATATTAAGAGCTGTCCAGGTTTGAGCTAGTGAGGACCTTATACAAGTAGACCATCGGTTAAAGTCAGGGGTCCGCTTCTTGGGACAACCCCTTTAAGAGGCATGCTTTGGAGACACTATATTGTATGAAGAGCAAGTCCAACACAGGAAGTACTTTGGACAATAGAAAGATTACCTACAGCCCCCTCCATTACCATGCTACTGGGGTGCAGTTCTTCCAGTGATATTAGCTGGGACTAGTCATGCCGCAACCATGTTTCCTTGCAGATACACTGGTGTTACAGGTGGGTCACACCAGTTTCAGGTTGTAGGCACCAAGTATGGCACCACATGGGCTCTATTGAAAACAGGGTCGGTCTTTATATAGGGGCAGTGATGTACTTAGAAGTAGGGTCAGGTGTCCCCAGGATTGGCTGCACAGGACTGATGGCAAGCCGCAGGAGCTACCGGCCAGCATGGAGCAGCTAGTAAGCTCTGCTACAGCTGTTGATCCCTATTGGGTGGTAACCTGCTGCCCCGTCATCAGGACCTGCCAGAAGCACACCAGGCTGGGCACAATCACATCAACTACCTTCATGTGTCCCATATATTTGGTTCATCCCATTGAGTACACAGCACAATATTTTGTGCCCTTTTTGTTAATTGAGCAGACACGTCACATACTAGTGTGCCCAGAGATCTCCTTGAGTTTTATTTTTAGTGTTTCAGTATATGAAAAACTGCTTAAAAAGGAATGTCTAAGGGCAACCACTGCCTACATGAAAGTCTATGGCCCGACCAGAGCTTGGCCATCCATACATCACATGGGTAGACTAGTCACATCTGTGCTAGGGATTCAGTTTTCCTGCTCCATTAAGAGATGGATCCCTTTATCCAGGGGATTCCATGTTCCTGTTCCCATAACTGAACCAAACGGACCCAGTGACTATAATGGGGTCTGATAAGGGGTTAAATTGAACCTAAGGACCAGGCTGTTTTGTACCTTAAGGACCAGACACTTTCTAGGGATTTTACCCATGTGGTGGTTTTACTGCCCCATTTTTTTCCCCTTGAGCTACCAAACTTATTTCTGCTGCGTTATGCTAAACTAAATTATGGGAACGGGTCCCTCATTTTGATATATAATGTGTGGTTTCGATTATAGGGCGCTTATAGCGACTGGTTTGGTTGGTATCAGCTTTGGGTTATTTTCTTTATGTATACATTTTTATTTTAGGGCTTATTCAGACGACCGTATATCGGCCGGGTATTCACACCGGCCGATAAACGGCGTCCCTCTCTGCAGGGACTATTTGCAATTAGGAGGCAGGGCTAAGTTTCAGGACTTAGCTCCACCCTGTCCCATCCCCTCCCATTGCAAATAGTGGCGAGGGGCAGAGGGGGTGAGGAGGTGGGAGCTCAGAGCACTGCTCCCAGCTCTTCCAGCCTCCTCCCCCTGCAGAAAGGGACGCCGTATATCAGCCAGTGTGAATATCCGGCCGATATACGGTCGTCTGAATAAGCCCTTATTCTGTAATTTTGTTTTACTTATGCTTTTTTTTTTTTACTATCCATGTCCCCCATGACCTCATAAGATTTTTTTTTATTTGACACTTTCCCACTGTAGCTGTGGCATCCATAGGAGCCCCACTTACAGGGAAAACATCCCCTGTAGTGACAAAAGACACTGGCAGAGCTGATCAGGGTCTGCTAGGACTCTGTAGCTCTGCTGTGCCAGGAAATCCCAGCAGTCATGTGACTGCCAGCTGGTGTAGTGGAAGTTATACTTTCACTTTTTAATACATAGCGCTCATTTAGCACTGTGTACTTGGAGAAGGCAGAAAGGGTTAAAAAACTCCTGCCTTCTCCTCTGGGTCATTGGCTGTGACTAACAGCTGACAACCCTTTCTGCTTCTGATTGCAGGAGCAGAGGCTTTAAACCCCCACTGTATTTACTATCAGCTGGGTTTAAAGCCCAGGACCAAGCACTGTAAATTTACTATGCTTGATCCTTAATGGGTTAAAGAGCAGGTTTGCCATGCCAATTACTCACTGCCATGAGCGCAGGTCCACTGTACGACATGGTAGTCACCCAAGTCAAAACTCCTGCTGCAGAAGTCCAAGTAGTGAGTTTTCGGACATACAAGGCTGGTAATGTCGGTGCATTTAGCTGAAGAATGCCATCTGGATTTGTACCAAACCGACCAGAGGGCTTTAGTGTAACTGGCAGGAGAGTCAGAGTGGCATCTACAGTTCGCCGCATCCCAAGAAGCACCACAAATCTCACTCGTCATATTCTAGTAATGCAGACTTGTCCCAGCCGGCCTAATGCAGCCACATCCGCGTTCACAGCTTTACGAGATTCCCGGAGTAATGGAGGGTATTGATCTCACTGGCAGACTAATGCAACGCCCTAAACCACACTGTAATACCCTGTAAGCTCACAAGCACCAGCTGCAGCAAACAAAGGGTTATTCATCATATGATGAAGAGTTGTGCAATTTTCCCCTCATAATTTTCAACATCTCTGCTTGCTGTCATTCAATAAGCCGCCTCATTCTGTACTTCAGTTGAGCCTGCTCACTTACATGGCTCATTACACGAGCACCAGTAGTAAGCAGTTACGTTTCCAATGACAGCAAGCAGAGATCTTGAAAACGGTGACAAATAAAGGATACATTTTTGGACAACGGATACCTTCTGTGCAGGAAGCAGTGTGAAGATGCAGAAACTTTTGTCGTACATGGAAGTGTGATTATATGTAGTATGTGCATGAGTTCTGTATACCGCGTAGAGATGAGGGGGAGGAGACGTGTTGTAGGACCTCCTCGTGCCTCAGAATAAGCCAGAGGACCACTACGATGAAGAAGGAATCACTACTGACCCCATCATTCCATTAGGCTTTCTACGTCATGGTCAGCTTGGTGGTGTTTGCACACGCGCCAGTGTAATCAGTGCAAGGAAGGGCAAGGCTGCTGGCATGGCAAGCAGAACCTCAGGGGGTGCCCATTGTGGAGCTGAAGGTGGGGTCGTTGGCATCTGGACAGTTTTGCCTGTAAACAATCCTGATTGAATTCACAGTTCCATAACTAGTGTTTCATTTAAAGGGATATTCCCATCTGCCATCACTTTGTGATCTCTGGGACCTGAACCCATCCCAAGAAGGCATAGAACTGCTGTAGTTTCCCCTGCAGAGTGTTGCTTCTGACCACCGGTGTTGCCTCACTCCCTTCCAGATCAGTGGGAGTCCAGAGATCATAGAGCGCCGGCATATCCTACAGATATATCATCACTTGATATGATAGGGGTTGGTCATGCATGCACCCCAAGTACCCCTTTAAAATCTGCAACGAACCACAGGGGAGGGGGTGGGCAGGCACGGGCACAACTGGTTGATGAAGCAGAAGTGATACACTTTTATCCATGTTCTTCATTAGACGGTTAGTGTGTAATTGGGTCACAGACTGCTGCGGCGGCTCGGAGGGATCGTTGTCCCAATAGCAGTTACAATGTAACAAAGAATTAACCCTTCATATCCCAGAGACATTTCCTATGTGGTCTACATGAATTCATTCCATGCAGACATCAGACCCCTCCCTCTTGTCCAGGACAAAGCGGTCATCACAGGACTTCTGGGTGTAGCTAGTGAAGCAGGGCGGTGTAGCATCACTAACACTAAGGTGTCTGGGTAATTACCCGTCAGTCCTTCCCTGCCCCGCTTAGTGGCCATCCTATTACGGGGACCCTCAGCGGAGCTCCAGATGTGATGGTTCTTCCGGCCTACTTCCACCGGAGTAGTGTATAATACCCCCGTAGCAATATCACATCCCCCCCAGCAGTACTTCGCTGCCAGCATGTAGCAGCCCAATGTAAACAAGAGGGCATCAAAGTCTATGGCGCAGGGAAATAGCGTGTAAAGACGCATGCACTTGGGTGCAACGCTGTGGTTTACGTGTGAATGCCCCCTAAATCAAGAGCACGGATGCAGCTTGTAGGCCTCCGCCGCACTGCCCCATCAGTCAGGACGGGGGGATTCTACCACATACAGCTCCCCTGCAGAATTCAGGAGTCCTCCATGCGGGTTTGATCCTTCGCGTTGTCTGGGGTATTCCCATCCCGTGACGCGATGACATATGGCTACAAGTCTTATACTGTATGACTGGCAGGGGTCCGGCCGCTGGAAACCTCAATCGCAAAAACCAAGTAGCCGCAGCCGTGTTAAAATGCTGTGTCCACTCCCCAGGTCCACTGGAGCCACCCACTTTAAGGGGGGCTGGAACTACAAGCCCTACCCTGAAAATAAGCCCTAGCAACACCAATTTAACAACAAAAAAAAGGCATGCAATACATTACCTAGCAGGCACCATCCGAGTCCCACCCGCTGGTCTCCGGAGCTCCAGCACTCGTTTCAGTCCTTAGCCGCCGACAGATTGCCTGCCAGTAACGGAGTTCGTAAACCCCGCCTCCAGCAAGCGGTTGCTCTGATTCGTTCTCAAGTGCCGTGGCTGACTCAGAGCAATCGCTTGCTGGAGGTGGAGTTTGAGCCCCATTACCAGCAGGCGACCATCTGTCAGCAACTGAAGCAAGAGCACTGGAACCCTGGAGACCAGCAGGACTGCCTGGACCAAGCCTGCTAGGCAAGTATGATAAGACATTCCCCCCAAAAATAAGACCCAGCACCTCTTTTGGGGCAAAAAGCAATATAAGACAGGGTTTTATTTTCAGGGGAAACCGTAGCAGCTGATGAACTTAAAAATGAGCAAGGGAGCAGGAGCGCTCCAGTATGGGGGTGCAGGTACTCTAGAGTAAGTTGGGCTATCCATGGTCCGTCTGTCTGGGTGGAGGAGTCCTAGCATGTCCTACTCTGGTCTGTACCCATGGACTAAAGCATACACACAGGGGGATCAGTCCGGGACAGCGTCACACCAGCTCCACAGCCCCCTTGGTCTCAGGATTGTTGGGGGGGTTCCAGAGGTCAGACCACCATCAGCGCTGTGACATCATAGCAATACGCCACCTCTTCACAGGCCAGGAGTGACCCAACATACAACCCTGTCATAAGCCATGCAGACACAATAACTAGGGTATAGTCATGGGTCGCAGTAGGTTTGTTTTTTCCTTTCGCATTTTGTATCATATATGATACATATTTCCATAGATTTCTTAACCCCTTAGTGACAGGGTGTTTTGGTCCTACAGGGTCAGACACTTTATGGATTTTGCCCAGGTGGTGGTTTTACTTTTTTTTGCTCCTTTTTAATGTCTTTTTATATCTTTTCACTGGCCGGTTTTCCTTTTCTTGGTTTTATTGGGGGTAAAAAGCTTAAATAGGGAGAAGGGGGGGAGAAAAAAAAAAAAAAAAAAAACCACACAGGAAAAACCATCCCCTGTAATGGCAATAGGCACTGGCAGAGCTGATCAGGGTCTGATAGGACCCTGCAGCTCTGCTATAACAGAAGACTCCTGGCAGTCACATACTTCGAAATGAGAATACATAGCAGTCATTGAGCGCTATGCAGCATGGAAAGGCAGAAGTGGTTAAAAGCAGCTACTCCTTTCTCCTCCGGGTGCTCAGCTGTGTTTGACACCTGAGGACCCAACCAGGAGCAGAGAGTTTAATCCATACTTCTGCTAGCAGCTCAGATTAAAGCCCAGAACCAAGCGCCGTATATTTACCACTTCTCTACTGCATGGTGTAACAGATATGAGACGCTCCATGGTATTACTACGTGCTCCACTAGATGGCATAGGCGGTCAGGTGCAGATTATAATAAAATATCATTTTTGACAATTTTTTGGGAAGCTGAGGCAATAAAGGGTTAAGCTCTCCGTAGTTTGTGGCAGGTATGCCCTGGACTACAAACCAAGGCCCGGCTGGCACTGTCCGCGGGTGGCATCGTGCCCATCACTCCAGCTGCTAAGCCCAGGAAGCTGCCCGTGGACGACGGCACACGGGGAGACATGGCCGTCATAGGCGGCAGCTAATCCTCCGTGTGCAGCAGAGTAGGAGGGAGGACCAGTCCCCGCAGCCATGACGGCAGCCCAGGCCAGGCCCCTCCCGCACTCACCAGCAGGTTGACGCTCCTGTTATCCGCCGGCTCCGCCATTGTCCTCATCCCCGTCACACTGATCTCACAACCTGCGGCTTCTCTCGCCCGAGCCGGACATAAATAGCTGCTTCCGCCAGGCAGCTCAGGCGCATGCGTGCTGTGATTGGCCCACTCGAGCGTAAACCGTCGCCATGACAGCCAATCAGCGCGCTCCGTCCAATAACAGGCAGTTTCCAATTTAAATACGAGGCGTGGCCAGTGCGGTGACGTCATCGACGTCCTGCCTGAAGTGCGGTCACTGCTCTAAGCCGGCATGATGTCATCTTGGTTGCACGGGAAGAATACGGCATTATTTGAAATAGTGTCACAAAGAGAGCAGATGGCCGGGAATTACTGCTGCATCTCATTACTAGGAGCCATGCTAGGGAAGTGCTTGTATTCACCGTGGCTGGAGACTCCCATCCAGCTACATTATGAGCTAAGGTCCATACAATACGGATATCCTCATTATATATATATATTTTTTCTTTGTTTTTTTCTTATTTATCTATTTTAAATACTGGATTTTGATGGTTAAATATCTACTGTATGGACCTTAATTCATAACGCAGCTAGATGAGAGTCAGAGTCTCTAGCCACGATGAATACAGGCTCATTTTATATATATATATATATATATATAACTCAAAACCTACAACCACCCCATTCCTTAGAAGTAAAATACATATTTCGCAGTGACAGCTCTGGGCCACTCCAACATTGCATAACTAGTAATTACTGCATACATTATAAGAGGTTTGACAGGCAGGACGCCACATAAAAACGTGACACCTCAAGGAAATTTCTAGAAGCAATGATCTGCACAATATATTTTATCCTCTTAAAGGGGTTGTCCCGCGCCGAAACGGGTTTGTTTTTTTTTTCAACCCCCCCCCCGTTCGGCGCGAGACAACCCCGATGCAGGGACGTAAAAAAAAAACCGCTCAGCGCTTACCTTAATCCCCGCGCTCCGGTGACTTCTATACTTACCGGTGAAGATGGCCGCCGGGATCCTCTTCCTCCGTGGACCGCAGCTCTTCTGTGCGGTCCATTGCCGATTCCAGCCTCCTGATTGGCTGGAATCGGCACGTGACGGGGCGGAGCTACACGGAGGCGGCATTCTGCACGAGCGGCCCCATTGAAGACAGGAGAAGACCCGGACTGCGCAAGCGCGGCTAATTTGGCCATCGGAGGCCGAAAATTAGTCGGCACCATGGAGACGAGGACGCTAGCAACGGAGCAGGTAAGTATAAAACTTTTGATAACTTCTGTATGGCTCATAATTAATGCACAATGTACATTACAAAGTGCATTAATATGGCCATACAGAAGTGTATAGACCCACTTGCTGCCGCGGGACAACCCCTTTAAGGCTGGGTTCACACTAGGCGTATTCCCGTCGGAAATCCCGCGGTTTGACCGCAGCCGAAACCGCGAGATTTCCGACGGGAGAACCGCCACGGAAAAACCCACGGCGGCTTTGAAGCGGCCCGGCCGCTCGCTCTTCCGCTGCGGCCGGCGCTCCCATAGAGGAGAGCGCGGCCGCGGCGGAAGTAAACAATAAATACACATGCTGCATCTTTTGAAACCGCAGCAGCCGCGGTTTCAGCCGGACTTATCGCAGCGGATTGGCCGTCCCGTGTGGACGAGATTTCTGAGAAATCTCGTCCACATGGCTGGCTAATCACGAGATTAGCGGCCGCGGGCGGACTTGCCGCGGCAAAACCGCGGCAAATCCGCCCTGTGTGAACCCATGCTAAGGATGCTGTCCTTTTTTTTAATTTTTGGTTTTTCCTCCCCACTTTCAAAAAACCCTAACTCTTATTTTCCCACCTTTGCGACACAAGTTGCATTTTTCAATGGAACTCCATATTATGCCATATAATGTACTGAAAAACATAGAAAAAGGAGTAAAATGGAAAAAAAAAGAAAATTTAGTGGCCCTTGTAGTAATAATGGCTCTAGTAGTAATAGCGGTCCTAGTAGTAATTGTTACGTCTTCCACACCCACTAACTGGTGAACTCAGACAGAACCACAGAACTGCAAAACCGACTTCATACTCGCAGATGGACATAAACCAACGACTGCCAAGCACTCAAAACACACACCTGCATACCTGCACACATAGCCTGATGGAATAACTATAGGATGTACGAGGTTTTAGCTCATATTTTAGCCAAGATACTGAAGCCCGTGAGCCCACATCAAGGCTCCTCGCTATCTCGCGGGTCCCTACTCTAACGAGACAACTATCCCTAGGAAACTTGCCTGCATGCGGAGCAAACGTCCCGACAGAGATGACCCCGCGCTGGAACCTAGGGACCTACCTCGTTCTAGATGATAAAGGACCCACAGCAAGACAGTTCACACCACATGTACAGAAACCTGCACAGACAAACAGGGGAAAGCTCAGCAGCCTCTAGCAGAGGAGCTGGTATATATGAGCACCAGATCTGGGGGATTAGCTAGCTGGAGCAATCCACACCCAGCCAGCTCAATCATTCCATACCTGGGGGGCTGTACGGCTGGAAACCTGAGTAGTACCACACATTTACCTCAAAATGGTACCAATAAAAATGACAGCTTTTTCCATAAAAAGCGAACCCTCATTCAGCTCTGTCAACAATTTTTTAAAAATTTGTTTCCTATTGTGCAAAATTGGTAAGGCACAAAAAAAATCTTTATAAATGTAGTATCATTGTAATCGTACAGACCTGGGTAATACGATGGAGTGAATTACCTATGTGATGGACTGCTTACTAGAGACAGGTTGCACCTTACAAAGACAGGTAAATATATGTTTGGCAGGCGTCTTGCTACGCTCATCAGGAGAGTTTTAACCCCTTCCCTCTCCATGACGTATAGGTACATCATGGAGCGGCGGGGTATGTATAAAGAGAGGTTGCGTGGCAACCTCTCTTCATACAGCACGGGCGTCAGATGTTTATAACAGCTGACACCCGCGGGCAATAGCCGCAATCGGCCGTTCGTCCGATCGCGGCTATTAACCATTTAAATGCCTTTGTCAATTCTGACAGCGGCATTTAAATCCCCCCAACATTGTTCGGGGGTCCCGCACATCGTTCAGGGGTTCCGCATGGCCCCCCGCGGTGAGATCGGGGGAGCCGTGCAGGTGTCATGGCAGCCTGGGGCCTAATGAAAGGCCCCAGGGCTGCCTTACCAGACTGCCTATCAAGCCATCCCCGTGGGGTGGCTTCATAGACTGCTTGTTAAACTGCAGTATGACGTTATGCTATAGCATTACGTCATACTGCAGGAGCGATCAAAGCATCGCATGTTAAAGTCCCCCAGGGGGACTTCAAAGTAAAGGTAAATAAAAATCAATAAATTTTTTTTAATTGTAAAAAAAAAAAAAAGTTATAAAAGTTTAAATCACCCTGCTTTTGCCATATCTATTATTAAAATATCTAAATTATAAAATAAAAATATGTATTTGGTATCACCGCGTCCGTAAAAGTCCGATCTATCAAAGTAGTGCATTATTTTTCCTGCACGGTGAACGTCGTCCGAAAAAAAAAATAAAGAACGCCAGAAATGCACTTTTTTAGTTACCCTGTCTCCCAGAAAAAACGCAATAAAAAGCAATCAAAAAGTCGTATGTATTCCAAATTGATATTATCGGAAACTACAGGACATCCCGCAAAAAATGAGTCCTGGCTCAACTACATCGACGGAAAAATAAAAAAGTTGTGCGCACAAAATGACCGCAGAAAATAATTGAAAAAAATTAAATGTCTTTGAAAAAAAAAAAAGAGTAGTATAGTAAGAAAAAACCTATACAAGTTTGGTATCGTAGTAATCATACCGACCCATAGTTATCATGACGCTTTTTTTTGCCGTTTGTGCGCCGTAGAAACAAGACGCACTGAAAGATGACGGAATGTCGTTTGTTTTTTTTCATTTTACTCCACTTAGAATTTTTTAAAAGTTTTCCAGTACATTATATGGTACTTTAAATAGCACCATTGAAAAATACAACTCGTCCCGCAAAAAACAAGCCCTCATACAGCGACGTGGATGGATAAATAAAGGAGTTACGATTTTTTTGAGGGGGGGAGGAAAAAACGAAAATAGGAAAAGAAAAAGGGGCCGCGTCATTAAGAGGTTAAAGTAGAATATGGAAGGGAAGGGAAAGGCCAGGCAAAAATACACAGCTTATGAATACATTTAAGAACCTTGCTAGTAGAAGTGGAAAGAAAGAACAAAGACAAAAAATTTGAAGGAAAGTAGATGAGTAATGGTCCTTTAACACGCAAGGATTATCACTCAAAACTCGTTCAAATGGCTGAAAATGAGCGTTAATCATTACTTGTAAATGCGGGCAGTCGTGCACTATTCGTTCAATTGTCGTTAACCAGGGTTTTTAGGCTGGCATAAAATCCATTGTTTGGTCCTTGGAAATTCTTTCAGTTTGAATGCAGTTCATTCAGGGTTTCCAGGGGCTAAGTGATGGACTTGTTTTGCTTTGCATATTTAATGAATGCAATGCTTACTCAGCTGCAAGGAGAACAATGGAATGTGCCAGTCAGATGTTGCTCAGCTGGGCAAAGTGTTTATGCAATACCAATCATCTAAACACATGACCAGCTGAGCAAACAACTCGTGGAGCAAAACACAGATGATTACAGCAATTACTTTGTTATTCAAAAGCTTGCTTGAATTTCATTCAATCTTTTGGCAGTGTGAGTGATTATCTTTGCGTGTAAAAGGGCCTTAGGAGGCAGCGATCACAAACTACAATGTTTTTACACAAATGCATGAAGCATGGGAAACAAACAAGGAGAATTGGAGCTCCTAACACAGGAAGAGAAATATGATGTCATAGGCATCACGGAAACTTGATGGGATGATACACATGATTGGAATACAAGGCTTGAAGGATACAACTTATTTATAAGAAACAGACAAAAAAAAGTGGAGGAGGGGTTGCATTGTATGTTAGGAAAACATTCATCTCCATAGAGATTCCAGCTTCAGAGCATGGGTGTTCTGTAGAAACTGCTTGGGAACGAATACAAGGACAGAACAACAGAAAGGACACCATTGTAGGCATTTACTATAGGCCGCCTGGACAAGCAGAAGATATGGATGAACTCTTTCTACATCAGATGGCCACCCTCTCAAAAAAATGAATGAGATGGTGATCATGGGAGATTTTAGCTATCCAGACATTTGTTGGGAATCTCTCTCAGGTAAAAGTAATGGATCCAACAAATTCTTATCCGTTCTTGCTGACAACTTTATCTTCCAAAAGGTAGAAGAGAAAACAAAGGGATCTGCTATCTTAGACCTAATTCTTACCAACAGGAAGGAAATGGTTGAGTAAGTAAGGGTGGCTGGGACCTTAGGAGGCAGTGATCATGTTATCCTTGAATTTTGGATAAAAAGGGGAGGGAGACCTGAGAAAACTCAGATAACAAGGTTGGATTTCAGAAAGGCAGATTTTTATGAACTTTGAAAAAGGATAGGAAGAATCGAATGGCTGGATGTTCTTAACCCCTTCCCTCCATATGACATAAGGGTACGTCCTGGAGGCAGGGTACTTCCCACAACTGGACATAACCTTACATCATAGGGATAGTGCAAGATCATAAGAGATTTTGCGCTATCCAGCAGCGGGAGCCGGCTGTCAGTAAAAGCCGGACTCCTGCTGCAACAGCAGGGGTGCATCGGAGGTGCGCCCCCCGCTGTTAACCCCTTCCATGCTGCGATCTATGTAGATCGTGGCATGGGAAGGGTTCACAGAGGGAGCGCGCTCGCTCTGTGACATTGCCGGGCTCTCGCGATATAATCGCAGAGAGCCCGGCTGGTTGCCATGGCAACATCTGGCATCGCTGTAATAAGTGATAAGGCATTGCAGGACAGAGGTCCTGCAATGCCTTATCTTAGCGATCAGAGCTGGTATGGTGCAAGTCCCTCAGAGGGACAGAAATGGTGTAAAAAAAGAGAAGAAAAATGTACAATAAATAAAAATGTAAAAAAAAATGAAAAGAAAAAAACCTTTTGGGGGCTTTTTCTCATATTAGCATGAAAAAAAAATTAATAAAAAAAAAAATCCCACATATTTGGTATCATCGTGTCCCTAACGACATGTACAATAAGTTAACCATGCTTTTTATTGTGCACGGTAAAAAGCGTAAAAAAAATGCTAAAAAACTGAGGCCGACCAAAAAATGCAATAAAAGTGATCAAAAAGCCGTATGTACCCCAAAATGGTATGAATAAAAACTAAAGCTAATCTCGCAAAAAGTAAGCCCTCACATAGCTCCGTACATAGAAAAATAAAAAAGTTACAGGACTTTGAATGCAGCGATTTAGAAAAAAAAAAAGATTTCCAAAAAAGGGTTTTTATTGCAGAAAAATGGAAAAGCCTAAAAAAAAAATATAAGAATTTTGGTATCGTTGTAATCGTACCGGCCCACAGAAAAAAAATTATTTGACATTTATGCCGTATAATTAATGCTTTAAAAAATAAAAATAAAAATCTATGGTAGAATTTATGAATTTTATCTCCCTGCAGTCTTAAAAAAAAATATAAAATTATAAAAAATAATAAAGTTTTACAATCTAGTCTATGTACCCCAAAATGGCACCGATAAAAACCACAGTCTGCCACACAAAAAACAAGCCCTTATACGGCCGCGTCGATGAAAAAATAAAAAAGTTATGGCTTTTGAAAAATGGAGATGAAAATCTGCCAAAAATCGTTGCGTCCTTAAGCCCAAATTAGGCCATGTCCTTAAGGGATTAAAAGCAAGCATTTAAAGAGACCAGGATGGATGAATGAAGAACACATGTTAAAAAGGAAGAAAAATATGTTTATCAAATGGAAAGAGGGGGGAATATCTAAAGAAGAATATAATGCAGTCTGCAGAAACTGTAGGGCAAGTGTCAGAAAAGCTAAAGCTAATAACAGAGGCCAAAAGCAATAAAAAGGATTTTGGGGGTATGTCAGAAACAAAAAAAAGTCAAAGATGCTATAGGACGTTTGCAGGATGAAAATGGTGAATGATGTTGAGAAGGCTAAACATTTAAATTCCAATTTTGCATCTGTTTTCTCTCAGAAAGTAGATGGAACATCAGCTGATCTTCCCTGTGCTATTGGGGCAATAAAAGAATGCAGACTATCTATAAGCAGAGAGATGGTGAGGGAACACTTAGCTAATGTACATGAACTCAAGTCTCCAGGTCCAGATGAATTACATCCTAGGATACTAAAGGAAGCAGCAAAGGTAATTGCTGAACCACTTGCCATAATCTTTGAACACTTTCCTGGAGAACAGGTGAAGTCCCAGAAGATTGGAAAAGGGCAAATGTTGTCCCTATCTTCAAAAAAAGGGAAGAAGGTGGATCCAGGAAACTACTGACTTTTATACCAGGAAAGATCTTTAAACAAATTTAAACAGCATATATGCAAGTACTTGGATGAGAATGGAGTAATTGAACAGAGCCAGCATGGGTTTGCAACAAACAAGTCATACCAGACTAATCTAATTTCCTTCTGTGACAGAATCACCGACTGGTTTGATCAGGGAAGTGCAGTATATATAGTATATCTTTACTTTAGTAAAGCATTTGACAAAGTATTTAATCCCATCTTTATTGAAAAAATGACCAAATATGGGATTGACAAGACAACTGTTAGATGGATTCACAGCTGGCTGAGTGATCATACTCAAAGAGTGGTCATAAATGGCTGCACATCCAAGTGGCAGAATGTATCAAGTGGGGAACCACAAGACTCTGTCCTAGGCCCACTGTTCAATATTTTTATAAATGATCTGGAGGAGGGATGTGAGGGGAAGCTGATCAAATTTGCAGATGAAACAAAGCTAGGAGGGATAGCTAACACTGGATACATGAGAGGCTTCAAAAAGATCTAGGAAAGCTTGAATAGTGGGCGGCCACTAACAGAATGGTATTAAACAAGGAGAAATGCAAAGTCCTACATCTGAGCAAGAAAAAAAGTACATACAGAATGGGAAAAATTGGGCTAAGCAGCACATGTGAACAAGATTTGGGTATACTAAAAGATCACAGACAGAGCATGAGTCAACAGTATGATGCAGTAGCAAAAAAGGCAAACACAATTCTGGGATGTATTAAGAGAAGCGTAGAGTCCAGATCATGTGAGGTAATTATTCCCCTCTACTCTTCCTTAGTCAGACCTCATTTGGAATACTGTGTCCAGTTCTGGACACCACAATTTAAATAAGACATAGATAAACTGGAGCAAGTTCAGAGAAGAGTTACCAAGATGGCGAGCGGTCTGCAAATCATGTCCTATGAGGAACGGTTAACCCCTTGAGTGGCGGGTTTCCTACCACCCTGTCGTGCCCACCAGGACAGGTTTTTTAAAATGGTCTAATCATTGAATTTCAACTAATTTTGCAGTTGCGTCTCAAGAGCCATAACTTTTTCATTTTTCCATTGACATGGCCATATAAGGGTTTGTTTTTTGCGGGACAAGTTGTGATTTTTTTAAACAGGGGGGAGGAAAAAAAGAAATGGGGAAAAAAGAAAAAAAGGGGCCATGTCATTAAGGGGTTAAATAATGTATTAACTTCCTTCTCTGGGTCATTACGACGCATGGATACCACATGTGTGATTGTATTTTTGATTTTTTACAAAGTAAAGGGAGACAAGTGTTTTTATTTATTTTTTTAATAATTTTTAAACTTTTTTTGGTTTTTTGAAATTTTTATTTATGTATTTATTTTTTTTGTCCCTTTAGGGGACTTCCACAGGGACCCATCAGGACCCCCTGATCACATTCCGGGGGTCCGATGGTGACAGCCCTTTACATGCTGCAGTCACATAGACTGCCGCATGTAAAGGGTTAACACAGCAGAGATCGGAGGTTTTCTCTGATCTCTGCTGTAAGAGCTAGTACCTAGCTGTCCTCTCACAGCCAAGCACCAGCTCTCCCTGCCACAGAGACCATCGGCTTGCTTCTGACAAGCCGATGGTCTCTATGGCAACCTGTAAACAAAGCAGGACTCTGAAGCAGGAGATTGCCGCAGATCGGCAATATCGTCTGCTGGTTTTTCAAAGCCCTTGCTTTGTTCTCTGTGGGTCTGTGCAGGCAGAGCACAATGTCACAGCTTGTGGCACTGTGCTCTGCAGCTCCCATAGTGATACATAGCCCGGAAATCTTCCGGGCTATGTCACTATGAGCAGTGGAGCTCGTCCCGGAAAATTTCCGGGCGTGCCACTCAAGGGGTTAAAGGATCTGGGAATGTTTAGCTTGCAAAAAAGAAGGCTGAGAGGAGACTTAATAGCTGTCTACAAATATCTGAAGGGCTGTCACAGTGCAGAGGAATGAGCCCTATTCTCATTTGTACAAGGAAAGACTAGAAGCAATGGGATAAAAATGAAAGGGAGGAGACACAAATTAGATAGCATGATCAATGAGTGGAACAGGTTGTGGCACAAAATTTAAAATATATGAAAAAACGGCTGAATTCTTGCTTTTCTGTATTCCACCCTAAGAAAGTTGATAAAATTTAATGAATAAGTTATATTTGAGAATTACTACTTATCCGACAACAACGAAAACCTAATATGGGTTAATTTCTGTGAAAATAAAAAGTTATAACTTCTGGAATGTGTGTAATGTGTACAGTTACTCCCCGACTTGCGAACAGGTTCCGTTCCGGGAGCCCGTTCGCAAGTCCGTTTTGTTCGCAAGTCGAACAAATAGTAGTATGGAGGGGATCGCGGGTGGATCCCGCTCCATACAACGTCGGGTGCAGGCTGTTCTTACAGCGGGCACCCGGCGGCAGCAGTTCCGACGAGCCGCGCCGCTTGTCGGAACTGTTAACACTTTAAATACCTCTCTGACAGCGGTATTTAGAGTGTTAACAGTTCTGACGAGCGGCGCGGCTCGTCGGAACTGCTGCCGCCGGGTGCCCGCTGTAAGAACAGCCGGCACCCGACGTTCAGGGGGCCCGTACAGCGTCCCACGATGAGATCACGGGACGCTGTGTGGTTGCTAGGCAGCCGGGGACCTCCTGAAAGGCCCCAGGGCTGTCTATGCAGAGTGCCCATCAAGCGCACGGCTTGCTAGGCGCTCTGCATAGACAGCCCTAGGGCCTTTCAGAAGGCCCCCGGCTGCCCAGCAACCGCGATCTGACCGGACAGGCTTCTATCAGGCTTGATAGAAGCCTCTCCGGTCCCTGCACAGCATGATGTAATGCCATAGCATTACATCATACTGTGCAGAACAGATTGTTCGCAACTAGCGAAATTCGCAAGTCGAATGTTCGCAAGTCGGGGACTATCTGTATTTATGTTTGTGCATTTTCTGTGTACTATGTATCTATGCATCATGTGTATATGTGACAGCCTCTACTGGAAGAGAAATGCTGATAATTCTGCCTTATTCTGTACTAGTTATTTTATTGATAATTTTGTAGTGTTACTCTGAGAATGATGCTATAATTTCTCTGTAATGATGAAAATGACATATAGCGGGTGTTGGGCGGGGCAGCGTCATGCCTGGGGTGTCTATTTAAGGTCATGGTTTCCCATGCAGTTTGTTGTCGCTCTGCGTGGCAGAGTTCAGGTATGGAAGAGCTGATACTTCTTGATATGTGCAGACGAGCGGGCATTGTAGTCTATATCCCTACTGAGTGCCATGCTGTCTACGAGAAGAAAGCAGATCTCTAATGTGCAACCTTGCGGAATGTATTGTGAACAGAGTCAATGCTGCAGACGCCAATTTGCCATGCATCTCTTCATATAGTAAGCACATATTGCACCTGCGGGAATCATGTTGAGCCCCCCAAGTCTCCCTTTATCCCCAATATCTTAGTGCCTATCTATCAGGTTACTGTCCAATAACTGCCAAGTAACTTTCAGGTAGAAGAATTTATGAGGACATAGCAGATGATACAGTAGGAAAGTATGGAGGTGGGGTCAGACCAGATGGGCTAGCCTTCCATCCCCACATGCAATGAGCCCGGGCCTGGTTGTCCTTCCTTGGACCACTTTTGTTATACCGCAAACTGGGAACATCTCATAAGACGTACCTTTCTTTCTTTTTTTATATCATTATTTTCCACATTGACAAAAAATGTGCCTAGTATACATAGCAAAACCTAAAACAAAAGCCACACACCCCAAGGTGAAGGGAAAAAAGTCTCAATTAAACTAATCATACCGTCTAGCTTGTAGATTCTCCTTTAGCAGCAATAAGTTGAAGTAATTGTTATCTTTACGACTTTACCAAACTCACATATTATTTTATTTGGCCCACTCTTCTTTACAACATTGCTTTAGTTTATTGAGGTTTTTGAGCATTCATTTAGGCCTCCTGTCCATGGGCGATTCTGCATTGCGTTATCTGCGTCAATAATCCTCACGCGGGTAATGCAATGAACGCTTTCCATAGGATAACTATGGAAAGTGCAGCCCGATGTCCATGAGCGGAAATCTGCCATGATTTTCTGCTTGCCTACAAAAATCACGGCATGCCAGCATTTTCCGCAATGAATTTATCATATTGATAGGTTCATCGTGGAAAATCGTGGTGACCTTAGTGTTCTCCCGCAGTGGCTCCTGGGGCGTTAAAATGCAATGCCCATGGACAGGTGGCCCTATGCACAGCTCTCTTAACCCTTTGCAATCCAATTTTGGATTCAGGGTTTCCTAGAGGGTTTTCCCTTTCTGCCATTATACAATGGCGCCACCTGCTGGCTAGAGTCAGTACTGCAGTATTGGACATGCTGGAGAGGCCCCAGACCCCACGACAACAGAGCGGCCAGTAATATACAATAAGAAAACCCTCCCGGACGTCTTCCGACATTGGAAGCTGTACGGCCTTCAATCAGAATGTCTTTAGACGTCAGACAGTGGATTGGAAAGGGTTAAGGCCCCGTCAAACTATTTAAATTAGGTTGAGGTCTGGACTTTGACTGGGCCATTACAACATCTAGATTCTTTCCTATTTCAGTCATTCTAATGTAGATTTGCTGGTGTGCTTGGGATCATTGTCCTGTCACGTGACTTAGGTTCTGCCAAGCTTTAGCTTTTGGATAGATTTCCTCACATCTGACCCTATAATACTTTTGTTATACAGAGGAGTTCATGGTCGACTCAATGATTGCAAGGTGCCCAGGTCCTGTGGCTGCAAAATGAGCCCAAATCATCACTCCTCCACCACAGTGCTTGACACTTGGTATGAGGTGTTTGTACTGATATGCTGTGTTTGGTTTTTGCTAAACATGGCACTGCTCATTATGGCCAAACATGTCCACTTTGGTCCTGTCTGCCCAAAGGACATTGTTCCAGATGTCTTGTGGTTTGTTCAGATGCAACTTTGCAAACTTTAACCATAATGCCATATTCTTTTGAGAAAGAAGCTTTCTCCTGGCAACCCTTCCAAACAAGTCCTTGCAGCTAAGATTAAGATCAAATTCCGTAGCATTAAGAAAGGTGCTCCATTGAGGAAATTCAACACCTCTAAAATCCCCCAATCATATACTATTGAGGTAGCAAACCGATTCGAACTGCTTGCCACATCAGAAAAAGAAAAGCATCCAGGGGAACTATGGCATGAAATACAGTCCACAGTTATGGAAACAGCCAGTAAGCATCTCACCTATAAGAAGCAGGAAAAACGACGCTATTGGTTGTCCAAGCGAACCCTCAGAATATCCGATAAAAGAAGAGCAGCAAAGGCAGCAGGCAACAAAGACGAAGTTTGGCAACTAAATGCTGATTTTCAGCGAGTGGCAAGGAAAGATGAGAAAATGGACTGGAATGAGGTTGCAAACAACTCGAAGCAGATTCCATGAAAGGCCATATGTGAGGCCTATTCTCACAGGTCAAGATGGCCTGAAAACCTTTCTTGGCATGTAACAGCACAATCAAAGGCAAAAATGGGAAGGAACTGAATGACCAACAGAGTATCAAAGATAGGTAGATAGGTGGAGGGAATACTTAGAGGAACTATATGCATGCAACCACATACCTGAACCATTGCATGAGGTGGAGCCTGTGGACTTGGAGCCCTCCATTATGGAGTCAGAAGTGGTTATGGCAATGAAACAACTAGCCAAAAGTAAAGCACCAAGAATATATAACATTCTGGCAGAGCTATTGCTGCCAGTACCAGTGAAAACCATCACAGTGCTATGCCAGGGGGTATTGGCATTCACACAATGGCCACAGGACTGGACAGGTATGGATGTAAAAGCTAGACTGCGAAAAAAGCTGATAGGAGGATTGATGCGTTTGAGCTGTGGAGCTCGCGAAAGCTGCTACGTATACCCTGGACGGCGAGAGTAACAGACAAAGTCTTGAATCGTATAAGACCCGATATATCACTGGAAGGGAAGATGGGGGATATCCCCGTTGTGGGGAGTGAAGTTGGTAAGCCCTGCCCTCTCACGCCCCACTCTTGGGGAATCCCTCAGGGAAGCACTGTAGCCCTGCCCCCCTCTCTCTCCACATTATGGGGATTCCCTTGTTTTCACCTGCAGGGGAATTCCTTCTCTCTCCACTGCTGAAGAATCCCCGGGGACTCCCTTCATCTCCCTCTCTCTCCCTGCTGCAGGGAAATTCCTCCAGCCCCTCGGAGATCAAGGGAACCCCTGAAGAGTTCCCCTCATTCCCGCAGGGACTAACAGGAGTTTACAGTGGGACATTTAAAATATGCTCCTGGCTTTAGCAGTCTGGTTTTAGCGGCATGGCTTAATTTCTCTTATCTCCCATTCCCTTTGTTTCAAAATCTAAACTAAACAATTGGAATGCTTAGCTCCCTTGTTATCCAGCTTTCATAGGAGTCTATGGAAAGTTCTACGCAGCACGCACCAAAGACAGGTCAGGTCCTATCTTTTCATGCAGTACGGACCTTAGGCCTCCTTCCCACGAGCGTGACGGGCTCCGCAGCGTAATATTACGCTGTGAAGCCCGTCACGGCGCCCCCCAGAGCCCCTATACTTACCTGCGGGAGATAGCGTGAAATCGCTTCCCCGCCCACCACCGCCGCGTCACCGCTCGTCACCGCCCACCGCTCTCGCGTCACCAGCCTTGTCACGTGCACGGCCGGCCGTGTCACGTGATGCGGCCGGACCGCGTCATTTGGCGTCATATGACGCTCGGCGGTGGGCGGGAAAGCGTTTTTTCACGCTATCTCCCGCTGGTTACAGCGGGAGATAGCGTGAATGGACGGCTTCCATTGACTGCAATGGAAGCCGTCAGTGCGTACAGCCCGTCCTCACCCGCAGAAAATAGAGCATGCTGCGGGTGAGGACGGGAGAAATCGCGGTGCGTAATTCCGCGGTGGAATTACGCATCGTGAGCATGGAGCTATTAGGTTCAATAGAACCTAATAGCTGCGTGCAACGCAGCGGATTTTCGCCGCGAATTACGCGGCGGAAATCCGTTCGTGGGAAGGAGGCCTTAGATGCGTGCATTTCAGTCATGCATGTCCTATCTTTTTAGGTGTATGTTTTTTGCGTGTTTAAAATTTCTTCATCTGAATGTTCCCACAGGAAATCATTGGTTCTAATAGCCGCAAGTTTTATTTACATGTGTGATTTTTGCACACTTAGGTTCTCCCTGATCTGCAGTAATGCAGCCCCATACTCAGCAACCAGTGATGCTCCATTTAGCCAAGAATAAAGGGAGTCTGTCAGTTCCAATGAGCCCATAAACTAAAGTTATGTGCTTATAGAAGCCGATACGTTGTATGTGGAGGTATAAGTATTAAAGTATCTTTATAATTTTGGACGCTCAAGGGCTCTACACGTGGGCAATGGGGCCTAAAAATGCCTTCAAGCAAAACTTCCTTTAATTTTGGGCCCTGTTGTGCATACAGACATAAGATTAGGGCCACAACGGGTACGTTTTTGAATACAAGACAAATAGGGGTATCCATTTTGGGGTGTAAATCCTCATTTTCATGGTTTAAAAAAATGAAAGTTTTTTAAATGTGCGTCCAGAATAAATTAAACAGATAGAAATATATATCTTATCAAAAATGTGTACAGTATGTTTGCACATATTTGAGATATTGCAATTGAAAATGTGAATAAAAGGTTAATTTTTTCAAAATTTCCCAAATTTTGGCGCTTTTAATAAATAAACACAAATTCTATCGGTCTATTTTTAATACCTAACTGAAGAAAAATGTGCAGCAAAAAAACAATGTCAGAATCACTTGGATATGCAAAACCTTTACGGAGTTATTCTATGTTAAAGTGACACGTCAGATTTATCAAATTTGGCGCTGTCATTAAGGGGTTAAAAGACTAATGTATAGTTTCTTGACTCCCCATGTTGAATACATTCATAGAGTGATATCTCTATATTGTTTGGACTCAGGGAATTGATAGACAATGATTTGGTTGCAGTATGTTTCACGTTTTTCATTTTAAGAGATTTAAAAGAGCTAAAAAGGTATACTACGCAATCATCATTAGGGATGAGCGAGTATACTCGCTAAGGCACTACTCGCTCGAGTAATGTGCCTTAGCCGAGTATCTCCCTGCTCGTCCCGAAAGATTCGGGTGCCGCTGCGGAGCGGGGAGCTGCGGGGGAGAGCAGGGAGGAACGGAGGGGAGATCTCTCTCTCCCTCTCTCCCGCCCGCTCTGTCCTGCTCCCCGCCGCAACTCACCTGTCAGCTGCGGCGGCCCCCGAATCTTTAGGGACGAGCAGGGAGATACTCGGCTAAGGCACATTACTCGAGCGAGTAGTGCCTTAGCGAGTATACTCGCTCATCCCTAATCATCATGTATCAGAAAGCTTAAAAGTCTTGATACTGAGATTACATTTAATACTACTAACTTATACAAAGTTGCTTTATAGTTAGTACAAGGAAATGTCAGATGAAGAAACTCTTTATTGAACTATTCGTGACCCAGGCATTTCCTCATCTGGAGTCTGTAACCCTTTTCATAGAATGGTTCACATGGATCATTGACATTTATGTAGGAAGGCCGGTGTAATGTAAGTGCAGTTATTCCTGTGCCGTGTTCACACATTTCATGATTATGTATGCAGTAAAAAAAATCTCGTCAAGGAAGTGTTTTTACTGCTGTGCTGTGAAATGTGTGTGCCCAGAGCGGTGATCCTAAATTACTTGCGTAGCGCATGAGCTATGACATGGTTCATGCAGCTTTGTGGAACCAGGGAATGGAAGGTTCTTCTACATCTTAGGTGCTAGATGACATTTTGTAACTCATCTATTTGTGACTGCTACAAGCTACTTGATCTCGTATATCTGGATTTCTCTAAAGCCTTTGACACCGTGCCGCATAATAGGTTAATATACAAAATGAAACAGCTCGGACTGGGCAAAAACGTGTGTAAGTGGGTAAAGAATTGGCTCAATGATAGAAAGCAGAGGGTGGTAATAAATGGTTCGTACTCTGATTGGGCCACAGTCACTAGCGGGGTGCCACAGGGTTCAGTATTAGGCCCCACTCTGTTCAATATATTTATCAACGGCCTGATAGAGGGGCTGCACAGCAAAATATCAATATTTGCAGATGACACAAAATTATACAATATAATTAATGCAACGGAGGACAATGTGCGGCTACAAACGGACCTGGATAAGCTGGGGGCTTGGGCAGAAAAATGGCAAATGAAGTTCAATGTGGATAAATGTAAGGTTATGCACATGGGCAGGAAAAACGGATGTCACCAATATACACTAAATGGGGTACTGCTAGGGAAAAGTGATATGGAAAAAGACCTGGGGGTACTAGTGGACTGTAGACTCAACTAGAGTAACCAATGCCAGTCAGCTGCTGCAAAGGCAAATAAAGTCTTGGGGTGTATTAAAAGAGGTATAGAGGCGAGGGACGAGAACATTATCCTCCCACTATATAAGGCACTTGTCAGGCCTCACATGGAATACTGCGCACAGTTCTGGTCACCGGTGCTCAGGAAAGATGTTAGAGTAATAGAGGGGGTTCAAAGAAGGGCAACTAAACTAATACATGGAATGACGGGACTGGAATACCCAGAGAGGCTATCCAAATTGGGATTATTTACTCTAGAAAAAAGACGGCTAAGGGGTGATCAAATAACTATGTATAAATACATGAGGGGACAATACAAGGATCTCTCCCATGATCTGTTTATACCCAGGACTACGACGGCAACAAGAGGGCATCCGTTATGTTTAGAGGAAAGCAGGTTTCATCACCAACACAGAAAGGGGTTCTTTACTGTAAGAGCAGTTAGACTGTGGAACTCTCTGCCGGAGGAAGTGGTGATGGCAAAATCCATAGAGGAGTTTAAAAGGGGACTTGATGTCTTTCTGGAGAGGAAGGATATTATAGGATATAAATCTTAGGTTAATTGTCAATCCGGGTATATAGGAAGGTAGGAACTATTAGGGGTTGATCCAGGGAACAGTCTGATTGCCATTAAGGAGTCGGGAAGGAATTTTTTCCCCAAAAGGGCTAATTGGCTTCTGCTCTTGGAGTTTTTTGCCTTCCCCTGGATCAACACAGGAGGATAAACAGGCTGGACTAGATGGACATTGTCTTCATTCAGCCTAACGAATTATGTAACTATGTTACCTGAAGAAAACAAGAGGCCTACATTCATTTGTGAGCACAAAGTCGAGGTAACTGCACACGTATCCTTATTTAACTCTCCATTATCAATACATTTCAAGGATGATCTTATATCTTCTAGGCCAGAACATTCAGCTTCTTGAATCACTTTTTTGAACTCTCTGAATCAATGGACGATACGCTTGAAAGAAGGCCAAAATCCCGTTGGATGGTATCTTTCAAACATCCCCATTCTGTCATATTTCAAGCTTTCAAAGACTACTGTATCATCATGTATCAGAAAGCCGAAAGGCCTCGACTCGGAGATCGCATTTTTCACCTGTACATAAAAAGTTGTTTTCTAGTTACTGCAAAGAAATGTCAGCGGATGAAGAGGGACTTTCTTCTTGCACCTTCCTTGACCCAGGCATTTCCTCTTGTGCAGTCTGTAACTGTTATCATTTCAAGGCCAAATCACTTGCATTCAAATCAGGACCCGTTCACACGGGTGACACGGCATCGCCGCGATAAAATAGCTTATGTCTTAAGTGGTTATTCTGGGCTTTTACTATTGATGATCTATCCTCAAGATTTGTTTGGTATCCGCCCCTGTGGATCCCCACCGATTAGCTAATCCTCCCGATGTCAGTGCAGCGGGGCTGGACATCATCATTAGTAGTCAGAGCCAGAAGTGGAACCAATGACTTCACACTCATTAAAACCTCTTCCCTAAAACTCATCAAGAAAGCTTCTGGCTTGACATGGGGAACGCTCTACTATTCCTTTCTGGTTCCCAGCTTTACTAAGCAATTACTTTTGCTGCTATTTGTTCTTATGGAGATTCCCTGCTCTGGGACTGAAAAACTTGTATAATTTATGAGAGTGGAATTTAGATTAGTAACCTCACAGATATATTTATAGTGAACATCATTATGGAAAGAGTTCACATTTGCTGCCTGCATTAGGATGAATGTCACCTGGATCCCTCTTGTTCTGGCGAATGCGCCTTCAATAGCTTTGATATTTCCTTACTGTGAGCTTCATATAGTAGTGGACACATGTGCACTCTATCTTGGAGCCAAGGGTGTAGACACCTAAAATTTGAAAGTATTTTTTACGTGTACGCTGTTTATTTTTGCCACAGGCACATTTTGATTGTGTAAAACTTCATGTTTGCCAGCGTTCCACCAACAGGTGAGCCTTTTATGATAGATTAGGAACACTATGTAAAGCATGTAACATTACCCTAATAAAGCCACATGCGGCATAGTTATGTACGTGGGCATCTTTTTGTCTTGTAATCCATGTTTGTTCTTCGATATACTGTGGGTGCCATATTAGATATGGTTGGTACAAGCTCGGAGAAGCCAATGAATAACACTCAGTATAGTGTGTGAACCAAAAGACATTGGATTTAATTTTGGTGGGAAAGAGCTTACAATGTAACTGAAGGTATGACATTCAGATACATTACAATATATTGGGTGCTGATAGGTCATTCTCATGGTGAGTGTTCATTAGCTAATCAAAAAGAGGAGGAGATTAGCAGACATGCTCAGTAGGGTCTTGCACATGGAAAAGTTAAGATTTGGTTCAAACTAGTTTTCTTTTGAAGCGCAAAGAATGATCAGTTTCGGTTGACCAGTCTCTGGTCCAGTATGCTAACTCAATTACTCTAATGGAAATATGTGTGTTCTTGTCTTTTGAACATTCTCTGCTGGTCTCATTTCCTTGATAAGAATGTTACATAAACAATACATTGCTGTCACTGTATATGGGGGATGCTTGCCGACAGAACCAGATTCAGACGAAACCCAACCCTAAATTGTAGAAGAATATTTCTATTTTCAAATATTTGAAAATTAACATACAAAATAAAGCACGTTTCTGTCATCTCCCACACCCACTAACGTGGATGGGTATTTTATTTTCGGAGCCTATATTTTCCCTCACATCGCCCTTTGTTTTCAATGGAGCCGGCAAAGCATTGTGCGACGTGAGAGTGCCCACTGAAAACAATGGGAAACACTCTGCGATCCGCCACAAAACCACCTCACATCAGTGGGGAAATCGCCCATTGGCAAGCACATTATCTGGTCCGAGTTTCAAGGCCAGATATCGTACTCGACAGTGTGAAAATTGGCCTAAAATTGGTTTCTATCACACAGAAAAAACTATTTGCAGCTGAAATCCTGGCTAACAAGGTGAACTTGCCGATAACATCTCTCGATGGTGCAGCTAGGGCCAGCCACCTATTTTGCAGTGGTGGAATCTAGTCCAAGTGAACCCATTTTGATTTCTGCAAGAGCCTATTGGTAAAAGGTGTTTAAACTAAGTAAGACTGAAGGCAGGGAATGCTCGGGTGCTCTGTCCATTAAGACCAGTGTCAGACAGCGGTAAGCCCACTTACGCATGCATGTTTTACTGTACTTTTTGCGCATGCAAATCTTGTGCATTTGCATGCAGAAAACTGTAAATGTATACTGCATGCAGAAAACGGAACGACTTGCCGTTCAGTATAAACAGCAGTTGCTTACCTCAATTCATTTTAAACAGTTCAGAAGTAGGCAGGCGGCCTCCATGCTGGCAGCGCTTTCAGCGCTACTCATTCCTGTGTAAGAGTAGAGGAGTGAGCATCACTGGGACACGCTGTCGGGCACGGTTTGCCCAACAGTTCGTACCCGCTAAATGAGGCATTTTAGTTATGCCATTAGGTTCTACTGACCTGCATAGTTAGGGAATGGTCACATGTAAGAAGCCTCATCCAAATCAGCAACTTAAAGGGGTTGTCCCGCACCGAAACGTTTTTTTTTTTTTTTTTTCACCCCCCCCCCCCCGTTCGGCGCGAGACAACCCCGATGCAGGGACCTAAAGAAAGCTTACCGGAGCGCTTACCTGAATCCCCGCGCTCCGGTGACTTCTATACTTACCGGTGAAGATGGCCGCCGGGATCCTCTTCCTCCGTGGACCGCAGCTCTTCTGTGCGGTCCATTGCCGATTCCAGCCTCCTGATTGGCTGGAATCGGCACGTGACGGGGCGGAGCTACACGGAGCCGGCATTCTGCACGAGCGGCTCCATTGAAGAGAGCAGAAGACCCGGACTGCGCAAGCGCGGCTAATTTGGCCATCGGAGGGCGAAAATTAGTCGGCTCCATGGGAACGAGGACGCTAGCAACGGAGCAGGTAAGTAAAAAACTTTTTATAACTTCTGTATGGCTCATAATTAATGCACAATGTACATTACAAAGTGCATTAATATGGCCATACAGAAGTGTATAGACCCACTTGCTGCCGCGGGACAACCCCTTTAATGCCGTGGATCCACATCTGTCAGTGGGCAAAATCCACATGCAGCATTCTGACACATTTCCACGCCATCATGTCACTTCTTGATGCACAAACGTGCCAGAATTCCACCCATGGATTTTGCCCACTGATTAATAAAACCAAGCACTGATCTGCTGATAGAACCATGGCAGAAATTGGCAGATTCAACGCAGTTTATAGAGCCAGAACTCATTTGGTTAAACTCTGCGGTGAATTCCGCTATGTTAACATACCTTTAGTCAGCCATGCACTGCAGTCACATCCCATTCCACCAGGTCAGTGTGGTACAGGCTAAAAGCCACTGCTAATTAGCCAGCTGATCAAATAAAAGCTCAGAGGACATTTTAGGTGCAGGTCATACATTGTGTTTTTAAAGTTTTTTTTTTATTTTTTAAATGTATACAGTAAGGGTTTCTACACACTTGCATTTTTCTCGCACGATTTTACTGCTTTTTAACACATAACTTAATAGGACTTTCTAATGTTAAAAACACATTGCGATTTTCGTGTGATGCACTTTTAACATTAGAAAATCGTATCGACTTTCGCCTTAAATAACGCCGCAAAATCGTGCGAGAAAAAAACAATTGTGGAGGAGCCCTTATAGATATATTTTAACATACTTCTTGATAACTAGCTTGTTACCTGCGACTTCACGGCATGGCATTTGTAATTTTTTTTTTTTAATCTAATCTGTGTTTTGCTATATATGGAGACGCAAAAGGTTGAAAAATAGTGAAAGGAATGCAAGTGCAATATGCTGTCAGCGCAGTTCTGTACACTACGGTTTCGGTCTGGTCATCTTTTGCTAGGATATAAAAGGTTTTATGGGCTGCATACACGTGAGCCGCCACATACAGATGCCCATGAGAAAACATGTTTTTTTCTAAATGTACACCTGCTGCTTTAAGTGTTTGCCCTTGAGCCTTATTGAGTGTCATCGCAATTGGTATTTTTGCAGGAAATTGCAGCCTTTTGAATTGAAAAGGTAAATCTGTTGGTATTATCAGTATGAGCAACATATTAAAAGACGACTAAAAAAATGGATAGGAAATGTAATCAAAAGGAAACCATTTCTTATACTAAGGTAAAATTAAAGCTGCGCTGTGATTGGTTGCTACGGGCAACACAGATTTTTAAAAAAATCTCAATTCATGTTAATGTGTCTTCTATTCACGTTTTAATCCCAGGCAATGCCGCTATCCCTGCTAGCTTAATAATTGCACACGTGTGGCAATGACGTCTGCCCTCACGTGTCTGCCCGTTTGTGTAGGCATAGCTTATGATGTGCACCACCTTTCCCTTGCCACCATGCCTGCGCATCACCAAATAAATTTGTCTTGTCGCGCTCCCTAGAGAACTCTATACATTTTCGAGATAGCACAGACTATGACCTTCCTCAAGATGCAAGCCATCTCCCTGCCAAATTTCACCAAAATCACTTCAGTGGTCAAGCAATGAATAAGGTGACGGGCAGAGAGATATAATTGCATTTATAATATTAGTATGGATAGTGTGGGAAGTGGGCAATTGATTAAAGTAGAGCTCCTATGCAGACCTACACTGATCAGCCACTTTATGAGCCACACCAGCCCTTTCATAATTGGGAGCTTCCCTATACAGAAATTAGACAAGTCACCATAGAGTGCAAGTAAGTTTTCCGTGGATCAGTTTCAGTGTCTATCCACATTAGAATGGCCAACTAAGTGATCGCAGCGACTTCCATGAAGGCCCACTCATTGATATGATAGGAGAGGGATGGTGAATCTCTGAATGTGATAATACTGCCGCGAGGAGGGAGTCCAATGAACTCCTGTAGAAAATGCACACTAAGGCTGGATTCACGCGAACGTATATCAGCTCGGTTTTCACGCCAAGCCGATATACGGTGTCCTCATCTGCAGGAGGCGGAGGATGGAAGAGCCAGGAGTAGGAACTGAGCTCCCGCCCCCTCTCTGTCCTATTTGCAATGAAAGGAGATGGGATGGGGGTAGGGCTATGTTTTGAGAATTAGCCCCGCCCCGTCCCGCCTCTTCCCATTGCAAATAGTGCAGAGAGGGGGCGGGAGCTCAGTTCCTGCTCCTGGTTCTTCCAGCCTCCGCCCCTGCAGATGAGGACGACGTATATCGGCTCGGCGTGAAAACCGAGCTGATATACGTTCGTGTGAATCCAGCCTAAAAGGGACAAAAGCCCCATTTTAAAGTAAAATTCAGGTGCTGGCATTTTTTTCTTACAAAATCTTAAAAATTTTTAAATAATGCAAAACGAACAACTCAAGAGTATTTTGTTGGGGCTCTCCAAGGCAAACTTCTTTGAGGGGTAATCCCAATGCTGAAAACATTGTACTCCACATCAGTAAAGCAAAGCATTTTTATTTCAGGACTGAACGCCATCCATTTATCAAAACCAAATACAGTTTAATAGGAAGTAGGTCAATTTATTAAACAATTAAGATTGAGACTTCTGTATCTGAAAGCAGAAATGTAATATTACAGGTGTCCGTGAAGTGCGTTAAAGGTCATCATTTCTCAGGAAATTAAATGTAATGCAGTCTTTCCTCGCTTTATCTACAACTTACAAGGATTTTGAGTTAACAGCAGTAAAAGTGGCCAAAAAAATCATGTCATTCCTTCATGTCGAATTCTGACGCATGAAATCTTACCATCACCGTAATAGTAATGTCCGCTGGTACATAAAACGGCATGCATTACTCAGCATGTACATACTCTTAGCCGGCCGGAGGAAACACCACTGCCATTTCTACAGACAGGTATACGAACCGCAAAACGGCACAAATTTTCCTTTATTTGTATTCTGTTAATACTTTTAGTTTTAGGGAAGAAAAACAAAAATGTATAAAAAAAAAATTGATTAAATGTTCTGATCAGAGAGGGCTGAACATATATTTTTTCCCATGTGCCCCAGTCCTCTCTGGCAGGGTTGGGGTAAGCACATGACCGTGCTTACGTTATATTGCTGGTAACGTAGTAAGCTGTTTAACGGTACTTGCTGGTTGAATCGAGACAGAATATGTGCTCTTAGTAATATCCAGTATCATCAGACTGCAGACCAATCAGCTTGCTCTCAGGGACCATACCAATTAACAAATCACATTCACACAGGAATACAATGGCTATTCAAAATGCTTTCTTTTTCTATATGGGTAAATTATGATCAGGACACTAAAATGGAAGAAAAAGAGAAAAAAAAATCCTAGAATGTAAGTTCTAAAAATCATTTACCAAAATTTACAACAAATCCCCACAAACTATTACATAACTAAATGGAGGAGAGTACACAGTTCACATCTGTTCGGACAGGCCTGCAACACATTGCTTTCATGGCCAAGCGTATGCAACGTCCTAACGAAAAACTTACCAAAATGCGAAAGCAAGAGAAAAAATATTCGAAAACTGAAAATTTTTTTTATTTAATTCTTTCTAAATGTCCTGCAGTAAATTTAGGAAAACCTGTGCCTGTCTATACACTTTTTTTTTTCATATAAAGAACTAAAAAGAATGAAGAACATGAAAATGAGCATGAGTTGTGGAGCCATATCACAGATTGTGCTAATTTGGCCAAAAAAAAAATCTCAATTTGTACATACCATTAAAACTCCAGTACGGAGGCTTTAAAACGAGAGGTGGAACATGAAAAATTCTCTTCTGTTCAGATGGTGAATGAAGCACCACCGCAGCTTACCTCCACCAGAACAACACTTTATTGTGTGGCTGTCCGCCACAGTGGACAACAGAACTGAAGAAAAAAAATGATAAATGAAGAAAACAAAAAGTGAGAGATGACCTGGGCGGGAAGAATACTAGAACATGAATGGGTTTATTATGATCGAAGAACCAGTTGTGGTTCCAAAATGCACAGTGCTGACTCCTTCAGGAAACGGGATGTGGGTATCGCTAGACCTATACCCAAAGGGAATCATCTATATGAATGGTTTAGAATGCTCCAAGTTTGTTTATTCAGATATCTGCCCAACTAGCACACATACATACAGTAAAGCTGACTACGGTGAGAGAAGTACAAGAGTTGAAAATAACAAGTCTTCCTAAACTATGAGAATTTAGGGGAAGAAAAGAATGGAGAACAAGGCTTTTTCTTCTTCTCAGAAGTCCACCTAACTTCACAATTCTGTTCTTTGGCTGCTTCTTTTCAGCTATGTGTTTTGTTTTATTATTAAAGGCCATGCTTCATCTCCTAGCCTCTTCTGTGCTAAACTGGTCAACTCAACCAGCAGTGTTGCCAAAAGCAACAAGAGTAACCCAAGAAACTGACAGCATCTTCTTCACGGCAAATCCTTGATGGCCCCAGTTTTCCCCCCCTTTACGAACAGGGTTTAGCATTTCCTCAATTGTTGACAGGGTCACATGGAAGAGAGTTCGAGATCACCATGCTGTCTGGAGGATACCAATTCCTTTCTGCAGCCATTTGTCAGATCTTCCGTAGCAGAAAGACAATCACGTTAACCAGACGGTGAGCATTATACTCTGTGCCCTGGGGATTGCTGACCATTGATGTTTAACATTTCTCTGGGTGCAGCGTTCCTGTGGGATTCCTTTTCCCACTGCACCAGGATTTCCTAGATTAAGCCCCCAGTATACATCGCCACCGGCCTTGGCGCGGCTGTGGATGCCTGAGACTGGATTGATTCTGGTGGATTTCGAACTGTGCTGAACCAGGCTTGTTTGCAGTCTTCTCTCTCACACCCAAGCTGTCCAACCTTCATACAGCTGAGCCAGGTTATCTAGGTTCGTTGCCTCCTTGATCACAAAGTCCACCTAGAAAAAAAAAAACACAGAAAATTGGATTGGTAATCCTTTAAAAAAAAAAAGACAATCTATGCACCTGCCAACATATGAAGAAAGACGAGTGATTCTGCCATGACTATTCCTACTGCCTATGTGAAGTAACGGAAACAGTCTGCTTCATCATCCTCCATCAACTAGTAGGGGAGATTCTGAAACAGTCAAGTCTTTCTGTTGCTCTCCATAGATTTTAGCACAGACAGATGCAAATCTAAGCAGCCTCCCCCTTCGGTACAAACTCAGATGTGGCGTACAGGACAATACAGTTGCATCCAGATAGCCAGACACCACATACGTTTTTCTTTACAATATCTAAACCGCTTGAGAACATTGCCAGTTCTGTTTTTCTTTCAGCAAGTTTTTTTTTAAATCGTTACTTTACTTTTCTGTCGATAGCCATATGAAGGCTTGTTTTTTTGTTTGTGAAAGAAGTTGCATTTTTTAGTGGTACCATTTAATGTACAATATACTAAAAAAAAAAAAACGGAAAAAAAAATTCTACGTGGGGTAAAAATGGAAAAAAAAAACAAAACACAAAAAACCCCCACAAAAACACAATTATACCATTTTCTGGGGTCTTCAGACAATATAAAATCAACAAAAGAATGGATTCATCAGAAGATGATCAAAGTCTTGGAATGGCCTAGCTAGACCCCCAGACCTGAATCCCATGGAAGATCTGTGGGTTGACCTGAAGATGGTGGTACACACGAGACGCCCCTGTAATCTGACAGATTTGAAAACTTTTGCAAGGAAGAATGGGCAAAGAATGCCATGTCAAGATGTTCCATGCTGATAGACAACTACCACCCCTCCCCCCCCCAAAAAAAACAAAAAACTGTTGCTGTACCCTTCGACTTCATGACAGCATTCAAAGTATTAATTTTAGGGTATGCATTTTTATGCAACCCTATTTTACTTTTTTCCCTACCCTAAATGATTTGTTTTCCAATGGAATTCTACAAATAATCGGTTACATTGAAGGTAGAAATAAATCTGAAATGACCCATACTTGTTGAATGACAAAAACAGGGCATTTTAATTAATGTGGGTGTGTAGACTTTTTATACCCACTGAATGTTCGATGTTGCCAAAGGGTTAAAAAAAAAAACAAACCCCAACCGCATTGTCTGAATAACGACATCTTTTCTACAATTACCTGCTCGGCAACAGACATCCTCCTGTTAGGATCCACGTCTCTTCCCTCCAGCTTGGCTTTCACACGTTTCCAGACGCTGACTGCATAAGAATTACGTTCTTGCACAGCTAAGAGAAGAGAAGAGAAGAATGAATTGCCTTCTACTGAGAAATTCCATTTGTTAATAAGGTCCCCGACATTGTAAACAGCGGCGCAAACTGAGCTTAACGAATACGGATCAACCACAGGAAGAATTTTAATTCTACATCATCACAATTACCAGCCAGAAGGCATCATTATGTGAAAACCTTCTGTTAGGGTGCGTTCACACGCAGCAGTAATGGGGCAGATTGCTGCCAGTGGAAAATTGCCACCAAAATCCGCACTATTGGTGCAGATTTTAACATGATTTTTTTATGCAGATTCATAGCGGATTTCACCCTTTCAATTGAAGGAGTGAAAACTGCAGTGGATCCACAAGAACCATTAAAAGACGTACCTATGCTGTGGATATTTATGTGGTTTTGATGCAAATTTTCGGCTGCAGAAAACCTGCACCATTTCTGCTATGTGTGGACATACCTGCAGCAAACGCATCTCTCTCTAATCTCTATTAATAAGTCAAGGTGCTGCTTGGCAATCAAGTCCAGGTGGCACCATACAATCAGCTGAGATTCTCAGCGTGTATGGGTGCTCTTACCAAGTTAAAGAAAACCCGGTGAGACATCTTGTAAAAAAAACAACGTAATAAGTGGGTGTCTCCCCTTATTGGAAAGAGGAAATAAACACGAGCTGCTGAGTGATATAATATATATATATTTTTTTTCATAATGCCCAATACTCCAGGGATGGTTCTGGAACAAAGGGGAGGGGCAGGGTTGCTGTACTGCACCACCAGTTGTAATGCATGGACAGAAGTAGTCCTTTTTCTGCAAACTCCTTTCTCTACTCTCCAATAACTCCTTGAAGGCCACTAGAAGTTTGGCAAGAAATGGTGATATCAATTTTTGAACAAAATGCTAGCTTGCCATAATACAGCTGAAAAGGAAAACTGGGCCCAACTACTTTAATTTTGCTTTATTCTGGCCACTTGTACTTTTCTTGTAAGCAGTAAAACAATGCCTGCTATTGTTTAACTATAATGAAAAAAATACAATCAATCAAATAGTCCAGGTACGCTGGTGGAAGAATCAGTTCTTTAAGCAGCCTTCGTACACAAAACACAAGACAAAGAGGACAGCTTGCTGCTTAGAAGAGCAGAGGGTATATACCTTTGCCAGTTTTTGGATCCCGCACTGCCTTTTTAGGACTCGAAACAACGCACTTGATGGGCCCTGGAACGGTGCTGGGCGGGGTGTCTGCAGATGGGGCCAAGTTTTTCTGAACTGGCTTTTTAGCATTTTGAGACATGCCCTCTGGCTGGGTCTTCTGGATAGTGTTGCTGCGCACAGCTTCGATGGTCAAATAGGATTGTTAAACACAAAGAGTAAAATTAATTGACAGACCAAAAAAAATAATTCTATACAGAATCTAATACAATGAACGTATGTGTCTTCTAAATATGAATAATTCCCACATGCTGAAGATCAACACGAAGCTATTCAGGCATATGCTTGATATCAAGAAATCCTTGAACGTACTCATTCTACCGCTGCTACGCCTACCCAGTATATTCCAGCATTTACCCGTCTGTGTTTTATAGGACACCATACATATTAAACAATGCACAGCTAAGCAAAGTATTAGTGAAATTACCTGCAGCAAAGCTGGGCAGGTACGCTGATGAGGAGATTGGACTGGCACATTCGTTAGCAGTATCCGTTACCAAAGGTGATGCAAATCCCACCAAGTTGTCGTAGATGCTGAGGAAAAATGTATGGGGCATACAAGCATTAAAATAGACACTCCGCTTGAACATGCTGTCCAAACTGCCGGCATCATGTTATAGAGCAGGAGGAGCCGAGCAGATTGATATATAGTTTTATGGGAAATTATTCAGTATAACCCGTATTTTATTCATTTATGTCTCTGCTCATTCTGTCCTGAACAGTCCAATGGGCGGAGCTACACAAAGGTAGCTGTCAAACACTGATAGAACCACCCACTGGACTTCACTCAGAATGTTCAGAGATATAAATGGATAAAATACAACTTCTACTGAATCTTTTCCCATAAAACTATATATCAATCTGCTCGGCTCCCCCTGCTCTATAACATGACGCCTGCAGTTTGGACAGCATGTTTAAGCTGACAAATTCCCACTATGACATTCATCAAGGCTCTCGGCAATCTTCCTTCATCCCACAGAAGTGAATGGAGCAGTGGTCATGCATGCACCCCACTGCTCCATTGTCAGAGGATTCAGGGCACATAGATTTTGGGATTGGCAGGGGTCCCCAGTGATTGAACCCCGGCAATCCGACATTTATTCCTTATACAATATATAGGAGATAATTATTAATGAGAGCCCCTTTATTACACAACAAGTGAAAACTAAAAACTTTCTTGGAAGTACCACAAACTCTTACCTCTGGCTTTGCGCCTTAAGCTCCTTCAGAGTTGGGGTGATCTCCTGCAGCATTTCTATATGTTCCTGGTTGCGCGTCTGGCCCAGAGCCTGAACTATTGTAAACAGGACAGTCTGGATGTTGTCCTGCCAGGACTTGTACTCACACAAAAACTGCCTTACACTGTTCTCATAGGGCATATCTTCACCATCAGCCAAAGCTGCTTCTTCATCCTACAGGTGAAAATGAAAGTGCTGTAAAGTCCTGCTTACAATTAGGGCAGCATTCACATCTGCCTGGGAGGTCCTGTCGCAGATTCTGTCACATTCCATTTCCTGGTAAGTCAATGGGATCTGTCAAGCACAGTTTGGGTCCATCACATGACAGATCCGTCACAACATTGTGGCTTCCTTTATAAAAGAAAACTATAATGCAGATGTGAACAGAGCCTAAGCAATTCGACTAAAACCATCACAGCCACAATCCCCCGAGCCGCAGGCACAGTATAGTGCATTTGCACCCCCCTTACCTTTGCCATGGCTTTCAATAGGTGTTTAACATCTCCTAACTGCCTGTTGTGACCGGTGAGCACAGTCTTGATGCAGTCCACCAGATTTTGGATGGTTTCGCACACCGTCTCAACCTGCTGCTCCTTCTCACTCTGTAGACTTCTCTGGCTTGCCATATCATGGCTCAGCTGTTTGTGGGCAGACACCAGCCACTCCGGGCTTCCAATAGTGTTTTCATTGGAGGCTCCCTGCAAACAATGTGTTAATGAGCAGCTCATTAAGAGTAAATATTTCACAGGTGACAAAGAAGAACGTTTCCTCATTTAAATATACACAGGATTGACAGCAAGTTTAAAGGGTTTTCTCACCAAGACAACCACCTTCTGTATGTCCTATTAGAGCATCTGAACATCAATGAGGTGGCCCTTGCTTGAACCAGAGCAAAAAGCTGACAAATAAGGCTAACTTCACACGGGCGGGCATGATATGGGGCTGTGAGTCCTGCCCCCATATCGCACTCCTCACCATGTGAATTCCTTGAGGATACAAGGAGTTTTCATGCCAAAATAGCCTCACACCGGAAGAAGGGAAGTTCTGAGTTACTCCCATTGGTTTCAAGGGGAGACATTGCATTGCATGTGCCTAGCACATGGTTCGATGCTGCCACCAGCCCCCATTGAAAACAACTGGCGGTATGACGTGAGAGCACGCACAGGTTAGAACATGCAGCAGTTTCCTGCATAGCATCGCATCATGGTACCATGGGGAAAAACATTGCTCATGTGTATGAACCCCATTAAAAAAATGGAAGTCATATTTGTGCGAGATGTATGTCTTGCAACGCACAAATCTTGCGCAATTTTATCGGCCACGTGAAGCCGGACTAAATGCTGTGGCTCTGGCAGACCCGGGCCATTCATTCCATAGAATACCACATTTGCCCAGCCGATGTAAGTTGCCGGCAGCCAACACGTGCTCAATAAGTGGATCCCATAAGTTTAGCTAATAAAGCTCACAGGAGCCGACAAACTTTCTTCAAGTTGTTACGGTTTTCTAATATAAATTTATTAAACCGTGGCCACTCTAAGAAGCTGTAAATGTCACAAAGCAGAGAGAACAGCTTAGTCTTCTCTCCTGTCCTTCACACACAGCAGCCAGCAGTTCTGTAAACTTCATGCTCATAGCTGAATAGGACTGAACAATTTACAGGGGAAACCCAATACTTACCACTCGCTTTAAAAGTTGTAGCTCCAGCTCAGATACTGAACTGTTGAACTGGGAGGCGAAGGAGCACATCTGCTGACAGCGTTTCAGGAGCTCAAACAAGCCAGTGTCTACGCTCAGGGTCTCCGTGGTTCGTGTACGGAGACTTTCAAAGTGTATGATGGTGCTGCACAGGAAGGTCACCTGGAAGACACCAAAAGAGGGTAAAACGGCATCTTGCTTGAAACCACATCAACTGCTTTAACATGTTTAGGAACAACACTATACCTGGCTTGTCCTTTGGTTCTCCTTTAGCATGAAATTTCTTCGCTCCGTTATAGTTGCCTCAAAATCTTGAAGGACTGGTGCCAACGCTGGATTTGCCCCTCCTGCCCATTTCAGACGTTGCTCAATGCTAGCTTCTAAAGCTGCCAGTTTCTCCTAAATCAATAAAACACGGTGCTATAAGCTACAAATAAATCTATGAAATGCTCTATTATGATTTTTAAAAAAAGATTTTCCTCCCTTTTTAAAAAAAAAAAAAAGGGGGCAAAAAAACCTAAGGTTTCCAATATATGGCTAAGTGGGGCAAGATGAAAAAAGGGTTTGTTACTAGAGATGAGCGAGCGTACTCGGAAAAGCACTACTCGCTCGAGTAATTTGCTTTATCCGAGTATCGCTGTGCTCGGGGCCAAAGATTCGGGTGCAGCTGCGGCTGACAGGTGAGTCGCAGCGGGAGAGAGGGAGAGAAAGATCTTCCCTCCGTTCCTCCCCGCTCTCCCCTGCAGCTCCCCGCTCCGTGCCGGCACCCGAATCTTCAGGGACGAGCACAGCGATACTCGGATAAAGCAAATTACTCGAGCGAGTAGTGCTTATCCGAGTACGCTCGCTCATCTATTTGTTACCATTAAATCCCCTTCTTTGGGTGAACAAACTGTTTCTTTGTTCTGAGATTCCCCCTTCACTCCTTTGTTTTAGTTGTATGTTGTTTCAAGTTATATATTCAGTTGTCCTCTGGGCTTTTCCTCTTCCACTACTTGTGCATAAGCTGATTTAGCTGAGTGACTACAGGAAGGGTATAGCTGGTAAAAGGAGTCAACTCTTCCTTTGCTTAGTGTCCGCCTCCTAGTGGCAGGATCTATACCTGAGGTCTTAAGCCCCATTTACACAGGTCGATTATCACTCAAATGATGTCTTTTGAGCGATAATCGTTGCGTGTAAATGCTACCATCGTTTGCTTTTCGTTCAAACAATGGTTTTTAGTTCAGCTTAAAAACCATCATTCGGCTGGGCAGCTGATAGCAGGGACCGCACATTGTGATTCTCCATGAAAGCGTTGATAACATTGTTTTCAGCTGCTGTCCTGCAGAAGAACAAAAGGAGCGGTATGCAGATAACAGACCACCTGCTGTTCTCTGCATACAGGGAAGGCAGGCTCGTTTACATGCAAATGAAGGTAGTAAGTTGCTAATAGGCATTAGTATCCATTAGCAGCTTATGCAAAATAATGGCTTAAACAGTCATTTCTCCCTATCTTTTGAACGGATTTTGAGCGATCATTTTTGCGTGTAAATGGGGCTTTAGCCATGTCCCCCAATGAACATTTGAGTTCCTGTTATTGTACTGACGGGTGGACTTGCATTGCGGAAGATCTGAACATTTTCCGCTTGACGCCTCAGGAATAATTTAGTCTTCACGACTGCTAAAGAGGCGAGTTCTGGTAAAGACGGGTTAGAGACTTTTTGGAGCTGTAGTCTGTGGACCAACACTTCAGCCCCAAGGTGCAGCAAAATGCCACAAAGCACGTAGGAACCCGCTAGTAGCCTGGCAATGTCCAGACAGGTCTCACAGATGAACTTGCCTGCCTGGGAAAGCTAAAGAGCAAGCTCAGCCAAGCTCCAGGGGGGAACCAGATAGGATGCCTTCAGCTGTGGCCTTAGTAACCCAGGATGAGGGGAAAAGAGGATGGAGGGCCGACCCAGTCGCCTTAATAGCGGACTTTGTGAAGGTTTCCAACGGTTTATCATGCTGTTCCCTAAAAGATTAAGCTTCTGCCCGAGGGCAGGGGAGTGCGTTTAGATAGGCAAACCACTGGAGCATCCACCGCAGATGAGAGAGACCATATTTTAATTGATTCCTCAGGGAGCGAATACATTACATGCAAGCGCTTAGACTTGAGGAACGTTTATCTGGGACTGACCGCTCTTTAGCCACAAACTGCTCAAATTCAGAGTGAGTGGGGAATGTCCTATATGAACGTCTAAGACTTTGAAAGGAGAAAGAAAGCAGATGCATTTTGGTACATTCTAGTACATGTAGGGCCTCTTTCACCGCCCCTACGAGAGCGTCTATCATCTTGGGAAGTGTCCAAATCTTATGTTTCGTTTTCGGAGCCTAAGGTGTCCCTAGAGGGGATTGTGGAGTGGAAAGTTGCAGGCAAAGGTGAGGCAGAGGAAGGAGGCGACCATGTATGACCATGCAACCTTGGAGACAGTTGACATTTTGGGGTCCTGCCACACGGGCTTTCTGGTAGGAACGATTCCTCACAAACGGCCCCTTCAGTTGGGTTTGTGCAAAGAGGCTCCTGCTGACCGCACAGAATTTGGTGCAACAATGGGAGCATACGAAGTGTATCACAATGGCTGTGCTACGTTTACTTGGTTCTCCCTAGATTTTCCGACATTCTAGCTGTATTTGCAGATGAAAAAATGCCTAACTTCAAAGTGTGCATAATGTGATAGCGACAGGCTGAGATCTATAGGTGGGCTAGGGAGGAGGAGCTGCCTAGGGGAGGTCTTACCTGGGTGCAGGGATGCAGAGCTGTTTCATTGGTGTAGCCAGTGTAAATTCAGAAATGGGTAGTGGACTCAAAGATTGGACCATCACTAATCAAAGTGATGGCCTTACCTTCTTACAGGAGCACCCACAAGCTCATTTTTGATATGGCATATTATGGCATGATATGTCAAATGTAGGGAAATAAAAGTTCCATACCTGGGCTGCAGCAATAGAAGCATCAATTTGTCCAAGAGTGTGAAGTTTTTTCTTCATGTTTGTTAAGATAGCAGACCGCGGGGGAGGTGTAACAGATGGCGCCTGCGTACGATTTATCAGCAGATCTTCGTGTTGCCACTGAAATTGAGTAACAGATGCAGAGTTATTTTTTTAGTTAATGTCTTTGTGAATCATCATTGGTTCTTTTATCAATAGTTTTAACCCCTTCCCGCTCCAGGACGTACATTTACGTCCTGGAGCGTTGGGGTATGTATGCAGAGAGCGGTGCGACCTCTCTGCATACAGCATGGGCGTCAGCTGTTTATTACAGCTGACACCCGCGGGTGGCTTGATAGGCTGCCTGTCAGAATGCAGTATGATGTAATGCTATAGCTATAGCATTACATCATACTGCAGGAGTGATCAACGTATCCCATATTGTAGTCCCTCAGGGCGACCTAAAAGTAAGGTAAAAAAAAAGAGCAATAAAGTTTTTTTAAATCGTAAAAAAAAAAAAAGGAATAAGTTTAAATCACCCCCCTTTTGCCATATCTATAATTAAAAAGTCTAAATCAAAAAGTAAAAGTACATAATTGGTATCGCCGCGTCCGTAAAAGTCTGATCTATCAAAGTAGCACATTATTTACCCCGCACGGTGAACGTCGTCCCAAAAAAATAAAGAACGCCAGAAATGCACTTTCAGTCACCCTGTCTCCCAATAAAAAGCAATCAAAAAGTCATATGTATTCCGAATAAGTACTAACGGAAACTACAGGACATCCCGCAAAAAATGAGCCCTCGCACAACTATGTCGATGTAAAAATTAAAAAAGTTATTGCGCGCACAAGATGACCGCATAAAATTGAAAAAAAAAGGTAGTATAGTAAAAAAAAATGATTGGTATCGTAGTAATCATACTGACCCGTAGAATAAAGTTATTATGTCGTTTTTGTTGCAGTTTGTGCGCCGTAGAAACAAGATGCACTAAAAGATGGCGAAATGTCGTTTTTTTCCCCATTTTACTCCACTTAGAATTTTTTAAACGTTTTTCAGTACATTATATGGTACTTTAAATAGTACCACTGAAAAATACAACTCGTCCCGTAAAAAACAAGCCCTCATACAGCGATGTGATTGGATAAATAAAGGAGTTATGATTTTTTTTAAGGGGGGGGGGGGGGGGGGGGGGGGGGACGACAAAAATGGGAAAAAAAAGGGCCGCGTTATGAAGGGGTTAAGAAAACCCTGAAGTTCTATCCAGGGGCAGCTGCCTCCAGAGTTTATTCTGGTCATCTTACTACATTGGAAACCAACATTTGTCTAACTTATTAATCAAAGTCGTAAAAGCTGCACTGTATGAACACAGCTATGATTTTGGAGTGTTCAGATGCGGACACTTGTACACGTTTTTAAAAAAAATGCAGGTTAATTGTGAGATTTTCCTTCAAACCTCTTGCTGCTTTTGATTTTTCTCTTTCTACAACTATGTACATGCTGCGGAATTTCACCGCGGAACTCGGCAGCGTGAAATTACCCGTGGCATGTCCTATTTGCCGCAGGCATACGCACAGACAGCTTCCATTGTAGTCAATGGAAGCCGCCCGTTACGCTAAACTTCCGCTGTAGCACAGCAGAAGTATAGTGCGAATACGCGCCCTGCGTCGTGACACTGCCAGCGTGTCATGTGCTATACTGCGCATACATGCCGGGGCATCATGCGGGACTTCGTGCAGCGGATTTGGAGGTAAGTATGGGGTCTTTTGGGGGGGGGCCGCCATGACGGATTCCGCTTGCGGAGCCAATCACAGCCGTGTGCATTAGGCTTTATACGTAGCAAATTTGCTGCCGAAATGCCTGCCATTAAAAATCAGTTATTGACATGTGAATGGGTCTGTTTTGGGCAGCAAGCCCATTTCTACAAGCTCCATTCAGATGAGCAGGATAGTCGCTGAAATTCTGCAACAAATCTACCACTTGTGAATATCGGCTTAGCAGGAGCGTGCAACTTGTAGTATCTACAGACTTTGGAAAATTATTAACAGTATGTAGAATTATAAAAAATATATTAAGAAACTTGCTGCCTGAGTAATGCTCTGCTTACACAAACTGTCCCACTATGACTAACCTTTTGGCTTATTCTTACCTGAAACATTGCAATGTGCAGCTGTAAACGTTGCATACTGGTTTTGCAAGACGCAATGTTTGTTTCGAGGCGGCGGACCAAGTCTTGTTTCTTCCAAGCAGTGTCGTAAGAACTGGCTAAGACGGTAGCTCTGTTCATCACAAGTTGTGAGAATCTGGAGATCTGGATGTTGTGCTCCACTGCCTTCTTGCAGAGATCATCGACAGACACTTTGCTTTCAGCCCCAAAGTCCTTGGCTTCTACTTGGGCAATAATATCAACACCCAGTGCACTGATATAGCTGCAGAGGGTCAGTCCCAAAGCCTGTGTAGGAAGGCCAATTAGGAGCTGCCTAACGAAGTCCGCAGTAAATGACTTGATTGGCTTGGCCATCTGCTCTTCACTCAAAGAAGAATTCCTATACATAGTTTTAACATTGACTAGCTGCACAGGTCCATTCACAGGAGTTTGATCATCTACCGGGCACTTGCCTAATGACAGGAAGAAAAAAAAAATACAATCATATTGTGTTATTAAAAAGGCCCAATGTCCACAGGCAGATTTAATTTGCGGAACCCGCGCGTGGCATCCACAAATCAAGCCACCCATAGGGAAGTATTGGCCGTCTGCACTTCATTTAACACCTGCGGATTTGATTAGTGGATGTCACGTGGATAATAAATCACAGCATGCTACATTTTACAGCGGATCACACGTGGATGTGATCCATTCATCTCTATTGGAGCTTACGATCCGCAGTGCATCTGCAAATACATTTGCAGACTCATTGCGGATTTGAAGGTTAAAATCAATTAGGGAAGTAGGGATGCAATTTTTTTCCGTGTGGATGATCTGAAGTGCATCCGCGTGGAAAAAAAAAACAACTTGCAATACGCAATCTCCCGCAAGCAATAAAAAAAATAAATAAAAATCAATTTAATGATGACTCTCAGGGCATCCGCTGGAGAAATTTGCATGAAAAATCCACGTGTGCCGTGGACATGAGGCCTAAGGGGTTCCAGTGTATTCCATATGCACTTGCATCCTTAAGCAGAGCAACCTATAGGTTTAGTCCTACTGGACTGTCCAGTTTCCAGTGGGATCTCACTGCCATGAAACCATGCAATCAGCAGAGAAACTAGGGGTCATGTAGGCTCTTTTCATGTGAATATATTACAAGGTGGCCACTCTCAAAGGAGGCATTCCTATCTCAGCCCATTCATAGACACGATAGGAATACCACTGTACTCCACAAGCAAGGAGGCCAAGATTTAGGGGAAAAGTAGAGAGCGCTGTCTAGCACTCTTTTTGTAACCCCCATAACAGTGAAAGTTATAGAAAAGCCATAGCACAGCGAGTTATGCTATACTATGCCGCTTCTGCAACTTCAGGCGCATTCAGCTGTTTCCATAACACTCGACCCACACATACAACTGAACAAGGGATGGATGGGCTAAGTTCTGGGGATAGCTGTAGGTCCTGGAGATGGGACTCGCATCAAACTTATATGGCATAAAAGCCCAATACGGAAATACCCCTGTAAGTCAATGGACACCGGTGTGAAACACAGCTTTGCCATTTCCACCAAGGTTGGTCTTCATAGTGGCTAATAAGAGTTTCCTGAACAGGAAAATTAGAGTATATGAACGGGGATTTTCCATCATCAGTATTAATAGTCAATGCTATATGGGGACTAGAATATTGTTTGCTAATGTTTTGTTTGGCACGGCCACAAGTTTTCCAAAAGGAAGTAAGATAGTAGAAAACAAGCAAGCAAGAAACCAAGACCTCACCTACTGTAGATCTAAATGATACAGGCACAGTAGATTTACTAACCAGACAAAGTTTGAGAAAAAACTCCACAAAGTCTGAAGAATTCCTTGATGGTTTGCAGTCTCTTTAGGAAAAAGATTTCATCCAAAACACGGCGAAGCTCTTCATCTTCAAAAAAGTTCACTTGAGTACTGCGTGCATCACGAATGATGTCAACTTTTCTCCATGCAGGGGGGATTTCCATTTGCTTCAACTAAAAAAAAAAAAGAAAAAAAAAACTCCCAATCACGATTTATTAACAAGATCACCATTCAGCAGGATATCATTAAATGCTCCTCTACCTTTTCAACTAACGATCCAAATGCAGTTTCAACTTGAGCAAACATCCCATCAAAAGCCACCAGAAGCATCTGACCAGCTGACATTTTTGGAGTTTCGTCAACAGATCCGTTTCGTGGTTGAATTAGGTCTCCGTACTGAGAATGAAGCAACCTGTAAGACCAGAGGAAATGTTACTAGTAAACGGGCAAATCGTAAAGCATGGACATCATAGCATTTCTAATTGCACGATTTTTAAATTCAATGTATAAGTGGCATATTTTAGGACTCCTTCCCCTCTAATAAAATGTATTAGTTTCACGTATTCATTTGTACTACTGATTTATGGAAAATACATAACAGATACATTTTAACAAATTATAGATTTTTCTTCCTTTATATAGGCATGAAATAAAATGGCAGTTTCCCTCATTTCTCCATCATCCGTTTGGTATCATCAAGACCAGCAAGTACCTTGCAATGTCTATGTAGTGAGCATTTGCCTCATCTTCCAGACCCATTGCCACATTCCTTAGATAGGTCTGCAGGGAATCAACCAGAACCTGCAGCTGAGTCCCATCAGTTGTTTGATCGATCAGGTTGTCTAATTCTTGCAGCATGGCTTCTAAAGTCTGTTCACCTTTCATTAAGCATCTCAGAGCTTCAGGGAAAATTATCTGACAGAAGTTGGAGTTCAGTTCCTTTAAAAAGTAAGAAAAAAAGTGTTAAAAATAAAAGATGTCCAGAAAGCAGGCCGGCAGACAAAAACATAAAAAATTAATTGCAGTGCATTTGTGTTTTTACGGAAACTTTATAAATCATTTATTCAAACCTTTAGTCCCCTCAGGGGGACGGAGGTTTAACATAACGTACTATTAATACATTACTGCCTGTGCATGTAAAACGCACGAGAATCTGTTAGGGCATAACTTAGTTATGCCCTAACAGATGCTGACTAGACAGCCCTGGGGGCCTTTATAAGGCCCAGGGCTGTGATATGACTTCCTAGTCAACCATGGTGACCACTTTGCTGGTACTGACAAAGGTAGTCATTTCAGTTTGTCAGCACCACGATTTATGTAGATCGCAGTGCAGAAGGGGTTAAAAAGCCGGGTTCAGCGGTTTCGCCAATCTGGGTGTTGGTGCTGGACGGCTGCTGTCAATTAGCCATGTCCAACACCCGAAGGAAGACAATTATCGAAATGCAGGATCTGGATTTCCCCATTTACCTGAAGAGATGTGTACACTGCATTAGCTAGATGAACAGCTTCTGACGCTTCTGAAGGGTTCGGTATATCCAGATCTTGTGGGATAAGTTTGCATTGCTTGAGTAGCTGTACAAGACATGTGACATTGCCACTCATGCTGCAGAGCTCTTCTAAGAACCAAGCTCCATCCCGTGAGGTTAGATCCACCAGCTGCTCCCCTGCACTGGATGCAGCACCTTCCATCATTAGATTGCGCCTGCCAAATGCACAAAACAATTGAGACGTGTGGCTACATCAGTATAGTGTATGGTAACTAATAGCAAGTAACCACAGCAGGACGTCTACCTTGTTAGAGTACAAAGCGCAGAGATGACAACACTGGCCAGGCTCAGTGATCCCTCTTCACCATTTTCATGCAGGAAAACTTTGATGCAACGCTCGATTTCTTTCAGCTGGTCCTCGCACACGGGTACAGATACCGCCTCCTGTTTAAGCCGCTCCACTTGCCTCAGAAGGCGATTGTTAGTATCGGCATAATGGCGCTGCAGTGCCAACTCAGTGGCAGAAATAAACTGAGTGTGAGAGGGCGGAGGTGCATACTGAATTTCATACCTAACAAAAACAAAAAACACCTTAGTGTAGTAGTTATTCTACTTTTACTACATAATCTTATTTGAAGTCACTTAAAAGGGGTTATCCCACAATCCAACATTTTTGTCAAGAGTCCAATACCTTCCTAACATTAAATAGATTGCCATATTGCGCCGATGCATTTTCAAAAAATGGGTGTAATCTACAAATAATAATGATTTTAGATCTAGAACAAACTGAGCCACCAATGTGATTTTGGGAATACCCCATTAAGGAACTCTATTAAAACACCTATCGGCAATTTATTACATCTACATGCCTATTGAATAGTTTTATGTAACTATATGGCTGGGTTCCCACGGGGAGAAATTGCTGCCGGCAATTTTTATCCTGGGATAAAGGAGCAAAGTGGACAAATCTCATCCACACGCTGTGGAGAAGCTGTTGCGGCCAAGCCGCTGCATGTCAATTTTATCGTTGTCCCCGCTGTGGCCTCTCTATGGGGAGACATGGCCGCAGCGGAATGCAGGTGGCGACGCAGCTTCAAAACCTGCAAGTTTTGGAGCTGCATTTCTGCCGCGGACAAATCTTGCAGTATTTCCATGCGGTCATTCCGCGAGATTTCCGCCCCGTATGAGCCCAGCCTATAAACTACATAAGGTTAGGTCTACATTGACACATTTGACAGGTGTGTCAGTAAAGCCACAGCGCACGTGCCAAACGTTAACAGCAGGCCCTCATTAATGCAACAGTGGCCATAGAATGTACTTTTGGTCTTCGTTGAGGTGGGGTGTGTTGCCTTTTTACACTTTATGGCTTAAAAATGCATAGCAAATCATGCTTTCCTATACAACAGACCACTGTAAAGACTTACTCCACATGGTATATTTTTTTCCCCCTTCTTTACCATTCTGGCTAATGGCAGATGTATGGCTATACAGTGGAATACTTCATATGTTTACCTTGAATGAGATGTGAACAGAACCCAACTATGATAGCCAAAGAGAAACCAATCGACACTGTTTAGAATCCATTATGTAGTTTGTTTTTTTCTTCTTCTGATACTTACTTCCTGTATATTTCTTGACAGTGCTCCATTGTCATGCTGCATATCAATTCTTCCATCCAGGTCTTCCACTGCTCCATTCTGTGTTTCTGAAACACGGATCTTGGGTAGAGAAGTGAGACTGTGGCGTAGCTGTGTAGGTGCTCAAGGCAGCCCCGGAGCACAGAGCGTCGCTGCTGCAGCAGCGTGCCCATCTCTGCCTCATACTGCTCACACTGTGTAATTAGGTGAGCCTGGCCGGCATTCTGGAGGAAAGCGGTAGCAGGTACGTAGCTGGGAGGACCTGAAGGAGCAAAAGATACGTCTTCAGATTCATATGAACTATGTAACAACCCACCTTGTTCTGCTGCACATGGCAATGTCTAGACCCTTTAATGTATAGGAAGTGGATGTTCTACTTTCAGCACATATTATAATGCAGATTAGGTGCATTCATTCAGTTTTTACAACAAGATGAATTGTTAAATACCCAAGTCCATTTGGCTGCTTATTTCTTGAAGCAAGCCTGCCAATTTTGTTGCCTCTAGATTGCTGAAGGCGGTTTGATATTGTGTTATCCACTGCTCGAATTCATTCAGCTTGACTTGGATAGATTCCTGGACGGCTCTCTGCTGGGTCTGTAGTTGGGTATGCTCAGAATACCTAAAGAAGCAATTCATAGCCATGTATAAATGAGCTCTGATGGACAACATGTGTACACAGAAAACAAGCATTTACACTAGAACACTATTAACCCCTTCACATCCCAGGGCGTTTATTTACGACCTGGGTCAGAAGGGGTTGCAGCTCTAGGACATATAGGTACGTCCTATGAATGGTCTGCGCTCAAGAGCTGAGCTCACGCCATCCACCGTGGAAGCCGTTTCTGACTGATAGCTGACCTCCCATTGCAACAGCGGGGGATCAGTGAGAACACCGATCCCTGTTAACCCCTTATATGTTGTTCGAGATTTAAAAAAAAAAAAAAAAAAAAAAGGGGAAGGCACTTCCTGTCAACTGCCTTCCACCATGACATCGCAGAGGCTTATGAGCTGCCCTGACAACTGGGTATCCGTCAACAGCGTATGGCATGGAAACAGTGATAAGTACACTATGCGAGTGATCTTGTCTCTACAGGACATAAATGTTAAAAAAAACAAAAAACATCCAGTACAATAAAATGAACACACTAATTATTCCACACGGCAAATGCATTTTGGCTCCCCCCCCCCACCCTTAAAATCTCATTCTTTACTCCTTTTGCCCCTCAGAAAACGCAATACAAGTGATCAAAAACATCACATGTACCCTAAAACATTACCAATAAAAACTACAGCTTGCCACGAAAAAAAACAAGCCCTCATATGGCCATGTTGATGAAAAATAAAATTGTGGCTTTTGAAAAGTGGAAATAAAAAAAAAAATAAAAAAAATATTTTATATATATATATATATATATATATATATATATATATATATATATATATATATATATATATATATATATATATAGTGTCCTTAGGTCCAAAATAGGCAGCGTTACTAAGGGATTAAAGTACATTACTCTTTTCTGCGAGCAAGTCAACAGACAGTGGATAAACTCACACTGTTAAAGCATCTTCTAAAAATGTAAGAGGATGAATGTGACAAAATCTCTAACCTATGCTGCAAAGTATGAGCAGGGTGGTCCGTAGCTTCAGCGCCTTCTAAGAACGCCATCTCCTCCACAAGTCTGCCCTGCAACTTCTCCGCTCCGGACAATTCATCATGCAAGTTTAGGTATTCCTCCAAATTGCTGTCTAGTTTAGGAAGGACGCTCAGCATCTCATCTTTGTTTTTAAACCAGTTCACCTGTCAAAAAGAAGCAGCCTATTATACCCTGCTATACAATATATACCATGGTTAGCGGTCACCACTGACCGATTATCAGGGAAAGAGCAGCTAAATAATGGGCCATTTACATCTATTATTGCTCTAAATTCGTTCAAAGAAAAGATTTTGAGCAATAACCGTGCAGTGTAAATGCAAAAACAATTCGCTCACTCGTCGCTCTCGCTGACTTTCAGGCAGCATAAAAACTACCGCTGGTTTCTTGTTACATGCAAATGCCCGCCACTGAGTGCTTCACATAGAAGGTGAAGCACTGAGTGAGAAGTCTGTTTAAATGCTCTACACCAGCGCCAATGACCTAAGCGGTGATGTCAGCGCTCGTGTAGTCGTTTAGACGACTGTCGGCCTGTGTAAAAGGGCAACAAGTCAGATTGTATCGTAGGACGGAAGTGTGTGCTTGCAAGTCATTACCTTAATTTCTGCTACCCTGGAAGAGAATAGGCTCTGAGTGATCTCTCGCTCCATCTCTCGTTTGCTTTGTTTGTTTTCTGCCTGCTGACCTCCTCCGCCATAGACTGCACCAGCAAATCCAGCCTCGCCCCCAGCTGTCCAGTCTACAAGAGGGTCGTAAACAAATGCTTCCAGTAATGTCAGCAATGTCTCTCTGCCTCTTCTCATTATATGAAGGACCTGTATTAAAAAAGGACATTAAAATTAGACGGGAAGCCGATTGGGTAGTTTAAGTTAAACAAAACAAACCTTGGTAACAGATCTGCAATATATTATTGTATGTATACACAGTAGCAGCTGCAGGCACCACAACAGTCTACTGTACAACGCTGCTAGAAAGTAGATCTAACAAGGTTTCCTATAGAGGTTCAATGATTTTCAATGCAGTTTCCATTGATCTGTACAAGCCCACTCAGATCGTGCAGATTTTTGGAAATATAGGTATGTTTTCAAAACGAATAGCCTTCGCAGGATGTATATGGCCAATGGTAGATATTTCGCTGGATTTGTCACCTGTTCACATGACAGCCGGAATACTCCCTCCACTCCCGTTACTCCCAGGGCACTCTGAATGTTCTGGGTCATCCGGAAAGGGACTTTTTCAGGAACACGAAGGCTTTTGCCTACAGAATATATAGTGTTGCATGAATTGTAAACCAAACTTGCTTCTTACATTATACCTATACAAACAGACCAACTCACCTTTTTCAAAGCAAACATTGTAATCAATGTGCACAACCTCTCCACTGGTCATATCGATCAGTACATTATCCAAGTGTCTGTCACCAAGACCGATGATGTAACCAACCATTGACATTACAGCCGTTGACCTGGCGTAAGACTAAAGAAAACCAAGACAACAAAATGTGATTACAATGGTTTCTAACACTTCAGTAATAATGATGAATTCAAATAAAAAAAAACCAAAAAAAACAACTCCAATCCAACAGGGATCGCAATGGCAAAAACCAGAGAATCTTTATTTGCCCAAAAAGAATAAGGCCTCATGTCCACGGGACACCCGCAAATCAAGCTGCCCATAGGGAAGCATGGGCGCCCGCAAATTAATTTAAGCATGCAGATTTATTGTGCGGACCTTTTGGTCCAGAAAACAAATCGCAGCATGCTCCATTTTTGTGCAGATCCTGCACTGACTGCTTCCATTGATGTTAATAGAAGCTGTCCGATCTGTGGCACGTCCGCAGTGTCAGCTGCGGGCGTGCCATGGGAAAACAGGAGATATCAAAAAAAAATAAAAAATACTGTGCATGTCTGACTGCGAGCCGTGAGGACTATGTGCAGTACAGCGAACCCGGAAGTAGAGAGATCTGCATGGACGCCAATGCTGGGGAAATACAGGCAAGTATGAGTCACTGGCCACGGGCAGGGCAGGATTCCGTGGAATCTGACCTGCCTGTGGACATGAGTCCTAAAACTACTGATTACAGTAAATCATTACAATATTCAACCCCTGTAGTCATTAAAAAAAAGGTTTGTCGGAGTATAAAGGTTTGTTTTTTTTTTTTTTTTTTATAATGACCAGGCAGGCTATAAAACAAGAGAATCAATATTTACCTCTTTTATCCCTCTGTGGCTCTAGCGAATGTCCCGCTGCCAGCACTGGCTGGAAATCAGGTGACTGCTACAACCAGAGGCCACAGCGTCACCGCCCATTCTCCTGGCATCAGCACTGAACATCCCAAGAATCATGATGCCAGAAGTTTGGAACGGGATGATGTGACTTCTGATTGACTGTAGTGGTTACCTTACTTCTGGCCAGTACAGACATTGGGAGATTCACAGAGGCAGCCCCGCTGCTTCCTGGGGAAAGACGAGAGCCAAGTATCAATTAGTTTGTTATTTTATAGCATGCCCAGCAATTTAAAAAAAAAAAAAAAAAAAAAAAAAAGTGTAAAACTCAGGACAACCTCTTTTAGGATGCGCTCACACGTTGCGGAAAGAGTGGATTTTTTGCTATTAGGGCTATGTTCAGACGGGGCGGATTTGCCAAGGATTTTCTGTGTGAAATTGCTGCATTTGCGCTGCGAACGCTTCCCACCTTGCAATGGTTTAATAATTTTGATTACAATTGTATCTAATTACCTACTATAATAAAATTAATTTACTTGGATTAAGGGTAAAAAAGATGCACACTGCTTCCAAAGCCAAGTGATCATGTGAGCCCAAATGTCAAATTCATAAACATTTCATCATCAAAAAATTCCAAAAGGAGCAAAATTTGTCAAAACATTTGCTGCATTACTAAGCAGTCTGAGCAGCTACTGGCAATCACACAGGATTTATAGCACTGATTGACGTTTTGTTTCAAAGCTGAAGCAGAAACCAAAGATTCAGCAGTCACTCGAGAGCCTTTCCTACCTGTGTAACTCTCCACCATTCATCAGGAGTGGCACACGAGCACCACAGCTCTTTCGCTAGTAGATTTGGAGGTGTGGATTCCATTAACTCTTCTAGAACAGACTTCATCACATTAATTGGCCAGTCTCGACGGGATACATCCAGACTTAGCCCGACCGCTTTTAGCGCTGGACCGATTTTACTGTAATACAGCTCGCTGGGACGGGGAACCATAGCTGGGTTCTGAGGAGTTTGGTAGGAATCTTGGGCCTAGGAGGAAAAACATTGTTTACGGTATAGAATATGACAAAGCATCACAAGCACCTTGAAATCACAATACTGTTAAGGTCCACTTACACACAGATGATCACTCAAAATCCGTCAGAAACTGACAGTTTTGAGCAATCATTTAGCATTAGCTACTAAGGGGCTAATCAGCTCTTAGTAGCTAACTAGCTTCATTTGCCTGTATTTAGAAAACAGCGGGTAGTCTGTTCTCCAAATACATCGCTATTATTCTCCAGCGGGACAACAGCTGGTCAAGAAGGTTATCAGCGCTGCCCGCAGAGAACTCAGCGTGCGGTCCCTCTTATCAGAGACAATGGATTTCATGCTGACCTGAAGTCAGTGATGGACGAAAAGTGCACAATAAGTGCATGATGGGCACACTTTTACACACAATTATGGCTTTTGAGCAATAATCGTGTGTAAAATGGCCTTAAGAGAAATACAAGCAAACACCTGTTTTGAGAGCCTTGAGGAACTTTACTGCATGTCCTAAAGGGGTTGCCAAGGCTTGTAAAAGTAATGGCCCAATCTTAGTATAGGCCAAGAATATCCGATTGGGGGTCAGGCTCTCTGTATTTCAGCTATGCTCCTTTCGTGTGAATGGGACAACAAACAGAACAGTTCTTACAAAAGCACAGCATTTCAAGTATAAGCAAGCCTGCAATCACAATACCGAAGAGACTACAGAGAATGCATAAGCGCCGCATCCCCTTCAAAACAACTGATCGATGGGGATGCCGAGACTTGAATTACAACCGATCCGATATTTGTGATCTACTCGAAACAGAGGTCTTCAATTTTAAAAGCTTGGATACCCCCTCCAACCAGTTAAGGCCCACCCACTGTACATAAATAGTTGAGTAGTTGCAGATGGTATGTGGAGCGGGCTTGGGGGCATATACGGACTGTTTGACAGCTGACACCTGCCAGCAACTGAAGTTTAATGTTTGCATGCCACTGTCAAAGTTGATGAAGGGAAGAGGCCCCGACAGCGCACCCCTCACCAAACAACTGAGGAGTGCTCATGGGTTTACATGGCAGCTCGGAGCCTGAAGACTCTCAGGGCTGCTATGTATTGCAGTCTGCTGTGCTTTGACAGCAATGCAGGTCTTATCTTTGGCCGTTTTCAGCCGTGCGTTGCCCATTGAAGTGAATGGGCAGAGTTAGCAGCGCTGTTAAAAGCACGACACAACTTGGTGCCACGCTTTGGGCAGCACTAAAAACGCAGCACTAGCTGCACTACCCAAAAAAAATAAAAATAATTATATATATAAAAAAAAATAAATATATATATATATATATATAAAAAAAAATAAATATATATATATATATATATAAAAAAAAATAAATATATATATATATATATATAAAAAAAAATAAATATATATATATATATATAAAAAAAAATAAATATATATATATATATATATATAAAAAAAAATAAATATATATATATATATATATATAAAAAAAAATAAATATATATATATATATATAAAAAAAAATAAATATATATATATATATATAAAAAAAAATAAATATATATATATATATATAAAAAAAAATAAATATATATATATATATATATATATATATATATATATATATATATATATATATATATAAAAAAATATATATATATATATAAAAAAAAAAAAAAAAATATATTATATATATATATATATATATATATATATATATATTACAAAAAGTATGCTGCTGTCGCATCCCTGGCGCTGCTTTCCGGGGGGTCCAGGCCCTTGTCAGAGAATCTTTTGCTAGTGACTGGGTTTGAAGACCCTGCCTCCAGCAAGAGATTGCTCTGATTGGCTAATCCAGCGCCAATCACAGCGAGCGCTGGATGCACCGATCACAGCCATTGAATGAATGAATGGCTCGCAGCTCAGACAATCAGAGCAATCTCTTGCTGGAGGCGTTGTCTTGAAATTCCGTTACCAGCAAGAGATGCTCTGCAGGCACAGACAAGTGCCTGAAAGCCTGCAGGGACAGCGGCTACTACGTGAGTATTTTATTTTTCAGCTTCCTTGACTGTTTTATTAGCCAAAATGCTGGAATAACGCATGCCAGCGCTGCTGAAATCAAAGTAAATGCAGTGTTGAAAAATGCTACATTTACTGCAAACACCTGCGTGAGGGAGGCCTAAGGAGAAGTGAGTATGGCCTAAGCTGCCTAACAAAGTGCCATCACTATTTCTGGCGGAATATTCGCTTTAATATAAAGCGGTCATTACCTAGCTGCACAAGTTCTAATAAATGTCATTAGCCAAATGGTTTTGCATCTTGAGATGTTGCATGGCTTTCCATACTAAACGCAATCAACTATATGAAATCTAGCCCGGTTTATACCTTTTGTGCTTGTAATGCAGCCTCCCTCTGCTGCCATCTTTTATAAAGACCAAACAGCGGGGTGGCTCCATCTACCCACTGAATGAGACCAGACCGGGTGCCGAGGGGTGTGACAGAGTAATGACGGGCACGAAAGTGAGGTGACTCTTGACCATTGATCGTGGCAAACATTGTGTTCACAATGGACAGAAACTGCATAATCCTTTCATCGAGGTGCAAATCTTCCAAACCTAAAACAAGATAAAGTAGAATTCAGACCTGCACACCCACTAACCGTGCAGAATCAGGGCGACAAAAACTAGGGGATTACCTTTAAAGAGATAGGGGTAATTTTTCCCGTCAGAGCCCAGGAAGATGAACTTCTTGGGTTTTGTTTTAGTAGGCAGGATGGTGATGGTGCTGCCCACGCTGTGTATTGTGATGGTGTCTCTATCAGACACTTCTCCTGGGAGGGCGATTTCAGTGTTGGCCATGGAAGCTAAACAAGGGCTGATTTCTTCAAGGCGTAATAAGTAGCTTGCCCGTTTCTGCGCTCGTTGCTGTAAGCTCAGCATGATCTAGAAAGTAACAAAAGATTAGCAACCAATTTTCTTTTTTTAATGTTTCCATGAAGTGTACCATGTGGGTCAGGAAACCAGTAAAGACCGTCACCACAGACAGACTCCTTCTGATATTCCCTCTGCCAAATGTTACAAAACTTCTCAACGGCTAAACAATCCTTCAAGGATTATAACTGATAGATAGGAAACAACCGCATGAGAGGAACAAAATCAGTCCCAACTCCCAAACCTGCTCATGTCTAAAAGGGAGAGGGGCACAGATGGCATGGAAAGAAGTTGGGTCAAAGGATGTTATTTGTGAGCCTAAAGGGCAACTAAAAAAGGTATACAAAGGAGGCGGTCTTAGCAAAACTGGACAGAAAATACTACTATATTACAAAGCCTACAGTGCACATGGCTAAAAGACTATCACCATCTTTTTGTGGCCCTCGCTGAGCACCATCAGGCCATATTCCTAAACATAATTAGGATTAAAATCACAAGCGATCTATATACCTGCTTGAATGGCATCCAGCTATTACCAGGATTAGCCGGGTTGGATGGATTTCTAAGTTTTTCCAAAGCATTTTCAATTGCTTCTCCATAGTTGTCCTGAAACCACTTTTCATGGGGTGTTTCGGCGGGTGCCGATGTGATACTGCAGACATGTTCTAGTGCAAATACTATGGGCTTCATCAGAGCGGTGTGCTTTTCACGCATAATTGCAATCTTTTCCTCTCTAGTAAGAAAAATACAATAATGAAGAAAAGTGCTGACAATGCATGTTGGAGAATTGTAGTAACATGAAAATAAAAAGCTTGGGTTAAGTATAATGCCGTAGACATAAACGTCACAAGATACAATAGCCTCAGATATTTGATACTTTGAGCTTCGTGTAGATTCTACAATGACCCAAATGTAATTCCAAGTGCTGTCCACTGCAGTAAACCTGCGTTAGGTATGTAGCTCACAATACGGTAACATACTTGCGCAAAGTGTTGTTGTTTTGGACTCTCTTGACCTCATCCTCCAGCTGCTGAATGCGTCGGAGCACATACATGTGTTGTTGGAGCAAGACCCCCAGCCAGAGTTCATCCCAAAGCACGGTGACTCTCCGAAGTTCAGCTACCAACATCTGTACCTGTGTAAGACCGTCAGAATTAAAAACTTTATAATCCTCCCACATTGCAGAATTCTTTGGAGTATCCGCCATAGGCCGCTGTATACCAACCTGTAGGACCATGGTGGGACTGGCTGAAGATAACTTTTCTACAATTTTACTGTAACAATCTTGCATCATGGTTTGGTCCTCATTAAGACCATTCTTCATTTCATCTTTGTTGCTTTCCTGAGAAGCTGGAAGACTCCCATCATCACATTCAGCACCCATCAGCTCATCATCCTGCATATTACTCAGTAAGGTGGGAATGGCGGATGACAGCTTAGTTCCTGTGTTGAAAAACAACTGAGCATTCATAAAGTGCCCAATCACACTTCTACTTCGATGTATAGCACTTAGGCTAATTTCACACAGGCGAATGCGACTTTCCTGCGGATGCGAGGAGCTTTTATCTCAAAACGCCTCACATCACTTCGGGGAAGTAGCGCGGCTCATGGAGTTTCTCCCATTGTTTTCAATGCAGAAACCTAGCATCGCATGCACCTAACATGTAGTGCGATGCTGCCGCCGACCCCATTGAAAACAATGGGCGATGCGAGGGCATGCCCAAAAGATAGGCAAGGCTTCAGTCACACTAGAATGGACCTACTTGGGTCTCTCATTTGTACTACATGTGGATTTTGCCACAGATTCACCATGGATTTCCTCCCTGCTACAGTGAATGTGATGAAATCCCTAACATAATGAGTATGATGCCGATTTGAAAAATCAACCGTCTGCTCATTTTTCCAAGTAAAAAAATAATTCATAGCAAACAGAAGAGAGGTGCAAAATTTAATTCTATTGCGCTATATGAAAATCCACCGCATGTGAACTCAGCCTTTATCCATTTGCATCAGATATGCCAAACGTGAGGCTTTGCTGAGCATTGTACTGCAGGTACTGCTGCAAAAATAAAAGGGAGATTGTTCTAGCGATGAGACTCCTTAAAAGGCCAGGTTTATTACAAGAACTTACCAGAAGATTGAGATTCATTGCTCAATGAGATGCTTCCCACAATTGCCGGGTAGAGGATGAGGTGAGGCGAGTCATGGGCTACACGGCACAATAGATTGCAGATGCTCTGTCGCACATATACTTCAGGGTGATTGAGCCGTGAAAAAAGTTGAGGGATTATACCTACAAAACGAGACACAGGTATTAATATACAACAGAAGCCTGACAAGTTAGAAGAACATGACCTAAACAAGAACGCTTATTCTAGTTTGAATGAGGAACAGGTTAGATGAGGAATACAGTAAAATTCCACTCATTTTTATGCGACCTGCAAATGAGGAAATGCAAATTGTGTATGCAACATAAAGCAAGTTATCCAGTGACTGAGTGGACATTTAAAAAAGAAACTTGATATAATTTAACCCCACGCACTATGTATTTCTGCTTGGAAATCAAAAGGGGTTTTCCAGGCAAATTTCATTGATAGGCTGGGATCTGATCAGCTGCTGGGGTGCCACTGTCACCAACAAAAACTAACAGAGTAACGTTGCTCCAAACTCTGTGTAGTGTCCGGCGCTGATAATTGTAGAAGCAGTGGTCATTCATTTTACTGGCAGTTACACCTGCAATTACCAGCGTCGACCACTACATAGGGGTCAAGGTGATGTGCTTCCACCCCGTACCATGAGTTTTGCTGGGCGCCAGAGCAGCTGATCGTCGGGGTACTGAGTGGCAGATTATCAAATAGCATTTGCCTGGAAAACCCCTTTAAGCTAAGCAAATGATTTGTGTGCAGGAGATGTTGGGCACAATAGTTATGTATTTAAGCAGTCACCTCTCCAGGGAGCTGTGGGGGTCGTCTCCAGACCTTGCTCCAAATACTGCCTAAGCTCTCCAGCGTGTTTTACCAATAGCCTGAGTAATCGTAGCGTGGCCATAACAATGACGTCATCCGTGCTCTGCTTAGAGGAGCTGTTTAAATGCAATCTTGGGTCGTCTTCATCAAGTGAAACCTACACAACAGTTCAAAAGAACAGAAAAGTTACATTTTAACGTTAATAAGTAAAGAAACAAAACTATACTTCGCTCCACAAGCCAAGTTGATCAGGACGGAAAAACTCCACTTTCAGACAAAACTTGAGCACATTTGTAAAGCCATTTGGAACGGCAAGAGCTGACCGGTCTGCTTTATTGACACATTTAAGTAAATAATTGCATTTCCCATAAGATTCTAGGATATGTTTTATTACAACTCTGCAGTACACGGTTCCTCTGTTACTACACCTGGAAATAGAATGAATTGACAACCGAGTGTTACTATTCTCCTAAACAATGTGGTTACTATCTGCACTGATTGGACCATGTCAGATACTGTAAAAGCAACCTACTGACATCAGGACTGGTAATGTTCAGTTGTCAATTTAGTCATACATTTCCAGGAGAAATGGCACAGTTGAGCGTTAAATTATTTTCAGAATTCAAACATTTTCCAAAATACTAAATCCTGTTTTTCTGTAAGCAGAACTCAATGAAGTAAGAATAAACATGAAATAACTCCAATAGTGAACGAAAGCAGAAAGGCAGCAACATTTTACAGAAATTTAAAGTGTGAAACACTGAAAGTGGTAATAAAGGCCACATTCACTTGCTGCTAATGTTAGGATTTCTACAAAGAACCACATGCACATATAAAAGGTGGCTTCAAACGAGGAGCTTTCTGTTCAAGTGGAATAGTTGAGATCCACAAAATAATCCATGGATCTCCAAGAGAGCACGTCTTAGTTTCGCTGTGATTGCGTCAGGTGGGAAGTTCTCAAGGCTAATGGTCAAATCAAGTCTGACACCACTGATTGACAATCATCCGCCCACTGGACACGTTCACAACTTTAGGAGCTGAAAGCAAGAAGAGCCATTTACAGGAGAAAGGGAGGGAAAGACATTATTGGAGTCAAAACTATGCAGCCGGCCCTGCTGACATGAAATGACAAGTTCTCTAAGTAATAATGCCCCCAGCAGCCCACACAGTTTCTCAAACACTTTTTGCTCACCCGTCCGGCATTCAGCTTCAAGAAGGTGAAGTAAGCGCTGCAGGATAATTTATACAGGCTAAAGATCCGGTCCACAACTTTACGCCACAGCTTGATAAGCCCATCGGAAGCCGTCTCATCTAGGTCTGAAAGCCAAGGGCAACTGGCTAAGAGTTGTCTCCAGATGACATCAACTGTATCATTTTCATCATTGCCCTCATTCTCTGTGATCTGAAGGGACATATCCTCATCCTAAAACAAAAGTAAATGCAGAAAAAAACCCTTTACTGGTTAAATGGTACTTTGTAATTTCATGCATCTCAAGTAGTGGGTGCTTCTAGCATTTATTCACATGTAGCCATTTTTTGTCTAATGTGGGGGTGCCCTCTGGTTGTGTACCTACTGAATGGCTAACACAAGCTTTAGTGGCGTACAATTAAGTTATTTTCCCTACAGCGACCATTCATCCAGGCGATGACCTTTCTGACATGATACATTGTCCTGCTGAAAGTTATGTCATCAGGCTAATACAAACATTTTACTTTATGTCAGTGACCTACAACAGTTCTCAAACCTGAGTCTTAAACTAATTTGTGACACGGTGAAACATGCTGCACAATAAGTCTTCTGTATGATAAACCGCATCAACTATAAGTAGAGCAGTAGTAACCAGACTGAGGCTTTCATTTTTCTATCCAGGCTATAATATCAAAGGATTGACCTTGAAAAGACCCACACTTTTGGCCTCCTGTGGATGACCAGAGAGCATACGGTTACATTTGTGTATGGGGGCTGGAAGAGTCCATCCATTTGCCAAATGTACACTGCAAACAAGACCGTGTGAATGTCTTTTTTTTGGTACTTACACAATTAACAGACTTCAAACCTTTGCCTGTGACAGACGCGCCCGCACAATTAAAAGGGTTTTTAGGAACGTCACTCACTATTGATGACCTATCCTCAGGAAAGGTAATAGATCAGCGAGGGTCTGCCGCTCGGGACCCCTGCTAATGCGGACAGAGCAGTAATTTCTATGGGAACTCAAAAGGGAGCGGTGCTGCATTTAATAACCTGGATGCAATGTGGTCAGACCACACTGGACAGTGAAACCAGCCCTCACGTTCAACTATTGATAACCTATCCTGAGGATAAGTCATCAATAGTTGAGCTTTGGAAAAACCATTATCTGCTCTCAATAGAGTCCTGCATTTAGTGTTCTGTCTGAATGTAGACTAGATATATATGGAACTACAAGAAAACAGTACATAGTATTACCTGGCAGCACGGTCTGTGTTTTCTTCAATTATGTAACCATCGATCCTCAAATCAAAGTTTTTCAGTTCCGAGACCTTTATTTTTTTATCATGAGGTGCTGTTTTATAGCCATGACAGTACGTACCTGGATCCCAGCAGGCCGGCACATAGCTTGTCCCAAGATACCGTAAATCTTTTCTTTATCTTCCTCAGATACATTGTCTGGTAAGAGGCTTTGCACCTCTAATTTCTCTTGCTGTAACAATTTCACACCTTCACCTTGACTAAAATTACATGGAAAGAAAAAGCATGTAAGTCATGGGGCATTTACATGTAACAATAGCGCTCAAAATTCATTCAAGCAAGTTTGAGCGATAATCATGCAGTGTAAATGCACAAAAAAAACAACAAAAAAACAAAAAAAAAAACTCATTTTTTTGTTCGCAAGCTTTTATAGTTAACTTTCAGTCAACTTAAAAACCAAAATCGCTGGATCACAGGCTTGTCGTTCTGTGTAAACGCTCCCAGCTTCACTTAGGTGAAGCGCCGAGTGAGAAGCCTGCAATCTAGCGGTGAAGTCTGTCAGTGTAAACACTCTACACGAGCACCAATGACCTTAGCGGTGACGTCAGCACTTGTGTAGTCGTTTACCTGACAGTCAGACCGTGTAAAAGGGCTATTAGTGACATGTTTCCGCAAAAATGTGTTACATGCAAAATGTGTTACGTTCAAGGTGAAGCAAATTTGCAATTTGAGCATCAATTTTGAATTTATTTCTGATAGAGTAAAAACAGCATGCTACTGTGTTAGCAAGAAAAATCTGTGTTATACTCTTATATTAAAAAACAAAACAGGATTGTGTGTGCCTGTAAAATCCTTTTCTTGGATTTTGATAGGTGGACACAATGAAGACCTTGGGTGTAACTCCTGCCACTAGGAGGCAGACAATAAGTAAAGCAAGAGTTGACTCCTCTTCCCAGCTACACCCTTCCTGTAGTCACTCAGCTAAATCAGTTTGTACACAAGCAGTGGGAGAGGAAAAGCCCAGAGGACAACTGAATATTGAACTGGAATAGAACATCAAACCAAGAGTAGTAAAGGGGGAATCTCAGAACAGAGAAACATCTGGTTTCTTTGAAACAATGGGTGAGTGCTGTGTCACCCAGTCACCATCCGAGAAAAGGATTTTATGGTGTGTAACAAAAAAATCCTGTTTTCTTAGAGGTGTCATTGGGGAACACAGCGAAGACCATGGGACGTTCAAAAGCAGTCCCCTAGCGACGGCCTAAAATACTGATCAAGCAGTCAGGGCACTGCGGAATCAAGTAAGCAAGGGCAGCATCAGAAGTGTGCATCCTGTAAAACTTTGTGAAAGTATGAAGCAAAGTCTAGGTCACGGCCTTACAAACCTGCAGAGCAAAAGCGTTACACCACTTAGGATCCACCCATCTTGTACGTGGAGTGAGCCGTGTTCGAAGGGATGCGCAGGCCTTCGAGATGGCCGATCTGATCCAGCGGCCAATGGGTGACTTGGAAGCCACCAGACCCTGACATGGGCTGTCAGGGATGAGAAAAAGAATCGGGCCCGCGGAAAGGGTTCTGTGCAAGAGAGATAGATCCCACAGTCATTAAGCTTGTGCAGACAACGTTCCGTAAGATATGAAGGCTCCAGACAAAAAAGGAGGGGAGAACGATGTACTCATTGAGGTGGAACGACAAAGCCACTTTGGGAAGGAAGTGTTAGAACCGCCTTACTCTGATGAAGCGAAAAGAATGTGGAAAAATACTGGTGTGAAGGCGCAACCCCCTAAGATACTAGAAGATAAAGGTCCAATGCGTGATAGTGAAAGCACTTCTTTTTTTATTTAACAAAATAAAAACCAGCAATTGAAAACGCGTTTCGGGGACGAGACCCTTCGTCAGTTTGGCTGGATTGGACACAACAGGATTCCTGGGAGTGACAACTCCAAAGGTGTTTTGGATGTGCTAAAGGTCCTGTATGTACAGGAGGACAGGGGAGAAAGAAGTGTGGAGACTCGACCCTTTAGAGAGGCGAGGCCCAAGCCCATATCCATCCCCGACTGGAGGAGGGAAAGGATTCTAGGAACAGAAACATGCATGAGTCATAGAGGATGCTGCTTGCATAACCTGAAGGAGGACTTCCACACCCTACGGTAGATGCGAGAAGGTCGTGGTTTCCTGGCCCTGAGCTTAGTTCGGACAATGGGGTCCGTCAACCCTTGCACTTTCAAGACTGCAGATTCAACTGCCACACTGTCAAATGCAACGTTTGTAAATGCAGGGGAGGACCTGGGCATTGCTTCAGCAAATTGTGTGGGTGGAAGGGGCCAGGGTGTGCAGACCTGTAGGCACACGTCATCGGTGTACCAAGAACGATGTGGCCAGCTGGTGCTATGAGGATCATTGGGATGCCCTCTATCTTGGATTTCGTGAGGAGCTGTGGGATTAGAGGCATTCGTGGAAAGGCATACAGGAAGGAGACTCTGGCGACCTATTCCATCTGTACAGGTTGGCTAGCTGAAGTGAACAAGTGTGGAATTGCACATATGGAAATGCTCTAAAACGTGGCTACTATGAGACCCAGCACCCGCATGCCCTGGCGGATGGAGACAGGAGTGTGTGACCGTAGAAGTACGAACTTGTCCCTCGGAAGTCGTACTTTCGCCTGAACTGATTGGGTGAAACAGAGGCATCCTACTAATTGTGGGTAAGACAATTTTTTAATTGATTCCTCAGGGAATGGATACATTGCGTCCAGGCACTTAGGCTTAAGGAAATGTATTTCGGGAGCTTCCCACTCTTGCCAGGACCTGCTCAAATTTCGAATGAGGAGGAATGTGTTATGCGAACGTCTGGGACGTTGGGAGGAGTCGTCTGTGATGGCATCCAGGATTAGAGACGTGGGAAGACAAAGGCAGGACCGATCGCCAGAAGCGGAAATCCCTCTCCCGACAGCGCGCATGGAAAATGATCAAAGGAGCGTGGGAAAGTCTGGAAGGCAGTCGACCGAAAGAGTGTGGACAAGCTGGAAGGGGGAGTCGACCAAAGTAGTACTGGCACCGGTAAAGAGGCCGCGCCACTGAAGGTTGTCCTCTTGACCAGAAGTAACAGAAGCGTCTGTTGAAAAAACAATGGGAATTCCCCACACGGCAAGTCCCAGAAGTACTTACCTTTCCAGAGGTAGGTGCCACATGCTGTGGCACCGATATCCAGCCTGATCCTCTCTTTGGTGAAGGGGAGCCAGTGGACTTCGAGCGAGGGGATCTTTGGTGGTGGGTCACAAGAAGTTAGGACTTTGTGCCACCACCTTGCATTCAAAGGAGGAGTCAACTCTTCCTTAGCTTAGTGCCTGCCTCCTAGTGGCAGAAGATATACCCAAGGTCTTCGTTGTCCCCCCAATGACACAGCCGAGAAAAAATATATATACACTAGAACTAATATCATATGAAGTGTACCAATATATCAAATATATACATAAAGCACACACATTTTAATATCTATAAAATCACCACTTTAATCTATATATTTTTAAATAAAGGATAATAAAGGCAAAGGACACTGACTAGAGTAGTTAATATTGCACTTCATAGTAATGTAACTGTACATATGATACAATGTATGTTGGCATATATTTCTGTAATGGGCATGATATGAAATGGATATCCTACCACTGTAATGTCTATTGCCTTTTAACATTCTTGGCTTGGCCTTATCTGGCAGTCCCATTGAAACAAGTGAAAAGGCAGTGCACATGCGTGACTTACCTAGCGTTGTCCACCACCTTTCTTCCCCATCTGTAAGCCCAACTAGCCAGGGCTGCCCACGACTTGGCTACTTCAGGAGCTTGCACAGAAGACAAATGATACAGCTGGCCCAGTATGAAATCTGGCTCACCAACACCAATGTTCACTGTTGGGGAAAAAAACGATAAAGAAAGCAAAAGATGAGTACAATTCTGCATTGCACATTACAGTCAAATGAAATTATTTCCAATTTCTAACAATTTCTCCACTGAACCTCCAGATCCGTTTTACCTGTGGATTCACTTTCAATACGCGGATACTCTTCATCCATGGCATTAACAGGCGGCAGATCGATGAGGCTGAGCACATTTTTCCCCAGAGTAGAGAGATTGATGATGTTTGCTTGCTGACGTGCTCGGTACACTTGCTTCATCTGCCCTGAAATTTCTTTCCAATCCGCTTGAATCCATTTGGCCAGAGTCAGGATAGACTTTGCTACGGCATATTCAGCTTTTGCAGACTTGCAGAAGGAAATGGCGCATGAACTCAGCATTTCCATGGCATGTGTAGACTGACCTGCCAACCAAATCACACAATATAAAATCGCCAAAATCCAATTCCTGTTTGTGTGATGTCATTTCACAGTGTAGGGAAAGACCATGCGGTGCATTATACAATGTCATACTGACCTGCAGCGTACAATAACTTGGCTTTCTCAATGTCAAGCTCCGGTCCCCATTTTTCATCCATCTGCCCATGGATTGAGAGCTTTTTAAAATTAGCAACTAGATCTTGTGCATTAGTCACTTGTCCAAGCTGGATATTGCTACACTGGGCAATTAACCTTGCGGAAAGTGTGACATTGCCCCGTTTTCTTGCGCACTTAGCAGCGGTTAGACCCAATTCCATCAGATGACTCTTGACAGACATGGTTTGATCTGTAAATTACCAGCAGACAAGGAAACTAAATGTACGGGAGCAAGCTATTAGAAATCAATATCTGTATACAGCAAAATTAGGATTACACACATTCCTGAATGGCTATGGCATATACAAGGCTCCTAAACAAAGCCGGCTTGATTTTCTTTTGTTAGCTTCGTTACTTCTTACTCTTGCAGTGGATTCACACAAGGCTTCATTTTACAACACGGACAAAGTCTAATACAAAATCCACGTCTTACACAAGATGTGGTTTTCAATTTTTGTGATGCAAAGGGTGATATCAGCATCATGACGTGTATGCAAGACATACAGATTATTTCGTGGCTTAACATGATGCCATTTGCAAATCGTCCCCTACAACGAACCGGTCATACTTTTCATGCTGCTTTAAAGGCAGCATGTGATCAAGAGCTGTCCTGAAGATCAATATGTAGTTTAGCGGACGCTCTGCTGTATAAAGGTGTCATTATTAAACTTACTTGCCAAATTATACACTACCATGGGAGTGCTAAAATGAGTCAAGCACAATTACTCACCTTCTTCTGGCCCATCTGAAACTTCAAGAAGAGCGGCAGAGCAAGTTCTGCAAGCTGTCCACACTTGGATCCCCACATCCAAGGCATCAGTGCCAGTTCACACACATCAAATAAACCAAGCCCTTATACAACACCCTTAAAGTGATTTCGGTCTTCGGGTTCATGTTGCCCAAACTACGGGCAGCATGAACTTGGGACAGCGAAGCCTGTTGTCTGTGTGGAAAGTTTTATTCTGAAATGCTGTGGTATTTCAGAATAAACTTTAACGTTTGACTCAGATCCCAGCTCCGAGTCACCAAGGTGGGCCACGCCAGTCTCTCCCTGCCCGCTGCATGAAGTCTCACAGCGCTCTCCCCTTTTGCGTAAAAAGAGAGAGCTGTCAGTCTTTATGATGTGGGTGGGGAGAGGCCAAAGTGTATTTATTCTGAAACGCTGAAGCGCCAAAGGACAACAGACTTCCATGACCTGGGTTCATGCTGCCCGTAGTTCAGGCAGCTTGAACTCGATAACAGAATCCCTTTATATTTTGGCTAACAGACTCACCTTTTCATCGCTAGATAGCCTTTCAGGCAGACTCCTAAAGTTCATAAACAAAATCACTATCAATTTACTTAAAGGGGTTGTCCCGCGAAAGCAAGTTGGGGTTATACACTTCTGTATGGCCATATTAATGCACTTTGTAATGTACATCGTGCATTAATTATGAGCCATACAGAAGTTATTCACTTACCTGTTCCATTGCTGGTGTCCTCGTCTCCATGGTGCCGTCTAATTTCAGCGTCTAATCTCCCGATTAGACGCGCTTGCGCAGTCCGGTCTTCTCCCTTCTGAATGGGGCCGCTCGTGCCGAAGAGCTGCTCCTCGTAGCTCCGCCCCGTCACGTGTGCCGATTCCAGCCAATCAGGAGGCTGGAATCGGCAATGGAACGCACAGAGCCCACGGTGCACCATGGGAGAAGACCTGCGGTCCACCGTGGGTGAAGATCCCGGCGGCCATCTTCGCAAGGTAAGTAAGAAGTCACCGGAGCGCGGGGATTCGGGTAAGTACTATCCGTTTTTTTTTTTAAACCCCTGCATCGGGTTTGTCTCGCACCGAACGGGGGGCTATTGAAAAAAAAACAAAAAAAAAACCCGTTTCGGCGCGGGACAACCCCTTTAAAGGGGTTATGGCACAAAAACAATGCAATCACCTATCCAGAGGTTAAGTGATTGATCATTGGGAGGTCCGACCGCTGGGCCTTTAAGATCATAATGGCGCACATACATGCCAACTGCTCTGCTCACTTCTAAGATGCCAACAGGGAAAAAATCAAGCACTGTGTTTAACTATCTACAGAGAACGTGAATGGAGTGCTGGTCACGCATACACAGCCCGGTTCCCTGTTACCTGGGGCGTACCACTGTCATGATCACAGGGGGTCCAAGTGGTTAGACCACCAGTGAAGAGTCATTCATCACCTATCCTGTGATTGAAGATAAACTAGTAATTATTTAAAAGTGGCTATTATATAGTCTGCAATAAATTATATATATTGACCTTCTATGGCTCCTTATCACATGTTGCCAGCTGTCGCTAAATAGAAAGCGATGCCAAATTAAATATTGAGAACCACACAGACATGTAGTTAATAAACACCACCGGCTTTTCTGATAGACGGTGCATGCAGCAAGAAACTACCTCTGAATTTGTCAGCTAGTCGATTCTGGAAAGTGGTGTATCTGAGGGCGTGGATCCACGGTCTCACATCGTGCTGTTTACAAGACCTCAGAGCTTCACTGAAGAGGGGTATCAGACAGTCCTGGGAGGAACACAGTTAAAATAGTGATCAACTCTAGAATAATGTAAATCAAGTCATAGAACGTACAAAAGACTTTACCTTTAAGCACTATTCGCACAACATTACACATCACTATGTAAAAACAGACCCCAATTTTACCATAAATGACGGATGATAGTGATAGCAATGCTCACCTCAGTAGAGAGCTTGCTTGACACCGTGCTCTCCAGAGATGATGAACAGTAGAGCTGCAATGTTCCTAGAACCGGAAGTGACTGGGATACCGTCAGTGTGGAGAGTCGTAGCGGTCCCATAGCTGTACGGGCTGTTTGCTTCAAGTGTTTGGTAAGATTTCTGGAATGTGGAGAAGGGGGGGGGGGGGGGGGGGGGGGGGGGAATTAGTCTTTTTTTCATGAATATAAAACTAGTCAAAGATCAAGCGACCCTCTGGTTTTGGGACAAAATCCTGTCATGGGACCAGAGACGGCAGGGGTATATTACTTGCATTTGTTGTCTGCCATCTGACCGCCTAAGGTAACTTTCGCAATTTCCTATCTAGCTAGCTAATGAACGCTTTCTGCACCACTCCGATTGGCTAGTGCTGATCACATGAGTAGTGCTGACTAATCAGAACAAGTATAGCGCATTAGTAGTCTATGTAATCCCCATAGTCTATTGGTAATGTTAATGTGAAGATTGGGATGCCCATAGATGGCCGAAAATAGAAATTAGCAGATTGGACAGGCGGCAGAGAAGAATAAGTGCAGGTGATATGTAATATAGCCATCGCCCCGGGACAGAGTTTTGTCCCGAAAATGAAGGGTCCCTTTAAGAAAGTGAGTAACACAATTTAAAGGCCTTTTGATACAGATAGATTGACATTATCTTAACATAAGCACAAACCTAGATATCAGAATAACTGGAATCTTCAAAAACAATATAAAATCAGACATCACTTACTCTGTGAGGGCTTGCCATTTCTGTTCTTGCTCCGATTCACTCAGAGCCAAGCTCAAACACACACAACTTCTAAGCAGCTGAACCTCAATGCACTTCTGAAGTTCTCGTGGATCAGGACTAAGCATGTTGGGAAGGAGTTTCTTCATATCTAAAAAAGTAAGAACGTGCCTTTTTACAAAAATGCAAAATAGCCCACAAAAACAAATGAAATAAAAACTTGCTCCCTTTGCCCCACACTAGTGATGCCTAAATGCGTTCTGTACTTTATATTAACTTAGAATTCCCTTAAGGTTTATGAAAATTGTTTATAAAGCCCTGTTCTATAAGCCTAAGCGAATAAGCTATAAAGTTTCTCCCCCTAGCAGATAAATGCATTATAGCGACAGCCCACTGATTTACATAGGCATCACATACACTTCAGTTTCCCTGCATCGATTCCACAGGAGCAATGAGCATTGGCTGAGGTATTACCCATCGATTACAGCAGATCACTGAGGGTCCCAGAAGGTCAGCCTACCATCAGGGGACCCAAAATAAAAAGGGTCTGTTCAAAGCAGAAAACCCAACAAGGTTGGTGCCATCAGACTGCAGCAATCAGGGCAAACAGCTAATTTTAGCAAAGAAAGAAGAGGCCAGCCAGGCATTTCATGTAGTATTACAGTAGGGCCATGCACTCTAATGCCCGCCCTGTAATTACAAGGCCGGCACATAAACTGCCAGTATAGGAGCTACTAATGTGGGGGAACCAAAGTGTGGGATCCTGCTCTAAGGCATCCACATATGTCCTAATAGCGCACGTGAACATGTGGTTGTGAGCACAGCAATAATTTATTGTTCCCCTATCAGGTCTGGACGGAAGTGCTTAACCACTGGCCCTAAATGCAGTAGGATAATTCAGTAAAGTAGGTTTGCCATCTGAAGCACAAAAGTTACACGTTCCTTTAGTAAAACATGCCTAGATGCTCATGTAATCAGATCATTTGGTTAGGAACAATAGTATTTGTAAAGATTGAAGAATTTTACCTATTTTTTCCTTAAAGCTGCCATTCACAAGGTTTAGGTTTTCCCCAGGCAGCAATTCCAATTGTTCTGCACATTCAAGAAACTCTCCAAACTCAAAACTGCTTAGAGATCTATTGGGAAAAAAGAAAAAGATTTAGGGCAGTTTACAGAAAACTGTGACAGCAGAGATAGAGTCCCGGAGCAAACTAGTAACCCTTTAACTAAATTACAAGTTTTAACTCCCTTACAGTCACATTAAAATGGGAAGGGAGGGACGGACTCAAAAAGGTCACCTTTTTCTGTAGATTTTGAATGTGTGTCATGTAAATACATTTGGCGCAGAACACAGATGCCTAAAGTACATCTTAAACCCTTTGTGACATAGCCACTTTTAGCCCTAAGAACCAATAAATCATTTTCCTTTTTGCGGTATAGTAGTCATAACTTTTTCATCAAAGCAGCTGCATGATACCTTGTATTTTGTGGGACGAGTTCTAGTTTTAATAGGAACCCATTTTGGCCACATAAAGTTTATGCAATAACTTATTTAGTTTGGGCTCAGTTACAAAAATGTCATGATTGTTTTTTGGGGATTTATTTCTAAAGGCATCCACTGTGTGGTATAAACCTTATTCCTACGAGTAAGGCCCCCTGCACACGGGCAGAAATTCCGCAGTGGAATTTCCGCCCGTGCCCGCTGCCATAGGATTGCATTAGATAATGCAATCCTATGCAGACAGCTGCGATTTGACCAAGTGAAAACTCGCGCAGTAAACAAATCGCGGCATGTCCTATTTCTGTGCGAGCCTTGCAGAGGCCCGTACAGAAACGTCAATGGTGACACGCAGGCTCTGTTCTGGGTATGTGCCAGCTGGGCGGCAGCCGTCACATAGCAGAGCGGAGCGAGACACTGGGAAGAGGTGAGAATTCTCACAGCAGCATCCGACCGGGACGTCTGCAGGAGGCCTCAAAGATTCTGACACTAATCTATAAATATATATATATATATTTTTTATATTTTTGCACAATGTTACCATTTTTTAACAAATAGTTTGTGTTATCACATTCCAGGACTAGAGAATTTTTATTTTTCCATACAGAGCTGTATGAGGTCTTGCCGTTTGCAGGGAGACCTTTAGTTTTTATTGGTACGCCGATTTGGCCCAGTTGTTCCTCCTGAACATTCATATTGAACAATTATACTGTGCAGGAGACAAAGACCTACAACAGGACTAACTTTATATAGTTGAAGTCCGTCTTCATGTTGATACAGCTTCCCAATGCTCCTTTCTTCAAGTCATGCATGCTGTTCTGCCATTCTTGGACTGCCGTCCAGTCAGCGATTGAGATGTAGCACTCGCAGGCCTTATTACCCAGGTAGTTGACTACTTCAGGTAAAGGATCACTAGGTTTTGTCAGGACTGTTTTACGAGCATCTCCTGCAAATCAAAGACAACTCTTGTATTTCTCATGCTTACTGTAGTGGTCAATGAACAAGGATTATTATTGAGAAACAAAATGAAGACTTTTAAGAAAACGCAAAAAAATGTTATGCGACTGCAGTCTAACAAAACTGACAGCAACATAAAACACCAAGACCTCTGTAAATGGCAATGGGCTTCCTTCAGTACATACCATTTGTATGTTTGGGGCTCGCAGATGTACTGTTTGAATTCGCCAATTTGAGTACAGTCTTGTCAAATCCTGAAGTGCTGCAGTCTACCCCGGTCATCGCACACAAGTGTTCCTGATATTCCACTGCGGCCTTCTCAAACCTACCAAACAAAAACTGCTTGTGAACTGAATATTACAATACTTTCACTTACAATATATAAGCCCTAGCTAGACTACATGAAAGAGAAAAAAAAAAAAAGCAATACTCACCTAGTAGACAGCGTTCGGGTCCCTCGCGCTGGGCTATGGCGCTGCTGCGTCAGCCACTCAGAGCTGGCACGCGATTAACCAATCAGAGCATTAGCTTGCTGGAGGCAGGGTCATTCAAGCCCTGCTACCAGGAAGAAACGCTCTCGCTGTGTTCAGGAGAACACGGCAGCCTGCAGCAGCCACGGAGACCAGTGCGAGGGACCCAAACGCCGGCTGCTAATGCATCTTAAAGGGGCTGTCCGGCCAAAATATTAAAAAATAAAATTTGAGCGCTCCAAAGAAAAAAAGTGTTCCAATCCTAAAGCAATCCACTGAAAACTAATTTGCAACGCGTTTCGTCGCTAAGCGTGACTTTTTCAAGCAAAATAGCATCACACAATATACACCAACTTTTATAGTGCTATATGAATTCACACGTCTACTCCACGGCGTTACACCCAGATGGACGGTTTTGGGATAGATGGAGGGAGGGGTAGAGGAGAGCTTAGAGTCATCCCGCTCATATGGAGCACAACTACATCCAGCGTGCATTCCATTGCATGATATTTGATCCTCCCCAGATTACCATCATATGATTAATTCATTCATAGATTCTCTTAGGTCTAAATTCCATAAAAATATATAAAATAAAACAATTGCTAAATACCTATATATCTCATATATCTATATAAGGGGCTGTCCAGAACTTTTACTATTGATGATCTACCCTCAGGATAGTTCATCAATAGTTGATCACTGGGGGTCTGCCGCTTGGGATCCATACCAATCAGCCAATTCCCGGGCCCACTGTCAGCATGGAGAGCATTGGAAGCAGATAGCACTGTCAACATTGTAGCAGCCCAGTTTGGTACTACTGGCACAGCTCCTGTCCAATTCAATGGGAGCTGTGACTGCAGTTCCACAGTATGGATAGTGCTGCTATTACTGCTCAAAATAAAGGTTTTAAGCCGGTCTCCCTCACCTCGCACTTATGGGGCATTTCAACACGGTGGTAAAGAAACTGGGCGCAAATAAGTTTTTGCGGGGATTATTTCTTGTGGGTTTGGGAAGCCTTCCTTCTATATCATGTGGACACAATGTGGCATCAGAGAGTGGCATTCCGATATGCATTTTGCCCAACAGATACCATAATAAATGTGTGTCCACACTGGAAGGGGAGGAGATTTAGTAAATTTTGGCTTATGATTTTTTCTTTTTTTCTTCTCTTCTCATAAGGAAGAGAAAATTTGTAAATTTTTAATCTGGGGGACCGGACACTGTCATCTGGCACCAGTTCTGTTATTCTGGTAACACATTTGTTTCACTTCTTTGTCACATTAGTAAAGTCGATTTATTGCCATGACGGCCTGGTCCGGAGAATAGTGTTGTGTTAAAAGTAATCCGCCATCAAACTGCTGTCTTAAATAAGAAGATACCGTAGGAGGCACGAAGAGGTTAAACATACTGGGAAAGCAAGATCACATCATGTAGGTATATAAGTACCTTCCATCTGCTTGTAGAGCCACAGAATTGATCCAAGACAGACTTTTTCCAGCAATGGCTGAAGACCACACAGCAAGTCCCTGTATGGCTTCTGGACACTGAAGTTCACAAAGAGCTTCCACCACCATCATCACCGTCAGCTCAAATTCAGTCCCCTTGAGAAATAAACACACAGTTAAGCTTTGAACATAATTCTTATTCACCTGGATCTTAAGACGGAATCTTATTTTGCATTTTACCTGGGGGGAGCTGTTATTCTTCATTTCAGATAACAAGTCAAAGCCGTGCCTGACGGTTACAGCTGGTTGACCAGCTAACAATCCCACTCTCATAATGGCGATTCGGATTCGAGTGAGCCAATCTTGGCACGTTTGTCTGTTCGTATAGAAAAAAGTTCTAATGACCTTTGAAGAAAAAAAAAATATATAATTTAGTGCTGCAGATTTAATTACAGCTTAAATGTGTTTGATACTGCAAGACAAACTAAACCATAGTTTGTGTGTACCTTAGGTGGGGAGGTCAATGCATTTGCACATCCTTCATAGGCATTGTACATCAACTTGTCAAGATTCTCTAAATACTGTAAGAGGAGTATTAGACGCAACTGATTATTGGCATGTCCTTCATCGTTGTCTGCAGTTGTCCACTGGCTAACATCCTGGTCTGGATTCAGAGTGTGGGCAGCCAGGCTTCGAATAATACCTTAATGCAAAAAAAAAAAAAAAAGGAAATTTCAGTCAAACAAGTAGGATTAGAGAAATGTGATTAAAAAAAAAAAAAATCATACAAAAAACCCCCCAAAAATGTACACACCGAGGCAACAGGACTTTACTGTAAAAGTCATATCTTGTCACGTTCATTGGGGAACACCGCAAGACCTTGGGTATATAGCTGCTGCCACTAAACACAAAAAGTTACTCCTGTTATCCAGCTATACACCTCTTACAGCCACGGAGCTCAATCAGTTTGTATGAAAGCAGTAGGAGAGAACAAATTAACACAGTCAATCAATACAAACCGAAACAAGAAACTGATAGTACCAGGAAACAACCAGGTCCGACTGAGGATCAATTCTGGCAGAAATCACCAGAGCTAGCGAAGAACAACAAATAATTGGGTGGGAGCAGAGTCCCCAATGAACATGATGAGAAATGGATTTTATGCCACGTAACAAAAATCCTGTTTTCGCATCCATGACATTGGGTACTGCTCTAGACCATCCCAAGGTCTTCTGTGTTCCCCAAAGGGTGGGAAAAAGAAGCGGTAAATGTGGTCTTCCAGTTTCTCTCTTCAGGAGCGTGCATGCAACAGGCCATCCAGAGGATGCAAAGGAATGCATTCTGTAGTACTGTAGGAAATGAAGAGTGGAAGGATCTTGCTGACTGACCAGACAGCCTGAACAAATTTAACACGATCTGCTGAAACCAGATGTTGGCCAATCCAAGGCCTCAAGAATGTAGACTAGTACAGTATGAGGCAATATCTGACCTCTGAAGAAGCTGAAGGACGAGATAGAATACCAACTTAAAAAAAATATATATATAGAAGGCCTCAAAAACAGACAAGAAAAAAAAGAAAAAAAAAAGTACATGTCTTCTGTGTTGCTACCGGCAAAAGGATAGACGAAGTTTGTGGTTGCATCAATACTAAAAACAATCTTGCACTTCGACTTTCTCAATGATAGCCGGACCCGTGCTCTGGGTTGCTCTGTTCTCGAATGCACATGTTGGCCCTGCGTCAGTCTGCTCTCAGAGTGTAGAAGCCCTGAAGAGCTGTAACGTGGGACTCAGTTTGCCATATTTTTGCTGGATGTTTGACATGGCAGTGGCACCTGAGGTTTTTCTTGGATATCTAGAAAGGCCGTTGCTGCAGCCTTCTTTGGATGACTTGGGGTGGAGAACGAAAAGCGAGCAGATCTAGTGCCTAGGAAACAGAAGAATGGCCCAAAGTTCAAGGTTGATGATCACAAGGAAGGATGCTTGAGGAATTGGTACCATAGCTATAAGAGAACGCTCGGTTTTTCCTGAACAGACAAATAGTCCAATGGGAAAGTGAACAGTACGGGAGAAAGAGGCCCAGAATGTCTCTACTCTTCCAGGTCAGGAGTGCTTGCAAAAGGGGAGAGGGAGGAACTAGAAGGCTTGCAAGAAGAATCCCCTACATGGACGAAACAAAGTTGTCTAAGGCTGGCATGCCGCATGAAAACTTCCTGAAAAAGGTAGGCCTCAAGAAAGACCGATTATCCAAACTGTCTTGGAAACAGACTAAGACCTCACAGCACACAAAAGTTCCTGCAGCGGAAGACCTGTGTGTCAGTGCGGAAATTTTTAAATGCTTGCCGGTGATCGCGGATGCAGGTTTTTTTGGCGCGAATTGTCAGCGCGGAAAAATAAACGCAAGCCCAAAGTGCCTGCCTTCCCCCACCTCCCTGCTTGGTCTCCAAGCAACCAGAGAGGTATCTGCCTACAAATCTGTAATGCATTCGCAATTGAATTGCAGATATATTGCAGATCGCTCGTTTCTAAGAGCTCAATGGTGCCTATCCGCGGTAAAATGGACCATGCTACGATTTCTTTTCCATGCGTGGCATCCGCAAATCAAATCCGCAGTTGTTAATTGAAGTGCGAATGCCTCATGCTTCCCTATGGGCGGCTTGAACTGTGGATAGTCTGCGCAGGTGTCCCACAATTCAGATCCACCTGTGGACATTGGGCCTGATAAAAAAAATTTCTCTCCCGCGAAAGGGGGAAAATATGGCTGCAGGATTTCGGTCATAACTGTATTAGGTTATGTTGGATACAGATTCTAGCAGTCGAACTGCACCCTTTTTGGAAGGGGATGATGGAGCAGCTGACCATTTCCATAGTTGCATAATCTGTAAAATACAGATTCTGGCAGTCTTGTGATTACTCCCACCCAAGAAGGGGTATTGACTTGGTTGGTGCACACCAGACTGCATAGACATAACCGATCGAAAGTCTAGCAGTAATACCATATTCGCGCTAAAGGAGGGGTGCTGAGACGGCAGATGCTCTCTATAGTGGCGTAGTCATGTCAATTAGCACCATACATTACCTTCTTCAGTAAGGGAGAACAATAAGGCACCCTGCTGCTCACCAGTTATGACAGACGCAGCGATCTCCTGTATACTTAATCCTCCTATGGAAGATTGTAATGCACTCCCATTGAGGCTTCGTATTATACAACATCCCGGCTCCTGTGCCCCAGACAGCAGTTCTTCTCACTGAGTTGCTGAGAATAGATGGACCCCACACAGGGAGAAATATCTATCTTGGGTATGTCCTGTAGAGGTTTCTATAACAGGAGGGAGTAGGAGACCGGTGAGACGTCGGGTGTAGCATGCAATGCAATGCATGGACTTGGAATGCTGGCATGGTGTGATGCCAGCAAGTAAGAGTATATGTACCCCAATTCCAATCTAGGAACTGAGCAGTGGGCACCATGTGCCATAGAACACCAGAACAGGGGGCTATCATGGGCCTTGGCGACTGATGGTGAAAAATATGCAAGGAAGCAATTCATTTTTATGCTCTTGACCTTAGATGACTAATGGTGCAAGGTAACAGTGCAGAAGACTGAAATCCTAGGCTGTACTTGTTAGGACTATCCCATGAATGCGGCATCATGCGGGATTTATTTTTTTTAATCTGCTATATCTTTTTATGCAGGGAGTATTGTGGCTAAAGTAGGCTGCTGACTATGTGCAGGGGAACCGACAGCAGTTTAGAGAGAACATTTAGCACAGGTGTGTGAAAAGGTGACTAAACAGCCTGGACTCCAGGAGATACATATACAATAGTAGAATAATGTTTTCCCATAGCACTACTCTCGATAGGGGAGGGGGGGCAGCATACTAACTTCGTGCAGATACGGTGCCCTAGGTAGCATTTGAGCTCAGTACCACAAGCATGGGGCAGCCTAGCTAGACAGAGAAGGCCCCCAGGGCTGAGACAGATGCAGTTGGTCAAGTTTGCACTGGGAAATGCAGTCACTGAGTGGAAGAGCACTAACACAAGGTGTAGCAAAAAGAGGGAGGAGGTCCCTCTCCTGTGTACATGTGTGCACCATGCAGGAAGTCCCACCACTCACTACGTGCGGCCCTGGAGGCCTGAACTTAAAAGGTGCCGAGAAGGGGGCTGCAGTCTAAAGTAATGGCCTAACTTCAGGAGGGCACTAAGAGGAAGGAGGTTGCGGCCTGGAGGACAGCCATAGACTAAATTAATGATAGTGCTGAGGAAAATGGGGCACCATGGCCTAAATTAAATGATAGCGCCAAGAGGAAGGGGGCCTCGACCTAAAGTGATGATGGGGGCTAGAAGGGGACCGCAGTCTGGATGCAGAGCCGTGGCCTAAAACAAAGACGATGCTGTGGAGAAGGCGACCGGGGATCGAAGTCCAGTATATAGTAGATGATACTACTGTGAAAGGAGTGCTGTATACTTGCCTCCTTGGTCACCCACTTCTGGTATGTACATAAGTACCTCTGAGTCAAGCATAATTCCCCTTGGTGAGGGAAGCATAACTGGGAAACTGGCTGGGTGACATTATGGCAGGTCACAGGGGATTTAGTGATCTTATATGACACCTTTTCATTTTAGAAGTCGGGAGGAAACAGTGGGATTAGAGTCATTATACTCCCTCCTCGGTGGGGCAACAGAGCAGGATGATTCCACCCTTCAATCCTAGTCCAAGAGAAAAAAATACAATAAAAAAAATAAAAATAAAGATGAACCTGCTAAGAAGCTAGGTCTGCCTCCTACAGACACTAAACTAAAAAACGGATTTCGCTCAGTGCCTGTAGAAGGGGGTATAACTGGTAAGAGGGACTCTGTGGTTAGGGTCGACACCCTGTGCAGCAGCTATACCCAAGGTCTTGCTAAGTCTCCCAAGAACATGGTCGAGAAAAAAATAAACTCCTCTTCCATTTATGGCCACTGCATACCTTCAATAGTTTGGAACGTATCTTGAGCTCTTCCTAGCGGTGTCCGTAACTTTGACAGGACAGTGAATTGAGCGGCTTCCCATACAACCCACTGCCACAAGACAGCCTCGGTCTTCAGCAAGTTTCGTGGAATGAGTGAAGAGTCTCGCTTGTCCAGTCTCTGGCAGCTGTAGAACAACCTCTCCAGACAGTTATCCTTCCTAGTAAGAAGAATTAAAGCATCAGTAAACTCCCCCTGAATACTGCGGTGTGGACAGTTCAAGGACAAAACCTCAATTATGGATTTATGAAACCTTACTGACAAGAAGTTATAGAATTTATGCTACCACAGGGCTGCAGATGGCAATGAAAATTGTTTTAATAGAATCAAAAAAGCAAAAAGAAAAAACCCAAAACTATCATTTAGGAGCCAAATGATAGACTCAGGAGCCAGACACATAGACTGATTTAAAACATAGCCTTTAGGCTGCCTTCAGCTGCATCTAAAGGGAGCTTGATCCTTTCATGACCAAGAGTCATTGATGATTTAGTGAATCCTGCACTGAGCAGGGGGTTGGACCAAATGACCCTGGAGGTCCCTTCCAACGCTACCATTCTATGCTTCTGTGTCCAGGTCACATTCTGCAGTTCTACTAGTCACAAATTGAAAAAAAAGTCATAACTTATTTCTCGGCTGTGTCATTGGGGGACACGGTGAAGACCTTGGGTATAGCTCCTGCCACTATTTAACTCTTCGCACCAGCTATACCCCACCTGAAGACACTAGGATAAAGCAGTTTTAGCTTAGTGTCAGTAAGAGGCTGACCTTCCTGCTGCAAGCCTTCAAGATCCTAGAGTTTAGATTTTTTAGGGTTCACAGGGTGACAGAATGCCCCTACTAGCACCGAGGAGGGACATCAGGCTTGCTCTAACTCCCCTGCCGATTCCCTACTTCCTGAAGACAAGGTGGCAAAGAGAAGCGCTAACTGTTCTGTGACCCGCCTGTGAAGAGCCTCTCTCTCAAATTCCCTGGGCTTCCCTTCCCCATAAAATGGAGGTGAGAAATGACGAGGGATCATGCTGGACATCAAGGTCACGGCGTGTAGCGCTTCCCTTCCAGGAAAGTCAAGTATGCATGGCACGACCCCATCCTCCATAGTCTTCCTTTTGCCCCTCATGCCCCTTCCTCAGCTTTACAACAGTTTGCACTGCCCCACAGCGCAATCCGGCCCCACTGCTGCCTATTCAAGGGTGGTGGTGGGTTTTCCTCCCTTGGATGGGCATTGGGCAGCCTTATCTGGGCCGTATCGTTTTCCCTGCGGGCATTCCTGGTGGTGCTGGCCACATGACGAAGATTCATCAAGTGGTTCAGCTTGTGTTTCCGCTGCCAGGGCTTGCGTTCTTTAGTTCACTTCCTCCTTCTGGCCTGCCTCTGATAAGTGACCCTCTGCTATACAGCTTGGAGGGACCTCTTGGACCCGGGTAAGACCTGCCCTAGGAAGCTTCTAGTAATCCATAAACAGTACAGCCATAGCAATGCACTTTGCATACTCCCATTATTATACCAAATTTTCATGAAGTCAGCCAAAGCCTCTTTGCACAAACTGCCTGCTTCCCAGACCAGCCAGTGAACCCGTCCAAGGGACATCCACCACCGTGGCCCTATAAAAAGGCCCTGAAACCTCCTAGACACAGGTAAGTTCTGTTCCTTGTTCTCCTGTAGCTCCTCAGCCTATCGCTACCACATTGTGCACCCATTGTAGTTAGGCATATTTCCCTTAGTATCTACAGCTACAAGGTAAGATTCTGGGCTATACTCTCTAGGCACAGCTCCCGCTTAGAGGATTAAAATATCGTATTCTGAATCTTCCTTAGATCAGGAACAGTTTTCAATAGTATCCTCTATAGTAAAGACAATCTCATAAGAGGTGGTGTAAGAGATGCCCCATGTGAATGAACAAGAATCATCTGTCAATGCAGACTATGACTGCTTCCAACGTCCAAAACATTTGCATAAAGGCATTACCCACTCATGCAGAATTCAAAGACGACATGTGGAAGGAGTGGTCCGTTCCAGATGAGCGTTTTCTCACCCCTAAACGCCTTGACGTAATGTATCCATTTCCTGAGTAATCAATTAAAAATAGTTGTCTTCCCCATTGGTGAATCCTCCCACGTCTCGCCTTTCTAGAAGCACTACTCTGCCCCTAGCAGATACGTCATTTTCAAGGACCAGCAGGATAAATGTCTGGAATCCTTTGTCAAATGCCCCTTTGAGGCAACATTCTGGGTTAGTAGGTCTTCATCTGAATGGGCGAAACAACTGCGCTGAGGAATCCTATCCGGTGCTCTAGAGCAGTTGGCCGAAATTAATCTTCAGCTCTCTCAGGCAGGCAAGTTCATATGCGAGGCCTGTCAGTGCAGACAGGCTCGTAGCTCGTTCCTCCGCACTTTCCGTGACAATTCGCTGTATGCTGTTGCTAAAATGTTGGTCTGCAGACACCACCTCCAAGAGAGTCTAACCAGCCTTCCCTTTACCAGATCCAGTCTTTTCGGCAGTTGCCTAGATTAAATTATATTGAAGCAACAGATGGAAAGCGTTCCAGTCTTCCACAAAACAGGTTCACTCGTCAGTACAGCGGTGAGCAGAAACCTAATTTTTGCTCCTTTTTTCGCTCTAGCCTATGGCCTTTGCTTTTGGAACGGTCTTCCCAGGATCACAAAAACAGTCCATCTTTCAAACCGCACCCTTCATGGAGTCCCAACCCTCAGGCACCTAAGCCCTTTTTGGCTAAACCTTCCCTCGTGCAAAGGGCCGTCTCCACTCTAGTCATCCAGGGTGTGGGGCCATCTACTCTTCAGGTACGTGTAGCTCTCATGTCCAAGATGCTTGGGTACAGGAAGTTATCATCCAATTTCCTTCGTTCCTAACAAACATTTTACGATCTTTTACTCCAATCCGTCTTTTTTGGGAAGGACAAAAAGGTTGGTCTGTCCAGTCCTAAATCTGAAACTCCTGAATCATAATGTCAAAGTACACCCTTTTCAAATTGAGTCCTTCAGTAGTGATTGCTTCTACGAATCAAGGGGAATGTATCGTCGATACACATCAAGGGCTCCTATCTCTACATTCCATTTACCAGTCCCATCAGCCATTTCCAATTCATCGCCTTGCCGTTTGGACTAGCAAAGCTCGAGTGCTCACGAAGGTCCTGTCGGCTGTTGTGGCAATTCTTCATTCAGGGGGATGGTGGCAATCACATATCTGGATTACATTGATCAAGGTGCCATCCCTTATGGCCAAAGCAGAGAGCCTCGAAATAGCCCTGGACTCACTCATTCTAATCAGGTAGATCAGTAGCTCAAAATCCAACCTGGCTCCATCACATCAGCTCACCTTCCACAACCTGTTCTTCGACATAGCTTAAGGTAAAGAACAGCTTCCGAGGGTCAAACTCGCACTTCTCCAGCAATAGTACTACTTTCTGCTGTCGTGAACTCCTCTCTCTGTTAGCCAAGGCATGCTGATGCTAGGATTCATAGTTACCGCGTACCCCTACACACAGTTCCTCTCGCCCACTCCAGTGAGCCAATCTATCCAGTTGGAACAGGTCACAAGAGTTCCTGGATCGCCCTTTGATTCTCACTCGGCTGTTGATCTCTCGGGACAGGTTAGGTGAAGTCAGCCACCAAAGGGTTTTTTTTTTCTCCCACTCCAGTGGTGATTACTAGTCTGGTGTAGTGGGGGTCCTCTTCCATCCCAACAGTTTCAAGGACAGTGGACCAGCTTGGAAACTTGCCTCCATATCAATGTACTGGAATTTACAGCCATCCACCTGTCCCTGACTCATGGGTCTCAAATTCTGGTTGGTTACCCAATCAGTGTTCAAATACACAAGGCAATAGCAGTTGCATACATACACCATCGGGGCGGCACAAAGAGCAACGTTGCTAAAATTCTGCGCTGAATGAAAGCACACGTTTCAGCCATCTCAACAATTTACATACCGGGTGTGGAAAATTGGATGGTGGACTTTCTCAGGAGGGAATGAGTTGATCTTGGAGAGCGGTCACTACACGAGGAAGTCTTTGCGGATATATGCGGCAAATGGGGTGTGCTGGACGTGGATCTAATGGCGTCCAGATTTAACGGCTAGCTCCATATGTTTGTGTCCCAGACTCCCTACCCCCAAGCCACAGCTGTGGAAGCGGTAATGTACCATAGCATCTGTTCTTCCTGTAAGTCTTCCCACAGATTCCTCTAATTCCATGGCTCCTCAAGGTGGAAAAAAATGGTGGGCATCCCACTGATCCTCAGTGCACAGACCTCATATCTTCTGGTTGACACAGCCTGGTGTCTTTCACTCATACAGGATCTGCTGCGGCAGATCTTGTATGAGTGGAAGACACCAGACTGAGGATTCAACGGACCAGCACTTAAATGCTCAGTCTTGAGAGCGCAATGGTTCGCGGATCACAATGTTCAAGGCTAGGAAATACTCAATCTCTCCCCATCTACCAAAAGGTATGGAGGTCCTTCTGCAGATTGTGTAAGCAACATCTCTGACCCATGCACTTTTCAGTTCCCCGTATTCTTTCCTTCCTCCAAGGTGGTGTGGATATGAGGTTGAGCCTCAGCTCCTTAAAAGGGTCAAGTCTCAACAGTCTGTCCTATTCTAATGCCCCCTGACTTCCAAAGCTATAGTGCGTACCCTTCTTCAGGGAAGGCACATTCTGCCCCTTCTTACCATATCCAGTCAACACCATGGGACCTAAACTTAGTCCTAGATGCATTGTAAGTACCACCCTTTGAACCCATGTGCAAGATCTACCTTAGTCTGCTACCATGGAAGGTCACCTTCTTGGTAGCCATCACTTCCATCCACTGCATCACTGAACTTGCCGCATGTTTATCTCCCATCTTGTGCTGCATCAAGACAAGACGGTGCTTAACTCTATTCCATCCTTTGTTCTTCCCTCCTTCCACCAAGAGCCAGCATACCCTACAGAACATAGACTTCACAATCTTGATGTCGTATGCGCACTGTGGAGCTTGCTCGCACATGATCCTTCCGCCATTCTGATGCACTGTTTCTCATTACAGGTGGCCCTCGCCAAGCTCTGGTTGCTTCCAAGTCCACAATCGCCTGATAAATCAGGTCATCGATCAAGGAGGCCTACCGCGCCAAGTACAGGAAGCCACCCTTCTGGTCATGGTCCACTCTACTCAAGCAGTGGGTGCATTCCGGGCGGTGTCCCATAACCCTTCTGCTCTTCAGGTTTGCAAGGCTGCAACCTGGTCTTCACTAAAAATTTACAGGGTGTATAATTTTGCATCTACTGACTCTGCTCTTGGTTGCAGGATCCTACAGTATCCGGACTACTTTTGAATGTCCCGAGGTCTTCTGTGTCCCCCAATAACAGTCGAGAAGACAGGATGGTTTCTTTTGTTACTCACCGTGCAATCCTTTTCTCGGCTGTTCATTGGGGGACACAGTTGTTTCTCTGTGCCTCATGTACTTCTTTGTTTGGTTGTACGTTTTATTTGAGTTAGCCCAAGAGCTCTTCTACTTGCTTGCATAGAAAACGGATTGAACTTCGTGGCTGCTAGAAGGGTACAGCTGGTAGGAGTCGTCAACTTCTTTTGCTTAGTATCTGCCTGCTAATGACGAGAGCTATACCCAAGGTCTTCGCTGTGTCCCCCAACGAACAGATAGAGAATTTTACAGTAAGCAACAAAATATCCTATTTTTGATGCAACAGGAAAAAAAAGTGTTTTAATTAAAGAAAAAAAATTAAAAATTTAATCATCATTTGATCGCTTATACGGTATAATACTATGGTGTTACGTTATAATGTATTTTAACAATCTTCCAAGGCAATCAATCATGGCAGCCCTGCGTACCGTCAGAAGGTCCAAGACTGCCATGACATCCGATCAGCGTCCCAACGATCTTATTGTGATGCCGTTTGGGACATTTAAATCCCGATCCATCAAAACATTTAAAATGCCACTCTGAGGACTGACAGCATTTAATGTGTTAACAGCCGTAATCAGAGTTATCTTTGATTGTGGCTGTTCCAGGCAAGTGTCAGCTGTCAAAGTCAGCCGATACCCACTGTGCATGGAGGAGGCTCAGCTCCCAAGCCTACTCCATACACAGCATATGCTGTGGCTGTCTATATACATCCTAACGGCACGAGGCATATGACTGACGGGAAGGGGTGAATGCATGCTGTGTTATTGAGTTGAATGTATAGCAGTAAGCAGCTGTGCCTCCTCTAATGACAGCTGCAGGTAGCCAGAAGAGTAGAGAACATTGTGTTCCATTAAGTGCTTCCGGCAGTCAATCAGTCCACAGATGCTCTCCAGTGCAAGTGTTCTGGTCACACAGGCCACCATTTAGTATAAATGCTTTCTTCATTTTACGTCTAATAAAAACATTTTAATTTTGGCAACAGGAAAAACAGGATTTTTTTTTTACTCGCCGTAAAATCATCTTTTCGGGTGTTCATTGGGGACACAGCGAAGACCTTGGTATAGCTCCTGCCACTAGGAGGCAGACATCAAATCAAGTAAAGGAAGACTTGACTCCTATTAACCTCCGTAATTGCCGACCTGATCCATCGGGCAATAGAGGACTTCAAGGCGCCCAGACTTTGATGAGGGTCGTTAGGAATGAGGAACAAAGAATCTATATGACGGAAGGATTCTGCACATGCAAGATAGATCCGCAGAGCATATACGATGTCAAGCTTGTGCACATGATGCTCCAAATGGTGTGAAGGCTCTGGAAACAACGATGGATTCAATAGCCATGTAGCGTATGCCAAGACAGGTGAAGAGCAGGGCCTGCCACACAGCAAATCCTGCCTGAAATCGGTGTATCAAGGACGTCATGGCCAGTCTGGTGCTACGAGAATCACGGGGACACCCTTCATCTTGGCTTTCTTGAGGAGCTGTGGATCAGAGAAGTCTGTGGAAAGGAGGAAAGGGAACAAGAACTGGTTCCATGGGATTGCTATATACCGTCCACTGCCCACACTTGTGGATCGCGAGTTTGTGAGACGAAGAGCGGGAGCTGACCGATGAGCCTGGATGCAAACCGATCCACCGCAGACACGTCCTATTTGGTGCATGTGTCTGCAAAGACGTCCTTGTGAAGTTCCTACTCCCCTGGGTCTATTATTTCACTGCTGAACAAGTCCACTATCCAATTCTCCAATCCTGGAATGTGAATGGCTGCGATGAGTTTCTCCACCAAGTGGAGGATTTCGGCAGCCTTCCTCATTACCTGTGCAGGCCTGGGGGTTTATGTACGCGACGGCCATCATGTTGTCCGTCTGTACACGGATCAGATGACCGGCCAGAATGTGGGACCAAATGAGTCAGGCACAGGCGGATGAGCTCCAAGTTCCAGTATGTTGATGTGGAGGGACGATTCAGAGTTGAACCATTGTCCCTGCATTGTCAGGCTGCCTAGTATTTTCCTGTGTGGTTAGCACCTTCCATCGGAAGAGACTGAAGAACCTCCCTTTTGATAGGTTGGTGTCATCCATTAGAGGGGACAACGGACTGAGGTAGGATCAAGAGCTAATCCAAGGACTTGTGACTTTTTTCCAGCAAGCTAGAATGGCTCATTAAAGTGGGCGAGTGTGAAACTGCACATGCAGTACTGTTTCAAAAGGGAGTTTGTGATCACATGACAAATGAGTTGCTGGAGAACAGCAGTGTTGTCCAACTGAGAAAGATGACCTGCCATGACCGGATCAGATCGGACTTTGAACAATTGATTATGCACCCAAATCGCCTGAGTGCGTCTAGCACTATCTTGAAGCTTTCTTTCTTGGCCTTAAGGGGCAAAGTCTTGATCATTACTAAGGGCTTGCCACTATTCCCCAGGAAAGAAGTGCCACAACAGCTGATAAGACTTTTGTGAACATTCAGACTGAAAGGCAAGAAATGAAAATGATTTGACTGGACTGCGAAAAGTAGAAAACGCAGGTGGGGAGAGGCAAATTGGGAAACTCCATAGAAGGAATCATCACCCAGATGGATTCTATACGAAAGTGATGTACTTTGACATAGTGGTTAAGGAGCTTCAGATCTAGGACTGGGCGAACTAATTCGTCTTTCTAGGTGACCATGAATAGGTTGGAGCAAAATCTGGAACAGAGTTCGTGAGAAGAAAATAAGGGAAAGGAGGCCTTGATTGAGCAAAATCTTGAATGGCTTACAAGGTACTTGAGAACTGGGAAAAAATGCTTTGGAGGAAAACAATGAAAATCTATTGCGTATCCTGAAGAAACAGTCTAACGCACCCAAGAATCCTGGATGGGAGCAAACTCCACGTCTCTGAATAGTAGAAGACGACCCACCACCCTGGATGACCGTGGTGGAGACTGCCCGCTATGCCAAGTAGGACTTTGCCGAAGAGGGCTTGGTTACTTAAAGGGGTTGTCTCGCGGCAGCAAGTGGGGTTATACACTTCTGTATAGCCATAATAATGCACTTTGTAATATACATCATGCATTAAATATGAGCCATACAGAAGTTATTCACTTACCTGCTCCGTTGCTGGCGTCCCCGTCGCCATGGTTCCGTCTAATTTCGGTGTCTTCTTGCTTTCTTAGACGCGCTTGCGCAGATCCGTCTTCTCCCTTCGGCTCCGCTCGGCAGCATCTGCATTTTAGCTCCGCCCCCTTCTACGCATCATCACGTAGCTCCGCCCCCCGTCACGGGCCGATTCCAGCCAATCAGGAGGCTGGAACCGGAACACGTCATGGGGCGGAGCTACGCGATGACACGTACAAGCGGGCGGAGCCAAAACGCAGATGCTGCCGAGCGGAGCCGAAGAGAGAAGACGGATCTGCGCAAGCGCGTCTAAAAAAGCAAGAAGACACAGAAATTAGACGGAACCATGGCGACGGGGACGCCAGCAACGGAGCAGGTAAGTGAATAACTTCTGTATGGCTCATATTTAATGCACGATGTATATTACAAAGTGCATTAATATGGCTATACAGAAGTGTATAACCCCACTTGATTTCGCGAGACAACCCCTTTAAGGAAGGGGGCACTAGGAAAGGCATGGCTTGAAGGATGGGTGCTTTCTGCAGTCCTGAGAGGACTGGCATGATTCCGAAGGCTGTGTGTTAAATTAACAAAGGTACGCTCTCTCTTCTTGGTAGTGTACCGACAAGAGCACCTGTTTTCCTCTCACCTCAGGAATTATTTTGCCTAGGCGGCTGCTGAAAAGACGTATTCCTGTAAAAGGGAAGTCCTGTTAGCAAATTTTTTAAAGTGAGTTCAGCGGACTAACACTAGCCACAAAGTGTGGCAGATTGTTTCAGCAAATGCGGAGGAGTGGCCTAGTAGACTGGCAGCATCCAGGGAGGCCATGCAGATGAATTTGCTTTGCCTGGGAGAAATACCAGCTCAGCTAACTCCTGTGGGACAACGTAGAAATTTCCTTGGGGAGTAATTTTGTCACATGTGGCCCTGCTGACCCCCTGATGAGGCAACCCAGTTGTCTCAAAAGAAAAAAAACATGCCAAAAGGATTGCAGCCATTTATCATGCAGGTCCTTAAAGAATGACACATCTGCCAGGGGCAGGGTAGTGCATTTGGACAGGCAAGACACAGCGGCATCCGCCAATTGTGAAGAGGACCATTTTTAACAGATTCTTTAGGGAACGGATGTAAAACATCCAAGCGCTTAGGCTTAAGGAAACGTTCATTCCGGGTAGATCATTCTTTGGTCATGACCGGCTCAAATTCTACATGAGTAGGGAAGGGAATGTTTTAGGTGAATGTCTAGGACATCAGAAGGGGAAGGAGCCTGAGGTGGTAGAGAAATCGTGGTCTTGCACATGGAGTATCTACCATAGCGGATACTTTAGAAGAATGTTCCTCATCTAAAGAAGAGTCAGAGTCCGATATTTTATCCTCGGAGCTGGAGCTGTCCCTAGGGAGGGGATTGAGTGGTATGCTGCAGGTGGAAAAAGGGGGCAAGGTAGAGGAAGGAGGAAACACTGCATGACCACGTGAGGACTACTGTGATTTGAAGGGGGGGGGTTCTGCCCCATGTATGTTCTGGTAGGCACGATTCCTCTGCATCAGATCCTTCAGCTGGGTTCTGGCTGGATGTCCTGCCCAGTATTCAATAATGGACTTAGTGGCGGTTGCGGATGTCACAAAAGCCTCCGAGAGGGAGTGTGCCTATCCTGGTTCAGTACCCTGTGGGGGCACGGTGGTGGATGTTGCTAGGACAGGTTCAATGGCTGGTCTGGGAGGCAAGCAGTTCGTGCAAAGGGGTTCCTGTTGTCTGCATGAAAGTTTGATACAACAGCAGGAGCATGCCAAGTACGTCACAATAGTTGTGCTTTAATGACTGGGCTTCCCCCTAGAATCCAAATTGTTAGCTGTATATGCAGGAGTAAAATTTGCCTATCTGAACGTGTGTACAATATAAGGGCTGGGAGCTTTAGTGGGCTAGAGTTGGGAAGAGCAGCCTAAAGTCTTCCTTAGGTCAAGGAGGTCCTCACCCAACCTGTAGAGCAGAGGTAGCACAGAAAATGCCACCCAGGATGAGAGACATGGGAAAGTGGAAATTGGATTACTCGCTAGTAGCGAAAATCCCACCCCCAAAAGTGTGTCGTGACCAATCGCCTATAAGCAGCGAGCACAGTCCCTATGCAAAAGCAAAGGGAACACCTCTTCCTCATGAGCGAGGACAGGCTGGAAGAGGAGGCATCACAAGTGGTGAGGCAACCGAAAGAGTGACCAACCAGGCAAGAAGGGGAGGCAACCGAAAAAACGGACACAAACCAGAAGGGCAGGCGACCAAAAGGAAATGGGCAGACTGGAAAGGAATGTGAGCAGAGGGGCACAGACACCAGAAGTGGAAACTGACAAGACGCCTCCAAAATCAGACGCGTGGTCACGGTGACCAGAAGCGATCCAAACGATCGCTGGGCCTGAACAAACGATCAGAAGTCCCCATAACATAGCGCAACTTAGGAAAAACCACCCTAGGGGAAAGGACTCCCTGCATGTAACCACATACATGGGTCCTCCTCCTCCTGGGACAGAGAGGGATCTCGTCGCATAGAGAAGGAGCCCAGTAATAAAGATGGGAAGGGATATGAATAGGGGGCCCCCCATACTTATCCTCCCAGGAGTGGAAAGGTGACATGCCGTAGCATCAACTTCAGCCTTATCCTCAGCTACATCTCGCCTATCTTTCGTGGGGAAGGGGAGCCCAGGGATCCAAGCTAAGAGGATCTTTGCTGGCGGGTCACAGTAGAGTTAGCGTTTTTCTGTGCCACCTTGCCTTTGGGGAGGTAGGGATGGGGCAGGGAAGTTAGTGCCAACCCTGGTGTCTCCCCTCTGCAGGACAGTAGGGGAATTCTGTCACCCTGTGAACCCACAAAGTCCAAAGAACACCAGGATCATGAAGACCTGACGCAGGAAGGACTGATTTAGAGAGTCGCTACAGGATGGGTATAGCTGGTAAGAGGAGTCAACTCCCCACTTTGATTCGTGTCTGCCTCCTAGTAGTAGGAACTACACCCAAGGTCTTCGTTGTGTCCTCCAATGACACAGCCTAGAAATATAATTTGGTTCCTAAATATTCATGCTTATAGCCAAAAAAAACCAAAACACCCAAGTGGCTTTTTTTTTTCTTTTAGAAGCCCGAGGCCATATACCATCATTCACATTTTCTCTATAGGCTGGAAGATAGGAAACACGCTGGCTCACAAATACCACACATGCAGGTTATTCAACTATGTACAATTATATTCAAAAGGCACCCTTTTAGACTATGTTCACACCTGCATTAGGGGGATCCTGTTTTCCTGCTCCTCTATGGGAGCAGGAAAAGACCACCCCCTGACTTAATGGATCCATTTTATAACGGAACAGCATGGTACCGAACCAACCTCATTGACTATTAATGGGATCCGTTGAGCTAACCGGCATATCAGATAAAAGAGTCTTGCATGCAGGAGTTTTCCTTCCAGCATTTCTTACCAGGTCTGAAACAGAGTTCCCGAACAGAGGTCTGAATGCAGATGTGAACATAGCCTCAGAAGGATTTAAGCTATCAACTCCACCAACCCTTCATCCAGGATGGTGATGGGTTGACAACTATGCTCTTGTTTATTTTGCAATACCATGCATCGCCACCACGCAATGCACGGTGGCGTGTCTGGTAAATAACCAAGAGGCTGCAGTGCTCGCCGGAGTACTGCAGCCTCTTCAAACAACCGATGGCAGGAGCGCCTGGAACTGAACCACCAGCAATGTTATATTGATGACCTAAGTACCAGAAAATGCCTTTAAGATTGCACAGGGAACTGGACAGGTGAAAGAAACAATAAAAGTTCAGTTCTAGAATTAACCCCTTTTGCGTTCAACTGAAAACAAAGACATAGCCTTACCCTGATCTATGAAAATTCCCATACAGTATAAAACTGATGACATCAGAAAAATCCTGTGGATGAAAAGTGTTGCTGGGAGATTTGCTCATGTGGTTTCTTACTGCAGAGGAGATTTCCTGCATTTCAGTGTGACTTGTATTACTTTTAAGAAAAAGAAAAAAATAAATGAAAATCTGTGTAAGTGCATTGCTAAGGCTATGCTAACACTACGATACATCAGTCTTCATACAGTTAACAGGGAATAACGGACCACAAGGAATTATAAATCTAGGTAGACAAGTTTCTGGTGTACTTGATGGCAAGAATAGTGCTGCAGACAGTTCTATTCTTGCCACTACAAATACTGGAAACCCTGAAAGAAAACCTAGGAATGCAAGTGTGACCAAAGCCTTCTACTATTAAGCACTGCTATAGTCAACTTTGTCATTCAGTAAGACAATAGAATGTTATATGTATGTATATAACACAGCTTATATGTATGTATATGTCAGTTTCAGTTTTCCTCAAGTACGCATTTCAAAACCATCAAAAAAAAAAAAAAGAAGTGTCAATAATACAAGAAAAAAAAAAAACACAAGTTAGCACATTGGCCCTTATTTAGGAATATTGGCGTATATTGCACCAATTCTTTATAGAATTCAACAGTCTTATGTTGCGCTAAATTTACAGAAGTGGCAAACGAATTTGCAAATTTGACACAATTTACACTGCACCAAAAATAGGAAAGCTGTACAGATTTTCTCTTAGCGGTGCTGCCTGCACATTAATGCATCAATTTGTATTTCGAAATAGGTTTTGCACCACAAATGAAATTCTGCTTTATATACTAATCTATAAAAAAAAAATAGCCAGCAGTCTTGTTATTGATTTTAATACATAAAATGTGAGCAAAAACATAAAACGAACCCTATACATGTTTATTTTGCACCACAAAGTGCGCCAATTTCCGCATAACACTATCACATCTGCCTTAATTGCACTAATTTGCATTCAGAAACAGGTTTCCAGAAATGTTATTCTGCATCATCTACTAATATAAAATAGTCAACAGTCAAAAGAACACAAAAATGGGGGCAAAAAAAATAAAGGGAAAAAAACCCTATGTTGTTGGATATGTACCAAAAACAACGCACCAAAAGAGAATGTGCTAAAAGGATGTCCCAAATGCTTCTTCATTTACACTAGAAATGAGCGAACGTACTCGGATAAGCACTACTCGTCCGAGTAATGTGCTTTATCCGAGTATCGCTGTACTCGTCTTGAAAGATTCGGGACGCGCTGCGGAGCGGGGAGCTGCAGGGGAGAGCCGGGAGGAACGGAGGGGAGATCTTTCTCTCCTTCTCTCCCGCCCGCTCTCCCCTGCTCCCCGCTGCGACTCACCTGTCAGCAGCGGCGCTCCCCGAATCTTTCAAGACGAGTACAGCGATACTCGGATAAAGCACATTACTCGGACGAGTAGCGCTTATCCGAGTACGTTCGCTCATCTCTAATTTACACCAACTTTCATTGGGTTTTATTAGCGTTACTTTTTACTAGTACTTTTTTGTAATAACGCTTGATAAATGTGTTGGAAAGAGACAGCAGCTCACTGCACCCACTTCTGGAGAAAGAAAAAAAAAAAAAAAGACAGGCTTGCCCAATCTCTCTCTTCTTTTTGGTGCAAACTATTTGTATATTTGTCTAAAACTCTGTGCGCCTTAATCCTGGTGCAGTTTTAAGACGAATCTTTCGTAATCCCATTCATAAATAAGAGCCATTATGTTTAACCATTCGAAAACAAATGAAACTCAATTGCAGTTAGTAGAACGTACCTTAATACAACGTCCAAAGGAATAGACTTCAAAAGCTTTCCAAACGCTTGTCTGACCCGTGTTCCACTAGACACAAGTTGCACACGACACACATCGACACATCTGTAACAAAACATCACATTAAGCCATATATTCTCATTTACTGGTATTTCAAAAGAAACAAAGATTCCAAACCAAGACGTGTGCAGAATTTAAATGTGGTTATCGGTAAAGAATAGAAACTCTATAATAAAATCCTACTACTGGAACGTACAACCCTGCAGCATCTAGAATAAGTTAGCACATGACAAAGCCCTACAAACTTCTATACATCACCTTAAGGCCTCCTTCCCACGAGTGTGACGGGCTCCGCCGCGTAATATTCCGCAGTGAAGCCCGTCATGGCGCCCCCCAGAGACCCCATACTTACCAGCGGAAGATAGCGTGAAGACGCTTCCCCGCCCACCGCCGTCGCGTCACGTGACACGCCCGCCGCGTCATGTGACGCGCCGGCCGCGTCATATGACGCGCGGCGGTAGGCGGGGAAGCGTTTTTTCACGCTATCTTCCGCTGGTTGCAGCGGGAGATAGCGTGAACGGACGGCTTCCATTGACTGCAATGGAAGCTGTCAGCGCGTACACCCGCAGCAAATAGAACATGCTGCGGGTGAGGACGGGAGATTTCACGGTGCGTAATTCCGCGGTGGAATTATGCATCGTGAGCATTGTGCTATTAGGTTCAATAGAACCTAATAGCAGGGTGCAACGCAGCGGATTTTTGCCGCGGATTTACGCGGCGTAAATCCGTTCGTGGGAAGGAGGCCTAAGAGAGTATGTTTATGCAGCCAGGGATCCCTTCATCAGCCTGAACACAATGTAAAGAGGTTTTCTCACACTAGGATATACCTTAAGACGGGTTTTATCATATCAGGAAAAACATGACTGCTTTCTTCCAGAAACAGCACTACTCTCATCTATGGGTTGTGTGCAGTACTGCACCTCAGAGTTAGTTATCTGAATGAGGCAGAGTTGCAGTACCAGACAAAGTCCACAGGCAGGACTGGAGCTGTTCTTGGAAGAAAAGTGCCCATTATTTCCTAATCAGATACAACCTCATTAACTTGCTGATAAGTGGGGTCTGTACTGATGAAATCTCCATAGATCACAAGAATAAAGAGGGCAAGCAAAGCCATATACCTTTACTGCAGTTGTTAGCCCTCTACTATATATATCACGTGCAAGCTAGTGCTCTACCAACATACCTCTGCAGTAAGTCTTCTGGTAGTGATGATGATAGAACATGGAGACTGTTACACGCTTGTAAGCTAATATTAACATCTTCAGAAAGGGCTAAAAAGGAAAAAAAAAAAAAACAGTACTAAAATGTGCACAATATACCGTGTCAAAAGAGATAGGATATCATAGTATCACTCATTTATATATTACATACACACACACGCAAGAGTTGGAAAGCAGGCTATCCTTACTATTTGCTAGTAGTCCTTTGCACAAATTGTGAAAAGACGGCAGTGAAAATAACGGTGCGTATGTGTCAGACTTCTTCATGAGGACAGACACTTCCACAGCCCAGCTCATCAACAATTTCCTAAGGAGGGGAGGAAAAAAAATGCTTATAAGGAAGTGGATAAATTGCAAGAAAATATCTGAATAAGGGGGAAAATTCTAGAACGAACAGCATTCCACAGAACATTTCCCATGTTGTCAGATGTGCTACACCTGATATTGCAGCACTCACCCCGACTCATTGGAAAGTAAACTTTATTTTTTTTAATTCACACCTGGTTGCAGAAAGTAGGTTTTTATTTTAGGTCATATTCGTGTCTGTAAAATGGCTTCATGTGAGGACTATAGGGAAAATTTATTAAGACTTGCATTTTAAATGCTATTGTTAACCCTTTCCAATCCAATTTGTATCCTGGTTTTCCTATGGGGCTTACTCGTTTTCTGCTGTTATACAACGGCGCTATAGCTAGAGCCAGTACTGCATGAGGTGACACGTTGGATAGGCTCCGACAGCAGAGAGGCTGGCAATATACAGTAAGAGAACCCCGACGGATGTCTTCCAACATCGGAGCTGTACAGCCTTAAATCATAATGTCGTCAGACAGTGGATTGGAAAGGGTTAATAGGCGCCTGCTGCACTGAAAAAAAATCCTAATATATGGAGATGCACTCCTCTTCATATATTAGGCGAATCTCTGCACCTTCGTGCGCCTACACTAAAAACATGTCAAGTCCAACCTGGCGTACATTTGCTTTGATGTAATTGATGTATAAATGTGTCAGTTCCATGCCATCATGCCCCCTCCCGATAAGCCCCACGCTTTTCTATAAAAGTGGCAACGGCAGTGCAAAAATGTATGACTTTTCAGCCTTTTGCGTGAAAATGTAAAGCCTTTAAAGGCCAGAAACTGGCATAAAAGCTTTTAAGGATGTCTCCCCATGTTCCTGTGCCAAGAACAGAATTTGATCCCATCAGAACAAGCTAAACATTCCCATAGGTCTTTGGATCAAAATAAGACAAAGCCCTAAGTTATGTTACCGAGAATCTTGGTGAATATTGTCTTTCTTCAGCAGCATTCCCAGCAGATTGAGAATAACGGAGAAATGCTTCTTGGTGGCAGTGGTGACGGTGCTGATCACTGCTCCATCAAACAGTGACGGAGATGATGAACTGAGACTACTGGAAATGAAATGGTCATGTCTAGAAAGAGGAAAGAATTGTATTCAAAGCCACGAACACAAAAGTTCCTTATGTACTTTACCCTGATTCCACATCCTCATACCTGGTACAGTGTGAATACAAGGTGCTGAGTACAGCATACTGCACTTCCGGATAGTGAACAGCGATTTCTTTATGCACCACCATTAGATTCTTACTCAACAATGCAAACACAGTGGGAGACAGAGCCCACATCTGTAAAAGAAGAATAACGTAATTCTGCAACAATAGAATACGCACACTGTAACGCACTTGAATAATGCTTTACGAGGTAACTGTAGTGATGCAGAACAAACTTGCTCCACAAAGTCTCTCTATACATTACTCTTATGGCTTCCATTCAAACAAACCACACTGACTTATAATAGGGTTAATCAGGTATCTGCCATTTTTTGATCTGCCCGGTCACCAGACTTCTCACCATTAGAACCTAGGATCATCTGGGATCTAAACTTTGCACGATCTAGAAGCTCAGTTGCAGCAAATGCAGACTGGTATTTTCAAGAATTTATCAGAATTTGCAAGCCAAACCCAGGAATGAATACACAATACAGAAACGGTGCAAATCTTTCCATTTAACTTTTTCTCTGTAGGTTCCACTCCATTTTGGCTTTCAAATACTGATGCGAAATGTTGACGAAATTGTCACCAGATAGTGACATCTGCACCAAAATGGTGCAAAAAATATTTTTTTTAAGCTTTCCTGAGTTTTCAGAATAAGCTGCTGAAGACCGTTATCTAGCCATTATATCACTTGCATCCTGAATTCCCCCGATGCAGGTTTTATATTCGATTCTCCATCCACTCAGGACTGGTTGGAGAAGCCTAGCTGTTGTGCCGTGTTCTACAGACTCTACACAGAGAACTGCAGAGTCTGGTCTGACTGTTACACACACACAGACCATCTTGCAGGAGTGTGTAGCAAGATTTAGAAGTGTACATGTGTAGACATAGCACCAGATAAGCTCAGAATTAGCTCTAGCATTTATGTCTGTGTGCCCGAGTGTGTCTCCCTCCCCCTCCTCTCTGATCTCTGCACACCACTCAATAAGCAGGATGACCCATCCACCCACGCCTTTGCCCTCCTAGCTTCCCTTATCAATCATATGAGAGCAGAGTGGACAGCAAGGTAGGAAGACAACACTTTAGAGGGATTATTCAGCACAGAAATGTTAATTAAAGGGGTTGTCCCGCGCCGAAACGGTTTTTTTTTTTTTATTCAATAGGCCCCCCCGTTCAGCGCGAGACAAACCCAATGCATGTGTTAAAAAAAACAAAACCGTTTAGTACTTACCCGAATCCCCGCGCTGCGGCGACTTCTTCCTTACCTTACCAAGATGGCCGCCGGGATCTTCACCCACGATGCACCGCGGGTCATCTCCCATGGTGCACCGTGGGCTCTGTGCGGTCCATTGCCGATTCCAGCCTCCTGATTGGCTGGAATCGGCACACGTGACAGGGCGGAGCTACGAGGACCAGCTCTCCGGCACGAGCGGCCCCATTCACCAGGGAGAAGACAGGACTGCGCAAGCGCGTCCAATCGGGCGATTAGACGCTGAAATTAGACGGCACCATGGAGACGAGGACGCTAGCAACGGAACAGGTAAGTGAATAACTTCTGTATGGCTCATAATTAATGCACGATGTACATTACAAAGTGCATTAATATGGCCATACAGAAGTGTATAACCCCACTTGCTTTCGCAGGACAACCCCTTTAAGGCTACCTACAGATATGCAAGGGTGTGATCTATGGCCGAAAAATTCAGCCTGACAATGTGCGTTTTCACGGCGATGTAAGGCGTTTTTTGTGCAAACATGTCTACCATCACTTCAGTAAAGCAGTGATCTTCCGTTGCAGCATTGCTTTCAATGGAAAACCTTGCATGGCAGCTGTGCGATGTTTTATTGTCCAATTGGAAACAAAGGCGATTCGTTCCAAGGAACACGAAAAGATAGGACATGCAGCGACTTTTTCCTGCATCGCGATGTAGGAAAACATGGCTCGTGAATAGGACTCCCTTCAAAAGAATCGGGTTCATATTCACACGAGGTTTCGGTGTCTCGCAACGCACAAATCTTGCGTGAATTTCTTGGCCACGGGAAACCGGCCTTTGGTAAACAGCTACCAGTTTTTCTACTTAACACACTGGCTATTATAGAAACACAATTTGCTTGAAAAGTCTGTCCAGTTAAGCTAAAAATTACTTTTTCATATTTGTAGTATATTAGCTCTTACCCCAATCAGTGAGTTTTTCGCATTTCCAATTGTCGTCAGAACATTCAAGTCGAATACAGCCACAAACTTCGCCCCATCCACACCAAAAGTATGGCTCTTAAAGGCTTCATGCTGGATTTCGGTACAGGCCTCAGGTAGTTGCAGACAACTCAGAAGACTGTTCAAAGCACATGTAATTTCTCCTAAAATCAGTTTATATGCAGTCTCCAAAACCGGAATGTTCTTCAGGGTCAATACTGCCTGGTACAAGGCATTGGCTGAACCAATTACCTAATATTAAGAAAGAAAAAAAAAAACAAAACACATTTTTTCTTAGAACCGAAATTAAACTTTTGGAAAATATTTTTAAATTTTAAAACTCAGAAACCAAAAGTCCAAAACATGATATAAGTTTCAACACATGGAAATAAAATACTTGTATACAAATAAACACTGTACAAAACAAATTACAGGTTCAAGATGTTATTAATCTGTATGCTGTGGCTGATATCATTCATGTATTATATGGACAGTCATTCATTCGAATGGCCGCCCTGGAATATTACATTCCTCCTGTATGATATTATAGTGAGGTGTTTCTGTTCCCCTTCACAGTAATACCAACACAAGTCCATGTAAGGACCCCAGTACTGCAGCTCAGACCTGGCATGTAACCAGGATGTATGAAGGTCTTTTTCTGTAAACAGGAGATATGCAAGCATGGCGACCATAAACGGGAAATTACTGGTGTGTATTTATTAAGAATATACGCCTTCCGTAATTGCCCAAATCCTTTACTCCCGAGAGGGCTGTGGGTAGGGGTGACAGATCAGATCCTAGATACCTTGGCTAACTTCTACAAAGACTTCACACCGTTCCCAGGAGACCTTCAACGATGAAGATACCCGAGAATTTCTACTACACAACCAACTAACAAAACTAATTAATCCGTGCAACTAGTTAGACAAATACATCACACACATGAAAATCCAGGTGGCTAGATTTTTCCTTAAAAATGGAAAGTCTCCATTCCAGCCGAACCCCCCCCCCCCCCCCACATAAACCCCCCTCCAACTCCTCAGTATCAGCCGCATGACACTTTCAGGACAAAAAAAAAACCTAATAGCATGTAATCCCTTTACGAGCGCAAAGAATTGGTGGGGTGAGTGTTCCAATACTTTAGGGCCCCTTTACACAAAACGATATAGATCAAGTTTCTTATTGTGAGAAACTGAATATCATCACTCAGAGGTAAACGCTGACAGCAACTGAATGACCAATGATAATTTGTTTGTTCATCGTTCAGTTTAGGCAGGCATAGACATCAAATGACGATTGGCTGGTGTGAATAAGCGATCGTTCATCTATGAACAACTGCCTGTTTACTGTGAATTGAGGCAGGCGTCCAAAAGCCATTTCCGTTCCGCTCCACCTCCATTCATTGAACGACTATTGCTCTTGTGTGGAAGCTCAGGAGTAGTAATCGCTGAGATATAATCACCCGACAACCCGTCCAACGAGCTTTACAAAGAACTGCTAACTACACTGGGGATCCCCAGAATAATAGGCTTTATGGCTACAACGGCTTCATTTACTCCGCATTACATAACCTCGTTTGCCCGCTATGCTGCGTTTGCTTCTACTGCCTTTCCGGATGGGCCTTATTCGCTCCGACCAGAACAATGCCCACATTGACTGCACTTTTTAGCTGTTGGTACATCCCCTACAGTAACTCAAGGCTTTTGAAGGGTAAATGCTTGTGTCATTCAGAAAAGGATATACATAGATCATGGAGCCCTGCTTGTGTATTGTAATATTTACAATAGTTGGCTTTGTATTCTATAGGTGCTATCCCACTTAGAGGAACCCAGGACACAGACATTGAAGACAACATACCTCAGGTGTTTAACTTACAAATAGAAAAAGATGGGCAAGTTTGGTCTTACAGATATTGCACGGCGTTATCCAACAAGGTAAATACATCTCACTACACAGAAGGACCTTCTCTCATTCCTATTTCTAGATTGTAACAATTGGATTTACTTCCATCACTTATTAAAAAAAAAAAAAAACACTTTTTTTTTTTTTTTAAAGTCTCCAAAACAACTTACTTCCTTTTCTTTATGGAATCGTAGTGCAAGCAGCTTTGAGTCGGGCACAAACAGTTTCTCCACAAAAGTTGAAGGTAATTTTGTATTAATTTGTTCAACAATCTGAAAGAAGAAGATCGTGTAAAACAACAACAACTCATTTTGCTTTTCTGCTTATTGAGATGCTACAATTTCAATTGCTCAAAAAAATAGCTGAAAGGTTAGTGATTGGTGGAGGTCTGCCAATCAGCTGTTAGACAAGGCCGCGGGGCTCAGGTGAGCATTGCTGCCTCTTCATCTCATACCATCTGTGTCTAGTATAGCATCCCATCCACTCGAATTGAACACAACTGTATTTTGACCACGAGACGAATGACTGTTGCGTTATTTTTCTCACCCGAGAATATTTTAGTTCCAGAGAACCCTTTTCAACTTATTTTATATTCAAATAAATAGCCATTGTCAAGGCCTTACGGAGGATCTCTTGGGTCAACTACCTCTCAATGATTCCCAAGCTCTGGAAAGAGTATCACAAGCTGAGCAGCAGCCCGTAGTACGCAGGGACTCCGCAGCACAGCTGAAGACCGTAATTAATGACAGCACTACCTTACAGTCTGTAATACACTCCTTGTCGAAAAAATAAAAAAATCATCAAGCACCTAGGAGGAGTTGCTGTTTTGCTGCAGAACTGGGTATGCAGTTCCATCTCAGGCAGATATGTAAATGATTATAGTTGTGGTGTGATTAGATAAACAGTCTTGTTACCTGAGGCCCTAAAACTGGTTATACCCTTGGTCTATAAAAAGGCTCTCAGAGGCTCCTTGTATGTAATGGGAGGGGAGGGGGGGGGGGGCATAATTGGAATTTAAAAAGGTGAATGGTCATATTAGGGAATTACCTGCCACCAGGATCGATCTATCCAGACTGTTAGGAGATGTTGGGATCAGTGGGTGTGTGAGGGCACACAAGGCAACCGGGCTCAGGAAGCCCTTGACCACCAGTAGAGAGGATCGTTTGATTGTCCAACAAGCAGGAGCAGCTCCAATTGTTTAGTTGTCCACCATCCAAAACATGCAACATCTTTTTAGGCCAAAAAAATCCATGTCCTTTCACCTGTATCACATCTTGTATCCAAGCTAGAGGCGGTACAACAGGGTACTAGAGCCTCTATACCCGCCCGTATCACATCTTGTATCCAAGCTAAAGGTGGTACGACAGGGTACTAGATACTCCATGTCTGCCCGTATCACATCTTGTATCCAAGCTAGAGGCGGTACAACAGGGTACTAGAGCCTCCATGCCTGCCTGTATCACATCTTGTATCTAAGCTAGAGGCAGTACAACAGGGTACTAGAGCCTCCATGCCCACACGTATCAATCTTGTATCCAAGCTAGAAGCAGCACAACAGGATGCTAGAGCCTCCATGCCCACCTGTATCACATATTGTATCCAAGCTAGAGGCGGTACAACAGGGTACTAGATACTCCATGCCCACCCGTATTACATCTTGTATCCAAGCTAGAGGCAGTACAACAGGGTACTAGATACTCCATCCCTGCTGGAATCACATCTTGTATCCAAGCTAGAGGCGGTACAACAGGGTACTAGAGCCTTCATGCCCACACGTATCAATCTTGTATCTAAGCTAGTGGTGGTACAACAGGACTAAAAATTATTGTTGGCTCATTCAAGTCCTATTGCATTTAAACACTCCCCGATCGGTGTATACATAGGAATGTGAACGATTCTCAACGATGATCTGCCTGTCTAAATAGGCTGCAGGAGCGCGTCAGCGGTAATGTCATTCACTCATTCATATGAGAACCAACTTGTCTAAAAGGGGCATTACTTATATCGTTACAATCACACATATAAAGTTTCATTCCATTCGGAAAACTCCTGCTAGGGGCTTGATTTTTTTTTTTCTTTTACACATGGAGTGTAGATAGACATAAACAAAAGCAATGTCTGCAAGAGGAGAGGAATCGTGGAAATGGTAGTCCTTGAAAATGTAATCCCATGGACAGCAAGTCCAGCTAGCATGAAAACAACGGTGTTACACAGAGCTGGGCAAGATAATGAAAGTGAAAACTAGCCTGGGGCTCCATCACCTGATGAACATTCATACACATTTAGGTATTTTTCAGTAATTTTAGAAGTATTTTGTAGAAGGAAAATCCCCTTTAACTTGGCTTCTTAGGAAATGAACCTTATAGAACGTCTACAGTCTATGATAAGGGAAATTACATTAGCATCCGCAGTGGGCCTTGCAATCTGCGTACAAGGCGGCCAAATGTGTTATATTAGTAATCTATAAAAGGTCTGCTTTTTAGCCATTTACAGCACACAAGGGCACCCAAATATTGTCAGCATCTTATTGAAATGTATATTACTTTATCCCACTTACAAGGTGATAAAGATAGAGTTTTTAATAAATGGAACCAAGTTTAGAACTTTGTGGGTACTTAAATTCAAAACTAGTGCATGGTCCCTGGAATGGTTTACCATTCTGGCACAATTGTTTTGGACCGCCACACACTCCATTTCTACATTGTACCCACATTTAGCTTTGTATATGTTACTAGCTACAAGTGCAAACTACCGTATATACCGGCGTATAAGGCGACGGGGCGTATAAGACGACCCCCCAACTGTCACCTTATACGCCGGTATTACAATGGAGAAAAAAAAAATCTGTACTCACCTCCCCCGGCGTTCTGTCGCGCTCCGGCAGGATGTCGCTCGCTCCTCGTCCCCGGCGCAGCATTGCTTTCTGAATGCGGGGCTTGAAATCCCCGCCTCCAGAAAGCTAATACACACGCCGTCAGCCAGTTACAGAATGGCTGTGATTGGCTGAAGGCGCACGTGGCTTCAGCCAATCACACTATTCAATGACATCATTGAATGGGTGTGATTGGCTGAAGCAACGTGCGCCTTCAGCCAATCACAGCCATTCAATGCTGTCATTGAATAGCTGTACCGGCTGACGGCGTGTGTATTAGCTTTCTGGAAGCGGGGATTTCAAGCCCCGCATTCAGAAAGCAATGCTGCGTCGGGGACGAGGAGTGAGCGACATCCTGCCGGAGCGCGACAGAACGCCGGGGGAGGTGAGTAATGATTTTTTTTTTTTTACACTTTTTTTTTTTGTATTACCGGCGCATAAGACGACCCCCGACTGCAGAGCAGATTTTTCGGGGTTCAAAAGTCGTCTTATACGCCGATATATACGGTAAACCAGTGTCATTTGATTCTGGAACGGTTTCTGCAAAATTCATTTTACTGCTAAGAGAAATATTACAATCCACTTACCAGGGTTAGTAAATTGAGGACAGAGATAATGTAATCAGTACCAGATGTCTGACAGTTCTCCAGCTGGTCTAACCCATATGCGATTACCATTTCACAGTGTATTGCCATGTTGGGATCCATACTGCCGAGTAATACTCCAACGCATTCATTGGCAGCTGTTAATACAGTCTCTGAAGAGAATACCTGATTGGCTGCAGTAACGCACCTCATCACCCGATACAAGATCTGAGAAGAGAATCACAGAGAATGCTGTATGAAAGTCACTTTTCACTGATTGTATACATCCGGCACAGCCGTTCATACATTCACATATACCATCTCAAGTCCAATGGAAAAAAAACAAAAACACATTCATTTTCTTTAAGCAAAAAAAACAAAAAAACTCTTCTTGCCAAAACAAAAAAAGAGCATATCAATGACATTTCTGTTTAAAATACCCAGAATATCACATTCAAAACATGGAGCTTTTCCAATAAAGCTTAAAAGCTTTATTGGAGCATTATGGTGCTCAAAAGGTGAGGAAGTGGCGAGTCCAAAGGAACTATGTTTCATACTCAGCAGCTGCCCCCTTCATGCACTGTGACCCCGCAAAGTTGACACAAGCACAGACGGCCCCATGCACGCTCTCTATCAATCATCTTTACGGCAGAGTGCACACAAACAGCCAACTGAAGAGTCACTCTCTGTGCATGTGCCAACTTTGCTGGGGCACAATGCATCAATGAGGCACCCAATAATTATGAAACTCAGCTCCAGACTCCGTTCCATCCTATTTGAGCCCCATAAATTATGTAGTTTATGGGGCTCAAAGGTGATGACAGGCTCCCTTTAACACCACAGGATGCAAGCTTGCATCCTGTCAGGGTGGCAGTTGTCACAACAGGGCGTAAACCTATGTCCTGTTGATGCAGAGTCCCAGAAGTGATCCAGCACCATCCCACAGCGGGACGCAGATGTGACCGATAGCCGGCCTCTCTCTGTAACAGCGGAGATCGATGAGAACACTGATCTGCCCGCATAAACCTTACATGCCGCGATCAAAGTATGGCATGTGAAAAGGTGTGCCTGAGCAGGGTGTTCCCCCTCTACAATGTCCCTATGCACATAAGGAAAAGGAGTTGCAGTATATGGTGTTTTTTTTCTCCCAAACACACACGGATGACCTAAATCAACAAAAGACAAAAGTCCACCACTTATTCAACTACATCTTTTATTCTTACATCCGTGACGTAAGCTTCGGTAATTGGAGGACCTCGGATCGGACTAAATCTCTCTCCGATACTTCGTACCACCGTACTGAACACTCTGAGAAGAGCAGCGAGCTTAGGCAATGAAACTGATGGAGGAGGAATGTCTTCATCAACAGATTCACCAGAGGCAATATTACCGAGATCCTGAAGAGGGGAGGAAAAAAATTAAGAAAAAAAAAAGGAGTTATTCATTTAAATTGTTTTATGTCCACATCTGCATTGTAGGCCTCAGTCAGAGCTCCCATCACTTCTCATGGCAAGAACAGTACAGCATGCATTGCCGTCAAAACTATGGAAAGCTTGACAAAACCAAGTATAAAGTCAATGGAGTTGGTCACCGTTTGACGACTCCTCACAATATCGTGGCTTCAAAACAGAAACCAATGTTTAGTGTGAACATAGCACTGACACATATATAAAGATGATAATGTAGTGGACATTTACAATAACCCATATAATATATTAACTAAACAGCTTCTTACATCAGCATAGGCTTCCATGTCTTCCAAAAATTGCCCCAACAAAGTAGTGGAAAATGCTAGGTCAGCAACCCAAAAAGGCTCCAGGCTTTGTAGCCATCCTGCAGGCATAAGTCAAGAGAAGGAGAAATATGGACGGTCAGGCAAATTCAAGACACAAATGACTGCAAGAGGCTGGACAAGCTATTCAGTGCGACCAATGGGGCACATTGAGAGCCACCAGATGCAACAAGATAGTCAAGAGGATTTTAGGAAAGGACATTTTTACATGGGAAGCGCCCAGGTACTGTAGTACTTTGTAACCTTACCCGACACTTGTTGTGTGAGCGAAGTTTTCTGTGTAAGATCTATGTGCCATCCAACCAAAATATCAACTGTGTCCTAAAAGTGGAAACAAAGAGGCAGAAGCTCATTATGGTCAATCAATATAAAGAGAAAAATAAGTAAAAGCATAAGGACACAACAAGATACTTCATTCATTCACAGACGGAACAGCTCACCCTGAAGTTTGTGCTGAAGATATGTGGATAGCAGCGGGACACAAGCAAGATGCATTTCACACATTTGCACAGCAGTTCTGGTGTATCTAGATTCTCCAAGATGGACTGCAGGCTGGTCATCACCAACTGAAAAAGGGCAATCATATGAATTTTCTATTTTACGTAGTAGATCTAGCAAAAGGAACCATCACAAGCATTTGACCCTAGCCGATCAACTATTGATGATCTATCCTGAGGAAAGGTCATCAATAGTATTTTCCCAGGAAACCCTCTTTAAAGGAAAAAAAATCGTATGTACCTCAAAATGGTACCAATAAAAACTACAAGTTGACCCACAAAAAAAACAGGCGTGATACAGCTGTCGACTAAAAAAAACAAAACAAAAAAACTATTCCTTGAATTTGGGGCTACACTAAGTTTTTTTTATGTAAAAATACAAAAAAAAAGGAATTGCATGGAACTGGTAAAACAAAACCAGTATAAAATTTGATGTTAAAATGGTAATGACTGCTGGGACCCAGACCGATGTGAACAATTGAGGTCCAGTCAATCCCCAAATAAATGGCGCAAAGGTTGCGCCATTCATTACAGTGACATCGGAAATTGCCAAGTTGAAGCACTTGGCAATCTCCAGTGCTGTCACTGAAATGACCTCCACTTCAATCATTTGTGGACTAACGGAATCCCTTTTCTCAGGATCAATAGAGGTCCTAGTAATCGGCCCCAACCACAGATAGGAGATAATCTTACTGTGATTGCCATTTATATAGCCGTTCCAAGGACAGTCAGTAGCAGGTGCGGTCTGACTAGGGCGTTACACCTGTCAAACCGTAGCACAAGTCTCATAAGGAGACAGAAAGCTCCATGGAGCAGAAGTAGAATAAGCTATTGATGGTATAAAGCTAAGATATATTATATCTTGCTGATAGGAGAGAAGCCAACTGCTGGGATCACCAAAGATCACAAGAATATAGTGGCCCTCTTTCTGGGTAGCGTCCCAGAGGTCTTAACCCCCCACTGATAAGTAATGGCAGAGATGCCATTACTTCACTAAATGGAAATAAGGGAGATGGAACAATACCTCTGCGGCGCCACCTATTGGAAGGCAGCATTCCTGCAAGTCAAAGTTAGACTCTTTATACCAGCCTTGTAACAATGATTGGGAATTGAAAACCAAGTCAGAATCCATACACAGACAGCTGTTTCGGGGTGTTTGCCCCTCATCAGTGTGCAGTAGGTTTCTGGCTTGGCTAGCGAGAGGCCTGTGATGTGGGTCTGGAACACCAAGTATAAAAATTAAAACTATAATAAGATTTCCACTTTAATAATAAGATTTATGAATTAATTTTTGGGTTTCTAGTGGAAAAAAAAGTTATACATACATATACATAAGAGAGTCCTTGTTGGACCTAGTTGCTGCATTCCTAGGACAACACTGAGCCACAAAGGCAAGTGGTGTTATATGCATACAAATACAGAAATTGTAATCGCTGGTTACCTGTAAGAAGTAAGATCCTACTTTATTTCACGTTTTTAAAAAAGATTTATAGCTGCTCTGACACTTTTGGAGCCAAACGTGAAAGAACACATGCGCTATACGTAATATATACATCACACACTTCTTACAGGAAACCAGTGATTACAATTTCTGTATTTGTATGCATATACCACCACTTGCCTTTGTGGCTCAGTGTTGTCATAGGGACATGGCAATCAAGTCCAACAAGGGCTATTTTTCTTCCCTATGCTGCAAAAAATAAAGCCAGCTCCTAACCAGAGGCTATACTGCCAGCCCTCGCATGCAAGAAAGAATGGTTTGCTTCAATGCTCACCTGCATCACAGAAGAAAATGCCTTCTTTTCTCCTACTGTTTCAAGAGCTTTGTAGGTAGCGCACAGGAAAAGAAGTTTGACTTCATCCTTAGAAGAGGAGCTAAATTTGCTAAAAATCCACTTAAATATCTTCTCTGCCTCGTAGCTGAGAGCAGCACAGAGCAAGCCCAAGCACTGCGCCCCCTCCTGCCGCAGCTCCTGGAGGAGTTTACTACTGGAGGAATGGAAAATGGAAACCTTAAGCAAATGTACAAGGAACAAACTACACAAACTTGATTCCTTAGCAAATGAAACAGAGGATTAAATAAGTTCTATACACTCTAATTTAAATCTAAAGCTTCCTTAAATGGTTTGTGCCAAAATGTAACAATTATCCTCCATCCCCAGCATATGGGACAACTTTCTGACTGCCGAGACCCACATTCATTTCCAGAACAGGAGTCCGAAAAACTCTGCATGAACGGAGCAGTGGTTAAGCATGTGCGCTGCTACTATAGTCATGTCAACGGGATACTTGGAAAAAGCCGAATTTAAGCAGTCAGCAATCCCCAGGGCCCATTAAAATGAATGGAGCAAAAAGGAATAACTTTATCTTGGGACAAACCCTGTATTTTTTTTTTTTTTAAATGATAAGAAATTTCTCTGGAGCAACCAACACAATACTAGCCGTAACTATATGACTGTGTCTAGTCTTACAGATCAGCCCTATTCATGGATAGGCCATCAATAGCAAAATCCTACAAAACCCATAAAAAAGGACTACTCTGGTCAAACATTCATTCCATTCCTACCCGCCTCACCCAACTGCCTGTCACACTCTGGAGTCTCCTATCTACATTGCAGTTAATTCCATGTATAGGAGCCTCCTGTCTGATGCTTATCAGGCACCATCTTGATGCTGAAGAGTTTTGTTTTCACATAAATGCCATGACGCATCAGCACAGCATTACATGAGCAGCTAGAGCCCGTACCATCTGTGCTGCAGGAAAAACACTGACATTACATTCTGAATTCACCTAAATAAGCTACAGACCATAAGGATAAAGTGAGAAGGATGAGCTGTGATCTCTTCTATTATAACTGTATGACAGGCGCTGTGTGATCGTCATCAGTAACTGTAAGAGGAGTGTGTGCATCTCCCTCTAAGCAGTTTCTATAGTACATTCCATGTAATATCTTACAGTATTATGCTGACTAAGAAACTGACTCAAAACTGAACACGCAAACCCAAGTAAACCTGAGTTGGTCAGAATTGAGAGCACATGAGCATCTGAGGAGAAGAACTCCAAGAGTTTCAGATAAAAAGGAAAAACCAACCAAGATAACTGTGGCTAACTTAAATATACTGGTGGGATAACTACATAATGATGAATGAAAAAAAAAAAAATACACGTCACCCGAGTGGCCCTTTAAGAAAATGGCTAACCTTTTGGCATTTTCTTCGCTGGATAATTAATCACCTGAAAAGCTCTTCACTTAATAACTTACACTATATGGTCCCTAAAGCATACCTTTCATTTAACACATCGTTTATAGCAGTCAGGATGTTGTCAAGTTGTTTCACCAGCACCTGCAAAGACATACAGTGAACCATGTTGTATTACTAACATCAACTTATAAGAAAATATATAGTCAAGGACTAAACAATGAACGTATAGAACTGGACAGACTTATCCGGTATAGCAATTGTACAATAAACCTAGGCACAAGAAATGTCCTCCATAAGAAACGTCAGTCGCCGGCTCTCACTGTGGAGCCACACTTTAAATTTTGGTTTTCTAAAATGTACAGAATAGATAAGTATTTTTGGCAATGTACTTAATCAGCCTATTCTGAAATATTTTCATAGAAAACCCCTATTCAGCTCTACAGGCAGAGAAGTCTGTCTTCACTTAGCAGCATAGCTGAACCCGGAACGCCCGTCTGTGCCAAACATGCACTGTTCTCTCCAGTGCCGGCACCGCAGCTCACAGAGAAGAGAAGAGCAGGTCAGCATTTTGTTTATTTTTATAGGATTTCGCACTAGTGTTAGGCCTCATATCCGCAGGAGCCCGCAGTAGAATCAGACCCTGCCCACAGCTGGCGACCCTGCGTACCCGTCTTATTTTTTCTGTACTGCGGATGTGTGTAGAGGTGCCGTCCAGCATGCCAGTGCAAATGCGCAGTACAGCTTTCTAACTCCTGATTTCCCGTGGAATCCGCGGCCCGTCCAGTTTCTATTGACTTCAATGGAAGCCGTGCGCAGGGAATTCGCATTAAAATGGAGCATGCTGCGATTTATTTTCCGCGTGCAGAATCAGGAAAACAAATGCGCATGTGTAAATTGAAGTGCGGATGCCCATGCTTCCCTATGGGAGGCTTAAACTGCAAATCAAATCCGCCCGTGGACTTTGGGCCTTAAAAGTGTCCTCCCAGTAGGACTTGGACACTACACCAAAGAAGGGTTAACTCTTCTGACCAGCTATACCCCTCCTGCAGCCACTAAGCTCAAATCAGTGTATACACAAACAGAAGGACATTATGAACCCGTGGGCTAACTGAACATGTGAACCCAAGTAAAGCACAACATACAACCAAAAGTAGTAAATGGAAAGGTCAAAACAGAGAAACAGCTGGCTCCCCCGAAACAAATGGGTGGGAGCTGTGTCCCCAATGAACATCGGAGGAAAGGATTTTCTGGTGAGTAACAAAAAATCCTGTTTTCTCGGCTGTGCCATAGAGGTACACACTGAAGAACGTGAGGCGTTCAAAAGCAGTCCATAGGGGTGAGCCAAATACACTTGTGATGCGATCAGGGTAATGTTACCTGCAGGATCTTGAAACCAAGAGCAGCGCAAGATGCGAAAGTACGCACCCTGGATAATCTAGTGGAGTATGAAGTGAAGACCAGGTCACAGCCCTGCAAACCTGGAGCGCTGAAGTGTTATTGGACACCGCCCAGGATGTGCCCACTACTCAAGTAGAGTGGGCCCGTGACCTGTCCTTGGTGAAGTGGCCCTCCGTGATCACCGACCTGATCTAGTGAGCGATTGTGGACTTGGAGGCCACTAGACCCCGACGAGGGCCATCTTCTTAAATTAAGACATTCAGTAAAAGAGAAACGCATCTATGAAAAGGAATGAAGAATTCGACTGCGCCCAATAGGAGATACTAAATTAAGTCTAAAATATGTAATAAAGAAAAGGACAAGTTTAACAGGACATGAATACTACGCTATGCAAAATAAGCTTTAGGTCAAGGCCAAAGTACACAACCTGGTTCATGCAAACAGGTAAGTCCACACCTTCATGTAGAATATGCTGCAGATGTGGAAGTACTGCTGCAGCCTTTACAAAACACATCTACATCTTATATTTAGGTTCAGGCAAAAGTTTTTTTTTGCCCCCTTTACTTTTTTTTTGCAGTTAGACTTTTATTTACAAAATCACATAAAAGTCAAACCAGCTGGGACCAGTAGGGGGCACAAAGGAAAGTTTCCATAATTCCGATTACATCAATAACAGCCACATCTGCCATCCATCTTCTCTTCCTGAAAATTGGGGGGGGGTCCCGGTTGCCTGGAAAACCCTTCTAAATATTCAATACAAAACCGACTGCGGCATTAAACCGTACACGACAAACAAGCGTTAAATGCCAAACCACACAGCGAGAAAAACACATTCTTACCATCTTGTTATCTGGCTGCTGGATGAATTCCTTCAGCTGCTTAACAGTAGCCAGTCTTCGGTCCCTGTCGTCTTCCCGGGTGATCCTCCGTAGAAGATTCGACAGCCGAGACTCATCAGAATAGGACAGCGATCGCTCTGATGAAACACAAGTTGGTATAGAACAGTAAGCAACAAAGTGGGTGAACAGCGTTAACCACAGAAAGTAAAAGTTTTCTTTTCATTGACCTAACTGCATAAGATAAATCACAACAGCTGACATCTGGAGCAGTGTAACAGGAAAAAGGATATGAAACCTAAGCAGAAGATGTTTGTAGGGTAATTTAGGGATTTCCAGTATCGCCCTGTCTATAAGGCTCCATCTGAACGTGTACAAAGTATTGTAGAAAGATTTGTGAAGATTGGGAATTGGAATTTACACTAATAAAGACTTCTTTTTTGCCGTGAGCAAAGTGGAAGAGTACTAGAGCGGTCATAACCCACAAGTGGAGGAAACAGTACCTACAAACTATAGAAACAATCAGTTAAGGCCCATTTAAACGCAAAGATAATCTTTTAAGCGAAAGTTTTAGCGATCATTTTGCATAAAGTGTTAATAGACACTTATGTCCATTCACAGTTTATCATCTTCATTTGCATGTAAATGGGCCTCCGGGAGCTGTTTGCAGAGCTCAGCACGTGGGCTAGGCTCTGCACACAGCTGTATTCTTCTCGTCAGTGCTGCCAGCAAAATACAATGTAACCTCCTGGCTACTGTGGAGAACACAGCATGCAGTCTCTTGAGAGATACTTTATCTCTCTGTAGCTGAACGATGGAGTTTAAGTTCACCTTAAAATTATCGTTTAGACGAAAAGTGCACGATGGTGGCATTTACACGCAATGATTATTGCTCATTTGCAGTCGCTTGAACGAATTTTGAGCGACACTTGTTGCGTGTAAATGGGCCTTTAGAGTGAACCCGTCATACTGTAAAGTCAGGGGGGAGCTGGCTACAAGGCTCTGCAATGACAGTCTAATGTTACCCATTGACAGTGAGGACCACCCACTTGAAAGTCAGAGCTGGGAGCGGGTCCTAAGAGCATCTATGGGGTGAATAGGGGCGAGCATGCAAAAATAAAAAAAAGCAGCGATAGCGTCTGCCCCACTGACTTTACAACATAACAGCTCCAAACACATTCATCACCTATACCAAAGAATGAAACGCAGATATAATATAAAGGGAGTCTGACATAGGATAAGGCTTGTAAACGCATCCAGAGTACTAGTACTAGTACTACAGGAGAAATAGTGATCATAACATACCCTGGGATTTCCTCATATCTTTTGTCGCTAAAGCACGGTTTCCATGCTGAACAGTGAAATCAGGGCTCACATTGTTAACCCTCAGCTCTTGCCCCAACGACTTCCGACCAAAAGAATTTTCTCCAGATCCTCCATTGACGCTGCAGCTATCTAGAGAAGCAAGCGGCAAAGCGGGCAGCGTTTTATTTCACAAATGACACCATTTACAAGAAATTATCGCTCAACACACAAGAACAGATGCATGAACTGTTGGAGGCCTTCACTCTATTCCCACATGAGGAGGCCTAGTCTGGCACTTAGTGGGGTTGTAGCACAATCCCCGGGGGTCTCACTGCTCTCATGCGTGACCGCTGCCCCATTCACTCGCCACGTCCCTGTAGGTGCTGCAGTGACCCCACAATAAAAAAGAGATGGGGACACAGGACCCCCGTTCTGGGGATCGGTGTAAGTCTCAGCGGTAAGACACTCAACCATCAGAATTGTATCACCTATATTATAAATATGTGATAGAAGTGGATTGTGGCAATATCCCTTTAATGATGCAACATTTTTTTTGTGTGTTCTTCGTTTTGTTTTTTTTTATTTCAGCACTTTGAAAGCCGTGACATTGTATTCTTACATCGAAAGAGCCAAGAGGGCTTGTTGTTGTGTGGGACCGCTTGTAATTTAATGGTAACATTTTAGGTTACATATGAAGTATTGTATAATTTCTTTTTGGGGGGGGGGGGGGGGGGGGAAACAAATGCAGTGTTATTTTTTTTTTTATGTGCTGCAACATCTGACAGGTGGTGTCACCCTGCTGGAAGGCCCCAGTTATGTGGGCTTTTAATGTAGAAGCCCCTGGCACCTTTAGAGGTGCCATCATCAATTACGTCCCTGTCTGGCCTTCTATTGGCTGCAGAGGTCACATGGGTCAACAACGTACGTAACCGCAGTAGCGCTTGTAAACAGAAGACTGGGGGTGTGGGGAGGAGTGTCACAGCAGCTGAAGACGAGTCTAGTGTTGTGTTTTTTCTGTACTCTCCATCACCCCCACTACCCTCAATTAATCAGAAAACCCCTATGACGTCCCCAGAGCACCATCAACTAAGTCATGGTGCTGTTAAGGGATGCAACAGGGAGCCAGGTAAGGTTTTTCTTTTTTTGTAATTTTTTTTTATACTTCCCTTCTCCCAAGTTCCAGTGCTGTCACGGAAGATGATGGGGCGCATGAAAATCTGACTTCTCTCAGGTTCCCGTGCGCACGCTCTTACACAGACCTCTATTTGAGAGTGCATGCTCAGGGCAGCTGAACAGAGTCAGATTCTCAATGCCATACGGCCTTCAGTGGGTGGCAGCGCTGGATCGTGGGAGCCGGCGAGTATAAAATGTACATGACCCGGCTCCCTGTCACCTCCATAACTTAGTCTATGGTGCTGCGCGGACGTCACAGTGAGGAATCCTCACCATGACGTCTTTATGTAACGTGTTCTTACCTTCCTCTTCATTGTGCACCTCAGTATGGACCCGAACATCATCATGCTTTTGTCGCCCAGCTGAATTTGCAGTGTGTGATCCATAGGAGGCAGAGTTGCCCCGATCTCTGGAAGTAGAGTACTTTAAACTGTCGTGGTCAGCTGAAGCACTGTCAGATCTAAAAAGACAGAACACACTTATTCCACTGCGCACCGCAGATCTGAGCAAATACCGACCATAGCACGCTATAGGAAATCAATTCTACCTGCACAGCGGAGGGGAAAAAACAGCAGCATGGTAATGCGCAGTAGCTTGTATATTCTCACGCCATCACTTAGCAATGGCACGGTTATCCGCATGCCTCCATTGGCATCAATGCAGGCCATCTGCGCAGATTTCGCATTAAAATAGAGCATGCTGCGATTTTTCTTCTGCTTGCGTAACTTGCAATTCGTACAGAAAAATTCGAAAATGTATGCCTTCCAATGCCAGTGTTTTACCGCGGATCGTCTGCGTGGACGCTAATCGCAGAATTCGCAATTCAAATCCGGTCATGAGAGACCGGTCTTGGCAGTAGTGACAAGCTTACATATATGACTTCCGACGGTAGCTTTCAATTAGTAATAAAGTCCACAACAGCGGTATGCAGAAAGCTATGGGATAAGAATCCGGGGTGCCCGCCCGCCAACACAATTCTAATGCTTGAGAGGAGGGGCCGACCCCAAACCGCTGCGCTGGCATGTAGTCGCGCTAATCTCCCCTCCTCTAGTGTTCTCCGAATCACGACTGTTGATTTATGGACTCTAGGAACACTTGGGAACCACCATCGGAAGTCAGATCTGCAAGCGTGTCGCTGCTGCTAACTGGGGATCAGGCATGAACTTCTGTGTAAGACATACTATAGTCAAGAACATGTTTGCATATGGAGAATAGAGGAGGACAGACCTCAGTTTTCAGGGTCTGTTCACACCGAGCCGACTTGCTGTAGATCTGCGGTTTTCACCCTTGCAACTGAAATATGCTGCGAATCTGCAGCACTTCAGCTAGGTGTGAACATCTGCTTTGAAGCGACCCTCACTGTACAGCTATTGGAAGCAATTCTCCTTCGGACTCCACTATTTCTGTATGCCGCCGCTTTGGCGCCATACTTGTGATTCCACCAATTAACATCACTGGTGGCATTACTTCCCCTCTGGTGGTTGCCTGGCACAGTGTGCCCACGATGTACCCCCCGTGGTCCAGGTCACACCATTCTGTCCTTTATACCAATTATTTTATTTAAAAAAAAATAATAAAAATCACATTTTAACCGGCCCGAATAATGTTCCGATGCTCCAGATGGCGGTGATGTACTAAGTACCCACTCACTCATCAGATACTTGCACCGAGCCCGATGGACACTTCACACATCAGCCGGGACGACAACCTTATCACACAATGCACAACCTTACCCAGTGTCCTTATATTTGAGGATAGGGCCAAGTCAATTGCTGCCCGTTACACGGACAAGGCTTGTGACAAGACAAAAAAAAATGTCACTACTGCTACTTATCTCGCAGCATGCTGCATTTCAGTGCAGATCCTGCACGGAGGGCTTCCATGGAAGTTAATGGAAGCCGTCCAATCAGACTTAGAAAAATAAATAAATCCACTGCGCATGTGCGGTGGGGCGTCAGACAGGGCACACATCCGCAGTGATGATGATAAAACACCTAAACGGATAAGCAGAAGAACCGCAGTGTCCCCGGCCACAGGCAGGGTGGGATCGCAATCTGCTTGTGGACATGAGGCCTTAAGGCTGGGTTCACACAGGAAGATTTGTCGCAGAAATTCCCTGCGGCCGCTAATCCCGGGTTTAGCCAGCCATGTGGTCAAAAATCTCGTCCACATGGGGCGGGTTTTGCAGCTGCGCTTATCCCGCGGTTTCTTGCTGCTGCAAAACTACGAGATTTCCGCTGTGAAGTCGTCCCGTGGGAACCCGTTAGGCTTCATTTATAATTTTGTAATAAAAGATTAAAAAAAAAAAATACTGAAAATTCCAACAATCTGCGTCACCTGCTTGTTTCAAGAAATCCTGTCAATGCAAAACACTGAGTTGTGCAATAACCCCAAGATAAACACACAGCAAGAACCGCAGGTACGGATAAACACAGCAAGAACCGCAGGTACGGGTTAGGAAAGAGACTGATGGAAGTGACACACAACCCATTCACACCAGCAGAAACATGCAGCATGTAATGCAGTGAATAGCGCCCACTGCTGGCCACATGCATGGCTGCCGATTTTTCATGTGACTTTTGATTGCATGAAAACAAAACAAATCGCAGTATGTGGTATCTTGTTACAGTTTACGCACCGTAATATCCTACTGCGTCACAGAAGGGGAAATATAAAAGCAATCACAGAGGATGGCCATATACTTACTGGAACGCAGCTATCTCCAATCACAACCCCTGCAATGTACTCATCCACAAATCAGAGCAGAATTTACCAATGTAACCAATACCAAAGGAGCCGGCGCACAGCCCAGAGGGGTCTAGTATGGGCCCGTGGGAGAACATCAGCAATACTTAATAATGCATCCGAAGCGCGCCAAGCCAGACCCCTCATTATGGAAGGGGGGAGGCCAGAGAAGACCCCCGCGCATCGCCACGCCTAGCTGAGCTTTCAGCAATCGCACACCAGCAGCATCAGTACGGAAATACTTACCATCCCAGCGGTGACCTCGATGGCGTCCCAACCGGCAACTAGAACAGATGCAACATAAGGCTGGGTTCCCACAGAGCGGAATCGTGCCGGAAATCTCGCCAAAAACCCTGAGTTTTCTGACGGGAAAGTGCTGCTTAAAAACCTACGGCACTTAGTCACGGGTCTAGGAGTGGCTCGGTCGTAAGCTTTTCCATTCAGGTCGGCGCTCCCAAAATTTTGACCAGGGAATCCGCGCGGCAGCACCGGCATTGCTGTGACGGATTAGCAGTCCCATGTGGACGATATTTTAGACAAATCTCGTTTACATGGCTGGCTAACCCCGGGATTAGAAGTCGCAGGCGGAATTGCCACATCGAAATTCCGCATGGAATTCCTGCGCCAAATTCGCTCAGCCTAACTAGCCAAAAATATATAGAATATTGCATTTACAGTCTCCAAGCCCCAGCACCAATAATCAGCGGGATACAACATGGGGGCAATATGTGCAAGGGCGCACAGGAATCCCCCAAATCAGGTTCTACCAGATCACCGACTGCCAACCTTACTGCATTTTTTGCGCTCCTGAGGAACCTCTGCACACAGTCCCAAATCATGTCTTTAACCCCTTAAGTACAAGGACTTTTTTTCCCCTTCATTCGGTTTTTCCTCTTCACTTTTAAAAAATCCTAACTCTTAATTATTAGAGATGAGCGAGCATACTCGCTAAGGGCAATTGCTCGAGCAAGCATTGCCCTTGGCGAGTACCTGCCCGCTCAAGACAAAAGGTTCGGGTGCCAGTGTGGGGGAGCGGTGAGTAGCGGATCTCCCCTCTGTTCCTCCCAGCTCTCCCTGCCCGCCGCCGGCACCCGAACCTTTTGTCTTGAGCGGGCAGGTACTCGCCAAGGGCAATGCTTGCTCGAGCAATTGCCCTTAGCGAGTATGCTCGCTCATCTCTATTAATTATCCATCAACGTATCTGTCTCAGGACTAGTTTTTTGCAAGATGAGTTGTGTTTTTCAGTGGTCCTATATAATGCACTGAAAAACATTATAAAATTCAAAGTGGAGTGAAATGGAGAAAGAAAAAAAAAAGGGTGTAATTCCGCTATCTTGGGGGATAGCTGCAATGGCCGGTGTGGTATGGCAGGCACCATCTACCTGCTGCTCTGTATAGGGCAGCAGCTGACCAGTCACGACGCTGGGTGACAGGCAGCGCCGCTCAGTTATTGACCACCTATCCTGTGTAAACTGTTTAATGTAAAGGTTCCAACACGAAAATGATAAGGAAAACCTCGCTGTAAGGGTGGGTTTGCTGCAGAGTGTCCGCAGCACATCCTCTGTACAAAAATCAGCCCCCGTTGGTGCAAAACACACACACACACACACACACACACACACACGCGCGCACGCGCGCACGCACACACGCACACACGCACACACGCACACACGCACACACGCACACACGCACACACGCACACACGCACACACGCACACACGCACACACACGCTGCGCCTGCAAGCACTATGGATCTCCCTTGTGTGCTCGTACATCCCAGGTGCGAGGCCCTTCCCGCCCCGCAGGATGATTGACATCCTATATACCTGCGTACAAAGGAAGCGGTCAGTCCGCAGAAGTGGCCAGAAAGGAGAGCGTTTACACTGCCAATACCTGAACTAAAGCCCCATTTACACACAGATAATCGCTCAAAAGTCGTCAGAAACTGACAGCTTTGAGCGATCATTTTGCGAGAGCACTAATGGGTCAATTAGCCCGTTAGTAGCCAACTAGCTTAATTTGCATGTATTTAGAGAGCAGCGGGTGGTCTGTTCTCTAACTACACCATTATTGTTCTCCAGCAGGAGAGCAGATTGAAAGAACGTCATCAGTGCTGCCCGCAGAGAACTCAGCGTGCGGTCCCGCTTATCAGGGTCAACGGATTTTATGTGGAGCTGAACTCAGCGATGGACGGTAAGAGCACGATGGGCGCACATTTACAAGCAACGATTATCGCTCAAAAAAAGGCTTTTGAGCGATCGTTGCATGTAAAAGGGCCTTTATACAACTCAAGTTAGTTACCCTTGTGTATTCAATTTTGAATCATGAAAGAGCAAACACAGGCAAGCGTCATGTGACATCTGTCCACCACGTCTGTATGTACCAACAGAGGCGCCAAAGGGCCAACAAAGATAGCGGGTCCTCCTCCACGGTGAGCAGTCTCAGCCCTCCTAGTAAAGCCCCTTTCATAAGGACATGTGTCAGCTTAAACTGCATTAGTATTTGCCTCCATATTTCCTTTTACTTTCTACTAGGCAAAAAAAAGATCCATTTTTCACCCAAGAGAAAAACACCAATAAAAGCAAAAACAGCACAAAATACTAACGAAATTGAATGCAGTCTAGAAGTATCCGTGCGGTAATGGCTTTCCATAAAGGAGAATGGGCTATACAGCGCAAAAACGGAATAAACGTAGCGCATGCTGTGGATTATAAACATACTAAAGAGCACTATAGGATTATTACTAGAGATGAGCGAGCGTACTCGGCCACGCCCCTTTTTCGCCCGAGCGCCGCGATTTTTGAGTACTTCCGTACTCGGGCGAAAAGATTCGGGGGGCGCCGTGGAGAGGGAGAGAGAGAGGGCTCCCCCCTGTTCCCCGCTGCTACCCCCCGCTCCGCCACGCCTCCCCCCGCCCCCCAGCGCCCCCCCGAATCTTTTCACCCAAGTACGGGAAAATCGCGGTGCTCGATCCAGTAATTACTCGAAACGAGTAGGTTCGCTCATCTCTAATTATTACCTCTGTATTAGGCCGGCTGCACATGAAAGGGGCGGATGTCGCATGCAGATTTCCGAAAGACCTGCGATACATCTCGGAATGTAATTGTGAATGCTCACTGAAGATCGCGGATGTACAGCGCATCGTCGGCGCTAACAGACGGCGAAACACCACTAGAAAGTATTTCTCGCTCCCCTCTATGTATTCTGCTTGCTAGTCCCGAGCGATTGCGCTGTGCATACACATCTATTAACTTCAATGGCGACCGTCCTCACGGAATCCGTGCTACCATAGACAACGCTGTCATTTTTCTTCCGCTCGCGGAATATTCGATTTGTATCCACGAGTGTGAAGGAAAATTCGAAAATACATGCCGCTCAATGCCCGCATTTTACCACAAATCTTCTGCGCAGATGGCGATTGTGGATGCCGCAATTAAGATCTGTGTGAGACCCCTCCCCCTCGTATGACCATGGATTACATACCGATGTGGAATCCACTGGTCTGAAAGCAGTCTCCTGGTGTGAAGTGCGTGAGCCGCGCAAGGCCTTCTCACAATTATTGTGACGGTGAAAGGACCACATGATCCGCGGCTCGGTCTGAGATGCCACTGACCAGCCACAGTCACTGCTAAACTGCCGCAACTACATTTTATTTCAGCAAAGCACCATTCAAAATTGCGCTGATTTGATTTCCAAAGTAGATTCCTACCGAAAGCGATGGGGCGCCAAAACGACACGATTCCAACATGGATGTCACTCCGCCGTGCCAACAGGGCTTACGGGAGAGAAAGGCATCTCTTAGGATAGTTTCACACGGGCGATCGAGATATCGTCGCGAGAAAATAATCCCAAAAACATCGCTGCTGCTGATTATCGCCGGTGTGAAACCGGCCTTGTTAACCCTTTAGTGTCCAAGCTTTTTTGTTTTCTTCTACCCACTTAAAAAAAAGGTAACTCCTTTATTTCTCCATCGATGTCGCTGTATGAGGGCTGCTTGTTTTTTGCGGGATTTGTTTTCAACTTTATGCTATTTATTGTTCCGTATAATGTACTGAAAAATTGGAGAGTGGCAAGAAATGGAAAAAAAAAACAAAGACATTCCGCCATCTTTCAGTGCAACAGAAGCGACATGATAGCTTTATTCTACGGGTCGGTATGATTACTACGATACCAAACTTGTATAGTGTTTTTTTCTGCTGTATTAGATTTTTTTTAGATTTAATTTTTTTAGCTTATTTTCTGCCGCCATCTTCCGCACACAATAACATTCTTATTTTTCGATCGACCTAGTCGTACGAGGCTCTTTTGCGCGGTACGTTCTGTAGTTTCCGTTAGTACCATTTTTGAATACATGTGACTTTTTGATCGCTTTTTATTACATTTTTTTTTCTTGGAGACAGGGTGTCCAAAAAACACATTTCTGGTGTGTTTTTTTCCCCCTCGAATGGCGTTCACCGTGTGGGGTAAGTAATGTGTTACTTTGATAGATCAGATTTTTACGACACAGCGATACCAAATATGTATTTTTGTTTCATTATTTAGATAGTTTTATTGTAAATATGGCACAAGGACTTTTTTTAACTTTTAATCCTTTTTTTTTAATAATTAAACTTTATTGTTCTTATTTTTACATATTCTTTTAGTCCTCCTAGGGGACCACAACATGTGATTCTTTGACCGCTCCTGCAGTATGATCTAATTGCTTTGATTTTTTTCTATCGTCCCATAGTTAACAGGTGACTCCTCTGCAAGAATGCCCAAAAATGGAACATGCTGAGAAAAAAAAAAAAAAAATTTGCCCAAATGAATAAATCCGTAGGATGTATTTCATATTTTGACCCATTTACAGAGGCAAGGGCCATATTGGTTTGCGAAACTTGGACAGACATCGCACTCTTAAGCCTGCGATTTCGCCAGCGAGTACGATGCGTTTTGAAAGAAGAATGCATTACAGTTTCAATATAAAAATTTAAAAAGCGCTATTTTATTTTAACTCTCCCATGGGGACCAATGAGCAGGTTTTCAGTGAAATCACAGAAAAATCACAGCATGTTCTCACAGCACATGTAACTACACCTAGTGCAATTAATGAGTCGTATTCCCATGTGTTTCGCGATGACCTGCGCATATTAAGTAGGCAGAGGATAACAATCCTCTGATCCGTCCAGCGTACACGGGACAAGCGCTCTCCTTACACATCCGGTTTAATAAAATTCTTTTATTGCTCACCCACCCCCAAACCCTCACCCCTCCCCCCACCACCACCCAACACCAACCAGCACCACTAGTGATAAATGACCGGCCGTCTAACTACTGCCTATAGGTCCCTGTGGGGTGCCCCAGTGCAGATCTCCGCTGCAGACACATCCGGGCCAATAGGTGGCAGCACCTGCATGAAGCAATGACCAGTCAGCATAGAGCGCCCTCATGTGGGCAGGTAATCAGCTGAACAGGTGATCCTACAAACGCTCACCCCCAATCACTGCCTACTGTAAATAGGGTAATAAACAGCTGATAAAACAAACGTTCGTTTGCCACCCGACAATATTTTTTACGCCCCCCCCCCCCCCCCCCAATCTTTGCCATCAGCACATCCTCCCGTGTAACCAGGGGCAGCCGCATGGGAGACCAACGCTCATATTAATGAGGACCTGCCGCCTCTCCATTCTACTACATAACTGATCCCCGTGTAATAATTCTGCATCGTTCCTCTGTGCCTCCTACTAGAAGAGGAGTAGATTGACCGCTGGGAGGGGTGTCCTTACACAGGGTGGCACTGACCAAGCAGCGCTGTCACGGGACACCCCTTTAACAAGGAGAATAGTAATTCCCAGTTGTCACATACGTTACCAGGAGGAGTAACAGAGGAATGGAAGAATGTGAAGTTCTAAGGAACGACGGTTCAGAGACGTTATATGATGGAGAATACACATTTACTAAGAGGTGCAGAAGTACCGGTGACCGCTCCTCTATAAAGGGTTGGACCAAAAACAACTCGGATCACCTTCCCTGCGACATTCAATCAGTGCGACGTCACTGCAGGCGAGAAAAGCATCTCTGCAGTGACCAGAAGAGGGGGACATGGGGGTCTTACTGTCGAGATCGGTGAGGGTCTCAGTGGCAAGACCCCCACCGATGAGACTAACTGCATGTCCTACAACCCCTTTAACAACCATTCGGCCAGAGTCATTGTGAAAGCCCTTTAAAGTAACAACAGTTGGTGTTCTTCACAGACCTGGAGCAGCGCCGGGCCCTTGAGGCACACAGGCGGACCGCTCACCCAACAGCGCAGGGCCCTTGAGGCACACAGGCGGACCGGTCACCCAACAGCCCATCTTGTGTTTATGGACAGAGCAGGAGTTATTAAGGACTTCGTATGTGGACGGATATGCTTAGGATACCAGATTAGTACGGGGGTGATGCCCGCTACCCCCACTGATCAGCTGCATCACCGCAGCCTCTCCTGGGTCACAGTGGCGTTTCTGCAGTTCAGCTGCAATACCAGGTACAGCCACTACACAACATATGGAGCTGTCTCGGGTGTAAATGAGCGCTACAGTCTCATTAAAGGGCCACGCCAGCAAAAACTTTTTTCCATGCCTGTCCTCCTCACGTAATTGCCGTGTCACACCCTGTAGGTCTCCTATATGTATTGCAGCCACTTCCCTATGGTGTAGCCCCCCGTCTGATGCTTATCAGACACCATTGAGATGTTTTTATTTTTAAACTTTCACTCTATCCCGTGATCAGCACAGCTATTAGATGAGGTTATACCGTTTTTGTCTACAAGGGTGGGGGGCAGTTTAATTCTAATTACCTTCTAAAGTCACCTAAATAATAATAATAATAATAATAATAATAATAATAATAATATTTGTATAGCGCCAATTATTCCGCAGCGCTTAAATAAGCTACAGCCAATAAGTATACAGTCAGGAGGATGAGCTGTGATCTCCTCTATTATACCTGTGTGATCGTCAGTAGCTGACAGAAGTGCCTGTATCCTCATGTAACGGCATCACACAGACTAGAACATGAATCCATGACCCCAAGTAGATCTGAGCCGAGATCACAAGACCACCCAAGGGGCCGGGAGCATCAGACAGAAAGGAATGACTAGCCAAGGTAACACTGGCCCATTATATACATATACGGTGGGGATAGCAAAGCAAACAAACCAAGACCCCCGATGGCGTACGCATACGCCCTGAGCACGTGGGACTTGTATGAAGCGGGATCAGAAGCCCATACAAGGCGGCTGCCACCCAGCTGGGACCACCACTCACGCCGATTGCCACCATTTAGCCTTTTGGCCCCTTCAAAAAACCCAAATCAGCACACAAAGCCATATCGCCGGAAAAATACAAATCGGTGCCGTTGTCAGAAGATGGCGGCAGAAAAGGGTTTTTTCCCCCCAAAAAGACATTTTATTTTTCAAAAGTAGCGCAGCAAAAAAACTATATAAATTTGGTGCGGGCCGTAATCACAGCGCCCGCAGAACGGCATGCCGTTGTTCCGGCGATGGATAGGCTGTGAAAACAAGACAGAAGTCGCCAGGCTCCACTGCGACATTTCCATCTTGGACCGTCGGTTGGAGAGAGAACTCGCTCAGGTAATAAAGGCCCATATCGCCATCAGACAGACCGCACACGTGGAACGCCTTCCGGGTAAATATAGCCTACGGACTTACTCAGACGACCGTTAATGTGCGCAAAACACAAAGCGCAGCGCCCGTAGGAGCTGCTCTACAGTTCGGCGCAGCTCTACAGTTCGGCGCAGCACAGGCCCCGGAGACGTTTATAGGAGGTGGACAGATACGCGATAGGGAGCGCAAAACATGGAGAAAAGGTCACATTAGCCTTTTACACCACGGTCGGGGTGTGTCGCACATGAAGCGGTCCTGCGGGAGCGTACAGTACTGTTCACAGGCACGAGCACAAATCAACCTCCTCCATGCGCCAACACACTGCGCCGCAGCAAGCAGTTTTGCGCCCACGCTGGTGTGAAGAACCCCCCCCCCCCATGACAGAATAGACCAGCAATACAACGGATCAGGCCGCCATGACAGCGCCGATCTCCGGCCAGAGGGCAGTCACAGAGGGTTGTGTCCTACTAGACCAAAGAGGAACTGAAGGGTTAAAGCCTGACTACCGGCTTGCGCCAAAGCGAGAGGCGTTGGTGGCCCCCTGCGATGTCCCTATAAGGGGGGGGTCTGCTCGGCGTTGGTGGCCCCCTGCGATGTCCCTATAAGGGGGGGATCTGCTCGGCGTTGGTGGCCCCCTGCGCTGTCCCTTAAAGAAGAGGAGGGTCCGCTCGGCGTTGGTGGACCCCCGTGCGGTCCCTGTAAAGAAGGAGGGGGGGAATCCGCGCGACACTGGCGGCCCCCCGCGCTGTCCCTATAAGAGAGGAGGGGTCCGCTCGACGTTGGCGGCCCCCCGCGCTGTCCCTATAAGAGAGGAGGGGTCCGCTCGACGTTGGCGGCCCCCCGCGCTGTCCCTATAAGAGAGGAGGGGTCCGCTCGACGTTGGCGGCCCCCCGCGCTGTCCCTATAAGAGAGGAGGGGTCCGCTCGACGTTGGCGGCCCCCCGCGCTGTCCCTATAAGAGAGGAGGGGTCCGCTCGACGTTGGCGGCCCCCCGCGCTGTCCCTATAAGAGAGGAGGGGTCCGCTCGACGTTGGCGGCCCCCCGCGCTGTCCCTATAAGAGAGGAGGGGTCCGCTCGACGTTGGCGGCCCCCCGCGCTGTCCCTATAAGAGAGGAGGGGTCCGCTCGGCGTTGGTGGCCCCCCGCGCTGTCCCTATGGGGTGGGGGTGTGTGTTACGCTCGGCGTTGGCAGCCCCCCGCGCTGTCCCTATGGGGTGGGGGTGTGTGTTACGCTCGGCGTTGGCAGCCCCCCGCGCTGTCCCTATGGGGTGGGGGTGTGTGTTACGCTCGGCGTTGGCGGCCCCCCGCGCTGTCCCTATGGGGTGGGGGTGTGTGTTACGCTCGGCGTTGGCGGCCCCCCGCGCTGTCCCTATGGGGTGGGGGTGTGTTACGCTCGGCGTTGGCCGCCCCCCGCGCTGTCCCTATGGGGTGGGGGTGTGTTACGCTCGGCGTTGGCCGCCCCCCGCGCTGTCCCTATGGGGTGGGGGTGTGTTACGCTCGGCGTTGGCGGCCCCCCGCGCTGTCCCTATGGGGTGGGGGTGTGTTACGCTCGGCGTTGGCGGCCCCCCGCGCTGTCCCTATGGGGTGGGGGTGTGTTACGCTCGGCGTTGGCGGCCCCCCCGCGCTGTCCCTATGGGGTGGGGGTGTGTTACGCTCGGCGTTGGCGGCCCCCCCGCGCTGTCCCTATGGGGTGGGGGTGTGTTACGCTCGGCGTTGGCGGCCCCCCCGCGCTGTCCCTATGGGGTGGGGGTGTGTTACGCTCGGCGTTGGCGGCCCCCCCGCGCTGTCCCTATGGGGTGGGGGTGTGTTACGCTCGGCGTTGGCGGCCCCCCCGCGCTGTCCCTATGGGGTGGGGGTGTGTTACGCTCGGCGTTGGCGGCCCCCCCGCGCTGTCCCTATGGGGTGGGGGTGTGTTACGCTCGGCGTTGGCGGCCCCCCCGCGCTGTCCCTATGGGGTGGGGGTGTGTTACGCTCGGCGTTGGCGGCCCCCCCGCGCTGTCCCTATGGGGTGGGGGTGTGTGTTACGCTCGGCGTTGGCCGCCCCCCGCGCTGTCCCTATGGGGTGGGGGTGTGTTACGCTCGGCGTTGGCCGCCCCCCGCGCTGTCCCTATGGGGTGGGGGTGTGTTACGCTCGGCGTTGGCCGCCCCCCGCGCTGTCCCTATGGGGTGGGGGTGTGTTACGCTCGGCGTTGGCCGCCCCCCGCGCTGTCCCTATGGGGTGGGGGTGTGTTACGCTCGGCGTTGGCCGCCCCCCGCGCTGTCCCTATGGGGTGGGGGTGTGTTACGCTCGGCGTTGGCGGCCCCCCGCGCTGTCCCTATGGGGTGGGGGTGTGTTACGCTCGGCGTTGGCGGCCCCCCCGCGCTGTCCCTATGGGGTGGGGGTGTGTTACGCTCGGCGTTGGCGGCCCCCCCGCGCTGTCCCTATGGGGTGGGGTTGTGTTACGCTCGGCGTTGGCGGCCCCCCCGCGCTGTCCCTATGGGGTGGGGGTGTGTTACGCTCGGCGTTGGCGGCCCCCCCGCGCTGTCCCTATGGGGTGGGGGTGTGTTACGCTCGGCGTTGGCGGCCCCCCCGCGCTGTCCCTATGGGGTGGGGGTGTGTTACGCTCGGCGTTGGCGGCCCCCCCGCGCTGTCCCTATGGGGTGGGGGTGTGTTACGCCTGGCGTTGGCGGCCCCCCCCGCGCTGTCCCTATGGGGGGGGGGGGGTGTTACGCTCGGCGTTGGCGGCCCCCCGCGCTGTCCCTATGGGGAGGGGGGGGTGTCCGCTCGGCGTTGGCGGCCCCCCGCGCTGTCCCTATGGGGAGGGGGGGGGGGTGTCCCCCCGCGCTGTCCCTATAAGGGGGCAGGGAGTCCGCTCGGCGATGGCAGCCCCCCGCGCTGTCCCTATAAGGGGGCGGGGGGTCCGCTCGGCGATGGCAGCCCCCCGCGCTGTCCCTATAAGGGGAGGGGTCCGCTCGGAGTTGATGCCTCCCCCCCGCGCTGTCCCTATAAGGGGGGGGTGCGCTAGGAGTTGATGGCCCCCCCCCGCGCTGTCCCTATAAGGGGGGGGGGGTCCGCTCGGTGTTGATGGCCCCCCCCCGCGCTGTCCCTATAAGGGGGGGGGGGGTCCGCTCGGCGTTGATGGCCCCCCCCCCCCCGCGCTGTCCCTGTAAGGGGGGGGGGGGGTCCGCTCGGTGTTGATGGCCCCCCCCCGCGCTGTCCCTGTAAGGGGGGGGGGGGGTCCGCTCGGTGTTGATGGCCCCCCCCGCGCTGTCCCTATAAGGGGGGGGGGGGGGTCCGCTCGGTGTTGATGGCCCCCCCCGCGCTGTCTCTATAAGGGGAGGGGTCCACTCGACGTTGATGGCCCTTTGCGCTGTCCCTATAAGGGGGGGTCCGCTCGGCGTTGATGGCCCACCGGGCTGTCCCTATAAGGGGAGGGGACCACTCGACGTTGATGGCCCTTTGCGCTGTCCCTATAAGGGGAGGGGGTCTGCTTGGCTTTGGTGGCCCTCTGTGCTGTCCCTATGGGGTGGTCTGCTCTGCATTGTTGGCCCCCTGCGCTGTCCCTATGAGGTAGGGGGGTCCGCTCGGCGTTGGCGGCCTCCTGCGCTGTCCCTATGAGGTAGGGGGGTCCGCTCGGCGTTGGCGGCCCCCCCGCACTGTCCCTATTGGGGGTGGGGGTCCGCTTGGCGTTGGTGGCCCCCCGCACTGTCCATATAAGGGGGGTCCGCTCGGCGTTGCTATAGAGATATGCAGCTCCTGCATGCCTCCCTCTCTAAGTCGGGGGCACACCTGAATTCTGGTGGGGTCTTGTCATCCGTCCCACCCTGTCGGGGGCGCCGCTGAGCACCATAGGAACACTCGTCGGGGGCGTGTCCGTATTAGGAGCGCAAAACTGGCTGAAATACGGCCACATGTTCCGGGCCTTAGAGGGCGGCCACTGTAGGAGGAGCTATACCCCCGGCTGACAGCTTACACCATGGGCACAGTCACCCACCCAGAACCTAAGTAGCTGGCATGGGCAATATGGCGAGCGGCAACCACAACGATGTGCCACGTCTACCTCCACCCTTCTCCCCACATACTATTTTGCCATCACACGGCATGGCATTACAGTCGGAGATCACCGATTGGCACATCCGTGGCATCACACATTCCGCAACACACCATGGCATACAGATGGGCACACAGTCGGGCACCACAGATTGCCATGGCATCGCACAGACAGGAACACGCAATGGGATAACTGGGTACACGCCACGGCATCACAGATGGGCACACGCCATGGCATCACACAGACAGGAACACACCATGGCATACAGACGGGGCACACACCCTGGGATGACAACTGGGCGCACACCGCAGCATCACACGCCACGGCATCGCACACCGCAGCATCACACGCCACGGCATCGCACACCGCAGCATCACACGCCACGGCATCGCACACCGCAGCATCACACGCCACGGCATCGCACACCGCAGCATCACACGCCGCGGCATCACACAACTGGGCACACGCCGCGGCATCACACAACTGGGCACACGCCGCGGCATCACACAACTGGGCACACGCCGCGGCATCACACAACTGGGCACACGCCGCGGCATCACACAACTGGGCACACGCCGCGGCATCACACAACTGGGCACACGCCGCGGCATCACACAACTGGGCACACGCCGCGGCATCACACAACTGGGCACACGCCACGGCATCACAGGAACACACCATGGCATACAGATGGGCACACACCCTGGGATGACACAACTGGGCACCCACGGCAGCATCACACCATGGCATACAGATGGGCACACACCATAGGATGACACAACTGGGCACACGTCATGGTATCACATGGATGGGCACACACCATGATCCCCCCGGCTGCCCCGTGACTGAGGTAGTACAGCACCCCCTGGCACACACGAGGTGCCCTGCAGTGAGGGCACATGACGCGGTGTAGGCCTCAGTGCTGCCCCCGCCTGGCACCCACCGCGTAGCCCCCGTCCATGTGCCCGCCCCTCGGGCAGCGCTAGGCCGCGGCCGCCAACTGACCTGGGTTGCCAGTCATTCCAGCTCCTCTGGTACTGCTTGCTGCTGCTCAGCCGAGTCCCCGGGGCTCTGCGGCTCATTACCTTCCCCTCGCCGGCATGGCCAGCAGCAGAGGACGAGGCGGCGGAGCGGGGACTGGAGGAGGCCGGGGCGGGAGCGGCGCTTTCGGTTCCTGCTTCCTGAGGAGAAGGAGGCGGCTCCGGGTCGCCGTGTGAACTGCTCGCTCCGGGGCTGTCGGCGGAGGCTCCGCCCACCTGCCTTGCTTCACGTCCTGCCATTGGCTCTTAGGGGCAGATCCGTTTCCTTCTCGGGCGCTGTCTTTGTGATTGGCTGCTGTAATTTGATCCCGCCCCCTGCCTGAGAGATGCTCGGGGTGAAGCTGTCCGCCTGGTGGCGCTCGTTGGTGTGACGATGCAGCGACACCTGGTGGATAGACCGGTACTGGCACTTGGAGAGAAGCGTGAGGAGAGAGATATTGCTGTATGTCCACGTGTACCGGCCACAGCCTAGTATACAGCAGGTGTATCCTGGGTAGTGTATATTGCTGTAGTGCATCCTGGTTAGTATATACGGGGTAGTGTATATGGTGTAGTGTATACAGGATAGTGTATATAGTGTAGTGTATACAGGATAGTGTATATGGTGTAATGTATGCAGGGTAGTATATACAGGGTAGTGTATACAATGTAGTGTATATGGGGTAGTATATACAGGGTAGTGTATCCTGGTTAGTATATACAGGGTAGTGTATATAGTATAGTGTATACAGGGTAGTGTATACGATGTAGTGTATACGGGGTAGTGTATCCTGGTTAGTATATACAGGGTAGTGTATACGATGTAGTATATACAGGGTAGTGTATACACGGTAATGTGTCATTGGGTTGTGTACACTAGCGTAACTATAGGGGATGCGGTTGCACCCGGGCCCAGGAGCCCTGGGGGGCCCATAAGGCCTCTCTTCCCCATATAGGGAGCCCAGTACTATGAATAAAGCATTATAGTTGGGGGCCCTGTTACAGGTTTTGCATCGGGGCCCGGGAGCTTCAAATTACGCCTCTGTGTTAAAAGAAGTTGGGGGGCCCCAAGATAACGTTTTGCACCTGGGTCCCTTTAGCTACGCCCCTGGTTGTGTATATGGTATACTGGGTAGTGTACATGGTGTCGTGTACATTACAGGCTAGCCCTGGTCTCTCCAGCACGGCATCCATCACCCACTCACTATCTATAATAGAGCCACCAACAGAGGAAGAAGTCTCTAGACCGCTCTGCACTGCTTGCCCCACCACCTGCTCTAGCAGCCCTCTCCCCTCACACCTCCTCTGGTCCCTCTCACCCACTGTCATCTCCCACCTCACCACTATCTTCAACCTCTCCCTGACCTCTGGTATTTCCCCTCCCCATTCAAACACGCTATCACATCCCCACTGCTAAAGAAACCGACTCTTAACCCGACCGACGCTGCCAACTATCGACCCATCTCCAACCCCCCCGTTCATCTCCAAACTATTAGAACTTTTGGTTTACTCCCACCTCACATGCTTCCTCTCTGATAAGTCTCTCCTCGACCCTTTCCAGTCCGGCTTCCGCCCGCACAGAAGTATCAGACTACCTCATGACCGCCAAATCGAGGGGCGACTACTCCCTACTAGTCGTCTTTCACCTCTCCGCAGCATTTGACATTGTTGACCATGATCTCCTCGCTATGCTCCACTCTAATGGCCTAAAGGATACTGCTCTCTCCTGGTTCTCCTCCTACCTCTCTGACCACTCTTTCAGTGTCTCCTTCTTTGGCTCTATCTCCTCTCCACTTCCCCTTTCTGTTGGGGTCCCCGAGGGCTCGGTCCCCTCCTCTTCTCTGTCTATACTGCCCCAATCAGACAAATCATCCGCAGATTTGGCCTCCAATTTCACCTCCATGCTGACGACACCCAACTATACACCTCCTCCCGTGACATCTCTGCACTACTCCTCCAAAACATCTCCGCTGACTGTCTGTCTCTAACACCATGTCTTTCCGCTTTCTTAAACTTAATCTCTCAAAAACTAATCTCCTTGACTTTCCACTGTCTTCCAGCCGACCTCCCGCCAACATCTCCATATCAGTATCTGGCAGCATCATGACCCCCAGACAGCATGCCCACTGCCTGGGGTTCACACTGGACTTTGACCTCTCCTTCAACCCCTCGTCTAATCTCCGGCCCGAACATCTCACCTGCACCTCAGGAATATTGCTAAAATCCGTCCGTTCCTCACCACGGACACGCTAAAGACACTCGTTGTCGCCCTCATGCAGTCCCGACTAGACTACTGCAACTCCAGACTCGCTCCACTCCAATTCATACTATATGCGGTTGCTAGACGCATCTTCCTGTCCAGACGCTTCTCATACTCCTCTGAACTATGCCAGTCGTTGGACTGGCTGCCTATACACTACAGAACTCAATTCAACCTCCTAACTCATAATGCTCTGCATGGCGCCATACCACTGTATAACGCTTCCCTCCTGTCCATACGTCACCCAACCCGCGCGCTCCGATCCGCTAACATGCTCAGACTAAACACCCCTCTAATACAAACCTTGTATGCTCTCCTCCAGGACTTCTCTAGAGCAGCACTTATCCTCTGGAACACTCTACCCCAAGACATCTGGACAATCCCCAACGCACGGAACGTCAGACACACCTTAACCCCTTAATGACGAAGCCTGTTTGTGCCTTAACCCCTTAGTCACCACCCCATAGTGTTTTTACATCCTGGCTCGCTGAGCTTTAATCCACAGGGACATAAAAAACATGCTCCCTGTAGGGATTAAAAACCCTGCAAGCTGTGAACATGACAGCTCCATGTTGCTGGCTCCCAGAGGTAGCTGACAACTTGGAGTTGTCATCCCGGGCTGTTGGACACCCTCCCCCCCCCCCAGTCACATGATCACCGACATTTACCAAATGCCAGCGATCCAATAAAACTCAATGAAAAGTAAATAAAAGTTAAAGATTCACCTGCCCTAAAAGTACTCACCCCTGTTCTCCGCGATGTTCCACAGCATGGTTAAAAAGAACCTAAAGTTTTTCAAATGTGCTTCCAGAATAAAGTACACAGATGAAAATATATATTATCAAAAATGTGTTCAGTATGTTTGCACATATTTGGGATATTGCAGTTGAAAATGTGAAAAAAGAACATTTTCCCAATTTTTGCACTTTTAATAAATATACACAAATTCTATTGGTCTCTTTTTACCACCTAAATGAAGTACAACATGTGGCAAAAAAAACAATGTCAGAATCACAGGGATATGCAAAACCTTTACGGAGTTATTGTCCCGTGTTCAAAAACATGCGCATTGTGGCCCTAATTTACTTACAGGACCCATGGCTCGGCCTATAATGGAGGGAATACCCGTTGGATTGCAGGGCAAAACTGAATAAATTCCAGGCCCCATCACCCACTTGTGCAGAAAAATAATTGACTCCCTAAAAACAATCCACCCCCATCTTTTTGGCGTTCCCTAAATCTTCGATAAAAGTAATAATGTGAACTGTGTGTTATGTCTGAAGACAGTGGTAATTACGGAGGCTGGTTGGAATGGGCCCATGGGGCAATAAAATCGGTATCCCCCCTCCTCTCATGCTTTTTGGTGGGTGTTTCTTGACCTCAGCGACAGGAATGGGGTGTAAAAAGTGGCGCTCTGTAAGGCTTCATAAGTTTGCTGAGGTGCGGCGGTCTCACACAGAAGGCGCTCACCAAGCTGCTCCTGGAACTGCAGGAAGGCGAACGTTCCTGGGGCTTCTTGTAAATTACGGATTACAGGTAGCGGTCTGAATTACGACAGGTTCACACGGCCGTATGTGGAATCCGCTTGTGGAGGCCCGCAGCGGATCTCATCTGTGAGCCCGGCCCTGCGTACGGCCACGTAATGTACTGCGCATAACTGCCTGCTCACACGGGCGATCATGCGCAGTACACCTTTTTTTTGTTTGCATTTCCCGCACCGTCGCTTAGCGATGGCGCGGGTACCCACAACCCGTATACAACGTAGTTGCGTATGGGCTGCGGGTATATCCGCGACCATGGAGCACAATAGGCTCTATCTTTTTCGGATATCCACGGTAAAATAGAACCTGCTGCGTTCTGTTTTCTCTGTGTGATTATCTAATTCCAACCCGCTAATGCCATTGCGATGCGTTTTTGTTCTCTGATAACTCGCTTTTTTATGGTCTTGCCTTGTCCAAACTTCCTCCGCACTGCTGACGTACTGCTGTTTCCTTATAAAAGCCCGCCCTTCCCATTAGTCACTATTCCACACAGAAAACATAGCACCATTGCATCGCATTCTCGCACGCGTTATGCGTTTTGTGCTGCAATATTACTGCACTCCATTGACTTACATGGGCAAGAAGAAAATAGCGCATCGCAAAGAAATAGGACCATAGCATGCAAGAAAAAAACGCAAGCTTGCAGACGTGAAAACATCGCAAATGAGCACAGCTACATGAGACTCAATGCATTTCAATGTCATACAAAAAAACAGCCTCACAACATTGCAAAAGTGCTATCACAAGTAAGTGTGAGCCCTAAGTTTTTTAAAAAACTTTTACGTGATCGCTATTATCCATTGGATAACGGCGATCACGTGACTGGGGAGCGCTCACCACGGCCCTCCGTCACTGCTCCAGGCTCTCGGCTACCTTTAGTAGCCAGGAGCAAGGAGATTTTAAATTTCCTGGGCGCATCTGCGCTTGTGTTCGCCATTTTGCCAACAGGCACATGTGCCAAAGCTGGAGAAAGGTCAGCGGATAAGGATCCCATCGGGGGACATCGCCGGAGGCCTTGGATAAGTAATTTAATCTCCCATCACGGATCGGATACATGACGGGAGGTGAAACTTTAGCTTTTTTTATTTGTAGATGATCGCCGTTATCCATTGAATAACGGTGATCACGTGACCAGAAACCGTGTACCATAGCCCCCCGTGAAATCTCCAGGCCCTCGACTACGTTAAGTAGCCAGGAGCGGGGAGATTTTAAATTATCCCGGCAATCCGTGGCTTTTGCGCATGTGTCCACCATTTTGGCAGTGGGCACATACGCAGAAGCCAAGGTAAGGTTCGCAAATAAATCCGGGGTCCTTAGGTATGCAATTTCATCTCCCCTCACAAAAATGATCAGTAAGGAAAGATAAAACTTAAACTTTTTTTTTTACTTTACATGATCGCCATTGGATAACGGTGATCATGTGACTGGGAACCGCATACTCATACTAGCCTTACAGGGCTGGCAGCATGCGCTCGTTTAGATCCTGAGGATAGGTCATCAGTAGTATTTACCACGGAAAACCCCTTTAATTCTCATTACTCGATTGTGCGCTTGCATTTAGCGTGAGCAAAAAAACTGCAGCATTTGGACACCAAAGCCCCCATAGAAGTCTATGAGCACTCGGTACCTGCGCAATATACAAAAAAAAAAAAAACATCCAGAGCTCATCAGGCTAAATAGCCTTTAAAATCACAATGCGGGTGTGTCCTGCGCCCATGTAAAATGGCCCAGCAAGCGCAAAAGTACAGTAATATGCAGAAAAATGTGCAGTTCACGGAACTTACGTGAGGGTTTATTGTGCATATGCTTATGTGAGGCTGCCCTTATTGGTAGGTTCAGAAGACTAAAGGCCCATTTACACTGAAAGATAATTGCTCAAACGACAGTTTGAGGGACAGTTTTGAGCAATCATCTTTACATAACTCTAAGTAGCTAATTAGCTACTTAAGAGTTAATGCAGGCGGAGCGGGATACCTCCGCAATAGCTCCGAGAACAAAGCAGCTGTTTTGTATATGCAAACAGCTGCATTGTTCTCGGAGATTTCAGCTGGTGTCCTGCTGAGAACTGCCAGCGGGATACCAGCTGAAAGATTATTCTTTCAGCGCCGCCTGCTGAGAAAAACAGCGTGCAGCGCTGATAAGAGTCATTGGTAATTTCTAGCTTGCAGAAAACACCGTTGGATCACTGGCTTCTTCGCTCAATTTAGTTTATTTGAATGAATTTTGAGTGGTAATTGTGTAAATTGCCCTTAATGTGCCTGGGGACTTTATGTCAGTGTCTGCCTTACCATCCACACTGGGGTTCTTCATTGTCCTCACCTAGTTTGTGTAAAGGGAAGGGGTTGTAGCATGATTATGCCTTGTAAGGAGCTTTATTAAATATACGAGGGTGAGTCAAAAATTATCCGCACTATAGCTGTAGAGTTTGTTTTAATCAACTTTCAGAAAAAAACCAAATTCATTATTTTTCAACATAATTTTTCTGCTTTTCAAGACACTTTGTCCATCTGTCAACAAGCTTTCATGTTCCCTCATTAAAAAATGTTTTAGGCTGAGCTGCAAGACGCAAATGCATCACTGTCTTCACTGCTTCCTCAGATGTGAATCTTCGTCCTTTTAGAGCTTCTTTCAGGGGAGCAAACAGGTAATAGTCCGTTAGGGAAAGATCCGCACTATAATAAGGATGCTTTAACACCTCAAGACAAAGTTTTTGGAGAGTGTTAACAGTATGGGCGGACATTGTGCGGATGTGTATTGTCATGCCACAACACCCTTGGATAGCAGTGCTCTGCGTTTTGTTTGAATTTTAGGCTTGAGCTCTTCAGTGAGCATCTCAATGTAATGACAACTGTTGATTGTTGAACCTTTTTCCTGATAATGTTCCAATACTGGCTCTTGAGAATACCAGAAAACTGTAAACCTCAGTTGTCAAGCTGATGGTTGACTTTTCAGCTTTTTCTTGGTCGGCGATTGAGGATGTTTCCATTCCATGTTCTGTCCTTTATTCTCAGGTTCAAAAAACTAATCACTGCATGCTGCTCTTCTTTCATGCAAATCACAAGTGGGGCAGCCATTTTTTCTTGTACTGTGGTCACAAATTAACTGATGTAACTCATTCAAACCTGCACAGCAGTGACTGGGGAGACAGCGACCTACAAGGGAAAGCATTGATAAGATATTGCGGCCAACAGACGTTTTAAAATAACTGGTGGGAAAATAAGTTTTGACCCCACCTTGTAAATAACCATGGCAGACAGGCCGGAGCCAAAACTCCTTGCAGAATGTGGAAGGAGAGATGGGACCTCATGGACCTAACTTCAGCTCTTGTTTATGGACACTCCAGAAAATGCTGGATGGACAAAAAGGGTAGTTGGGATTGTTTTTTTTTCTGCACATGCCCACCAGCCCATAGATTGTTTAGCAAGAAGAGTTATTTGGAGAAAAACAAAAGACGTCTGGTTCAGCATTTTAGTCAGAGTTAATGTGCCATTTTGAAAAGTTTGAGGATGTGATGCTGCTTCCAAATCCTGGACCTATGGGTAAATCACCAGGAACACAGGATCTTTTGCCATGAGGACGGTATGATGGACACTTGGTCAGAGAACTGTCTTGAGGCCATCTCCCATGATGTCGTAACTGGAGAAGAGGATCTTCTGCCATGAGGAAGGTGTGATGGACACTTGGTCAGGGAGCTGCCTTCAGGCCTTCTGTTATATTGTAACTAGAAGAGAATCTACTACCATGAGGAAGGTGCAATGGACATTTGGTCAGGGAGCTGTGCTGAAGCCATCTCCTATGATGTCGTAACTGGAGAAGAGGATCTTCTGCCATGAGGAAGGTGTGATGGACACTTGGTTAGGGAGCTGTGCTGAGGCCATTTTCTGTGATGGTGCAACTGTAGAAGAGGATCTTCTACAATAAGCAAGATTTGATAGACATTTGGTCAGGGAACTGTGTTGAGGCCATCTATGATGTTGCAACTGTAGAAGAGGATCGTCTGCCATAAGGAAGATGTAATAGAGTCTTGGCCAGGGAGCTGTCTTGAGGCCATCTCCTGTGATATTGTAACTGGAGAAGAGGATCTTCTGCCATGAGCAAGGTATGATGGACACTTGGTTAGTGAGCTGCCCTGAGGCCATTCCCCTGTGATGATGTAACAAGAGGACAAGGACACTTGAGGTTGGCTTGGGGGCTCCCGTATTTTGGCTAAAATAGTTATCTGTATTTATCGGTTTTTTTGCAGCAAGTAGTCTGGCTTTAAATACTGATGGAGCTCAGGGTGGCAGTGCCAATGTGGTCCACTTTTGAGGTACAGGGCAACCCATGCAGCTGGATCTCATGTAGAGTCCTAAATAGGTTGCATGCCTGCATGATGCACCACACGGATCAATTGGTCTGACACCCTTTATATGCCTTATCTATGAGCAAGTATAATACTAGGCAACCACTCCCCTCAATATGTGTTAGGTGTGTGAATGGTTGTTCATCAGTATATTGCATCTGTCTGCATGCTGAGGGATGTGATTCTATACCTGCCCTTGTATTTTGCATCAGTAAGTATGGCCACTGGCAGTGAATTTTTTCAAATTTTTTTCATTGATATATGGCTTTCTGTGATTTGTTTGTAGTTTTCTTATTTGCTGCTAAAGCCAAACCCATGAAGAGAACCATTCTCCATATGCTCTGAGGCCATATAGCTGAGACTCTCTCTGTAGAGAACCACTAATAAAGAGCATTCTCTGCATCCCATACTACTTGTCAACTTTCCTGAATTTGCCAAGATCGTCCCTATTTATTAAGGGCAACCCTGGCAAAAATTTGTCACAGGCAATGTCCCTCAAAGTTGTTTTAAAAAAAAAAGTCAAATTGGCCTTTACCTATTGGACTATTTCAACAGGTAACAGCTGGTATTGATTAGTTACTCCTCTCTCCTCGTCCCTGGCTATTCTTCATGAGCTCCAGGCATCACCACACATGACACTCCGATGCTCCTGCAGCCCTAGCCACTGTCTCTATACCTTGCCATGCAGCCATGTGTGAGTTGGCTACGGAATGGTAGAGTAGCGTTTTGGCAGCAACAGCTAGGTTTTCTCCATGAAGAAAGGTTTCCAGGGAAAATTTGGCATATTGATATATCCTTCTTGTTTTGTATCACAGGAAAGTGTCTTGTCGCTGCCCTTTACCACGATACCCACCCTCCCCCAGACTGTATAATGCCATAAGCTGATGTCAGTGAGATGCCCACCTGAAGGTCGTTGTCCTCACCTGTACTGCAGAACAACCTCTGTCTCCACCATTAAACAGAATATAGCAGACCCTCAACATGCAATGTTAATTGGTTCTGGGTTGACCACTGCCTGTTGAAATCATTACTCTAGGGAAAACTTGGTAATTGATTCCGAAGACTCTAATGTGTGAACCAAAAGTAATACAAAAAAGAAAATTAAGCAGATAAATAACACTAATATAAAGGTCAGAAGGAGCTGCTGGAAGCTGTAGATCACTTTCTATGTGAGGACAGAATATGGTCTTGTACAGAACACACAGTGTAGTAGAAAATCGCATGAAGCCGCCCTCATCTGGTCTTCAAATGATCAGCTCATCCTGGCACATGTGAAGGACAGTACAGGACATGTAGGACCGCACTAGGCAGCCAATCAGTGCAGGCACTTCAGTAATTACAGGTTTTTATCAGTGAAATGCCCATGCTGATTGGCTAGATTTTCCTATAAAGTGTATGTGCCGTAGATGCGGACTGTCTGTTACATTGTATGCTGCATCTGGTTTCAAGTTACAATGGCTGAGGAAAGTAAATTATACAACCTGATTAGCCGAATCATCAGATTTGCTAGCCAATAAAACACTAGGGGTGAATCCATTTGTAATTTGCCAAATGGTAATTGCAAACATGTTGAAATAGCTTACCAAGGGACTTAGATACCTACACAATTGTCTAAGATATCCACATAGGGGACTTAGATACCTTCATAAGGAGCTTGGCTATATTATCTGAGATCACAGTTGTGAACAATCTCATCCCACCGCACTGTCCTCACTGTAAGGTTCTCATAATGAGGACAATATATAGGGAATCATTTTAATAAAGTATATTCTGACAAACCCCGCTTGTAACAAGTTCCGCCCTGATAAACTACTTACTCACTCCCTGTTGAAGGCTGAATTGCCCCTAGAACAATTTTTCCAATATTGGCAACTAGGCCAATTGTATTGTCACCCATTTATTTGAATGGTAGACATATAAAACTAACCTTTTCCTGCCTATGGCAAGTTGACAAATACATTAAGTCAGAGAACTGCTTTAAGTCTTGTAAGTTGTGAGGCAGGGCCCTCTATGGATCGGAAGCACATCAATGAGCCATGGATGCCCATAAAGCTGTCCCGGCTGGCTGGTTGTCTTAACCTGGACAACGTTTGGTTGGCCCTAACCACTGCATATCTGAAACACACCACAAGAGCTGTCATTTTGAAAATGCTTTGAACCAGTCAGGTAACCATCACAATTTGGCTCTTCTGAAGGTCACTTCGACCCTTACACTTGTCATATATCCTGCCTCCAATAGATCAACTTCAAGAACTGACTGTTTACTTGCTGCCTAATATGTCTCACCCCTAGACAAGTGCCATTATCACGGTAATCAATGTTATTCTCCTCACCTGTCGGTGGTTTTAATGCTAGATTCCAGGACTCAAATGTTACAAATTCTCTGGACATGCATGACTGTCCACTCCCATCAGAAATTAGCGGAGCACCCCAGCCATGATGGAGCATGAACTGAAACAGGGATGTTTTAAATTAGCGTTTATCACCTATCCATAGGATAGGTTCCCCATCGATCCTGAGAACAGGGGTCCCGTGTCTCCCTCTCCTCATCACCGTGGGAAGCTTATCCCACCCACAGTGACATCAGTCTGAATAGAGCAATGGACGTGCCTGTGCAGCCACCGATACATTCATTTCAGGAGCTGACGGAAATAATTGAGCGCTTGTACCCGGCTGTCTCCAGCAGTCCCATTGAAAATGAAGGGAGTAGCACCACGTATGAGCAACCATCACTGCATTCAATGTCCTCACTGTGAGGGAAGCAGTAAGACCACAGTGAGGAGGAGGAGGGGGGGGGGGCACAGCACCCCCGTCCTTGGGATCAGACTTTTATCAACTATCTTCCAGTTTTAGGTTCCCCATGATGAGTAATATTCTCACTATGGTGCTGGACCGCTGCTTTGGCACCATGGAATCTGACAGGTGGTATCAGAAGGCCGGGTGACATCCCAGAAACTTGTCACTTGGGTTCCTAATTAGAGGCCTCAAGGCAGATTTACAAGACATCATCGGTGACATCCCTATCCAACCTCCTATTGGCTGTAGTAAGTATGGGGGTAAACAACCCATATGACCAGTGTAAACAAGAGACAGAAGCAGTGGTGGATGAGCAGTTCACAATGGGAGGTGAGTATGTATGTTTGTGCTTTCAATATCGGTTCATCCCTCCCATTACGACCAATGATTTTTATTGGGAAAACCCCTTTAAAATACAGGGGTATTTTAAATAATATAAATAATACAAAATAATAATATAAATATTCATGTTTTAGAGAAATAAAGTTTAAGAAATAAAGTGTATTTTATGCATACTAGATTGACTCAATGTTTGCTAAGCGAACATAAAATGTTTGGGAGAATGGTTGTAAATGTTTTAAGAACTATCAAGCCAAGGATTCAGCTTGAACTGTTCGCCCTCCACGACTTGGTCTTCCACGTTTTGGGGATATGGCAACAGTCAATTAGTGTATATCACATGTCGGTATATTACACCACTTAGTATAGTATATGTTACTGTGGAGCCTCCAGTATATTCGGTGTATCCTGTGGTAATATCTTGTATCTCTGGTATACTCTAGAGATTGGATCTACTACAGAGAGAAAATAGTCATTGAGCTATATACCCGTGGGTAGCTTTGTCCTGAGCCTAGAGTTGTTAAGCATTTTTATAAATGATTTGGAAGAAGGAATTGAGGGGAAACTGATCAAATTTAGAGAAGACACAAAGCTAGGAGTGATAGCTAACACTAGAGAAGAGAGAGAGGATTCAAAAACATATAGAAAAGCTTCAACAGTGGGTGGCAACTAACAGAATAGTATTTAACAAGGAGAAATGCAAAGTCCTACATCTGGGCAAGAGAAATGAAAAAAAAAGCACATACCGAATGGGAGGAATTGGTATACTAATAGATCATAGACTGAACATGAGTCAACAGTGTGATGCAGCAGCAAAAAAGGCAAACACAATTCTGGGATGTATTAAGAGAAGCATAGAGTCTAGATCACGTGAGGTCATTATCCCCTCTACTCTTCCTTAGTCAGACTTCATCTGGAATACTGTGTCCAGTTCTGGGCACCCCGAATTAAAAAATACATAGACAAACTGAAGCAAGTTCAGAGAATAGTTACCAAGATGGTGAGCGGTCTGCAAATTATGTCCTATGAAGAACAGTTAAAGGATCTGGGAATGTTTCGCTTGCAAAAAAAAAAGGCTGAAAGGAGACTTAATAGCGGTCTACAAATATCTGAAGGGCTGTCACAGTCTAGATGGATGCACTTGTAAAAGTGCGATTCTGGATGTGAATACAATGTGTTTTTGTTTAAAAAGTGCGTAGCCTGGCATCTAAGTTATTGCAATTTTCATGTGGGTGAAACAAATCACAAGCGCTTCCAATAGTTTTCAATGGTAAAAGTTGCATTACACTCGCATACAATGCGATCTTTTTATTGATTTTAATGGGCAATTCGTTATGAGAAATCTCCCAAAAATATGACATGCAGCAGTCTTGCAGCATTGCTGTGAAAGGTAAATGATGATAATGATTATCCGCTTAGTCGAGGCCTACTTTTGGTCACTTTATGGATCATCATTCTCCATGCTTTCCTATCCTTGACCTCTTCTTTCAGTTCTTCCATGTTTGTATCCGCCTTGATTGCGTCCAGCCAGCGTGCTCTTTGGCGTCCTCTTCTTCATGACCCACTAACTGGTCAGAGCATCAATGTTGTTCCCAGAGAATTGGCTTGCTTGATATGTCCAAAGTATGAGAGCCGCTGTTTGGCGATTTTTGTCTTCTAGTGATATTTTTGGTTTGATACGTTCTAGGACCATCTTGTTGGTGACCATCGTCATCCATGATATAAGCAGCATCCGTCTCCAGCACCATAGTTCGAAAACAACGGTTTTCCTTCTATCTACCTTCTTGAGCGTCCAACTTTCGCATGCGTATATGGAGATCGGAAACACGATTGCATTTATCATTCGGATCTTTGTAGTAATGCTAATATCTTTGCTCTTCCCCATCCTCGGCATTCCTTGTGCTATGGCCAAGTGCAATTCTTCTTTTGATGTCTGGTTCTGATTTTCCATTGATGTAAATAGCTGATGTCAATAAGACCATTAAATGTGTTATTAACATGCGCAAGTTATGAGTTTCACATGCGAGTTCCATCTGATAGTGATATGGACATAACTCGCACTTGCGAGCACTTGAAATTTTGTCACCTTTTTCAACATTGTAAATACATAAATGCGAAGCAAACGTTTGTAAAGCAAAAACGCATTGTGCTCGCATCCAGAAGCGCACTTTTACAAGCACATTATCGATCCAAGTGTGAACGCACCCTTAGAGAATCAGAAAGACAAGACTCCAGTGGGCAAAAGAGCACAAAAATTGGATCACTGAGCAGCGGAAAAACAACCCCTGCTCAGATGAATCCAGGTTTCTGTTGCACCAGGCTGATGGGAGTTCAGAATTTGGCACAAGCAGCATGAATTGATGAACCCTTCCCATCAACTGTTTAGTACACGTCAGTACATCTATCTAAGGCCTCGTTCACACGAGCGTGATTTTAGCACAGCATAGGCACGTGAAAAGATCGCAGCTAACTGCTTAAAATATAGCGTGAATGGGCAATTTCCAGCTATTAAGTCTTGAACTTAATTAGCAGTGGGTTTGTCCATTCACACAATCAGGAGGTGCGTAGTACATGTTATCAAGCTCCCATATGAGTCTATGGAAACTCCTGCACATCCTGCACCAAAGATAGGTCAGGTCCTATCTTTTCTCGCAGCACGCACCTTAGATGCATTCATTGTAGCCACGTGTGTTCTATCTTTGGAAGGTGTGACTATTTTGCGCGTCTGAAATTCCTTCATCTGAACGCTTCCATAGGAAACACTTGGTTCTATTAGACACGATTAGAGATGAGCGAGCGTACTTGGCCACGCCCCTTTTTCGCCCGAGTACCGCGATTTTCGAGTACTTCCGTACTCGGGCGAAAAGATTCGGGGGGCGCCGTGGGTGAGTGGGGGGTTGCAGCGGGGAGTGGGGGGAGAGAGGGCTCCCCCCTGTTCCCCACTGCTACCCCCCGCGCCGTCACGCCTCCCCCCGGCACCCCCCGAATCTTTTCACCCGAGTACTGAAGTACTCGAAAATCGCAGTGCTCGATCGAGTAATTACTCAAAACGAGTACGCTCGCTCATCTCTAGACGCGATCTTTTCATGCTCCTATTCTGCGCTAAAATCATGTTGTGTGAAGGAGGCCTAGTTTGCAGCAACTAGAAGAAGCTTCCTGTACGCTTGGGCCAATATTCCTGCAGAATGATGTCAACACCTAGTGGAATCCATACTATGATGAATTGCCGTGGTTGGGTCAGATAAGATCTAATGGTCTACTAGATCAGTGCCTCTAATAAAGCATCCATTCAGTAAAGGTGGAAGAGCGCTTTGAACCTGTTTATTATGCATTATTATGGAACGTAGTTGCGCATGCACAGGTTTTTGTTTTCTTCTCGGTCCTGCCCTATCTTCCCCGCACGTAGTTTAATACTACATGCCGGAAAGATAGTGCAAATCCTATCCTTTCTCGCCCGTACAATTATCAGGCAGGGATCCTGATAGTGAAAATGAAATCAACGGTTTTGTTTTGTCCCATTATGCGGCCGTGATCATCACACCCACATAACTGGCCAGAAATACGACGTGAAGAAGCCCTCAAAAATATGAAAACACAATCAGAACTCCGGTATAACCAACTGGATGCCATAATAGCGGGGAAACAATCGGACAATAAAAACATGCAACGTCACTCCTTACTTCAGAGTCTATGACGGCAGAGCCCCGTGTGATCCAAGGTCGGTGGTGGCGTTGTATCGCTGCCATGATGCTTGAAATCTACATGAGCAGTGAAAATGCGTGAGTTAATTGATGCCACTTTCTCCGGCAAACCCGGTGTCTGCGTTCAGTTTCCATATCGAGATGTTTTTGTGCCGCCACTCAGCAGTTGCTAAGAGACATATCTGATGTGTCTTCTACGACGGCTTCTACGATGGCTTTCCTAGTTTCATACACTATTGCTATGGCTACAAAAAATTCTAGAGATGCTGCAATAGGTACACATGAGATCTTAGGGAGTAACCTGGGGAGAACAGATCGGGACCCCCATCAAGGACCGGTCACTGAGGGGAATGTTGTACAATTTCATGAAATGTGAATGAAAGGAACTTATTGTAAATTTTATTCATACAGTTTGAGGAGGAATAACAGAGGGATGGCATATCTGGGAGCTCCACGGCCACTGTCACACGTCTTCAGAAAAGTCGCGTTCGAAATCGCAACATTTTATTGTGATTCCAAGCTGCGTTTTTTAACACATTGTTCAGCGTCTGACAGCATTTTTTAACGCAACCCATCATTGTGATGGGTGATGAGGTGCGTTAAAAAGCACTAAAACGCAGAAAATAGAGCAGACAGCACTCGGAAAACACGGCGTTCAAGCGCAAGTCTGCAAAGCCCCATTCAGATCAATGGAGGCATTGTAGCGCGATAAGAGTGGTGTTTGAAACGCCGCGGTAAAAAGTGGGCTATGTGAGAGTGGGTTTAGACCTGTTTCACACGGGCTACAAAGTCGCACAATTTTGTAGCGATGCGACATCGCTACAAAACGCATGTATGTGAAGCCCATGGTTTCCTATGGGGTCTTTCACGCTACAAAAAAATCGCTGAGCCGACCTGTGTGAAAGCACCTTTAGGATTAGAGATGAGCGAACGTACTCGTAATGAGTACTTACGCACCCGAGTACCGCCATTTTCAAGTACTTCAGTACTCGGGCGTAAAGATTCGGGGGGCGGGGAGAGGCGCGGCGGTGCGGGGGGGAGCAGCGGGGAACAGGGGGGAGCCCTCTCTCTCTCCCTCTCCCCCCCACTCCCCACTGCTACCCCCCATGCCGCCACGGCGCCCCCCGAATCTTTACGCGCGAGTACCGCTGTACTCGAAAATGGCGGTGCTCGGGTGCGTAAGTACTCGTAACGAGTACGTTCGCTCATCTCTATTTAGGATACATTTTCAAGGGCGAGTGTGATATTGGGCCGAGAAACTCAAATTTTCACAGCAATGCGAAGCATTTTTTATTAGAAACCACGTCACTTCTATGAAATTGCGATCTTCACGCCCGTGTTTCACATATGTTATAAGATCATAAATGTTTACCATTGGCTTCAAAGGAAAACATCACATCAGACTCAAAAGACAATGGGCGATATTGGAAGAAGATAGAATATGCTGCGATCATTTTCCTACATAGCATTCCATCGCAGTGTCATGCAGGTAAAAATCGCTCACGTGTATGAACCCCTTCAAAAGAATGGGGTTCATATCTGTGCAAGATTTGTGCGTCTCGCAATGTTTTTGTCGCCTGCGTGAAACCGGTCTAAAAGAACATATACATTTGCAAATATTTTTACAAAAAAGTGTACTTTTCTATGAAGAAGAAAAGGAGAGTCTTGGAAAATTAAAGGAGTTACCAGACAACATTTTCGCTGTAGAGCCCACTGAGATAAAGTAAGATAAGGAGCCATACTTCCCTGTCCTCTGCTGCCGGGATCTAGTGTTGCAGCCCCGTCGTCGTCCTGTGTGAGCGCTGATGCCGGAAGAACGAGTGGTGATGCTGCAACCACTGATTAGCTGAAGCAGTCAGGTGACATCTGGTGACATCATCTGCCACAACAATCACTGGGATCACAACAAGGCTGCAGCACTGGATTGCAACAGAGGACGGGTGAGCGCAGCTCCTTTTCTCATTTTAGTGTAGTGGCCCAGTACATGCTTTCCTGGCCCCCTCCATATTGTCATGCATGTCATGTCTGGTCTTGATGCTTTGTGCAAAAGTGTATTATCATTCTGTTATCTGTATTGCACAGCTGCAGCGTGCGATGGGTTAAAGGGGTTGTCCCGCGGCAGCAAGTGGGTCTATACACTTCTGTATGGCCATATTAATGCACTTTGTAATGTACATTGTGCATTAATTATGAGCCATACAGAAGTTATAAAAAGTTTTTCACTTACCTGTTCCGTTGCTGGCGTCCTCGTCTCCATGGTGCCGTCTAATTTTCGCCGTCTAATGGCCAAATTAGACGCGCTTGCGCAGTCCGGGTCTTCTTCTCAATGGGGCTCCGTGTAGCTCCGTGTAGCTCCGCCCCGTCACGTGCCGATTCCAGCCAATCAGGAGGCTGGAATCGGCAATGGACCGCACAGAAGAGCTGCGGTCCACAGAGGGAGAAGACCCCGGCGGCCATCTTCAACCGGTAAGTAAGAAGTCACCGGAGCGCGGGGATTCAGGTGAGCGCTGTGCTGTTTTTTTTTAAAGTCCCTGCATCGGGGTTGTCTCGCGCCGAATGGGGGGGGGGGGTGTTTGAAAAAAAAAAAAAACGTTTTGGCGCGGGACAACCCCTTTAATGTCTGCAAAGTGTGAGCTGACTGTCTGGAAAATGTAACAATTATGTTCTGTCATGTGGTATGAGTGAAGGTATGTGAGTTCTTGAGAGCAGGAAAAGGTCTTCCATCTTGGGTTCCATCAGGCTTCCACCTAAAGTACAGAGGTACATGGGGGCACCATCAGCCCCTGTGTGCTGAAGATGGAAGAGGAGGAGAGGTTTCCCGGAGTGCTTGTCTTTGTGATGGGGATGAAGTGAGCGCCCAAAAGAGAGAGAGTGAGCAATCAGTGACTGAGACTTTCTCAAGGACCTGTGCAGAGGTACTCTTTCTTCTTCTTCGACTGTTCACACCCAAGCGTCCTGAAGTCTGGGACCGCTGCGTGGAGGTACACGTTTACAGTTATCACACACGCAGGCGTCCTGAAGGCTAGAAACGCTGTGTGGAGGTACTCATCGTCAAGTCTGTCTGTATAGATATATATCTAATTTTGCCTGCACTTGGAATACTGTTGATTTTTGCCTTATACCATTTGAAGTTATTATTCAGTAAAGTTATTCCAGGCCCTGACCGTTTCCGGGGACCTGAGGTACTATACTACTGTCTGTGGCTCAGTTATTTCCCCGCCGATGTTCATGCCGGTGGGTACCGGAATGGTGGCGTCACCCGTGACAATCCCTTCACCTGTCCTAAGTCTCCGGAAGAGGCTTAGTGCTGCCCTGGCCTTGGCTGCACGCGTCCTTCTGGGAGGGAGCGTGGTAGGTGCCGCTGTGACAAGCCAGCATCTTGCCCTCCCAGCTCCTCAGCGCATGCCATGTGTCCGGGGTCACCTTACAGGATGCTGCATTAGCACAGTGGGCATTATATGCGGAAATGTTGCTTGGTAACCAGACAACCCCTAGAAAGTTGTTTGTCGTCTAGTTTGTTGAGCTTCCTCTGTGTGCTTTGCAACGTGCGTTTTTCATGCCAATATGAGGCGCTTATTGTTGAAAAATGCCTCACATCAATTCGGTGGAATTGCGATCCTCAAGCACGTGTTTCACGTGCGTCAGAGGATCACAAGGGTTTCCCATTGAGGGCTGTGTTCTTACACAGTCCATAGATTCTCACAGGCTCACTCTCTTCCTCGATCAGATGACCAGTTTTCCATCAGTGACAACTCTGGTCTTGCTACCGTGTTTCCCTGCAAAATAAGACCTACCCCCAAAATAAGCCCTACCCTGATTTTAGGTAGGAGCTTGAATTATAAGTTCTACCCTGAAAATAAGCCCTAGCTACACTACATGAAAAAAGCAATACTTACCTAGCAGGCGTCTTCTGGCTCCCTCCCTCTGGTCACCAGTCTCTGCACTTTCCTTGTAGTTCTCATTAAATTCTCATTGGTTCATCAAGCGCCACGGCTCAGCCTATCACTGCACAGCACCAATCAGAGCAATTGCTTGCTGGAGGCAAAACCCAATACAAACCCCATTACCAGCAAGCAATCTTCTGTCAGCACTGAGAACTGCAAGGAAGGTGCCGTAACTGCAGAGACCAGTTGGAGGGACCCGGACGGCGCCTGCTAGGTAAGTATGATAAGACATCCCCTGAAAATAAGACCCCGTGCCTGTTTTAGGGTAAAAGTTAATATTAGACAGGGTCTTATTTTTGGGGAAACACAGTATTTGATTCTACTCTGGAACTAACAAGTTGCAAGCCATATTCATTTATATTACATGTGAGAACAGGATACCAATAGTGCAGTCAGAGCTACCTGTGTCATAGCCAGAGCTGACATCAAGCCCTAGCCTTGCACAGCACATCCCATCCATGTCTGTGCCTTGTCATAAGTATGTGTGTATATATATATATATATATATATATATATATATGTTCATGCCCCTTCGGATCTATTTAATTCTGGCTGAGGAAGGACCCTGAGAGGTTTGAAAGCTCGCTATAACATCATGTATTTTTGTTAGCAATTTGAAGGTATCATATCTACAAGATTACTTGGTTTCTCTTACTGAGAACAATCACATTTAGCACAGAAGACATCACACATGACCTAATCATACTGATCTTTAATACTGTTGTGTAATACTGCTGGCCACCACTAGATGTCTGGATTTATCTAGGCTGCAGCAGTATCAGTCCTTGCAAGAAGATAAGCAGATACTAATGAATACAAATGCTTATTAAAAGATGCAAGATTATTAGAAAAAGAATATTTTATTATCGCCTTAGCTAATTAGCAAATGCTGCACTAAATGACTAGCACAGATAATAAGATTAACAGTGATACAAGATACAGCGGATCATCTATGAAGACGTCTCTGAAAGAGCTGGTTTGGTTCACAGATTTTCTCTTTTTCTATAAAAATAAATAAGAACATTGTATATTTTTTGCACGTTATCATACAGGGGGATTTAAAAGTCAGGGCCACCAGGAATGTCTTCTGAACTAAGAGACGCAAGGAGGAAACTTTATAGAATACTTAAATGAGCGGAGGAAAACATTTGGACACTATGGTGGTGGCAACCATCTTGGCTTCAGCCCAAGAGACTTCAAAGGAAAGGGGTTTATTGAATACAAGGGTAGAATTTCCCTAGAAATTGATTTATGCTGTAATTTTTGATATCTGCAACCATATTTGAGTCATACTAATGTCATGTTGAGCACTAATAAAGTTGTTATGTAGAATTATGTGGTATGGAAAACACTCATCACATGTCCTTTCAGGTAACAGAAGATGCCGTTAACAATCCGGGACAGAATTGAGATCTGCCGTGGAACAGAAGTTCATGTGAGGTGGCCAAGGCTTACAATCAAGAACACCCAGGTAGACACCAAGTGAGTGCATGAACTGTCAGGAAACAGGTTCAGAAGTTCAGGAAAACTGGTAGTGTCCAATACAAACTGAAATGTGACTGTTCTCAGTAAGCGAAACCAAGTAATCTTGTAGATCTGATACCTTTTAATGGCTAACAAAAATACATGAGGTTAGAGCAAGCTTTCAAACCTATAATAGAGGTCTTCCTCAGCCCTAATGGAATAGACCTGAAGACGCATACACACACACATAAACCAGGAGTGGAGCAGGAACGAGATAAAAAGCCAGTTCCTACCAAGGAGAGGCGGAGAGTGTCTGGCTGAGGAGGCCAGGAAGATAGCTTAGTGGAGCTGTAGGGCTGTTAGCCCAGAGTGTGTGGCTGAGAAGGCCAGCGGTGGACAGGGAGACACCCCTCACCTCAACACCTAGGAGAGGTGTATGTCTGGGAGGACCAGACTTCAGCTAAGGCTGTGTTGCGACCAGACTGGGAGCTACATGGTTACAGCAGGATCCCTGAAGTACGCATGCCTTGGACTAGGGTCTGAAGAGACCGAAGGCTAAAAGACCAGCTGCGCCCTGGACACCCACAGGCCTGTGCGAACCTATGGACTTGTATTGCTGCCTCAGCTGAGAATGTACTTGCTTTGCCTATGGACTGTGAAGGTTTAAAGCTATCAGAGACTTTGTTGTTTCAAGTATTGATTATTGCCCTGGAGACCCAGTCATCTTTGCTTCGGTTAAAGATGGCTGCTGGACCCTGGCAGCCTGTGTGACCGGCTGGACATAGAAGCCACGCTGTGCGCCGCACCTGCTAAGTGCGACCGGATCAGGCCAGGACGGCCTGATAGCTGGATTATTAGACTATTATTTGTTTGCCTGAAGTCAAGGTTGGACTGTTTTTGGTTGCTGTTATAAAGAAATAAACGCAGGGCACGCCTGTTTTGGACTGCATCTGCTGGTGTCCCGTCTCTAAATATCGTGAAACCCGCACGCTACCGACGTATGAGAAGGCACAGACATGGTGTGATTAATTTGCACTTAAAACAATATCAGAACAGGATGAATAGAGGAGTAAATACTTAATTAGGGGGTCACTAGGCCTGTATGTTATCTGTGCTACAGATTTCTTATATTCTCCACTCTAGGATGAAGCCTCTTGAGATGTTGATTCCTGTCTTGAGATTGTCAAAGGTGGTTATAAACTTGTACTCTCAAATTATTCTATAACATTGAGATTTGAAGTTGTCTTTTAATATAGTAACCTTCATATGCTGTATGTTGTGTCCGTGACTAGAAAAATGCTCCGCCACAGGTAATTCTGTCTTTCTTTCTTCTGGTTGTCTGGCAGTGTTTCCAATCCCCGGTGTTGACAGTTGTGCTAGCTATTTTAATGAAGAGTCCACAGAAAAGCAGCCGGAGCCTGGCACTGGAGAATGGTGTGAGTAAACCAACTGTTATAAGGGTCCTCAAGACAAGCAACGCCCATACATGCAACCAGTTCTCAGTTTGCAGTTACAAATGTATTTTCAATGTTTCCTATCTTTTATTTCCCTTTGGTGGTTCTCAATGTTTTTCTGCAACTTCTGTTTTAATGCTGAAACTCATTGTGTCCAACAAGTAATCTTATTTCACTGATTTCTTTCTGTAATAGGGATGTTGTTCTTGTTAGATCATTTTTTTTATAATCAAGAAGATAACTAATCATACATAAAGAGCTTTTCCTAATACTATTTCCCATCCTCTAATAAAAAACAGATTTTCCTGATTTGGTATGATAGTAAATAGTAATCTTTAATCCAGAATAAACCAGTTTTCTTTGAAGACATGTCTCCAGACCTTCCACCATGACCTGATGTTTGTATGTCTTCTGGAAATTTTTGAAAGCTACATGACTGTCTGTTGTGTTAATAGAAAGGTCTGATGTGGAGAAGACTTGCGCCGCAATTTATGGATATTATTTTTGGGGTGGTGGGAATCTGATGTGGTGTTTACTGAAAAGATGGAATCCCACACTGAGCACATTATATTCTGAGGATGATATATTGATGACGTTTTGATTTCAGGGATGGTATTGAGGAACTATCTAAAGAATGTTTGTTGACTTTGAAAACCAACAATATTGGTATGCAATTCATGCATGAATTTCACAAATCTGAAATTCACTTTTTGGATCTTACTATTAGTTTTGATGACTTGGGCAGAGTCCAGACACAAATTTATCAGAAGTCAACAGCAACAAACTGTTTAGTATTTTGGAAAAGTTGGCATCCTCCTGCTTTGCATAAGGGAGTTCCAGTAGGTCATGCCAACAAGAAAGCAGAATGTTTGTTTCAACATGAATCATTAGATTTTGGAAGAGAAGTTATCCTATAAAAGGTCAGAAGCTTACAAAAGGGTTAAATCAGAAAATAGAAATAATATATTTTATATTCTAATCTATTGAGAGCGAACTGTAATCGTATGGAAATACATAAATTGATCAGATGTATAGGTATGTTCGACAGCTATTTCAAGTTAAAGTCATGAAGAACTAGTGGACAATTTTACTTGCAGATCTGGACTTAGATGGATGTTTGCTAATCACTTTTTTATCATTTACAGAAGAGGATGTAGCTTAGGAGACATGCTGGTGTACAGTCATTTTAACCCCTTAATGACATGGCCTATTTTGGGCTTAAGGGCGCAACGATTTTTGGCGGATTTCCATCTCCATTTTTCAAAAGCCATAACTTTTTTTATTTTTCCGTTGGTGTGGCCGTATAATGGCTTGTTTTTTGCGTAGCAAACTGTAATTTTTAAACCCTTAATGACGCGGCCCTTTTTTCTTTTTCCATTTTAGTTTTTTCCTCCCCCCTTCAAAAAAATCATAACTCCTTTATTTATCCAATCACATCGCTGTATGAGGGCTTGTTTTTTTGCGGGACGAATTGTATTTTTCAGTGTTGCTATTTAAAGTACCATATAATGTATTGAAAAACTTAAAAAAAATTCTAAGTGGAGTAAAATGAAAAAAAAACACGACATTTCGCCATTTTTAGTGCGTCTTGTTTCTACAGCGCACAAACGGCAACAAAAGCGACATGATAACTTTATTCTATGGGTCGGTACGATTACTACGATACCAAACTTGTATAGGTTTTTTCTTACCATACTACTCTTTTTTTTTCAGACATTTAATTTTTTTCAATTATTTTCTGCCGTCATTTTGTGCGCGCAATAACTTTTTTATTTTTCCGTCGACGTAGTTGAGCAAGGGCTTATTTTTTGCGGGATGTTCTGTAGTTTCTGATAGTACCAATTTGGAGTACATACGACTTTTTGATCGTTTTTTCTGGGAGACAGGGTAACTAAAAAAGTGCATTTCTGGCGTTCTTTTTTTTTTTTTCGGACGACGTTCACCGTGCGGGAAAAATAATGCACTACTTTGATAGATCAGTGTTTTACGGACGTGGTGATACCAAATACATATTTTTATTTTATAATTTAGATTTTTTAATAATAGATATGGCAAAAGGGGGGTGATTTAAACTTTTATAACTTTTTTTTTTTTACAATTAAAAAAAACTTTATTGATTTTTTTTAACTTTACTTTGAAGTCCCCCTGGGGGACTTTAACATGCGATGCTTTGATCGCTCCTGCAGTATAACGTAATGCTATAGCATTACGTCATACTGCAATTTAACAGGCAGTCTATCAAGCCACCCCACGGGGATGGCTTGATAGGCAGTCTGGTAAGGCAGCCCTGGGGCCTTTCATTAGGCCCCCGGCTGCCATGACACCTGCACGGCTCCCCCGATCTCACTGCGGCTATTGCCCGCGGGTGTCAGCTGTAACAAACAGCTGACGCCCGCACTGTATGAAGAGAGGTGGCCCTGCAACCTCTCTTCATACATATCCCACCACTACATGACGTACCTATATGTTATGGAGCGGAAAGGGGTTAATGAAAGCTTTTTGTCTTTTACCTTTATATAAATGACATACAAGATTTCTAATCATGATTATATTAGCACACCTTTTGATGTTGGCTTTGAGATTTACTGATAGGACAGCATAATAGATATTATAGATTATCTTTTTCTATAACGCATTTATTTGGCAGACAATGGGAGGATGAAAAGATTGATTTTGTGATACTTACCTATTATATACAGTAGATTATAGAGAAATGAGGAGATGAATTTTGGAATACTTACCCACTTATATAGATTGATGAAGGATTATAAATATTCACCTATGGAGAGATGGGGTGATTAATTTTGCAATACTCATCTGTCTACATTGATTGAAGGAGGACTGTGAATATTAATCTATTCTCATATTTTCACATTATGTGCCCTTCCTCTGTAGGTACTAGGATCTATAAGCTTGTGTAACTCTGTTTGAGGGAGGGTATATATAGTGTCCCAACAGGCCCTGGCACTAACCTGTATGGCACATGGAGACCTGGCACCTTCGCTTATTAGAAGAATGGGTGTAATAGTGAGTTTTCTCTAGTTAGTGCCTCAACTCAGAATAGAGTCTTAGACTAACAAGGGTCTCTTCATGGGAATTACCTATTCATTTATACAAACAGGCATATATTTTTGAATCCAACTTATTCAATATAAATGATCATACAAAGATAATCGTAAATGATACCATACTTTATAAAGCAGTAGTTAAAGTTACAGTCGATGAGTAATAAGTAGTTTCAAATAGTCTTGATTAAATGGTGACTATATACTCGGGTATATGCATATACAGGTGTGCATGGAGTCTCATGCATGACACCTCAGGCATCAGAAGGATGAGGAGTCACGATACAGGGGGCCCTGTAGCTGGTAGCAGATGCAGGATTCCACAGCAGGATGAACAGCACTCCAATGCAGGTCAGGAGACAGAAGAGGGTGAGAAGGACTAGAAGCTTCTGTATCCAACGATCACCATACAGGAAGCCTGATGCTGAAGACAAACCTAACTACGCTGTACTATTCCCTCTTCTCTATCTATTCTATCAATGTGACCGGACCTTTACTCTCCCTATGGGTCGGCAGTCACCTAACCTGACATTGTACCTAAACTGAACACCAGCCCCTGTATATAATTCTATCTAGTATAAGGATGACACTGTTGCTATTACATATCCACATATGATCAACCAGAGCTGCTTAGGAAGTAGCAATCACCAAACAAAAATGCATAGAGCCTAGAGAAATCAAGCAGTAGCAGTAAAGCAGCAGAATTGGTATCACCAGCTCTGCATAGGGAGACTGAAAGTAATTAAACAGTACAGTAGCTGTTTCTTCACTATAGTTTAGATTCAGCCCAACTATATAGATACCATGTTTCCCCAATAAGATCTACCCGGATAATAAGCCCAACCCTGATTTTTATTTTTATTTTTTTTGAGGGGGGGGGGGGGGGGGGGAGTTGCTTCAAATAAAAGCCCCCCCCCTCCCCCCCAAAAAATACTCCCCTCGTAGGTGGCGCCCCAGTCTTCCCCCTCTTGGTGCTCTCCAGGTGCTCTGGCAGTCTTCGGTGTCGTCTTCAGCACTATGGGAACATTCTCTTCTTGGTAACATGGGTTGAATACCATGCCTCCAGCAAGAGAATGCTGTGACTGGCTTAGGACTGTAACCTCAGGCAATTACAGCCGGCGCTTAATGAGCCAATCACAGCCATTCAATGAATGACATCATTGAATGGATCTGATTGCCACATCAAGCTCCAGTTATGATTGGCTGAAGCTATGGTCCTGAGCCAATCACAGCATTCTCTTGCTGGAGGCATGGTATTCAACCCACGTTACCAGGAAGAGAATGCACTTTTAGCGATCAAGATGACAAGGAAGAATGCCAGTGTAGCTGGAGAGCAGCGAGAGGGACAGGGACGCCGCCTGTGAGGTAAGTAGTAAGACACGCCCTGAAAATAAGGCACTGTGCTTCTTTTGGAGCAAAAATTAAAATAAGACAACAGTATCTTATTTTCGGGGAAACACAGCAGTGTGCTGATAGCTGTTACCTACTTGATCCAAGCTAAGGTGAAGCAGCTCTCTGGTATGTAGAGGAAATATCTGACTAGCTGCCCACAGCAGCTCCCCTTTAGATTCTCACGTGCTGTGGAACTCAATGTCTCAACTGTGAAGGCTGGAGGTCTAAAAAATGGCCTAAAAAGACTCCACGATGTCTCTCTCTTGCTTGTCTGTTATAATACAACTTTTACTGTATGGCTTTCAACTTTCACCTAGAAATATGCTAGATTTCACCTTGAATAATCCAGCTGGAGATACTAATTGGATCACCACAAAGTTTCCTGTCTTGTGTCCTTATCCTAAGATATTTCTTGCCAAAACTTACTAACTAGTTTTACAGGATGTATCTCAAGGCTAACATCTTCAAAGAGGAGGACAACTGATAAGAAACTGATATTTATTAAGAAACCACTATGTATGCATATTAATAGTATTTTTAATTGTATTTGGCATAAAGCCACTCGCTTTGTAAAATCCTATTAAAAAAATGAGCGTATGGCATAATAAACCAGAATACGTTACACATAGCATCATGGTTTGTGTGTGTCTACATCCTCCTGACTGGCCAGTTACCTCTATAATTTGGAGCCCGACAGCATATCAGGAAACCGTTGAATTTCCCTAACACAACAAAACTCCCTCATTTTATAACAACCTCCATTTACATATAAGGGTTTTCCTCATCACTCTCCAAGAGCTCAGGACAGAACCAACTTATCCAGACCTGGGGAGTGTTGGGCAAATCCACTACACATACTTACAAACCAATATAACAGCGATTTTCCACACCTGATAACTGAAGTGTGATTTGGAAGTTTAAGTCCAATTTCTAATGTAACATGCATGCTCTGTTTTTTTACATGCATTTAAAGGGCCACTCCTGTGATATTTTTTTATTCATTCATTATAAAATAGCTATAACCCCAGGTATATATAAATCAGGCAGTGTTACCTTGGTTAGTATTTTCTTACTGCCTGAATCTCCTGACCTAATAGCTGTTACCTACTTGATTCAAGCTAAGGTGAAGCAGCTCTCAGGTATATAGAGGAAATATCTGACTAGCTGCCCACAGCAGCTCCCCTCTAGATTCCCACATGCTGTGGAACTCAATGTCTCAACTGTGAAGGCTGGAGGTCTAAAAAATGGCCTAAAAAGACTCCTAATTAGCCAGCCATGTGGACGTGATTATACAAAAATCTTGTCCACACGGGCGCGGCCAAACCATCTCAAGAAAGCCTGGCGGAACCAGCGATGCGGCGCAGAATTGACAGCAGCAGCATGTCAATTCTTTTTTTTTTTTGTTGCGGCCTCACTCTTCTTTATGTGGAGAGAAAGCCGCAACAGAATGCCAGTGGCCGACCTGCTCCTAAACCTGCAGCGAAATGCCGCGGTTTTAATGCTGCGGCTCTCCCGCGGAAATCTTGCGGCTTTTCGGTGCGGCCAAGCCGCGAGATTTCGGTCCCATGGGAACCCAGCCTTACATGGACCACAAATGATCTTTAGAGGGGAATACAGGTATTCCTATCACAGCTACTGATTATGGGCACACAGCTCCTGTCACAGTTATAATAATACACTCTAGTACACATCAGAGACCTCCATAGTGGGACACACAATTAGATAGAGCGGGCTGTAATGAAAAAATATGTTTTCACAGAAATTGCCCTTTAATTATTCTTTCTAAGCCCTTCTTTGAAGATATTGCACATGCACCTCTTCTAATATGTTTTGGGACAAAGTCCCACCTTTACCAAAATGCACAAGCATGCAGATTTAGCGGTATTTCCTGTATTTTCTTCTCCCCAAGCGCATGCGTACAGGGAACTGCACAGGCACAGAGCATCACCCGAAGGGAAGATTCTTGTCATACCTCTAGGCATGCCCGAACATTGATAATTGATTAGTTCACATGCGATCAGATATCTAGGGATATTCCATAGTGATGTTTTTATCTTTAATTGTCTCAAAAAAATGCCACTTTATGTAATATTATTTTCCTATTAGCTACCCTATCATATTGCCTTCTTTGATTGGATGATCTTAAATGATGGCACTGTATGTAAGTTATATATATCCTGTCATAGTGTATATGTGACCCTGTTCCCCTGATGACTCTTGGTTGGCGAAACATGATTCATTCTCTCCCGCCATTGCTGTTTATCATGCAAAACAATGGCAGATTATGTGGCCGACTGTCACATAAACTGGAATGGAAAATGGTTTACTATCAAAAAAATAGAAAAAGTAATTCTACTAACTGATTGAATAGCCATCTAGCTAGCTATTCATCTATCCATCCATCCGTCTAGCTAGCTATTCATCCATCCATCCAGCTCGCTCTTTATCCATCCATCCATCCAGCTCTTTATCCATCCATCCACCCAGCTATTCATCTATCCATCCATCCATCCATCCATTCATCTATCCATCCATCCATCCATCCATCTAGCTATCCATCTGTTCATCAATCCATCCATCTAGCTATTCATCTATCCATCCATCCATCTAGCTATTCATTTATCCATCCATCCATCCATCTAGCTATCCATCTGTTGATCCATCCATCTAGCTATCCATCTATTCATCCATTCATCTATCCATCCATCCATCCATCTCGCTATTCATCTATTCATCCATCCATCCATCCATCCATCCATCCATCCATCCATCGATCTGTTTGTCTTGTGCATCACGCCTTTTACATAAAGATAAAAAGATTAGAAGAACACTTGGGACTTGATGAATGTGTTTAATAATCTTCTAATGCCTGGGGTATTTCACACAAAATTGTAATCAACACAGAAACCCATCACTGTGAATTAATTCAAAATTGCTCCATGGATGAATGAAATTAAATTTTATTGGCATTTTCACTGCTTCCAGCATGTCAATAAAACAAATAGAGATTTTATTATAGACGTCCGTGATCATCATTGACATTAATACATCTAGAACTGAGAAAGGCCATTAAAGTATATTTAGCAAAATCCTCCTCTTATATGCATGTACTTTTTGCATAAAGTCAAGCTCTGCCTTTCAGTAAAGGGGTTTTCCCGCTAAATTAGGTGATGTCATGTCAGTTGAATATGCCATTACTTACTGATCGATTGGAGGTCTGACTGTCAGGACCGGCACCGATCCTCAGATGAAATATTGCTCCGTGCCCCTGCACAGTGTCGCTCCCGGTCTCGGGTCTCCTTAAATCTGGGCTTTATTACTAGTCTTATTAGTTTCTCACTTTATTGCAAACAAAGACCAACATATATCAAAAATGCCATCATTTTAACCCGTGTTTAATATTGCCTGATTTATTGGCCTGCAACAAATTTATGACTTCATTTGCCTCATTTTATAAATCTTTGACAATATACATCACTTCTGTTATATTTCACACTAGCTAAAATGCCAGAGTCTGTGCTCCAGATTTCTTAATCAGTTTATGTCAATTTTAGGGTGACTACCCACTACAGTTCTTTTTCACTGCGAAATTCTCAGCGTTTTTTTTTCTCCAGGGATCTATGGGACTTGTTAATGTTCAAATCACAATTTCGCGGTAAATTGCGATTTTGCCGCGATGCGTTTTTAACATTAGAAAGCTCCATAGACACCCGGGGGGGAAAAAAACGCAGCAAATTCGCAAACGCTAGTGTGTAGTCACCCTAAGGCATAAATTGAGCCCAAAAAAGTTGCAAATTATTCTGCCAGACATTTTTAAGCAAAAATTTCTAACTTTTGTCAGAACCTACCATTTGTGAAAAGTAGAGAGAAAAGTGGGCATGGTTTACTAGGAATGGATGTGGTCCAGAACTTTTAGATTTAAAGGAGTATTCCCATATTGGCTTTTCATTATCAAGATGAATCCCGGCGCTCTGTGTTGACCATTTGTTGGAAAGAGCCGAGCACTTCAGCCGAGCTCATTGAAGGGAATGGAAGCTATGGAAATACCGCAGCACAGAGTTGTGCTACATTGTTTCCATAGCTCCTGTTCACTTCAATAAGAGCTATAGAAACAGGACTTGGCTCTGGCTGGGTTGTTGGTAACCATAGCTGCGGTTTCCCATTTCGGCTATGAAAAGCCAAGTTGGGAACACCCCTTTAATACAAAAGCCAGAAAATGGTGCAAAATTTAATTCAAATCTATGGCGTGTCATAGCAGGCGTGGATGCCATTTTCTGACTCTAGACAGTCTAAAAGACACTAAATATATGAAGAGGTATGTACTTTTTAATAAATTTTGGTGTAATTCACTCCAACACTTTTGTGGTTTAGCCTAACAGCGCTTTGTGCCTATGTTAGTACAGAGCAGGGGCGTAAGTATTGGGGATGCAGAGAATGCGGTTGCACCCAGGCCCAGGAGCCTTAGGGGGCCCATAAAGCCTCTCCTTTGCATATAGGGATCCCAGTACTATGAAAAAAGCATTATAGTTGGGGGCCCTGTTACAGATTTTGCATTGGGGCCCAGAAGCTTCAGGTTACACCTCTAGTACAGGGGGTTATAAAATAATGGAAACATCTAGTTCATCCTGGATTGCCAACAGAAACCAGGTATGGGGGCCAGCCAGAACGGATGCCGAAAACTTGGAATACGGGTGGCTAGACGCAGAAAGGGTAGCACAATCAAACAGGATGCGCTGGCTAGAACTCCAACAGGACAGTGAACTGCATACTGGGAACTGGACTCACGGACAGACATAACATAGGGACTGACAAACGACCAAAACACTCACCTTGCATACCTGCACACATAACAGATGGAATTGCTATGAAAGTACAAGGTATTAGTTCATGAATTGGCCAAGTCACTTAAGCCTGAAAGCCACTTCAAGGCTCCTCGTTGTCTTGTGGGTCCCTACACTAATGACACAACATCCACCAGAACCCTGCCTGTAAGCAGGGGATCGCCCTGATAAGGGCGGCCCCACACTGGAGCCTAAGGGCCACACTAGCCCAGAGCTGACAAATGATCCAGCAGGACAGGACACAGTTCACACCAACACTCTAGGGCTAGCATGCAAGACAGAACACACACAGAACAGGACTGTCCACACCTAATGTCTGGCCACCTGCACAAACACTGGACAAGACAGCAGCACACCCTAACAGTACAGCCCGATTTCGGTTTGGAATGGACTCATACAAGCACTGACTGATATCTAAAGGAATATCATCATGCAATCAATAACTGCTCAGGTCCTGGAAGACTAGAGCAGCTCAATAATGTTCAGGTCTGTTGACGGTGCTGGCCAGAGAAGATGCAGAACCTCATCTTCATACTCCTGAAACCATGCTTAGACACAGCTTGAAAGAGGCATGATAGTGGGTGCCAGACAGGTTGGACATTCCATTTCTAACTTTATGCAAGCATTTCACAATCCAAAGTATCACGTGTGTGCCAGGACATTGAAGGCATTACCACCAACAGTGGACAGCATAGTAGCTGCCTACAGATGCTTAGTGATCTTGAGCAGTGGTGTTATCATATCCAGATTTTCTGCACACATATCCCGCAGTCCAGTGCAGCATTCTTTATCCTTCATGTGATATGGGAGCAGAAGACCCAACAGAGTGCCTCTATTAACACCACAACACCAGGGTTTGTAAGATTGCTAACTCGACCCTAGAGGACTTGCAGCATGTAGTGTAGTCCAATGAGTTTCGGAACCAATTGTTTTGGGTTGATGGTATGGTTCATATGTGGCACACACCCCATGAAGCCATGGACCTCAGTAGTCAACAAGGCAGTGTGCAGGCGGGTGGTGTTTGCACACTGGTGTAGGGATGTGTTCCCATGGCATGCGTTAGGACCACTGATCCACCTAAACACGTCATGACCGATACAGTTCACTGTTTGGTGGCCATTTGCGGTCTTTCATGTGCCCCCACAATGATGGGATATTCCAGCAGGATAATGCATTGTGCCATCAGGCCCAAGTAGTCCAGAACTGATTTAGTGAGCATTGCAGAGAGTTCCCACAAATGGTCTGACACGTTCACCCAGCATGAGCCTAATTAGGCACTTACGGGATGTGTTGGAGAGGTCCATTTGCACCCAAGATCCTGCATCTTCTTCAAAGACATAAATCAGCCTTGGCAGAGCAGGTTTCTTGTATGTTCCAACAAAAGGAGCACTATTTTGTTCCTAATGTTTGAATGGGGATACATAATGTCTAGCATACACTACATGTATAGCTTTTTCTGTGTGTGCAATCCAGTAGTTTCCTTATGGCAGCTGTCAGGACTTGCTGAGAGTTAGAGTATTGCAATAGCTGTAGGGCCACAAGTTGGAGACCACTGTTTTAAAGGCTTATTCTCTTTTTATAAAGTGACAATGTATCCTAAGGACATGCCATTACCATGTTAGTGGTGGGGGTCCAACCTCTGGAACCCTCATCGATCCTGCGAATGAAGAGGTTAGTGCTGTATCTCCATCTAAGTTTTCTCTGTGCAGCAGCGCTTCCAACCTCCAGCTGTGTATAGAATTGCAGCCCAGCCCTATACACTTGAAACATGGTAAAGAGGACACGGCACTAAATTAGTTCTGCGACTCCTTCATTCTCAAAATTGATGGGGGTCAGACTCCCTCCAATGAAAAAGTAATTTGGCATGTCCTAGTGATAAGTCATCACATTGTAAGATTGGAATAAACCGTTAAGGCATGGCTACAAATAATTTCTCTGATAGACTAGGGGTGAAGCAGTTCCATGTGCTCTCAGAAGGTGGCACTGTTACTGTAGGATAGAACTGTTTCATCTCATGAGGTCCTTATTAACCCTCTACGTTTTTGATATAGTGAAGAAATTAATTTACTATATTGTCTTGATCTCTAAGAAATAACATAATTTACAGCTAATATATTATATCAGCTATATCTATTCTATAATAGGAAAAGAAATGTTTTTCATTATCACATTTGGACTCACGATGGCTCCAATAGCCTTTTCCCATAGCAGACAATGGGGATTTATTCATACTGGGGAGAGATGCATGGCACTATTCAACTAGGCATATTAGAAATAATTATTTTACTTATTCCACTTTATGATTGACATACAAACCATTTATTTTTTGCCACAAAACGGCACTTATCTGCAAAATGTGGAACATTTTAACTAGTCCTCTTGACCACTCCACTATTAATGGACACTTTTCAAAAGCATCTAAAACACATAATAAATGTGGCACATGCCATGTGTATTTATTAGGCACTTTTTCACAATTTGCAATAGAATTCTGGCACACTTCATATACGGTAGTAAATCTCCCCTACTGTTCCCATAAAGTATACCTTTGTCATTTCTCAGGACTTGTTCATAATGCCCAGATATTTAATATCCAGATAAAATATAAACAAATTATTGCAGCGCATCAGCAGCAATCAAGAAGTGGTGCCAGGGTGGTGTCCCAGCATCAACCCTGTCCCACGTGATCACACCTTCCACGGATGTCCCCTGTCATACTGCGCTTGCCCCCAATTAGTGCCTCTTTCCTGTCACTACAGAAGTCCCCTTAGAAGGTGTCTGTTGGAAATCCCTTGGTGTTTCCTGTCACTGCTTTAGTTCCCTTAGGTGTTGTCTGTCAGGAATCCCTCAGTGTTTAATGCTTCCTTATTCTCCTCCCTGCTACAATTTCTCCTGTGATGTATGGTCTGATTCTCCAACAGGGAGGTGTGCCCCACCTCTACATGGGTGCTGGTTATTTTCCTGTCCGAATTGTCTGGTGTGGCAGCAGTCATCTGCAGCTTAGTTACAGTGGTGATACTTTTACTGTGGGTTTTTCTTTACTTTTGCCTAGTTCTGTTATATACTGTACACAGATAGCTATTCCATCTACTATAAATCCTTGCCTATCCTCCAACTAGGGACAGGCTAGGTCCTTTAGGTTCAAGACATGGTGCCGTCCTTATCAAGACAATCACCCTGCTTGAAGCTGGAGTTGGCTAGGGAGAGCGTTTTCACTCCTATATTGGTGTTTCCTATTTTTGGTGTATTAATTCATGTCTATATTAGTCCAATGTGGACATTAAAGGGTTTATCTGAGTTAGGGAAACCCCTGTTACCAGGTCCCCCATGCCTTAAAATAACAAATTATCAGTTACTCACCTCTCCCTCATTTGTCCTCTGCCACCAGCTCCGGTATCCCTGTGACACAATTCTGCAGGTTGCAATCAGCCTGAGTCCGTGTACAAACAAGGTGCAGCAGCCAATGACAACACTCAGCGATCATGGATGAGCACTATGATTGGCTGCTACATCAGGTTTACCGGACATCATAGCAGCCTGCAAACAAAGATAGCAGAGGGCAAAATATCACATCTGGACCTCACTTGCAACATGTGGAATAAGTCAGATTTATGTATATTGGATGTTTACAGGCATGAATAGGTTCATGTCTGGTCATGTCTGGAAAATGTATTGTTTTGCCCTCTCTGTCATATAAAAGAATGGTGACATGAGACCCTAGAGGAGAGCCCAGAAGAGGGCCCAAAAGCAGAGCCCACGAGAGAGCTCCAGAAAGTGCGAGGGGTTCCAGTCGGAGCTAGTGAGAGGAGGGACATATGGACGAGGCTGAAAGGTGGTCCACTATTCCCGCTTGGGCTTATCCTTTCCAAGGATACTCGCTATAGCCACTAGCCACAAGGAGTGCATAAACCTGGACATGGGAAAAGCCGTGCAAGAACCGCGTGTGTCTGGAGCGAGTGGTCATGTGTGGCAAAAAAAGTTCCCCCAAGGCCTGCAGAGCGATTGGCTATGTGTGGCAAAAAAAAAAGGTGCCCCCCAAATGCCCACAGTGTAATTGGCTGTGTGTGGCAAAAAAAGGTGCTCCCCAAAACCCGCGGTGCGATTGACCGTGTGTGTCGAAAAAAAAGTGCCCCCAATGCTCGTGGTGCGATTGGCCATGTGTGGCAAAAGCAAGGTTCCCCTCAATGCTCGCGGTGGAATTGACCAGGCATGGTGAAAAAAAGGTACCCTACTATGCCCGCTGTGCAATTGGCCATGTGCGGCGAAAAAAAGGTGCCTCCCAATGCCCATGTTGCGATTGGCTGAATGTGGCAAAAAAAAGGTGCCCTCAATGCCCGTGGTGCAATTGGCCCTGTGTGGCAAAAAAAGGTGCCCGCGGTGCGATTGACTGTGTGTTGGAAAAAAGGTGCCTGTGGTGAGATTGGCCATGGGTCATGAAAAAAAGGTGCCCCCCAATGCCTGTGGTGCTATTGGACGTGTGTGGCGCCAAAAAAGTGCTCTCCAAATCCGCGGTGCGATTGATCGTATGTGGTGAAAAAAAGGTGCCCCCCAATGCCCGCGGTGCAGTTGGTTGTGTCTGGCAAAAAAAATGGTGCACCCTAATGCCCGCGGTGCGATTGGCCATGTGTGGCGAAAAAAAGGCGCTCACCAATGCCTGTGGTGCCATTAGTCAGGTGTGGCAAAAAAAAGGCACCCCCCCCCAATGCTCGTAGGGTGCGATTGGCCCTGTGTGGTGAAAAAAAATGTGCTCCCCAATGCCCGCGGTGCGATTAGCCGTGTGTGGCGAAAAAATGTGCTCCCCAATGCCCGCGGTGCGATTGGCCGTGTGTGGCGAAAAATAGGTGGTAATCTCTCATACCCCTTATTACGAAAAAAATTGTAGGTTGGATAAAATATATTTACTATAACAAGCAAAGATTTCTTATTTATACTAATGATGCCATTCAGGCTCTTGCTGAGCAACTAGGGCCCACCTCCACCATAGCTTTCCAAAATAGATTGGCCCTGGACATGTTACTAGCAGAAAAAGGAAGGGGGGTCTGTAAAATGATTGGTGATTCTTGCTGTACGTCTATTCCTAACAGCACTGCTCTAGATGGTTTCATCACTAAGGCTTTGCAAGGACTAGCCAGCCTTTCTGAAGAATTGGCAGCAAACTCTGGCATCTCCAATCCCTTTGGGAACTGGTTGAATGATACTTTTGGCAGATGGAGCAACTAGATTTCATTTTTTCCTATAACCGTAGTGACTATTTTTGCTGCTATTGCTACTATTGGCTGCTGCATAATTCCATGCCTTCGAGGATTTATCTCTAAGACTATTGATAAAGCTGACCCTGTTATGTATTATGTTTTGCCTAATAACTTTGAAGCTGAATCTGCCTTCAATGAACTCTCTATTTCTGCAGTGCCTTCTTTTCTATTTTTTCTTGTGAGCACTAGGTGTTGCGCCAGTCAGGGGATCCAGTGAAATTGCATAGGAAGTCTGGCTCCTGTCATTAGGACTCTTGTATGTACCTGTCTGGCCTTCAGCACCTGGCTGCTACAAGAAACAAAATTATAGTAATAATATATGTATTCTATTATATATATATATATTTTTTTTTTTTTTCTTCAAATTTCTTATAACAGCCTAGGCTAATATGCTTTTATATATATTATATATATATATATATATACACTTTTATGTATTAATTTTGACTGATGGAGGTGTGATTGTCATTATCTGTCAAAAAATTATTAGTTTATTGCTAAAACAAAACAAAAAAATACAAGTAGTACACTATATGCTAAAAATCAGTTGTATATATTTGCAAAGCATCATTGCTAGTTTACAAGCGGTGGTGCAGAGAAAAATTTGATCTGGTGCAGCAAATATCTTTCCTCCTAGCTGTCTGCCCTGTAGGTGCTCAAGAATTTACAGGAAGCGGCCAAAAATATGGAAATACCATACAAAATGCATGAGATTTTCATCATTAGCACTGAGCTGCACTTTTGACCCCTGCTTGGCTGAGAACTTTCCCACCAAATTTGTGTTTACTTCACCTCTTGCCCTGCTCTGAGTGGTCTTGGGAGCCTGCTGGTAACAGCAGCTGAGTGGCTCAAACTTCCGACCAATGGAACCTTGTTGCTTGGCCAGATGATCACTTCTGTCTGGCAGCATCTATGTCAAATTACCCCCACTTAAAATCGGTCTCTAGATGTCTTATTGAAATGTGATTTATAATCCCATGTAATTTAAGGCATGCATTTTGTACGGTGTTTCCATATTTTTGTCCACCTCCTGTACATCTAATATAAAACATAGGTTGAAAATAAATGTGAAGGGATGAGATCTATTTGCTACCACAAGGCAGAACTACTCAGCGGGATGGGGAGGGTCATGTTGTTGTACTCAAGCAATAGTCTAGAAAGGCGAAATACACTTCTACACTTACTTGTTGCAGGCCGTAAGGTAATTTGTGCATGAAAACACTAATAGCCACCTGCTACCAAACTAATCATTCCAGCCAAGAGATGGCTGCTTAGCAACTGAGCCCTAGAGGAGAATCACTTTTGAGCCACTGCTAAATATAGATAGCTGTCAAACAATATTAAATCCATCATCAATGGGAACATAGATACGGTGTTTACTGCGAGGATGAGTGTGTGAGCGTGTACTAATAACATAGCAATAGGATCGTGCTGGAATCATTAACCATATCCAGCTATCAGGAAGCAATATCTAGATAAAGCAAAATTGGTGAGAAATAGGTTTCTAGTTAATCTTCTAAAATATTCTTTTATTATTTGTTAGGTCACAACTAGAGATGAGCGAGTATACTCGCTAAAGGCAATTGCTCGAGCGAGCATTGCCTTTAGCGAGTACCTGCCCGCTCGAGACGAAAGGTTCGGGTGCCGGCGCGGGGGAGTGGTGAGTAGCGGCTGTCAGCAGGAGGGAGCGGGGGGAGAGAGGGAGAGAGAGAGATCTCCCCTCCTTTCTGCCCCGCTCTCCCCCGCAGCTCCCTGCCCGCCGCCGGCACCCGAACCTTTTGTCTCGAGCGGGCAGGTACTCGCTAAAGGCAATGCTCGCTCGAGCAATTGCCTTTAGCGAGTATACCCGCTCATCTCTAGTCACAACTTTATCCCTTTTCAGCACAGGATAGGTGATAAGTGTCTGATTAGTTGGGGTCCAACTGCTGGAACCCCCACCTTGCTTTCCTGAAGACCTAGAGCAATAGACAGGTTAATATCCACTTTACGGATGGTCTGTTTTCTATTTTTGCCATTGATGACCTGATGACTGTTAGGGATCCACTGCTCAGATCCCCACCGATCAGCTGATTTCCAGGGCTGTGATCACTGCAGTCAGCGCAGGAAGCAGAAAATGCTGACCACAGCGCAGCAGTCCGTGTTGGTACGGAAGCACAGCTCCTACTGAATTCAATAACAACCTGGGCCATTGCGCTGTAATCAGCTCTTTTTGCTTCCCATGCTGACAGCATGCCCAGGAAACTGCTGATTGGGATCCGAACAGAGGGTCTCCGGTGATCATCCATTGACAAACTGTCGGTCATCAATAGTAAAAATGAAATAAGTCCAAGAATACCCCTTTAATTCCTGGTGTTCAGTGATTGAACCAGCTTCTTGCACTCCTTTGTTTTTAGTGTTCTGTCCAGCCTTCATATTTTTTGTTTTTGGGGCTCCGATGTTGTGTTTTTTGGACATTTTCAGTTGTTTTTTCCTTTTAAATATAGTCATTGTCAAAATAATGCAAGCATCTAGAGTTGTTGGAATGGAATTAAACTTCATATATGTGTGATTGTAATGTTGATATAAGGAAGATATTTTATCTAAAATAATTTATTGCGGAAAACTAAACACTTGAAGGGAAGCTCTAAGTGCTCTATTGTACCGCCTCCAGCTTGGATACAAGATGTGATACGGGGGGCATGGAGGCTCTAGTACCCTGTTGTACCGCCTCCAGCTTGGATACAAGATGTGATACGGGGGGCATGGAGGCTCTAGTACCCTGTTGTACCGCCTCCAGCTTGGATACAAGATGTGATACGGGCAGGCATGGAGGCTCTAGTACCCTGTTGTACCGCCTCCAGCTTGGATACAACATGTGATACGGGGGGCATGGAGGCTCTAGTACCCTGTTGTACCGCCTCCAGCTTGGATACAAGATGTGATACGGGCAGGCATGGAGGCTCTAGTACCCTGTTGTACCACCTCCAGCTTGGATACAAGATGTGATACGGGCAGGCATGGAGGCTCTAATACCCTGTTGTGCCGCCTCTAGCTTGGATACAAGATGTGATGCAGGTGGGCATGGAGGCTCTAGTACTCTGTTGTACCACCTCTAGCTTGGATACAAGATGTGATACGGGCGGGCATGGAGGCTCTAGTATCCTGTTGTACCGCCTCTAGCTTGGATACCAGATGTGATACAGGCGGGCATGGAGGCTCTAGTACCCTGTTGTACCGCCTCTAGCTTGGATACCAGATGTGATACAGGCGGGCATGGAGGCATACAGGTTCCATATTGTATCCTGTGGCATATTTGGTGTAACAAAGCCTCTAGATCGTGCAAACATGTAGAATGTAGAAATCCTAGATGGTCCCATACATGTTCTATTGGCAATAAATCTGGTGACCGGGCAGGAAATTGTTTTGACAGCCACAGGGGCCTGTAACGATGGTGCCACCTCTAGATAGTGGACAACTAAACATTTGCAGCTGTTTTGGCTTGTTAGACGATCAGAGAATCCACTGTTGTGGTGGTTTGTCAAGGGCATCCTGAGCCCGGTCACCTTATGTTCATGCCTTCACACATCCACTGGTCCCAACATCTACTAACAGTCTGGTTAGAACAACCCAGGTGGCAGGAAATTCATTGATACAGCCATTCAGCTTTTCACATTACAATAATACACCGCCTCTCAAACTCTGTTAACTAGGCAAAATCTCTTGGATTGCATTTTAGAGGCGTCTAGTGGTCAACAAGCTCTACACAAGTGAAAGAAGAGGTCACTACATACAAGGAGCCTCTGAGAGCCTTTTATAGGCCAAGGGGGAACCCTTTTAGGGCCTCAGGTGGCAAGACCGTTCATCTAATCACACCACAACTCTAATCATTTACATATCTGCCTGAGATGGAACTGCAGGATGAGTTTTGAAGCAAAATGACAACTCCTTCTAGGGGCGCGATTTTAGTGTATGTCATATTCGCAACACAGCGGAAAGCAAGAAGATCACATAACAAATACTGCAGAGTATAATGGCCTGCTTGTTTTGACTTGTTTTACACTGCCGACATCTTATGGTACTGATGACAGTGCTCTACATCAGAGCATCCCAACATACTTCCATATGCAGTTCTTTTTTTATGTGCCTCTTTTTTAAAAACCACGACGGTAAAAAGTGCGATTGAATTTACATGGAGGGGTTAACATTTCTCCTCTCTATCACCCCTTATACTCATCATAATTCAGTGCATAGGCATATTTAAGTGGTAGTGACTGGGCCAAATGTATTTGGAACACAATTTATACAGTAAATGAATGTAATGTAATTCTGTTCATAACTGGTGAGTCACTGTATTGATATGAATGCGCTATGAATTATTTGTACAGGGATTTAAATATGATTAATGAAACCATTAAAATTGCGGAAAACAACTTTTAACGAAGCGTGAAGGAAACCCTCCCCTTTTCACCTTATTTGTTGCAACGATTGTGAGCTGGTTTTATGCACAGATAACTGAGGTGGTAAGATCTGTGAGTATCATAGACATTCACTGAATGAAATAAATCAGATGTCTGAGGTGGCAAGAACTTGTTGCTGAGAGAGAAGACAAGAATGAGATGGAAATCCATACTCATAGAATGGTAGAGTTGGAAGGGACCTCCAGGGTCATTGGCTCTGACCCCCTGCTCATTGCAGGATTCACTAAATCATCCCAGACAGATATATGTCCAGCCTTTGTTTGAAGACTCCCATTGAAGGAGAACTCACCACTTCCCGTGGCAACCTGTCGAGTATTAGGGTACTCGAGATACTTGTTACTCGAGACGAACACCACGCGGTACTCAGTCAATTTCATTTCCCTTCCCCGCATGTTTAGCACCATTCTTTAGCCAATAAACATGCGGGGAAGGCATTACCACTTCCTGCTGTGACGTACCAGCCCTCTCAACCCCCCCCCCCACTCCCCTACAGTAGTGAGTGGCTGGGCCGATCAGGTGACCGCCGAGTACTCAAGCTGATGCCGTCCGCGGCTTGCCTCAGACGCATGCTGACAGAGGTTAGGGAAAGTGCTGCTGCTGATATAGGGAAGGTGTTAGAGTAGGGATCCTCTCTTCAAGAACCCCAACAGTCCTTCTTAGGGCTACTCCTCATTGTGTGCATTACAGTTGTGGCTGGCTGGGAGCAGTAGTGCACCAATTCTTTTTTTCAAAAAATCTAGGCCAATGCAGAGCATTTCAGCTATACCATTCTCTGTGTGCAGTGCATTAGGCGGATTTCTCATAGCTAAACGGTATGCTAATATTTCCTGGGCCACTGCAGAGCATTTCAGCTATACCGTTCTATATGTACAGTGCATTAGGCAGAAGTCTCATCGCTAAATAGTATGCTAATATTTCCTGGGCCACTGAAGAGCATTTCAGCTATACCGCTTTCTGTGTGCAGTGCATTAGGCAGAGGTCTCATCGCTAAACAGTACGCTAATATTTCCTGGGCCACTGCAGAGCATTTCAGCTATACCGTTCTATGTATGCAGTGCATTAGGCAGAGGTTTTTTAATGAGAGCGCGGACGACCGCAGACAGTTGTGTGCAAACTGTGCCGCACCAAGATCAGCCGGGGAGCCACCACATGATGGCCAAGCACCCCACAATGTCGGACGAAGGCCATTCACCGCCTCTGGGTCACACCACTGCCTCTTCCCCTGTGCCACAACCTGCCACACAGATCCAATCCCCCTCCCAGGACGCAGGCACAAGCGCCTCTCAGCTTGCACCTACACCCTCACCTCCACGGTCCTCCATTCCATCCAGCAATGTCTCTCAGCGCAGCGTTCAGCTGTCGCTAACACAAGCATTGGAGCAAAAGCGGAAATATGCCACCACCCACCCGAATGCACAAGCTTTAAACATGCATATTGCCAAATTAATCAGCCTGGAGATGCTGCCGGACAGGCTTGGGGAAACAGAGGTTTTCAAAAACATGATGGCGGTGGCTGTGCCGTGCTACTCGGTCCCCAGTCGCCATTATTTTTCCTGGTGTGCCGTCCCAGCCCTACACCAGCACGTTTCCCGCAACACCAAGCGTGCCCTCACCAACGCGGTTACTGGGAAGGTCCACTTAACCACTGACACGTGGACAAGTACTGGCGGGCAGGGCCACTATATCTCCCTGTCGGCACATTGGGTGAACTTGGTGGAGACTGGGACCGAATCAGAGCCTGGGACTGCTCATGTGCTGCGCACACAGAGGATAGCGGGTCCTACCTCGGTGCTGGTTTCTGCGGCGTATTATGCCACCTCCTCCAAAGCCCCTCCTCCTCCTTCGCCACCTTCACCTCTCAATTAAGAAATGTGAGCACGTCGCCAGCAGTCTGTAGCGCGTGGCGCGGCAGCACAGCGGTGGGAGTCAGCAAGCTGCGCTGAAACTAATCAGCTTAGTTGACAAGAGGCACACGGCCCCCGAGCTGTTGCAGGGTCTGACAGAGCAGACCGACCTCTGGCTTTCGCCACTGAGCCTCCAACCGGGCATGGTCATGTGTGACAATGGCCGTAACCTGGTGGTGGCTCTGCAGCTTGGCAGCCTCACACACGTGCCATGCCTGGCTCACATCTTTAATCTGGTGGTTCAGCAGTTTCTGAAAAACTACCCCCACTTGTCTGACCTGCTCGACAAGGTGCGCCGCGTCTGCGTACATTTCCGCGAGTCCACCTCGGATGCTGCCACCCTCAGGACACTGCAATGTCGGTTTCAGCTGCCAGAGCACCGACTGCTGTGCGACGTGTCCATGCGCTGGAATTCTACGCTGCACATGTTGGCCAGGCTGTACGAGCAGCGTAGAGCAATTGTGGGATACCAGCTGCAACATGGGTGGTGGAGTGGTAGTCAACCTCCGCAGTTCTTTACAGAGGAGTAGGCATAGATGGCAGACATTTGCCAGGTCCTTGGAAAATTTGAGGAGTCTACCCAAATGGTGAGCGGCGATGCGGCCATCATTAGCGTTACCATCCTGCTGCTTTGCCTGCTGAGAAGTTCGCTGCAAAACATAAACGCCGACGCTTTGCACTTAGAACAGGAGACGGGGGATGAAAGTATGTCGCTTGATAGCCAGACCACCCTCACGTCTATATCTCAGCGCGTTTTGGAGGAGGAGGGGGAGGGGGAGGAGGAGAAGGAAGGGAAAGACTGCTGGCCACACTGCAGAGGGTACCCATGCTACTTGCCTCTCATCTGTTCAGTGTGTATGGGCTGAAGAGGAGGAGGAGGATCCTGAAAGTCATCCTCCTAGTGAGGACAGCGATGTGTTGTGTACTGGGACCCTGGCACACATGGCTGACTTCATGTTAGGCTGCCTTTCCCGTTACTCTTGCGTTAAATGCATTTTGGCCAACATGGATTACTGGGTGTACACCCTTCTCGACCCACAATATAAGGAGAACCTTTCCACTCTCATTCCCGAAGAGGAAAGGGGTACGAGAGTGATGCAATACCACAGGGACCTGGTGGAAAAAGTGATGATAAAGTTCCCATCTGACAGCGCTAGCGGCAGGAGACGCAGTTCAGAGGGCCAACTAGCAGGGGAGGTGCAAGGATCAGGCAGCATGTCCAGCGCAGGCAGGGGAACACTCTCCAAGGCCTTTGCCAGTTTTATGGCTCCCCAGCAAGACTGTGTCACAACTCCTCATCAAGGCTGAGTCGGAGGGAGCACTGTAAAAAGATGGTGAGGGAGTACATAGCCGATCATACCACCATCCTCTGTGATGCCTCTGCTCCATACAACTATTGGGTGTCAAAGCTGTACACGTGGCACGAACTTGCGCTGTGCGCCCTGGAGGTGCTGGCCTGCCCTGTCGCTAGCGTCTTGTCAGAGAGGGTGTTTAGTGCAGCTGGGGGAATCATCACGGATAAGCGTACCCGCCTGTCAACTGACAGCGCCGCATCCTTACACTCAAAGATGAACAAAGGCTGGATTTCCCCAGACTTTTCTTTTCCACCGGTGAAAAGCAGCAGATCCTAAAGATTCTTTTAGCTGCAACAGGAGAAATATGCATCCTCTAAAAGGGGAGAAGTAGCTTGGTCTATCCCTCTCGGATATTACTCCTCCTCCTCCTCCTCCTACTCCTCAAACAGCATGTCATCACGCTGAACTGCCAATTTTTCTGTGGACCAAAAGGCTCTGTTCAAGCCAATGTTTTGGGAAGGCTGCCTCCAGGCTCTGTTACAAATTAAGCAACAACGAGCTGTATCTTTAAAAATGTTTATGGATTTCATCTACTCTCGGGATTAAGCAATTTTTCAGGGGTACACTTGTAATCTTGGTATACCAATTTTTCAGGCCCTCACCTATACTCTTGGCAAACAAATTTTTTCAGGTGTTCGCCTATACTCTTCGTACACCAATGTTTGAGGGGTTTGCCTACACTCTTAGCCAACTAATTTTTCCGGCCTTCGCCTATTCTCTTGGCAAACACATTTTTTCAGGTATTCTTGGTACACCAATGTTTGAGGGGTCTGCTTATACTCTTGCTACAGAAATGTTTAAGGGGTCCGCCTATACACTTGCTACTGAAAGGTTTGAGAGGTCCGCCTATACACTTGCTACTGAAAAGTTTCAGGGGTTGGCCTATACTCTTGCTACAAAAAAGTTTCAGGGGTTCGCCTATACTCTTGCTACAGAAATGCTTCAGGGGGCCGGCTATACACTTGCTACTGAAAGGTTTGAGGGGTTCGCCTATACCGTTGCTACAGAAAAGTTTCAGGGGTTCGCCTATACTCTTGTTAACGAAATGTTTCAGGTGTTCGCCTATACTCTTGGTACACCAATGTTTGAGGGGTCTACCTATACTCTTGCTACAGAAATGTTTCAGGGGTCCGCCTATACACTTGCTACTAAAGGTTTGAGGGGTTTGCCTATACTCTTGCTACTGAAAAGTTTCAGGTGTCCGTCTATACTCTTGCTACAGAAATATTTCAGAGGTCCACCTATACACTTGCTACTGAAAGGTTTGAGGGGTTCGCCTATACACTAGCTTCTGAAAGGTTTGAGGGGTTCGCCTATACTCTAGCTACTGAAAAGTTTTAGGGGTCCGCCTATATTCTTGCTACAGAAATGTTTCAGGGGTCCGCCTATACACTTGCTGCAGAAAGGTTTGAGGGGTTCGCCTATACTCTTGCTACAGAAAACTTTCAGTGGTTCGCCTATGCTCTTGCTACAGAAATGTTTCAGTGGTCCGCCTATACACTTGCTACTAAAAGGTTTAAGTGGTCCGCATATACTTTAGCTCCAGAAATGTTTCAGGGGTCCGCCTATGCTCTTGCTACAGAAATGTTTCAGGTGTTCGCCTATACTCTTGGTACACCAATCTTTGAGGGGTTCACCTATACTCTTAGCTAACTATTTTTTCCGGCCTTCGCCTATACTCTTGGCAAACAAATTTTTTCAGGTGTTCGCCTATATTCTTGGTACACCAATGTTTGAGGGGTTTATTTATACTCTTAGCTAACTATTTTTTCCGGCCAACGCCTATACTCTTGGCAAACACATTTTTTCAGGTGTTCGCCTATATTCTTGGTACACCAATGTTTGAGGGGTTTATCTATACTCTTAGCTAACTATTTTTTCCGGCCAACGCCTATACTCTTGGCAAACAAATTTTTTCAGGTGTTTGCCTATACTCTTGCTACAGAAATGTTTCAGGGGTTTGCCTACACTCTTGCTACAAAAATGTTTCAGGGGTCCGCCTATACATTTGCTACTGAAAGGTTTGAGCGGTTCACCTATACTCTTGCTACAGAAAGGTTTCAGTGGTCCACCTATACACTTGCTACTGAAAGGTTTGAGGGGTTCATCTATACTCTTGCTATAGAAATGTTTCCGGGGTTCGCCTATACTCTTAGCCAACTATTTTTTACGGCCTTTGCCTATACTCTTGGCAAACAAATTTTTTCAGGTGTTCGCCTATACTCTTGGTACACCACTGTTTGAGGGGTTCGCCTGTACTCTTGCTACAGAAATGCTTCAGGGGTTTGCCTATACTCTTGCTACAGAAATGCTTCAGGGGTTTGCCTATACTCTTGCTACAGAAATGCTTCAGGGGTTTGCCTATACTCTTGCTACAGAAATTTTTCAGGGGTCCACCTATACACTTGCTACTGAAAGGTTTGAGGGGTTCACCTATACACTTGCTACTAAAAGGTTTCAGGGTTTCGCCTATATTCTTGCTACAGAAATGTTTCAGGGGTCCACCTATACACTTGCTACTGAAAGGTTTGAGGGGTTCGCCTATACTCTTGCTACAGAAATGTTTCAGTGGTCCACCTATACACTTGCTACTGAAAGGTTTGAGGGGGTTCGCCTATACTCTTGTTAAAGAAAAGTTTCAGGGGTCCGCCTATACTCTTGCTACAGAAATTTTTCAGGGGTCCGCCTATACATTTGCTACTGAAAGGTTTGAAGTGTTCGCCTATATTCTTGCTACAGAAATGTTTCAGGGGTCCGCCCATACTCTTGCTACTGAAAGGTTTGAGGGGTTCACCTATACTTTTGCTACAGAAATGTTTCAGGGGTTCGCCTATACTGTGGGTGCACAATGGTTTCCCATAGCGGTGTTCAGTTGTCTGGCACAAATGCACTGAATGACTTGGGCAGAAGTGTGGTCTGAGGCCGAGGTCCTGGGCAGGGTGAAAATCTGCAATGTTTGGGCACCCTCATTTCTTCATGTGAAATACTGTCTTTGGGTTTCATGGGCTCGCCTATGCTGTGGGTGCACAAAGGTTTCCCAGCGCGGTGTTCAGCTATCTGGCACAAATACACTGAATGAATTGTGTTGGGACACATGGATTTCCCATTGCTATGTAACTCACGGCATCTTGGGTCACACAAGGAGGAGGCTGGAACCCAGCCTGACCCAGGGCCCACTGACCTACTTCCCACACAGAGGATTGCGGGTCCTACTTCGGTCATGGTTTCTCTGGCTTATTATGCCACCTCCTCCTCCTGCTTGGGGTCTGGGGATCTACGCTGGTCAACATGTATTTGCTCTCGTGTTACCACAGTTATCTGAGACACTGGTTTGGACCGATCAAAAGAAGCATTACTGAATTAATGAGACATTCACAGCAGTACTAGCATCCGAGTCTGCTTTAGGCCCACGATTACTGAGGGTGTGGGCAGGGGCAGAGGTCCTTGGTGGGGTGAAACTCTGCCATGTGTGGGCACTCTGATTTCTTCATATTTCATACTGTACCTGGGTTGCAGGGGCTCGCCTATGCTGTGGGTGCACAAAGATTTCCCATTGCGGTGTTTTAGCTATCTGGCACAAATACACTGAATGACTTGGGTAGGGCACAGACTGCTCTCCTAGCACGGTGTTCAGCTATCTGACACATACACCGAATGAATTGTGTGGGGACACATGGATTTCCCATAGCTATGTAATTCACGACACATTGGGTCAACCAGGTGGAGGCTGGGACCGAGCCTGACCCTGGCCCCGCTCACGTGCTTCCTACACAGAGTATTGCAGGTCCTACCTCGGTCACGGTTTCTCTGGCTTATTATGCCACCTCCTCCTCCTGCTTGGGGTCTGGGGATCAGCGTTGGTCTGCATGTAGTATGTCTTGTGCTACAAATTACCACAGTTATGCGAGATACTGGATTGGAGTGTTCACAGGAAGCGAATCGGATTTCATGAGACTTTCCCAGGGTCACTATATACCTGTGGTGGCTACTTTTGCGACATCTCCTGCTTCAAACCAATCTTTGGTGTTAGTATGCGCTGTTGCATTGTGGAGATGCGTAGAAGTGATGGCACCCGAGTCCCCTTTATGCCCACGTTTGCGGCTTCTGACAATTTTGTGACGAAGGTGGCACGGGATTGGAATTATGATCGGATGTCAATTTATCATCAATTCTCATCAGCATTGTGGGCTATTGCCCACACTTTCAAAAAGGGTCGCTGCCTGGCCCTGCCAACCCTCTGCAGTGTGTGTCTCTGGTTTCTCCTCATCACAGAGATACTATGAAGCAAGCATGTGGCATGAGGGCAGCTGAACATTGCGCAGGGAAAATTTTGTGTGCGCTGTAGACGTAGGCTCGTGCGGGGAGGGGGGTTGGACAGCAATGCCAACATGTAACCCAGCAGAAGAGGCAGCGGTATCACCTGCAGGCGGTGATTGGCCTTGGTTGCGGTTAGTGTGGTGCTTAGCTAAGATTTGCCAGCGTGTGTGCCTTGCTAATGATGGTCTTTCCCAACTAAATTGTTAGGGGGGGTGGCCGCCAGGCTCTTGCCCCCAATTTAGCTTAATAGTGCGACCGGGGTGCCTCAGATGCACCTATGCATGCTGCCCCTGCCATTCCCTATCCGTTTCTGTGGTGTTTCCATGACTTTCTCATGTTTTCAGGTGCTTCACACAACCTTCCCCATACGGAGCATCGGTCAGCTTGAAAAATGCTTGAGTCCCTCATTGACTTCAATGGGGTTCCTTACTCGAAACGAGTTCTCGAGCATTACGAAAAGTTCGACTTGAGTAACGAGCACCTGAGCATTTTGGTACCCGCTCATCTCTAGTCACAAGCCATCACAGTGCACTATGGCTCACTTGTCTAACAGATGATACAGGGGTTAAAGAGAAGTTTTTAAGAGGTGGAGGAGGAGGACAAGCACATTTAAGCGGCAGGAAAGATTGTCTTGCCCCCCCCATCAATTCAGAATAATGGGTGGATCAATCAGTTTTATTAGTTGTCTTTGGGAAATTGTCTAGTTAGGAGCGACAGAATGTTTTGGAGGCAATTTTTTGGAGCATTATGGATATCTATCTATCTATCTATCTATCTATCTATCTATCTATACATACACACACTCTCTAAAGGCTGGTGGTAGTGTTTATTTTTTACCGGACATAATAATGACTAGTTAAAAATAATAACTTGTTGTAAGCACCCCCAGCCGGACAACAACCCAACATCTGTGCTGCGTATAGTACATGCTGGGACTTTACAGTGAGTTACAGCATTAGATGACAGAGTTGTTACCTGGAGTCACTGAGAGGGGGCACTATTATTATTGTGGGCTATAAAGTGAGCACTATTACTACTGTGGCCACTGAGAGGGGGCACTATTACTATTGGGGCCACTGAGAGAGGACACTATTACTATTGAGGTCACTGAATGGGGACACCATTACTATTGGAGACACTAAGAGGGGGGCACGATTACTACTGAGGTCACTGAATGGGGACATTATTACTACTGAAGTCACTGAGAGGGGGGCACTATTACTGCTGAGGTTACTGGAATAACAGAGCTAAAACATATGTCATGATAAACCATGCCCCTAAAACATGTCCCTTTTTACCTTGGCTAGTATTTTTTAGTGACAAAAGTGGCAACCCTACTCCTTATACACAGAGAAAACATAGAACATAAATCTTTGTAATCAGTGACTGTCAGTATTTCATGCTGCTCGAAATTAGGGCAGCATGAATCTACTGATAGGTTCCCTGGAGCTCTTTAAAATTTGTAATTAGTTGAATATCCTCTTCTTTGCATAACCTTCGAAATTGTTTCTTTGGAGCACCAACCATTTTTGAGATGCTGTCTTCTTCATAACCAACCTACTGTATCCATTCAATAGTTAATTTAGCTGCAGGATGAGTTGAGATAATATTAAAATTCAAGTACTTAGACATCTCTCAATTTAAGAACAGATTCAAAATTCAAGAGCCATCCACTTACTCCTCACAACACAAGGAAGTGATGGAGCGTGTGCTCGAATCTTAAATTCCTCCTTCCTCCTCTAATAGGAATATTGAACATTGAGCATCTGTGTCTCAGCAAGAATTCTGAAGTCTGGATCAGGTTGATTTTGCTGCTCAGAAAGTTTTACATTTAAAATTGTATTTTTTGGAAAATTTTTCTAGGTTTCAGATGTATCGATATGTATCAAAAAGCCATGCATTTTGGTGAGTTCTGAACTGATGTGTTACGTTTGTGTGGGCACAGCAGACAAAATGAAACACTAATAGCAGATGCTAACGCTATAAATGCCAGGTATTAGTTGACATTTTGATCAAAATATGGAAGGTAGTGGGCCACGTCACGGCTCCCTACACTAACCAGGAGTCCAGCGACACAACCAAACAAACACAAGCCTTTCTTGCAGCCACCACACATAGAACCTGCTCACACCACAAACAGAGAGGGAATGAGAAAAGAGACAGCCACACCTGGGAACACAGCTTTATGTGTACTAAACTAGAGCAATTGATTGACTGGAGACACAACACATGCCCAGCCAGCACAATCCCCCACACCTGAGCAGGAAAGCTGCAGATCATCTGTAGTACCACTGATCCCAGGAGACAGACGTGACATGATGTTTTTGTCCTGCATTCATTTAGTTAGAAAACGTCAGAATTTTTTTCAGCCGGTTTCTGTCATTTTTCTCCTGTTGGCATCGATTTTTTTTTTTTTCTGTTTCAAAAACACATGTCAATGTGTTTTTGATTTTTTTTATGTGGTGTTATTTCTGGTGTTTTATTCATGTGATTAAAAGAGGGATATATCAGTCACATGAATTTCAGTGTTAAAACTGTCAGTAAAAAAACTATTGAAAAACCCCACTGGTACTAAAGAACACACTATTTTGCAAAAATGCTAGAAAAAATATGGAATGGTCCTATTCAGAGAGCCATATGCAAAAAATATTATTTAAGCTATGAGTGAAAAAAAAGTAAAAAATCTACAAAATGCTGTAAAGGTTTTATTCAGTCTTTTAAAATTGATGGCCATCAATATCTGATCAGTGGGGATCCGCCGCTCGGGATCCATGCTAATCAGCTGATTGAAGGGGCCATGTCTCTGGTGCAAGTGCTTCAGTCTGTTCAATGTTTACATCTGAACAAGAACCTGTTCGTGCTCAGAATGTCGTATTATTTAGAGCGGCTGTTCTAAGTACGACAGGCTTGTATTGTACCATGGAAGTAAATGGCCATCCCTGTAATAGTTGCACGACATGAGTCTCCAGAGTGGAAGTCCCTGTTAGTGACACTCTGCCCTGTCGTATAGAGGAAGATCTTGAATGTGTGTGATTCCTACTATGACGCTCATATGTTCTATTACGAGTGTTAAACTCAAGGCCCTCAGGCCGATTCCGGCCCACCATGTCATTTTGTGTGGCCCACGACAAGGTCTGGACACAGTTAGCGCTTGGCAGAGGGGGTGGCACCAGCACAGGGAATGGGTGCCATCTTGGATTTAGAGCTCCGGGGCATACCACCCTCCAAGGTACGAAGCTCGGTGCTAAAGAGTAGGAAGGGGAGAAACCCCATCATAGTGCATAGAGTTCCATAGCGATGATAAGTTCACACAGCCGTATGCACTTTCGGTCTGTGAAATAATCATCATTTTTAAAAACCAAAACTCATTTTCACTACATATTTGGACCTTCTTGTGGTTTTTTGTGCATGTATTGACTAGATTTTTTCATGTGGGTAAAAAAAACAAAACAAAAAAAACCACAAAAAGGTCCCGTAATTTCTTCTGCCTACATGCGTAAATGAGCCCTTATTAACGGGCCTTTGAAGGCAACCATAATGCTGATGCGGCCCTCAATGAAAATGAGTTGACAGCCCCCAGGAAATAATAAAAGCACATCTGATCCTTAGAAGGCAAATACAATCTCAGATTATTAACGACAACACATAACAAATTATACGCTGTCATTATTTATTCAGCGAAAGATAACCCGAAATGCAGAAGCAGTGTGTGAAAAGATTAAGTACACCATAATGTTTTCATGTAAACAGTAAAAAACAAAAAAGGAGCCCAAAGGGAGAGGCCTCAAAAAATCCCTTCCGCGCTTTAAGGATCAGGGATAAAAAAGCTTACCAATGTGGCTATATGTTATTAATCCACATTTATTAGCTATGTATAGCAAGAGTTAAAAATCAAATGCAACTCATTTCAGTGCTTTCCTGCACCTTTGTCAAGCATTATAGACACGGTTAAACAGAACATATTTATATATAAAATACATATTGTAATCAAACTTACTTTGGAAGTGGACTCTTTCCATGCAGGGGATGCCAGGCTGCTGCCACGGCGCCATCTTTCAGGTTTGGGTAGTTGGGGTTTGCGTCAAGCACGTAGCTTGTAGTTGGAATGCATTGTGCATTTCACCTGGACATAGTTCAGAATCAGCGCAAATGTGAGCTTCATACCTGCGTTATGATGTCACCGCAGCGCCAAGGCATCCTCTGCACTTGCAATAGAGGAAAGAATAGAGGAAAAAACTTTAGTGTTATTTGACAATCATTTTCATTGCTGAGGATTCAATCTGTTCCTATATGAAACTTTATACAAAAACAGCTATAAAGAGGATTGGATTTTTCAATCATAAATTACACTTTGTATATCATTTATAAGAATCATATAAACATGTAGTATGCCATATATAGACACCAACCAGATGTGAAGGAGATGGATTCTTCAGACATAAATTGAAATTTATATCTGAATTGTAACTCATGTTCATTTGAAAAAATATAAAAAATAATAGTATAAAATATATAAATTAATTGTTTAGCATAAAAATATTATATAAGAAATCTATAATATGTAAAATATATGAATTCATTAACATATGTTGTTTAAGACCATTATTGTTAAGAATCTTTTAACACAATTGTACATGAATAATTATTTAACCCTTTCCAATCCACTGTCTGACGTCTTTCTACATTCTGATTGAAGCTTGAACAGCTCCAATGTCAGGAGACGTCCGACAGGGTATTCTTACCATCTATTGCTCGCCACTCCGCTGTCGGAGCCTCTATAGCACACACACACTGGCTTTAGCCAGCAGATGGCACCGTTGTATAACAGCAAAAAGAGAAAGCCTTTTAGGAAACCCTGAATCCAAAATTAGACTGGAAAGGGTTAACAGATGAGAACATAGTGGAAATACATCTTCATAATGCCTAGCGCCACCAAGCACAACATATCAGTACAAATACATTATACCAACTGTCAAGTATGGCGGTGGACGGGTGATTATTTGGGCTCGTTTTATATCCACAGGACCTGGGCACCTTGGAGTCATTAAGTCAACCAAGAACTCCTCTGTATAACAAATTATTATAGGGTCAAATGTGAGGCCATCTACCCAAAAGCTAAAGCTTAGCAGAAATTGAGCCATGCAACAGGACAATGATCCAAAGTACACTAATAAATCTACATCAGAATAGCTAAAAAAAGAAAAAAAATCAAGATGTTACAATGGCCCAGTCCAAGTCCAGACCTCAACCCAATTGAAACGCTGTGGTGGAACCTTTAGAGAATTGTGCATGAACGAAAGCCCACAAACCTCAATGAAGTGAAGTGATGTTGTAAAGAAAAGCAGGGCAAAATTTGTCCAGAATGATGTGAGAGACCAATAGTCATACAGAAAATTATTACTTCAAGGTATTGCTGCTAAAGGTGGTTCTACAAGTTATTAAATCATGGAGTGTACTTAATTTTTCACACACTGCTTCTGCATTTTGGCCTAGCTTTTGTAAGATAAATGCTGACACAGTGTAATGTGTCTTGTGTTGTTGTAAGGACTGTGGAACTACTGTGCTGACCTAACAGGTGGGTGAAGATCCGATCCAGCACGGCTGACAGCCAACCCTAGCGTGGGAGGCAAGATATAACAGATGAACAGCCCCATATAAGTAAACTAGGGAAAGTATCTTGCCCTGAACAGATAACCAGAAGAGGGAGACCCCTGCCTACAAGCGGAGCACTCGTCCCGATAAAGACGACTATACGGTTTTCCTCTAGGTGCTGACTTACCCTGGTGGGCCAGAACACCTATAGGACAAAGATAGAACAACACTGGGGAGTACAGAAACAAAGGAGGAACAAGCGGACAAGGATAACCAGAGAAGCGGACAACGGGAACAACAGACCACAGAGTACACAAATGAAGAACACAGAACACAAGCAGAATGCAAGGTAACTGCCAAGCAGTGGCTGGACAGGATGTGATGGGAACAAAACTCTCAACAACACTGCAGCAAGGTGTGGAAAGCCCAGGGCAGCTATATAGGATGGTGATTAGAAAAAGAGCATCAGCTGAATAGGAGAACATAAGCTATTAACCTTAGGAGTGCTGGAAGAGAGTGAATATAAGCTCAGGCAACAGAGAGAATGGGACGACGCCCATACTTGCCAGACACAGAAGCAGAAGATTGTGTCTGAACAGTACACCTAACAGTTGTTCAGCTGAGGTTGTATTGACTTCATTTTAAGGCCTTCTAAGGAGCATATGCTTTTTATTAGGCCCTAATTTTGTAACACCATAGACTTCAAAGAGGGTGTACTTAGTTTTCTCATGATTTATCTGGTCAGTACAAAGAACTAGCAAATTATTTTTTCTCCAAGGACTTTAGAAATGACAAGAGGACATTCTCAACTAATGGAGGAAAGCGACTTATACATTCATACAGGAAGAGGTTCTTAACAAAAACCAAAGAGGTAGTTATGGTAGAGACGATGACATCATGTAGAAAAGGACTAGATGCTTATCTAAAAACAAATGGCATTGAGAGTTATAATTCATCTAGAAAATAATGACATATAAAGGATCAATAAGGATTGAACTTGATGGACCTGATGGACCTTTTCATTCTTTGTAGCTACCACTAAGAATGCATTTCGGGTTGAAGTAGTTAGTAGTAAAATTTCAATGCATTTTTCGGAAGCCTCACAATGTAGCCTGGATCTTTCTTCCCAGCCAGGGACTTGTGACATTTATTAATGTTATCGCTCATCATTTCAGACCGTAGTAGCTATGGAAACTCTGCATCCTCTCATTTGTCTGTTTTGTGTTTGTTTAGGACGTCTTTCTGTTTGCTCAGGCACGGAGAGCTCTCCATGTGTAACAGTCAGGATTCTGCCCTTCCATCACTTCTGCTCGTTATATGACACTGATATTCATTAGCTTCTCCTGATAACAAATATCCTTATCACATGCCTGCTTATGAGGAAGCAACCTGACATTCATTTTCTGGTGTCTCCCCGGCAACATTTGTCTGACAGAATATCCTGCTCTGCTCACAATGATGTATTAATGAACGTACTCATTACAATGGTCTGTTGAGAAAATACTAGAAAGATGTAGGTTAGTTTCTTCCAGGAAATGTGCCACATTTGTCCAAGGGTTGCGTCAGGTATTGCAGCTCGACTACACTGGAGTGAATAGGGCTGAACTGCAATACCGCATACAACCTCTTGACAGGTGGGACACTCTTCCTACTCTCGATGGCTCCTATGACTCCTTTAGAGTACGGTTCAATGTTGTGGTGTAAAAGACCACAGGCAGGGGATTGGGGGCTTTACTAGTTTCCTGCGTCAATGTCAGCCAGATGGACATAGGGCACAGGTTTCATCAATGCTGGACAAACAATACTTTAACTGTAAAATAGGAAAATAGTAACTTGTGATCCGGAAAATCTCAGTCTGTCAATGAAGTTCAAGAGTCCATATAAACGGTTGTTAAAGGGGTTTTACCAGAATTTTAAGTTATCCCCTATCCAAGGGAACAGGGAATAACTTGCTGATCGGTGAGGGTCTCTATGCTGTTGGCCACATTTGGCTAGTGCTCCATTCAGAGTAATGTCACAGTGGGGGGAGGAGTGATCCCTGAAGTGACAAGAGAGCAAGACTCCAGATCGGTCGATGTCATAGCGGTGAGACCCCCACTGATCAGTAAGTTATCTTCTTTCCCATGGATAAGGGAAACTTGAAAATGTGGTACAGTACCTTTAATTAGAGTCCTAGCGTGGTTGACTGGAATCAGCAATAAATATTAATTGTCTCACTAAACAGTCTTTAGGTCTGTTGGTGCAAGATACATGTAATACTTCTCTGATGACTCTCTTCCAAGCTCGTTGGCCTGGATCAGTGTCATCAGAGCAGAGGGAATGGAGGAACTGCACCTTCAGCCTTTCAAGCGTCTTGACTTTCTCTAACTGGCCTGTTACTCTTTTCCCAGAGGACATTGTCCTTCCCTCTCTGTCTACAGCTTAGCTGCTCTCTGCACACTCTACAAGCTTCTCAATGGCTTTATCTCTTTCTTCCTGCTTCAACCTCTGTCCTGCCCGCATATATCTATATTCCACAACACATCTGCTCAATTCACAACCCGATTGGTTGTTTGGGTTGGCTGATTCACAATTCCAGCAACCTGATTGGTTGTTTGGGTTGGCTGATTCACAGTGATTGGTTGTTTGGGTTGGCTGATTCACAGTGATTTGTTGTTTGGGTTGAATCGAGCAGAAGTGTTGTGGAATATAGATATATGCGTCCTGCACCAAGTACCACTCTCAACTACTTCCTGTCTCTCCTTCCTGCTCAGCTCCATTCCTCCATTCCCACCCTCTCTTAAAGAGATAGTACAATTACAAGGAAAAGAACATCATACTATCAATACACAGCAATAAACTGCATCCCCTTACAGTGGCCATAACCCTACCCACCTGAGGCAGCCAATAGTAGCACTGTGTTGCTGATAATGCTGCCAAGACCGTGGGCCCATTGGCTGGCATATGTGGGCAGCATTGCAGCCCCATTGCAGTTACTGAAATGTCAGACAGTATCCTCAGTCGTATATTTGGGATTTTGAAAAATGTATTTATAAATGTACTGTTTTTAGTAAATTACTTAACCCCTTGGCAACAGCCCTTGCACTGCGGAATCACTGGAGGCCAGGTCTAAGAAGAATGGAGTGGGGGGATATTAAAAAATGTGAAGATTGGCATTGCTGTCCAAATATTCAGGACATATGATGGTTATGCGTTACAGAGCTGAACAGTGGAATTTAAAAGGCTTGGGCAAAGGGAGGGGGCTTCTTCTGTCTCCTGAACAGTGCCCCTCACAATGAGACTCCACAAAGCGGTCATGTATTAAGATGTGTCTATAGCATGGCTTAATAGAATGCCTGCAGAAATACAGGATACAGTATAGAGCAGTTGTGGCGAACGTATGTCGCACATGCCAGAAGAGGCACGCAGAGCCCTCCCTGCTGGCATGCGCGCCGGCGGCCGCTCACCATGGTAGTGAATACCGGCTGGGGTGCCGCAGCTCCTCTTCCGTTATTCATTCAGCGATGCTGCTAGCAGCACTGATAACAGGTGCACACTGTGATGTCAGTGTACACCCGGGATCCTCCCCCTTCCTCACCTGACGTCTCCTCCTCGGTTCTGCGAGAGCAGAGAGGAGGAGCCATTCAGACGCACACACTGATGTCACAGTGTGCCCCTGGGATCAGTGCCAGCAACAGCGCTGAGCAGAGGAGCAGCGGCGCTATGACAAGTAGGAAGGGGTAAGTATATAGGTCTCAGGGGGACGCTATTACTACTAGGCCAGATATAGGGGATACTATTAGTAATTAATTACTACTGTGACCACTGTGGAGGTCACTATTACTACTGGGGCTGCTGTGGGGGTCACTATTACTGCTGGGGCTGCTGTGGGGGTCACTATTACTACTGAGGCCGCTGTGGGGGTCATTATTACTACTGGGGCTGCAGTTGGGGGGCACTATTACTGCTGTGGCTGATGTGGGGTCACTATTACTACTGGAACTACTTTGAGGGTCACTATTACTATTGGGGCCACTGTGGGGGACACTATTACTATTGGGGCCACTATTACTATTGGGGCCACTATTACTATTGGGGCCACTGTGGGGGACACAATTACTACTGGGGCCGCTTTGGGAGTCAATATTACTACTGTGGCCACTGTAGAAGTCACTATTTCTATTGGGGCTGTTGTGGGGTCACTATTACTGCCTGGAGCCACTGTGAAGGTCACCATTACTACTGGAGCTACTTTGGGGGTCACTATTATTACTACGGGCTGCTGTGGGGTTCACTAGTACTGCTGGGGCCACTGTGGAGCTCACTATTACTGCTGGGGCTTCTGTGGGGGTCATTATTACTACTGAAGCCACTGTGGGGGTCACTATTACTGCTGAGGCCACTGTGGGGGTCGCTATTACTACTGAGGCCACTGTGGGTGTCAGTATTACTACTGGGGCTGCTGTGGGGGGGCCACTATTACTGCTGTGGCTGATGTGGGGGTCACTATTACTACTGGAGCTACTTTGCCACTGCTGGCGTATATTTATATGTGGCGGACATGCTGCAGAATGTCCTAAGCGGAAATTTCCGGGACAAATTCTGCAGCATTTCTGCATCCAAAATGCAATCAAAATCTGCACCCTGTCTTTTTGTCTATTTTGAAATATCCTTGCCCTTTTTATAACAGATAAAAATATCAAACGTTGTAATAAGCCCCATCCCCCCCCCCCCCCCCCCCGACATGTTGGCACTTTGCGATACATAAGTGGGTTTTGGGTTGCAATTTAGGCACTTGGTCTCTAAAAGGTTCGCCATCACTAGTAAACAGTGTATTGCATAAGTGATGAAAAGATCACTGATTAAAATCCTCAGTTCAGCCTCACAGGAGCATATAAGTATTTGTGCATGTATGAGCACAGTACTTTTGGGAAAGAAACGTTGCTTTTTTGCTATCTGCTTCTTTTGATGCTGACAGTGGGCACCCAAACAGCTGATTGGCCAAGGTTCTGAGCAGACCCCGGCCCATCAACTATTGATGACTCTTCCTGAGCCTGGAAAACCCCTTTAAATTGTTGTATGCATTGTTGCAAGACTTCTATATGTACATGTCAAAAATGGGACCAGGTTGGTTATGGGGGAAAAATATTCTCCTTTCTAATGATACTTTTGGCAGAAAGAAAGAAAAGGAACAGAATTCTCAGACATGACAGATCAACCAGCTACCTATTGATATTTCAAAGAACATTTAGAAATCCTAAATGCTCTTTATCCTGACTTTATCCTATTTTGCTTCTAGTTAAGTCCTTAACTGACCACCAGGGGGCACCAACAACATATGATTATTGGGTGTGTCTACTGTTCTCCTATCATCTATTCTTGCTTTTTCCCAGGATGGTCATTTTCGTAAACTGTCAATAGCCTATGTAAATGCAAAGAAAAAAATCAAAGCATTATGTAGTAAAAGAATGGATACATTTAAATAGTATTGAGAGTTGTCTCCAGGTGATTATAGGGTGGACACAAAGTATTGTAGAGCTAGGAAATGAAGCTAAAATTCTGTCTAATTCATTCGGGTACCAAGTAACTTGTAATGATGTCATTGTTTAGAGTGTGTACTGCGTCTGAACTTTTTGTGACTTTCAGCAGAGGCCATTTAAAATGAGAGCATTGTATATTTTTGCCTGAGTATTACCCCAGAGAGATCAATAACATAAAATTGTACATTAGGATGATGCAGGTGCCAGCATTCAATTAAAAAGCGATGCGAGCGCGGCGTGCGGAACGAGTCTGCATGCAGGTGTTTACTGCACAAATATTCATTTAAAACTCCTCCGAAGCTGAATCGGGAGGGGAAATGACTTGGATGCTCCGTGTTAATTAAACTTGATCTCAATCAACTGATTCCGCATCTGATGAACTTATTGAAGATAATAAAAAAGACTCGGAGACTCCAGGGTACATTTCTAACACAGTAACAAAGGTAATACGAATGAATGGATGGCTCAGTAGTCATTCCTGCCCAGTTTGCTTTTCATTAGTGACGCGCAGGCACTGATTTAACCCCTTAGTGACGGCCCAATAGTTTTTCTACGTCCTGCCGTTGCAGGACGTGTATGGATCGCAGCTATTAACCCTTTAAATCCCCCAAACGATGTTTGGGGGTCCGGTACGGCCCCCCCACGGTGAGATTGGGGGAGCCGTGCAGGTGTCATGGCAGCCGGGGGCATTCTAAAAGGCCCCAGGGCTGCCTTGGGAGACTGCCTATCAAGCCATCCCTGTGGCTTACAGGGATTACGTGATACTGCAGGAGCGATCAAAGCATCGCTGGTTGTGGTCCTCTAGGAGGACTGAAGGAAAGTATAAAAATAAAAACAAAAAGTTTTACTAATTATTTTTTAAAAAAGTAATAGAAGTTCAAAAAACTCTGCTTTTGCCATATTTGCAATAAAAAAAAAATCAAAATATTGAACCAAAAATACGTGTTTGGTATCACTGCATCCGTAAAATTCCGATCTATCAAATTAATGCATTGTTTTACCCGCAAACTATACAAGTTTGCTATCGTAGTAATAGTATTGACCCATAGAATAAAGTTATCAGGTCATTTTTGTTGCAGTTTGTGCGCGGTAGAAACAGGACGCAACGAAAGATGGCGGAATGTCGTTTTTTTTCCTTTTCTCTCCACTTGGAATTTTTTAAAAGTTTTTCAGTACATTATATGGTATAATAAATAGTACCATTGACAAATACATCTCGTCCCACAAAAAACAAGCCCTCATACAGCGACGTCGATGGATAAATAAAGGAGTTACGATTTTTTAAAAGAGAGGTGGACAAACGAAAATGGAAAAAAGCAAAAAAGCTCCGGCAGTAAGGGGTTAAAGGTGAATGCCCGGTAGCTCTGTGTCCTACCCATTGTTCATTCTAAGAGCTCTTTCACACGAGCGTTATTTGAACGCTCAGATAGCCGCGCTAAAGCAGCGTGGCTATCTGACTGTTAAATCGGGTGAACAAATAGCAGCCATGAGCACGTCGTGGTTGGTATTTGCGAGTATGCCGCGCCCCCTCCCTTTGCCAACCCGCTCCCATAGGAGTCTATGGGAACCGCCGGCGCTGTGCCGTCAAAAGATAGGACATACCCTATCTTCTGACAGAGACAAAACTCTCAGCATCAAAAAATTGTTAATCCGAAAGAACCCATAGGAAACCATGGGTTCTTTTAGATGCGATTTTTTTTTTTTTACACACCTACTCAGCGTCAAAATGACGCTCGTGTGAAAAAGCCCCAAGCTGTGAGCTCTGGAAATGATAGAGATAGAAAAAAGCACTACACCTTGCAGAGAAATCTACCTGTAATCTGAGCCTTGCTGGATCGCAGGAATCGGAACAATTATCCAGTGACTGAACAATGAACCATAATTCGAATAGGGTGGGAGGTATATTACCTTCACTTCTTCTTCTCTGCCATCTGTCCAGGACGCCAGTTCCGCTCTCAGTTTTTGGTTGTCCAAGTTGGCCACTGCAATTTTCTATCTAGCTAATACACACTGTGCACTGCTCTCTGATTGGCTAGTGCAGATCACGGGAGCAGCTATGGTGCATTGATAGTCTAACACTACCAATGCACGATTGGGATTAGGTAGTCTGTAAATTGTGTTGGCCATCTTGGATCACTGAAAAGGGGACTAGAGGATCAGATGGACAGGTTATATACCTCCTACCCGCATCGGTTCTGAGAAAGATTAATTTAAAGATTAGTTTCACACGGCGAGGGTGATATTGGGCCATGATTAATGGCCCGATATCGCACTTTCCGCCATGGGAAAGCCCCGTGGATGTGAGGGGTTTTCATGTGAAAACAGCCTCGCATCACTGCGGGGAATCCCTTCATCCCATTGCTTTCAATGGGGTGGCAGCAGCGCTGGCCCCATTGAAAGCAATGGGAGAACTCCATGATCCTCTGTGACGACAGCGGCAGGGGATTCCTTCATCCCCATGGGGAATCCCTTTATACCCTCACCCCATCTGAAGGGATTCCCTATGAGAATGAAGGAAACCCTGCCGCTGCTGTCACAGAGCATTGCAGAATTCTCCCATTGCTTTTGATGGGGTCGGTGCTGCTGCCGCAGGCCCTATTAAAATCAATGGGCGATGTCACAGGAAGATAGAACTATCCGCAATGTGTTTCACGCATCGCGGTGCCAAACGGGAAATCATCGCTTATGTGTATGAAGCCATTCAAATGAATGGGGTTCATATTTGTGCGAGATTTATGCATCTTGCAGCACACAAATCTTGCTCAATTTTATTACCGTGTGAAAACGGCCTACGTGATGGAATACAGCCCTCTCCCCAGAGATCAGGGAATGGCAGAGGAGATGCATCTATGTGTCAAGTCTCATTCATGTGTATAGTGTTACTTTCCTGTCTTATCTGAATAATAACTGTTATTACATTTCCCATCATCTGATGACGCTGTCCCAGTCTACACAGCAAAGCTGACAAGTGAGCTGCAGAGCACAGGAACTGCCAGTTTATTGTATTTAATCAACTCTAGTGGCCAGTGTGAAACCCTCATAACTGAATTTTATATTTTAATGTGAATAGTGACATAGTAAAATAAAATACCACCAAAAGTGTAAAAAACACTGGATGTTTAAAATGAAAACTTGATTTCCGGAATATGTCATTTTGTGATAATAAATTCCTTTTAATTGAATATAAGTGAATTTGCATAATATGCAATTTATCAATGGAAAAAAAAGAGAATTCCTAATCATTCCATATCTACAATAATAGACGTTGTTGTCTTCTTGGGCATGAGAGGTTTGCGTTTCAGCTCTGTATACTACATAATACAGAGGAAATTCACACAGCTTCTGCCTAGAGGCAGTGCAAGATTTAATAAAGGAGATCCTGTTTCTCTTTGTTGTCATCTAGTTAATCTTATAGACTGAAAACGTATTCCAGAAATACAAAATCTGCTGTGTCACTTAGTACTGTAGCTTTAAGGAGGACGACAGGGCTAAATAAATCATAAAGGCCTACAATTTCATTAGAAATCTGTTCTTCAATAGCTTGTTAAATAGTTTTTTTAAAGGGGTCGTCTGGTTACCAGACATCCCTGCTTCAATGGGGCTGAAGTGCTTAAAATAATAAACTGAAACATACTTACCCCTCTGTGGACCCACTGTGGTCCCTGTGGTTGTTGTGATAGCTGACGTCACAGGAACTCAGGTGAGGCTGCAGCATCACATTCCTGAGCTCCTGGCATCATGGTGCTCAGGATATGAGGGGCAGTGCAAGGAGAACGAGCGGTGATGCTGCAGCCTCTCATTGGTTGCAGCAGTCAACTGAGTTCCTGTGCTCACAACAACCACCGGGACCACAGTGGGGTTGCTGCACTGGTTCCTGGTGGCCGTGGAGGGGTAAGTATGTTGAAGCCCTATTGAAGCAGTGATTGTGAGAATTATGTGGGGGGGGGGGGGGGGGGGGAGCGGTACCCCCTTACACAGAGAAGCAGCTTATAGCCGATGCTACAGTGGCTTGAGGGTCACTTGTTAGTCCCGCCCCCTGTCCATTACCCATTAAGGACAATGAGCAGACAGGTGCACTGAAGCGCCGAGATTGTCAGTGCCGGACCAGTGACAAAACTGGGGTTGGGAAAAACAGGAAGGTCTAGATTAGATATTAGAAAAAACTTTCTAACTGTGAGGGTGATGAATGAGTGGAACAGGTTGCCACAGGGAGTGGTGAGTTCTCCCTAATTGGAAGTCTTCATACAGAGGCTAGATTGACATTACACAGTGTTTCATGCATCTCCTTCATATTGTGTGCACATTTGCATACTCCCCATTGACTTCTATAGTGACCTTTAGTGTGCAAATCTGCAGAAAAATACAGCATGTTCTATTTTGTTTTTTGCACGACCGACATGCGAGCCCAAAATACTGAAATGTTAATGAACCCATTGAAATGAGTAGGTTCTATTTTCTGCGAATTGTGCGCAAATATGCCTGTCTGAAGCAGGCCTAACTTTCATTCTAGTACAGTTGAGTAAAGTTCTTTTTGAAAAAGCTAGTGCTGCCTCTGCCTCACCACTGTGCCATAGTACCACCCTCCTGTCACTATTATATCGGAGAATATTTTCCAGTCTGTAGGAGTCCCGGCTGAGACCATCCTGGACGCCTCTCATCTGCTTCCAGTTAAACATGATAAAGAGTTGTCCTGTCGAGAATCCTGATGTCAGATGCTTTCCTTGTGAGGGCCACAACTATTTAAATTGAGCTGTCAGTACGTGGAATGAAGGAATTTGCTAGATTGGAATTCTTAGCAGACCTGTAAGATATCAGTTATATTCAGCAGGCGTCTATAGATAATGGAAGCAAGAATTACTGTTTTTAAAAGGAGGCTAAGGTTTAAAATAAAGCTGTCACCAGGCCCATGCTGCCCAAACTACAGGCTGCATGAACCTGGGACAGATATACCCATTCGGCCCATGTAGGTCTTTTTCTAAACGCTGCTACATTTCAGAAGTTTGCCCCAGCTGGAACGGAGCCCCGAGTCAAAGAGGTGGACCATGCCAGGCTCTCCCCACCGATGACTGACAGCCCTCTTCCCATACACAAGCAGGAAGAGGAGCTGTCACTCTTGATGCTAAGGGCGGGGGAGTCCGGTGCTGCCCAGCTCTTTGACTCGGAGCTCCGTTCCAGCTGAGTCAAACTTCTAAGTATGTTTTTTTCTGAAATTTAACAGCGTTTCAGAATAAAAAAAACATACATGGGCGGAAAGGGCATATCCGTCCTGGGAACCGTTGGGAGCATGAACTTAGTGGCAGGTTTACTTTAAGATATTAAAGGAGCTATCCAGCCTCCCCATCAAAGAAAAAAATTAAAACTAACCAGGGTGATGGGAAAACATAAAAAAGTCATACTTACCTCCCCCAACCCCTTGCTGCTCCTGTTCTATTGGTGTCCGGCCCCACAGGTTTCACTTCCTGTTGCAGAAGTGATGACCTCCTCACACGGGGGCATGTGACTACTGCAGCTAATCACCAGCCGAAGAAGTGAGCTGCTGATTAGCTACAGTGGTCACATGTCACTAATGTCGATGACATCATCACTGCAACAGAAAAGAGACCAGCAGGGGGAGCAGGCAGTGGGGAAATTTAAAAAAATGTGAGAGAGGAAGTTGGATAACCCCTTCAAGCCTAATACATCAGCATCTTGTTCTCTTAAAAGGCTTTTTCAGTGTTACATTCATATAGTTTAAGTCAAGCTAACTTTTTTCAGAATTCCGTTTGCTGTCAGTGAACGGAAACATCCAGAAGCATCTTATTATGTCTAAGTGAGAAAGGCAGGGCCAGGTGAAGGTTAGTAGTGGCCCTGGGCAAAAGGATCTTTTGATAATCTAATGATTGTGGGCAACTCCACTGTCTCCCGACATCTGATCTGAAAATGCATGATCTTTTGTTTAAAGTGACCTGGTCTTGAAACAAAGATGGCCGCCCCCTTCTCTGACTACCTGACAGACTGTGCATGACTACACTCTGCTCTGACAGTCAGAACAGCATGTATTATCATAGGCTCGGTTCACATGGGGGGGATTTTTGGTGGATTTTCTGTGTAGACCCTCCGCACAGAAAATCCGCAGCATTTACAATAGAAGTCTGCGGGAGCCGTCCCCGCCGGAGACCCGCACTGAAATGGAGCATGCTGCGGGTGTTTTCCCACACACGCAATCCGCGCCTCAAGGGAAAATGACATCCGCAGGTATTTAATTACCTGTGGGTGTCCAATGCATCCCTATGGGGCGCGGATAACGCGTGCGGGTGACCCGCTGCGGATCTGTCCCTGTGGACATGAGGCCTTAGGCACCATACTGATAATTTATGAAGCAATATGGTAAGTTTATTAATGAAGCTCCATTTCCAAGGTCACAAAGAGGGACATTAAGGACAAAGAGGGGCAGAGGGACATGGGTCAGAAATAGGGACTGCCCCTCCAAAATAGGGACACCTGGGAGGTATGCTTTGAGTCAACATGAGCAGCAGGCAAACCTGGACAGTATCACTCTGCTACCCAATGTACAACATACCCCTGCAGGTCACACTGCTTATAAATTACAGTCCATCCCCCCGTAGTCTTATATTAGAATGGATGGAGAGATTTGTCTTAGTTGCACTGTATTAAATACTTAATTTAGAACAATTATCGGTAATTTTGTTTCTTGCTGCATAAATGTGATGAATTATGAAGCCCAAGAACATCAGCAGAACAGACATAATATAACTGCCTGGACATAAGTGACAAATACAATTGCCACGCTCTCTGACAGTCTCCTATTAACAATGCATTAGTCTGGTGACTCAGAAGAAAGTAGTTGCAGCCATGAAAGAAAGTAGCATGCAATATTGATAAATGTCATATCATGAGGCTTTTGTTGAATCCATAGTTATTTTATATATGGTGTAAATGTTTTGGCTTAGACCCACATGGGGTAAAAAGGGGAGCAATGAGATCATATTGAGCGATGGACAGGTATTGACAGCTTTCCTTTGTACCATGCTTCCCAGAAAATAAGACACTGTCCTATATACATTTTCACCCCAAAAGAGGCACACTGTCTTATTTTCGGGGGATGTCCTATATTCACCTAGCCGGCGGTATCCGGGTAACTCACGCTGGTCTCCGGGAGCACTGCGGCATTCTGCTGTGTCCTCCACGCTGACAGCACTCTTCCTGTTAACTAACAGGGCTTTGAATACCCCGTCTCCAGCAAGCGAGTGCTGTTATTGGATCAGCCAATCAGAGCCAGCGTTCAATAAACCAATCATAGCCATTCAATGATGTCATTCACTGAATGGCTGTGAATGATTGAGCGCCAGCTCTGATTGGCTGAGCCAGCGACACTCGTGATCCAATCACAGCACTCACCTGCTGGAGGCGGGGTATTCATAGCCCAGTCACCAGGAAGAGAGTGCTGTCAGCATAAAGGACACAGTAGCCTGCCGCAGCAGCTGAACCCCCCCGTGCAAGGGACCAGGATGCCACCTGCTAGGTGAGTATTGCTGTTTTAAAAAAAAAAAATCTGGTGTAGCTAGGGCTTATTTTCAGGTGAGGGCTTGAATTTCAAGGTTCCCCCTTGAAAATCAGGGTAGGGCTTATATTATACCAGCTGAGGACTCCGAGAAGACAACAAGGGTATGCAGAAGATAGCGGTCCTGCTTGTTTTCTGCATACAGCGTGAGCCTTCATTTACACACTTATGCAAAGTGAACGCTCAAAACTGTTACTCAGATTGCCGTTTGAGTGAAATTTGAGCGATCATCTTGCTGTGTAAATGGGCCTTTGCTCTCTATTATATACCACTGACTATAGATATATTAATTGTTTGGTCAACTGAAACAATTAACAATAGATAAAACCACCGATTCTGCTTACATTAGTTTTCTAGTTTAGAAAACATTTTTTAGTATATCGGCTGCGGATACGTGGCTGAGTTCCAGTTAAGATCCCCAACAATAGTACAGATTTTAACAGTTTTTTAAAATGCAGAAATGCTGCGGAATTTGCTCCCTGTCGTTTTTGAAACGGCCCTGTACTTTTTATAATGAAGGAGGTTGAATCATATGCTGTGATAAACCCCGCCCTTGACCACGCCTCCTTGTCCCGCTTTGATTTTGGGAAAATCTGGTCACCTTATGCCCTACTCACTGGTGTCCCCAGTCCAGTGCAGCTGCCATAGTGGCCTTTGTTCCAGTCCTGGAAGCTCCTGCAGTGATCCCATGTAATTCAACCTCACATGACGGCTGCAGCCAATCACTGGCTTCAGCAGTCATGTGTACAGGAATATCACTTGACCACAGAGGCTAGTGATTGGCTGCAAAGTTCATGAATGATTAATGAAATGTGACGGTTCAGGGGCTTTTGGGACTGAAGCAGTGGAGACAGGGAATCATCTAACCAGTGAATAGTACATAGAATATTTTGTGCCGGGACCAAAGTGACGGGGACCAGGGCAGTTGTGTTGGACCGAAGACACAGCTTACTGTTGAATATTACATAGCTTGTTAATTTGTGCCAGTTTCAGCTGTCAGCCACTTTTTTCGTGACCCTCGAAAACCCCTTTAAAGGGGATGTTCAGTTATCAGATAACATTTCCCTGATAGCTGCAGCTGCATTAAAATAACAAAAATAGCTGTACTTACCCCTTCTCTGCCGCAGGGATCCAGCATTACAGCCCCACTGTCCTCCCAATGTTTGTTGTGGAAGATGTCGGCAGAGAAAGTTCTTGTGGCATCAGCGTTCACAGCCTGGGAGCCATAATTGCATTATTTCAGAATGGTGGCCCTGCAACCTCTGATTTCCTGCAGCAATCAAATGATTTCCTGTGACGATATCTTCCACAACAAGCACCAGGAAGAATGTGGGGCTACAACACTTGATCCTCATGGCAGAGGAGAAGTAGTACAGCTAGTTTTGCTATTAAAAGGCATCCCGGGCTGAACTATTGATGATCTATGCTAAGGATATGTTATCAATAGTAAATAGGCTCTGAAGCTTGGCATCCTAGGCCAATGCATTCATGCGCTGAGCTGATTTCTGGAAAAAGCAGACAGCTCCATTCCCACTGCAGTGGCCAGACTTGGTATTACAGACCAAGTTCCTATTCACCTCAATGGGAGCTTTGCTTGTAATACCAAGTTTGGCCACTGCAGTAGGAATGGAGCTGTCTGCTTCCTCCAAAAATCAGCTCAGTGCAAGAGTGCACCATCCCAGAAAACAGCGAATCAAGACGGCAAACCCCTGCTGATCTACTATTGATGGCTATCCTAAGGATAGACTATCAATAGTTTACGACCGGACAACCACTTTTAGCAAAATTTCTCCCACCTGGAAAAAAAAAATCAGCTATTTTGAACACTTTGACTAAAGCTACATTTACTTCCTTGTTAAGTATGTTAATTAACTGAAAAAAGGCAGAAAGTGCAGGAACTTCATTGATACTGTATTTTTGGTGTTGACATTTCAAAGTGAAGAAAGAGCAGAGAAGAAATGTCATTATGCTGAAGAATAGACGCAGCTGGCCCACTCAGCTGCTGTTGTCAGAGCATTGTTGGAAAAATGACACAGTAGCTTAAATGCAACTTTTAGGGAAAAATATTAGATCAGGTCAGGTGTAGAAAATAGGAAGATTACAAGTCAAGTTCCATCTTCCAAGCCGAATAAGTGCCTGTCGCCACACTTCTAGTTCATCTCAGCTGTAAGTCCTTCATTACTTGCTTATCATGAGGGACCTCGGATGAATGTACTCTGTCATTAATCTGCAACCACCAATATGCATCAACACACATGCTGATGAGTCAATAGCAGAGGAACTGGTGACTAAATACCATTACCTCATGTGACATAATAGACAGCGGACTGAGCACCACCCTGGTTCCAAGACTAAGAACTTGCGTTGGTGGTCTGTTTTTAGATTTAAAGAGGAGATGTCATCTCTAACATGTCTGTTTTAGTAAACTCTTGCATTCTCAATGAAATAATCATTCTAGATCAGATTTTCTTACAGCTCTGCGTTATTCCGTTCCTCTGTTATTCCTCCTAGAAATGTATTAATGAATTTCCAGGGGGGGTTATCATTTCCCTTGTTAAAAGGGTGTGTCCCTGCAGAAACTACACAGATTGGACAGTCCACTGCATAGAAACACACCCACAACTGGTAACACCCAGTTGTCAATTTATTCATACATTTCCTGGAGGAATAACAGAGGTGCAGCACAATGCAAAGTTCTACAAGAAGATCCAGCAGAACTGTTAGTTCATGGGGAATACTGTTTTTCAAAAACAGACATATCAGAAGTGGTAAAGGGGGTGTCCCACTTTTAGTTGTTTTGCTGCAGACAGCTCCATAAGTTGCGCAGTGGCCGGGTTGGTACTGCAGGCTGAGTCCCATTGAAAGTAAATGCAGTACCGACCCAGCCACTGCGCAATGTATGGAGCTGTCAGCTTCCAGCAGCAAAACTGAGTATCACTGTGCATTGTCGCATTTGCCTGCACATGAACCACGTATTTTACACACGCTGTCCTGCGCTGGCTTTCTAGTTTCTTCTTTTTTTTAACTTTCCTCTGTTGTTTCTTAGCAACATGCATAAAAAACGCTGTACATACGCAATGTAAACCCATAGAAAACAATAGGGCTGTCCGCACGTAAAACGGGGTAAATAGAACAAGCTGCGTTCTTGTTGTATTACGAAATATGTTGTACGCCACTAATTAAATTCTGCTTTATGTAATAATATAAAGAAATTAGCCAGCCGTCTAATTATTGATTTTAACAAATAAAATGGGGGCAAAAACAGGAAAAAACCTCCTTACCCATGTAGTGCATTTTGTACCACAAAATGCTCCATTTTCCACATAACATGCAACACGTTACACAACTACATGCAACAAAATTGCGCCAGGTTGCATTCCAAAATATATTTTGCACTAAAATTTTTATTCTGCATCATCAATTACTATAAAATAATTAGTCAACAGTCAGAAATAGGGAAAAAAAATTAGAGGGCAAAACCAAGAAAAAAAAAAATCCATATAGGTCTTTTTGCACCAATACGAATGTGCACCAAAGATTTGCTCCAAATGCCTCTTCATTTACACCAACTTTCATTAGGTTTTATTAGCGCCAGTTTTCCTGACACTTTCCTATATGGTAGTAACGCTTCATATATTTGTCGGAAAGTTCAAAAGTAAGCATGGCAAGCTACTGTCTAAAAAAAAAGAAAAATTGGCAAGCTTGTCAGATCCTTTTCGCCTTTTTGGTGCAAGTTATTTGTAAATTTGTCTAGAAATATATGTGCCTTAATTCTGGTGCAGTTTTAGACAAAAGTCTGTCGGAAACACATTCATGACTTATGGGTGAGGCTGCAAGTGGCCCACCACATTTACTATAATCTATGCCAGAAACTAGGGTTGGTTCTCTATGGGTTGTGTCTTCAACACTGTACATACGCTATACATTGCGTATGTGCGGCATTGCATGCACAACGCCGCTATGAGACAGAGCAGACGATTAAAAAGAGGCTAGTCACACTACACATGACAGCGTACGAGAGATACGCTGACATGCATAGTGCACAATCACTGCCATAAGCAGCTATAGCCGGCTCACACAGCCGTAAAATGCTGTTTTAGGCATACACTTGTGGGAATGAGTCCTGAGGCCTCACGTCCGCGGTCTTAATTGAATTGCGGATCACCCGCACAGACGATCCGCAGTTCAATATGCCCCATAGGCAATCATTGGGCATCTACAAGTAATTAAATACCTGTGGATGCCATTTTACCCTGCGTGCGGATTGCATGCGTGGGAAAAAAAATTGCAGCATGCTCCATTTTTTTTGGCAGATTCCCGCACGGACGGCTTTCATTGAAGTCAATGGAAGCTGTCCGATCCGCGTCACACACACAGCTGAAACTGCGGATGCTCCACGAATCCACGAGAAAGCAGGACATTTGAGGAAAAAAAAGTACTGCGTATGTGTGCGGCACGCCGCCCGACGTGCTGAGCGCATCCGCCGTGCAGAAGAAATAAGATCCGTCCGGGATGGAGAAGACCCGCACTGCATCCGGACAGGTGAGTAAAATATTCATGGCTGCAGGCACAGGTGGAATCTGCTGCGGATTTCTGCACTTGGAATCCACACATGCCCGTGGACATGAGGCCTTAGTTCCAGGGTCTATGTGCTACTTTTCCCTCTGCACCTTCTATAATGAAATTCCTGTTAATGGTACAATATTTATATACAATGAATCAAAAAGTGCTACAATAAATTATACCTGTTGATCTAGTGCACAAAAACTGTTCTAGACTCTTAGCAGTTACTTCTGTATCTTACAATACCTCAAATGTAGTATTTCCAGACTACCCATTTACTGATGCAGTCTCATGGATGCTTCTTCTGTTCCTCCCCTTACAAAGAGTTGATACCAGTCCTGATGTTGGGTTGACTCCTTTTTACTGCCCTGTCCAGCTCTCCTCCCGTAATAGATAGTGTCTTGGCATCTGCTCCATGCTGTGAGACTGTGGTTGGGGACACAGCAAACCTTGTGACTGCATGTATGAATGTGCCATCCTGGAGAAGCAGGGCCACCTGTGTAAGCTGATAGGCCAGCTGGTACCACCTCGTGCGACCAGTAGCGACTCGGACACTAGCAAAATGCAAAACTAGAGAAGAACCAGTTAGGAAGGATAGGGTCAAGTCCCCTAGTGCAAGCACACGACTGACTCTTAGGGTGATGTCACATCGTGATGTTACCTTGGCAGACTTTTTGTGGGGTGGTTTTCCATTGTCTTCCCCAGTCATCTTTTACCCCCCAGCAAGCTGGGTACTCATTTTATCAACCTCAGAAGGATGGAAGGCTGAGTCAATCTTGAGCCGGCTACCTGAAGCAAGCAGGAGTTAAACCTTCAGGTCGTGAGCTAGAGCCTAAGACTGCTTTTCGTCTGCCTTAACACTCTGCGCCACACAAGGCTCCCATTGTCTGTGGCCACCACCTATTCCCTTTTTGGGGGTTGTCTTGCTGTTCCTCTCCAGTCACCTGTTGTCACTTTCATTTGCACTAAAACAGGTGAAATTGATTCCTAATCGCTTACGCTTCCAAGCTGGACAGATTGATATGCCTGAACTTTAAGTGACTTGGGGCTATACTGTGATGCTTAAGCGTTCCTTTAATCTTTTGAGCAGTGTAAATGAACAATGAGAATTATTCAGGATTAGCATTCTGTTAATTAACACTCTAAGACCTTCAATACAATAATCAAAAAATTACCAAAAATGATCAGTTGGGTCACTGCGTGTTCAAAATGTTGGTGCTGTCTGTTGCCAGAAATGTCAAAGGTCTACGAGCAGCTGCTCCGAGCTGGTACCAATTAAAGCTTCCGGCAGCACAGGACCAACATCTAACATACGTTTGGGATAAGCTGGAGGACACGACCAGCAGCTGGGTTTGTTTACTGTGAATACTGATGGCAAATCACAGAAGGGCACAATAAAGACACGACAATCGGCATCATACGGCTGGATTAGAGCGCTAAGTAATGCAGCTGATGACCGCAGACAATCGAATTAACAAGTCTTCCTGCTCTTTATGGGTGATAGCTGACCTCTAGTGCAAGACTGCTTGACGTTCTAATGAAATCATATTAGCACAATATACTTTAAAGTTTGGCAAAAGTTGTTCAGCCCCTTTTTCTTGCTTTCGGTTGGTTCCTTGACAATATGTTTGTTTAGCTTCTCACAGCTGCAAATTCAGAAGCAATTCCCTAATTCTCCATGCTGGGATATTCTGGGGATATTACATAAATGTGTGTGATTGGAAGCAGATAGCCACCTGGCTTTTTCATTTCCAGATCTGATGTAATACTTTACATAACACCTGGAAAACAACGGAAAGCAAAAACCTATCCTCAGCCCTTGGTTGGCTATGGAGACCATACAAGCTAGGTGGGAGAGGACCGGAAGAAGATGGACCTCTGTCTAGATTTCTGCAACTTGCTTAAAGAGCACCTGTGATGTCTATTGATCACTGTGGTGGGTTGCATACTTTTATAGCAGCTTCGTTCTGATTGTTTGACTTTTGTTCTAGCCCCAAGTCCATCTGAACTTTTTACAGTTACTTTCAGATCCCAACCAGGGGCGTAACTATAGAGGATGCAGGGGATGCGGTTGCACCCGGGCCCAGAAGCCTTGGGGGGCCCATAAGACCTCTCTTCTCCATATAGGAAGCCCAGTACTATGAATAAAGCATTATAGTTGGGGGCCCCATTTCAGGTTTTGCATTGGGGCCCAGGAGCTTCAAGTTACGCCTCTGATGCCAACATTAGTCCATTGTGAAGTTAGTGGTCTCCATCATCCAGTGTCAATCAAATGTCACATCAGCCATTGAAAGTGGGCTTTTGAAACCTTCCACTTGACTAGGAAAAAAATAAAACCACTGGAGGAATCAGTGGTGACGTGGTTATAAAGGTCTGCAGCCCGTCCTGCTGGTCAACGTATGTGACAGGTCCCTTTTATTAAATTCATGTGTAATACAATTTACTGTTATCAAGAAATGAGCTGGTCTTCCACTTCCAACAATATGACTTACTACTGGTCCTGTGCCAAGAAAACCACTCTTCTCCTGAGTGATCTGTATAAGCAATTACTCTCTCAGGGCTATGGGCTTAAATCTAGAAAAAAAACTTAGTTTTTAGTTTTTGCGCACAAAGTTAATATGGATTTCTGTTGTATCTTTCATGAGGGTTCAGACTTAGAAACCCCCAGCGATCAGCTGTTATTGCCAGATGAAGCTGCAGCTACCTATTTATTACCCCTACATCTGTTTAAGAGGAAATTGTCACGTCTGTCCAGTCGTGCCGAAGAAACCAACTAATAGAAACAGAGGACAGGCTGAATGATCAAAACACAGGAGGTTTCTGGGTTGCTACATGTGAAATAATATAACTGACGGTGGTGGATATGGAAGATCAAAGATTTTTCCGTAGTTTGGCCCTGACTTGACTCGCCAATAATGCTGAGCACCTGTCTCGAGAAGGTTTAATAATTTAACCTCCAGAAGATGTTTGTGTTGAATATGGTTAAGTGGTTAGTGCTCTTGCAATGCTGGGATCCTATGTTCAAATCTCATCAAGGACAACATCTGCATGGACCTTAAAGAAATTTATACAGATGTTGTAATTGGACAGATTTGAACCTAGAACCCAAGACAGCAGTGCTAACAATTGAAACACCACATTTGTTCTTTCATCTCCAGAGGAGAAGAACAATAAAAATTAAGCACAAAGAGTAGATAGAAGCTCCATACAGATGTTTCCCTTCCTCAGATTTGAACCTAGACCTCCAGCACTGCAAAGCAACAGTTCTAACAACTGAGCCACCATGCTTGTTCTTTCTCCTTCCTCCTCCAGAGAAGAAGGAGATTAAGTAGAAGCTTGTTGGCTCAGTGGCTAGTACTATTGCCTTGTAGCACTGGGGTTCTAGGTTCATGTCTAACTATGTACAACATCTGTATGTTCTCTTTGTGTTTATTCTTTTTCTTCTCATTCTCCTCTGGAGAAGAAAGAAGAAGCGTGGTTGCTCATTTGTTAGCACTGTTGCCTTGCAGCGCTGGAGTCCTAGGTTCAAATTTGACCATGAGCTCCATTTATATGGAGTTTTCTCTGTTTTCTTTATGTTTGTTCTTCTCCTCCTCTGTATATGAAAAAACAAGTGTGATGGCTGAGTTGTTAGGACTACTGAAGTTAAAGGGTCTAATCTGACCAAGGGCGACATTGGTATGGAATTATTCAAAAACCATGCCTATGTTGTCTTGACAAGATTTGAGCCTAGGACCCCAGCACTGTAAGGCAACATTGTTAACCACCGAGCCATTTTCTTTGAAGACATGCACTCAATCTGTGGGGAAGTTGATTTTACCCAATGAGATTCTGTAAAAATCAGCCTGATTTTACCTGCCAGCTGATCAGGAAGAGCAACCCTGTGTATGAGGACCAAGTGGGACAGACAAGACAAATGGACATAATGGGGTTAGAGTATGAGAGCAGCAATAGTCTGAACAGTTGCAGTCTGAAGTGCATAGTCCACAAAAAGAAGGCACAAAGGAAACCCTCAGAAGCTGCAAGACAAAAACCCCTAACCACTGAGCAAGACCTGTATACAAATGTATTGCTGGCATCCCCTACCAAGAAAAGCTGAAATAAATACCTTATAAAAGACACTATCATCTCAGTCAGCCTATCAGCACTGTAACAGTAGAGAGATGCTTCTCCCTTGGCACCCAGCTCCAAATGATGCCACTGTGCATGCACCACGTGGGTCCGGCGCTGTGACACCAGACCCATGCATGTGCCCCCCAACCTTATCGGTGCCAGCAAAGCCATGACAGCTTGTCTTGGTGAGACAACCCTTCTACCGTAAGTTCTGTAGGTCTCCCAACTCTTTAAAACGTCGTGGTTTGCTGGACAGACCCAAAGTGGTTGTCCATTCAGTAGGACATCTCCTGTCCGTTGGCTTTTCTAGCGCATATCACGGCATAGATATTGGTTTGAGACTCCAATTGCCGATTCCAAAAGTCTTTCCATGATCATCATTACATAAATAGCAAATCATTATGTCTGCCAGCCTACAATAATGTATTTTCTTAACATCCTAAAACATCTCTGGACAATGACCACATGTAGAAGGCTGCTGTAACTTTGTAAAGCACACACAGTATACTGTCATAAAGTAGAATTTTTACATATAAGACTGAGTGACACATCAAATCACTTCACTGTTTCAGTCGGCTGGTAAATGCAGTATCCTGTATCTCACCCTCCAATGATTCTCTTCATAAATTATTCATCTCCAGTTCTATTCTGCAGGGTTCTGCACTTTTACTACCCTCTGCAACCATTTCCTTGTAGTCCTATTGATTACCCGGAGTGTAGAATGCCACTTTTCCTATTCTCTATCATATATGAGAGAAATGTGAGGGCTTCTATCAGATATGATTATTTATTTATACTGCCGTACTTGCTTAGAGCAAAACATGGAACCAACAAATCAAAATCCCCAACATTGTGTTTCCTTATTTCTCATTAATTTATATATCACCACAAAAAGAGGATAGTGACAACACAAGGGGGACATGTCTAGGGGCCTCCACCAACACTATCTTGAGGTCCTAGGGGCGTCCACCACTGGCCCTCTCCAAGCCAGATCGATCGATCGATCGATCGATCGATCTATCTATCTATCTATCTATCTATCTATCTATCTATCTATCTATCTATCTATCTATCTATTATTGACAATCATTATTATTATTATGAGTAGTGTATACATTGCTCATGACTGGTAACCCTGCCTTTCTCTAATTTAGGCCAGGCTCAGACGAACAAGTCGGATTTCGCAAGCGTATATCCGCAGCAGAAGTCCTACTTATGACTGCGGAAGCAAATTGCTTATGATCGTGTTCAGTTTTACGTGCAGATGTACAGCATAATACAGTTTATCATTCGCACAGAAGAATGAATCCAAGCAGTGAATGATATCAGAAAGTTGCCCGGACCCCCGGAAACACCCTTCTATCGCTCAGACAACATTCTCTTGTGCTATTGTAGTGAGAGCTGTGTTGAGAGCCTTGCCTTCAGAACTGGATACTGCTCTCCTGGCTTGGCTGGTTTTATACTACTTTTTATGAAAGTTGTATAAACCACTTTAAAAAACAAACAAACACTTATTTTGGAGGGAGTGCCCAGAAGGATAAGCGGAGGTTGCAGACAGTCTGTATGGGTATGTTCCTCCGCAGACTCTGTCCTGTATGGTCTACCCACAAAATTCCTGCTTTATACTATTAGTTATCTGGTCTCCTAGCAAGGTGCGTACGAACCTGCATCCATATGCAATGTAATTGCATACGCACTGTGGATTGAATGCATCCATAGAGATCACTAGAGATCATCCGAGGTTAAATAGAGCATGCTGTGATTTTTCTTCTACTCGTGGAATCCACAATTCTTACCCGCATGTGTGAGCAAAACGGCGATGGTCAATGCATTTGATAGACCGTGTATTGCATGCGTGGATGGTGATTGCGGAATCCGCAATTCAAATCCGTTTGTGTGACCGGCCTTACGTCGGGCTTTAGGCCGCCTGCAGACGGCCGGGTCAGATCTGGCTGTGAGAATTCTCGCAGCAGGACCCGACCCAAGCGCCTGCAGCTCCGGCTCTTTCATGTGCCGCCAGCCGGCGCATGCGCAGAGCGGAGCCGGGCAGTGACGTTTCTGTGCGGGGCTCCGCGAGCCCTGCACAGAAATAGAGCATGCCGCGATTTGTTTTCTGCGCGGGATTTTGCGCAGACAAACTGCGGCCGTCTGCATAGGATTACGTATTGTAATGCAATCCTATGCAGGCGTGTACAGGCGGAAATTCTGCGGGGAATCCCGCTGCGGAATTTCCGCCCGTCTGCAAGATTAGATTGATTCTGATCTAAGGCCTGCAAAGAGGTGAGGTGTCTTAGCATCATATCATACCTTTCTTCTTGTAGAGCTAATGCTCATGGCTAAGCTCTATGTGGCCTTTAGGCTGGCAAAGGAGTTCCTGCAGATGCTGCTAAACACCGTGACCATGTGATAAAGCAGTGGGCCTGGTGTACATGTCCAACCAGGTGATGAACAGCCTTCAGGCACATCACTTTTAGAAGCCCTTAGTGTACTAGTTATATGACCCTGTACTTGGATTCCAGTATAGATAGATGGATATGTGTAATAAAAAAAAACCTGCGAAATAATATATTATGCATGATAGACAACTGGTGGGCATGTGATATAAGCAACTGCACAGGGGTCCTGCAGACAAGGGGGCCCACTGTTACCTTAAAGGGGTATTCTCAACTGCAGCCTCAGCTCTGTCCTATCTGCTGGCCACTTTATCCAGACTGCAAAAGGTGGCTGGGCTTACTGGAAAGGGACGAGCACCATGAGCAGGTTGTTTCTGTAACTCCTAGAAAAGTGAATGAGAGTTACGAAAACAGTGTAGCACAGCTTTTCAGTAAAGCTGAGCCACCTTTCACAGCCCGGATGCTGACAAGGTGAGGCGGTGCAGTAATATTTCAGAATTCGGGCCCCACTTTTAATTTTCACCAGGGCCCTGTTGATATTCATGAGTTGTAGCTAACCCCGCCCATTCAAGGGGCAAGCCACACCCATCCTACCCTCCAATCACTGATTAACACTTATCTCCCTATCCACAGTAATGGAGAGATAGCTGTCAATCACTGGCAGGGTAAGAATCTACTGGTGGAAATCCAGGACTTTCTCACTGAATTGTAAACACTTGTCAGGAGACACAAAAGAGAAGTCAGCAAACTGCATGTGGCTGCCGTGCAACACAATGGCCACCTTGACTGTATACTGTTAATACCATGCAGGTTGCCACTTGAATTTCCAATACCTGTAATACTCCTGCTTCCTAATGGAACTTTGTCCTTCAATATTCTGCCATAACTACTTGAAGAGGCTCTACCATATGATCAGCATCTCATTTACATCTCAGGAGTCTGTAGGCACAGCAAGTCTGTCATCTTAGGCTCTTCCCATCAAGTAGGGAAAACCTGAAAGATTAACTGTTGTTTACATTTCTTCCATAAAGAAATTGCGTAAGCGAAGATACGAAACTTTGTAATATAACTTATTACAGACCTATGGCACTTACTAGGCTCCTCCCACCTTGCCGGTGGCACTGATCATTCACTCCATTTCACTGATAAGATTTGTACACAGAAGTTTATACACTTAGAGTTCAGTTATATGCTGCCTGTAGAAGTCTATGGAGATGAGCACTGTAGAGAGAGAAACACGTATGCAGACACTACGGCAGCTTCAGCTTTCTCAACTCAATGCTGGATTCACAGCTACACTGCTCAGTACTGCTGTTAAATAACTGAGAAAGCAAATGATTGACAGCTTATTTCCTATTTCGAGGCGTCTAGTGCAGCTCATCTATACCATAAGCTACACAGCATGAGTGCAGTATAGAATGGACTATACTTGTGCTGCAGCATATAGATATGGATTTTAAGAAAATATTTGCACCCAACAGAGTAAGTAACACCACCCCCCGCAATTAGGGTCTCTAGTTTATAACAGCCCTCAGATAGGGCAGCAGAAATCTGGTGACAAATTCCCTTCAGTCTACCAAACTCTTCCTGGATGTGATTGTAGGCAGCCAGCATGTTATCCCTTAAATCTAGGTTTCTGACCGCTGCAGTCAAGGTACCGTATATACTCGAGTATTAGCCGACCTGAGTATAAGCCGAGTCAATAAGTTTTGCCACAAAAAACTGGTAAAACCTATTGACTCAAGTATAATCCTAGCTATACTCGAGTATATACTAGGTACAGAAAAAGTGCAATACTCACCTCCCAGCCGGCGTCTGTGTCCCCGATGCGATGGCCCCCCGGCGATGCGGCAAGCTGCTTGAGAATTCTCCCCACTGTCATCTCCCTGCTCAGTATGAATTCCCCCGCCGTCAGCGCTGGCCCTTGATACACCAATCACAGCCATTCAGTGATGTCATTCACTGAATGGCTGTGAATGATCGAGCGCCGGCTGTGATTGGCTGGCACTCGATTCAAACACAGCACTTACCTACACAGCGCTGACGGCGGGGGAATTCAAAGCTGAGCAGGGAGATGACAGCGGGTAAAATTCTCAAGCAGCTTGCCGCACCGCCGGGGAAAACCATTGCACCAGGGACACAGACGCCGGCTGGGAGTTTTGTATTGCGGGTTTTTGTTGTTGTTTTTTTTTTTATCTCACTCGAGTATAAGCCGAGGGGGGCTTTTTCAGCATAAAAAAATGTGCTTAAAAACTAGGCTTATACTCGAGTATATATGGTAAATAGAAGACTGGAGGACCTGAGCTGGCTTTGGAGCAGCATGGCAGTGGGGAGGTAAGCATAATGGTGTTTTTTTTTTTAATCTATACCTCATCCCCCCACTACCACCAATAAAACCCCTTTAAAATGAGATGATGATAAAAGATTCACGTTAAGATCTCAGGATCACAGTTAATATCTCATTTTCAGCTGGAACTATTTCTTTAAAGTACTAAATAGATATTTGCAAATATATCGTCAGTGTCCACAGATCTGAATATCCCAAACAAGAGATATTTGTTTGCATCCCTTGAATAGAGCTTGTAGACTATGCTCACACTTTACAAGTCCCTGGTTGCCCTATATACATCTTTGATCTACTTGAAAAGGGATGATTCATTAGAAGCCCAAAGGACCAGTGTCGTCATTCATTGATAGTGAATCCTGTTAACCTCTGAGATATGGAGTCTAGAATTAGAGACATAGTGCCATACATAGCGAAGTATTGATCAGTATGAGTCAGGTTTTCGCATTCCATTTACTGAGCTAAAATGTGATGTCAATAACATACGCTAACTGAGAAATTGGGTCCATGCCACATTTGTATTTAGGATCCTTTTTCAATGTGGTTATACGTCAGATGTTTTTTGTTTTTTGATAACTGCATAGCCTAGATGACAGTCACTCTATTACAGGCATTATCTATCTATCTATCTATCTATCTATCTATCTATCTATCTATCTATCTATCTATCTATCTATAGTTGTAATCAAAATTATTGACCCCGCGTTGCAAATTAGGTTTATATGCTACATTAACAGGTTTTCAGCTGTTTGCAAAAAACAATCAAACAAGAACAAGAACATTTTAAATAACTCAACACAACTAATATAATAAGTGGTTTCTCCAAGTTCTATACAAAATAAGATTTTAGGGCTCGTTCACATGGGCGTGGAATTCATGCAGCTGTTAGTTGTGCAGAAAAAATAAAATCGCAATTATAGCTGCACAAAATGGTTTGAACAGACGATTTGTCTGCGCTGGAGTCTCGAGCATCAGCTGCAATCTTTCCATGCCCAACAGGAGGGACTGAGAATATGTGTCCCCTCATCCCTGTGACGAAGGGAACCCCCGGGGACTCCCTTCATCTCAGTGAGGATGGATGGATTCCCCTGGAGGGAAGATGGAGGGATATCTCAGCAGGGGAACCCCTCTGTCCGCACTGCTGGGGAATCCCTCCATCTCCCCTGTAGGAGGACCTCTCTATCTGTGCTGCTGGGAAATCCCTCCATCTCCCCTGCAGGGAAACCCCTCCATCCGTGCTGCTAGGGAATCCCTGTAACTCCCCTGCAGGGGAACCCCTGCATCCACGCTGCTGGGGACTCCCTCCATCTCCCCTGCAAAGGAACCCCTGCATCCGTGCTGCTGAGGAATACCTACATCTCCCTTTGCACTATTACGACTGGGGGCCTCATGGGGAGTACTATAACTACTGTGGGCCACAAGGTGGACACTATTTCTACTGTGGGTGACAAGGGGAGCACTATTACTATTGGGGGCCACATAAGAATCACTATTACTACTTAGGGCTACAAGGGGAATACTATTACTACTGCAGGACACAAGGGGAGCACTATTACTACTGGGGGCACAGAGCAATCACTATTACTATTGGGGGCCACATGAGAAGCACAATCACTATTGGTGGCTACAAGAGGAGCACTATTACTACTGAGGGCCACAAAGGGAGTACTACTATCATTACTGAAGGCGACAAAGTGAGCACTATTACTATGGGGGCCACAAAGGGGAGCAAGCATCAAATTAAATGTTTGTCCCAGGTGTAGGAAAACCTAGCTATGTATTTGGTCTATAGTTTAGAGACATAGGGTCATCTTAGCTGGTATGTCCCTCTACATGGCCCCCGCAGAACAACTCCCTTAATGGCACATAATTCCTTGCTATACTTATTCTCCAATAATAAGATATAATATAAGCATTAATATTTTCAAAAAATTTTAAAAAATAGTTCAACCAGGGGAATATGTGATAATTAAAAAACGATTCTTTGTATGAATGACGTGATAGACCCTCAAGCCATCGCATGCATTTCAATACATCATTCTCTGAACAAAGAGATAGGCAAGAATATGATTCTAATTATTTGTATCTCCACCAGGTACTGAGGATTTGGTGAGCTCTGATGATTCAGATGGCTCTAATTAGCAAGAGTTTTTAAAGAGTGAGATACAAAGCAGATGCCTCTGGACAATGGCTGTCAGAAAAGGATCATAAACTTTTTTAGATCTGCACCGGAGATAAAAATGTTCTCACTTACCTTTTTCAAATATTACAGACTGTGTTGAATAGAAAGTAGGATCCTAGTAGCAGAGTATCAGCAGGGTTCAGGAACAACCGAAATCAGCATGATCATATTCTATGAGCTGAGGTATATGGAGATATTTCATTGGTATTTGATACTGTTAATGGGTATACACTGAAATGGTACAGTGAGTTTCATTACAAAACTCATTACCCACTAGGAAAACTGCTAATTGTATCACACCTTTACTAAGGTACCACTAATCAATTTCTAAGATACAAATTCCATGCAGATTAATGTAAAGGGGTTGTCCCTGAACTCGTGAAGGGTTTTTTTCCCCTCCGCAAACGCGTTTTCTTCTGCTGGCTACACGTTGTATTTAAGGAGAAGTTTCCTACCACATTATTTTAAATAATTCTCTCACGCTAAGAGTGTTGTGCCATTACTGTAAAGAATTTCAGGGAACTTGCTGAAACAACTTCTATACTGTTACGATCGTGTGTGGCACGGGGCCCCACACGCTCGCGACTAACGCGGACTGGGTACGCACACGGGTTTCAAGCAAACTGACCCTGTGCTACCAGAGGATGACATGGCCCTACCTGAGCAGGGACATTGCCCCAATAAGGGCAGCCCAGCGGTCTTCGGATCTTGGCCCTAGCTGATCCTAGGAGCCACGCACCAGGACGCATTCAAATGCCACATGACACGGACTGAATAACAGGACACACAGAGCCAGAATACACAGCATACAGCAGCCACAATGCAAACACTAATAGCAGATGATAAGCTGAATATAAATGCGAGGTGTTAGTTCCTACATTGGCCAATGAACTTAAGCTGCAAGCCATTATTTTTAATGGTTGAAGCCCTCCTCCATATCTACAGTTTCCAGCACAGAAACACCTAAATAGCAGGGTTGGTTCAGGGACAGTGAGCAACTGCATCAGCCAAAAAGCTCCTGGGGGCATCACTGGCCTGTCAAGCAGCCTAAATCTTGCCTCCACCCCTACTTCCAGTAGTAACAAGATACAATAGTACCTAGGCTGACTGCAGCAAAAAACGGCCACGGAGCTGTAGTGCTTGAGATGTGGGTGTCGGTAGAGGCACTTAATGTTTGCTATAGTCTGTGGTGGAGAAATTGATATTAAAGAAAAATTTTTTAGATAACCCCTTTAATTATGTACTCGGTCAACTGTAAAAACTAATGGTGGGAGAGTAAACTAGACAGAAGTTCCAGACTCTGAACACTGAGAAGTGACATACTGGACTTGGCCATACATCTAACAGTGCTCCCACACTTATTGGGATCTGCAGCCATGCAAAAATGTCCACACCAAAATCTGTATGTGTAACATGCAAATTTTGATGTGGAATGGAAAATGGCTTAATTCTGCTGGCAATTCCACATCACACGTAGATCTCGGTGCGGATTTTTTGGCAGTAAATTGCAGTATATAATAAAGCACCCTTGGGGTGACTACCCACTAGCGTTTTTTTTTCTGCTGCAAATTTGCTCCTATTTTTTTCTTCCAATTGTCAATGGGACTTTCTAATGTTAAAAACGCAAAGTTGTGTTGCGTTGCGGTTTTAACATTAGGAAGTCCCATTGACAATTGAAAGAAAAGATAGGAGCAAATTTGCAGCAGAAAAAAAACCGCTAGTGGGTAGTCACCCTAAGATGGCTTTTTACAGCCAACAGCTTTTCCTCTTAACCCCCTATATACATGCATGCTCGATGACAACTAGTACCAATTCATTCTGCACGCCAATGCACATGACATCCTAAGGCTAGCCAATGTGAGTATGTTATTTTGCTGATGCCTAGAGCTGAAGAGGAGCCAGACCTGTAGAGGAACAGCCAGGAGTGAGGAGACATAAGTATCAATAAAAAGAACATGTGTCCTTACGTCATCTGTGAGACAAGCCAACCACACTGCAGCTACTAGAATCAACTAACATGCAATCTAATTAATATCCATTGAAATTTGGGCAGCCGTAGGCCCCGGGGGAGGTTTAGATCCTGTGTATCCGCCCAAATTAGGACGGGGGAGGATCTTCTCTGCCAAACTGAGGCTCCTGCTTGAGGACTATTACATAAAGTCATGTAATATGATCATATGCCCATATCCTAAGGCCCTTCAGCAAGCTCTTGTACATTATTGTTGGCTAGGGATGACTGCAGGCTGCCCAAACATTGTTTCACTGGGATGGCACCCACCCACCCCTTCAGTCATATCTGCGCCCGGAGCACATGCCCCTCTTTAACTATGCCCCTGGATAATTTGTTCCCTTATCATTTGTTGTTCATTTTATGCAGGCAAAAAAATTCATAATTCAGTCATTCCCGTTCACTGGCACAGTCCCCTGAAATACCAACGATTGAGTGAACGAGGAGTACCAGGCTCAATAGTCACGGGCCTCAGCTCCACCAAGATCCGGAAGCCATCGGGCGAAAGTGCAACAACAGGGCTTACCCAGCTCTCACCCTTGGTACTGAGGATTCAATGAAGGAAAGCACTCCATGTTATATAGCAAACCATGAACTTTTATTCAACAGAGATGCTGGTCTCTTCTCTCCAAAGCAGTGTCAATGCCACAGGCGGTTCAGACGCTTGCTGGACTCTTTCCACACAGTGCGTGCAAGCGCACATCTCTCTGCCCATGGCTTAGCCACATTCAGAGTATGATTGTATGGGTAAAACGCGCTACTCTTTCACTTTGTCCTGTTCTACTGCGCCACACTGGGAGTCACTAATTTTTTATATGCTACTACCGTTTCCCCCTAAAAATTAGCCCTACCCCTATTTTCAGGGGGGGGGGGGGGTGCTTGAAATATAAAGCTTCCCCCGAGAATAAACCCTAGCTACACTATGTTTAAAAGAAAAACACCAATACTCACCTAGCTGCCGGTGTCTGTGTTCCTCGCACTGGTCTCTGGTGCTGTGGCAGGCTGCAGTCCTCAGTGCTGACAGGATTCTCTTCTGGTGATGGGGCTTTACCCCGCCTCCAGTAAGAGAGCCCTGTGATTGGATCAAGCACCAGACAATCAAAGATGGTGCTCAATCATTCACAGCTATTCAGTAAATGACATCACTGAATGGCTGTAATTGGTTCATCGAGCGACTGCTCTGATTGGCTGGCACTCGATCCAATTACAGCACTTACCGGAGGCAGTAAGAGAAGAGAATCCTGTCAGCGCTGAGAACTGCAGCAGCGTGGGGACCAGTGCGAGGGACACAGATGCCAGCAGCTAGGTGATTATTGCTTTTTTTACCTTATTGCTTATACTTACCTATAGTTACCGTCTGTGTCTGTGTCCCTCACGCTGGTCCCCACACTGCTACAGGCTGCAGTTCTCAGCGCTGACAGGATTCTCTTCTGGTAACTGGGCTTTGAATATCCCGCCTCCGGTAAGTGCTGTGATTGGATCGAGCACCAGCCAATCAAAGCCGGCACTCATTGAACCAATCACAGCGCTTAACGGAGGCGTGGTATTCAAAGCCCTGTTACTAGGAGAAGAGAATCCTGTCAGCGCTGAGAACTGCAGCAGCGCAGGGACCAGTGCGAGAGACACAGACACTGGGTAAGTATAAGACACTGCGCCTCTTTTGAGGCAAAAATTAATATAAGAGCGTGTCCTATTTTCGGGAAATCATGGTAGCAACACCAATTCTACCTGTGGCATTACACAGCCATTCCAGTCCCAGCTCCTGGGGGCATAAAAACAAGATAATAAAACAGAACCACAATTTTTTTTCAATGCTAACCACCCACCCCTCTTACAGTGGCCTATCAGAAAATAAAGTCAGTAGGGAATTATCTAGCTTGCCACCCCTTACTCTGAGCTTCACGTCAGGTCCTTTTTGCCATACTAAATCAAAGTTAGTTCCGCCCCCAACTATTGGGAGAATAGGGGTCACCTTCCCCCCAATCAGCACTCTTGAGAGGAGGAGACAATGCAGGTGGCTCTATATCCATTTTACAGGATGAATGTCGAGGTAACTTCCTACAAACTACAATGGAGAGAACTGAGTGATCTGTACAGTGCACTCTTAGTACTTGTTCATTCCTGTTGCCCTGCTATGTGCTACTCCGCTTCCCCCTGACATGGAAACAATACATGAGCAGCCACATAGATATTTAAGTGATCAGATGATTGGGGCCACACAGAATGGCATTGTGGGCCGCTTGTGGCCCCGCATGTTGTGCACCCCTGCCTCATGTTAATCAAAGTTAGAGCTTCATTTTAGATGTTACAAATGCTCCGATACATTCTCAAACTTTCTTTACCACATGTAAGCTCTAAGTGTTGGAGCTGTTACGTTGATTGGGATCACAGGAGACCATTCCTTGGATTATTGCACAATTAAATACCTTTTGCTGCCAAGTATTCATTGGAAAAAAGACTTGTAAAAAAGACTACATTTTTCATAGCAACAGTAGAGACAACTTATGTAAAAGCCCCCGCTAGGATACCATGTGGATAATGACTTGCTTTACAGTCCAAATAAATAGCTTCCTGGATCCAGTGCAAAGAAAGACAAGAGCAGAAGAGATCTTACTATTTGCAGAGGAAGGAGGCTGTGAGTGAATCCTTCTATATAAGTTATGGGGTAGCAGAATAAACATTTCTTTAAAAGCTTTTTTAAATGTTCTGAAAACATCTCAAAATTGTGCAGACTCCAGTTTCAGAGCAGTGGTGTTAAGGCAGAGTCCGGTCCTAGACATTGCCACATTTCAGTGCCACTCCCTGCCAATTTAGTCTTTTCTGTGCCAGCTCATATAGTCTCTTACTGAATATGTCAGTGGAAAGGGTGACACGGGGATAAGAGGCAATGTGATCTGTGAGGAACTGATGTGGGAATGTAAAGGAAGAGAGAACAGAACTTTAGATTCTGCTTATAACTAAACCTGAGGTTCCACATGGTCATATATGACAGAACGGTTTATTCTTTTGGCAATGTTATTTCTGCATAATTTCATAGTACATCGCTTGCAGACTTAGTAAGAGGTAAATAAAACGTATTCATTGTACAATAAAAAGCTCTGTAACTTTCTTATATACTTGCCATTTGCAAGATTTTTGTTTGTCATTAGTTAATGAAAATGATACTGCTTGCAGCAAGAGGCTGAAAATTTGTCCAAATCATGTAACACTTAGGTTGTGTTCACATTTGTGTCAGGCCCTTAAAGCATCCGGCACCAAATGGCACTCAGCGTGACGGAAACCTGATGGACCCCACTATACAGTCCAGGGAATCCCTTGGACACTGTTTGTGTCAGTGCTTTGCTGGATCTGGCACCTCTGTCATTTTCATGGAATCTTAACCTCGGTCAGTGAGGTCCATAGGATCCTGGTGGTATCCCTCATGGACACTAGACAGAAGAACTTGACTTCAACTTTAACAGTTGCATTTCCTGGGTACTACCGATATCTCCCAGTACTCAAATACCCCTAGCACAGTAGGGCTGAATTATGTAACAAGCGGATAGTCAAAAGAACAAATATATGAAGCATGTATGAACAACACCAATAGAAAACACAGTGCAAGACTAGGAACTCACCAGTAGACAATAGGATCAGATTGGTGATAGTAATATGATGATGACAGACAGATATGTTGGGCATAGAAATAACAACCTCACAAACTTGACACTAATACTACCTCTCCCTAAATCTTTCCCAGATTTATCCCTGGTACTGACCTTAACACCAGATGTTACTGTCTGAGTAATCAACAGATACTCCTAATGGAAACGCCATCTGAAATACCATACCTGACAGCAATGACAAGGTAGATAGTCAGATATCAGCTCTACTCAGTGATTGTGATTACAGTGCAGTTACCTCCAGTGATCGCAGGTGATATCTTCACTTCTTAAAGCAGTATATTTTTTATTTTCTTCACTATCTGGGCTCAACTTCTTTATCCGGTTACCCCTAATGAACCTATCAGTACCTCTCCATAGTACCTGTGCTCCTTTTATTGCCATACAAAGTAATAATTCCCCCTCTATGGCTCCTCTTATTAGCAGTGTCCTCAGTGACCCCACTTCCTAATAGTGCCCTATCTGTGTCCAAATTTACTATTAGTACCTCCTCTGTGGCCCCACTTACTAATTTATTCAGAATCTCTCCTCTAGTCCCCAGTGAGTAACAATGCCCCATCTATGACTCCACTTAGTAACAGCAACTCCTCTGTGTTCCCACTAACTAATAGTATAATGCTCTTCATCTCTGTTACCGCTGGGCCCCCTCTCTAGTAACTCTGTTCAGTAGGAACAGTAAAACCATCTTCATGACTCACTCACAAGAGCTGATGGAAGAGCACTTTCAACAGAGCATAACCTGTCTTCACCCATCTTCTGCTTTCAGAATACAGTGTATTCAGAGATGGGAGGAGGAGTCAGGTTATGTTCTGTACAAAGCATGTCGCCTGACACTCCTACATGTGCGAGTGTTGAAGATGGTTTTAGTGCTGCTGGATAGTGATGAGCGATTAGTGGAATAATCAGTTTGTGTTGGTATTGGGACAATTTCACGAAAATCATTGTAAATTGGAACGATCGATTCCAACCTAAAGTCAAAGGAAGGAAAAATCTGACTTAATGTTTTGCCATCCAGAAAGTTCCCAATGCAGCCAAAGCTCTCCAAATTGCATGCAAATACAGCCACATATCAGGGGGACTCTGTGTCCCTTCCAAAAATTGGTCAAAGTAGTGTACAGGTGTGTAGAGGTCAATTGTAGCACACGGGCGTCACTGAAAGCAAAAAAAGGCCCATGTAGGGTCTCCTAAATCAAAAATAGCACCGAGGGAGACAGCAGGTAGGCTGCTTGTTTTAAAAGCACAGAAAGTGGCCGTATACTTACTGATATACTCATACAAGGCAGGTATAAACACTGCAGCATCTGAGGAGCAGGTCCTCAGCTGAGAAGACAGCGGGGTAAACGAAGTAGCAACCTGTCATGGGGCTCTACTGTCACCTCCCAACGGTTGGCTAAGAACCCGACCGGGGTAGATCACGTTTAGTAACCTGGGTTACCTTAAGTTCCTGTTTTGTCACCGTGATGCCAATGTTCCTGAATCAGATTACCCAACTTGAATAAAGAGTAGTCCACACACAGAAAGTACGTTTTCTACAAGAACCGGGAACGTGCGGTTTGTTCTTTTACTTTAACATCTTTTTCAAACAGGAGAACAACTTGTATAAAGCAACTTGTACAGTATTAGATTACTACCTTGTTTCCCTGAAAATAGATCCCTAACATCACTAAATGGCTGTGATTGGCTCATCGAGCACAGGCTGTGATTTGCTGCTGGCGCTCGATGAGCCAATCACAGTGCTCGCTTTGCTGGAGGCAGGGTATTTAAAGCTCCGTCACCAAAAGAAGCTAAGTTGGCAGACTGGGAGGACACTACAGTTTGCCACAGCGCCGCCGGAGACCATTGCGAGGCTTTGGGACGCCGCGGACCAGGTGCGTGTAAGCCCCCCCTGAAAATAAGACACGGTGCAGCTTTTGGGGCAAAAATTAATATAAGACAGTGTCTTATTTTCAGGGAACACACAGTAGGAGTAGGTTTACATTCCTCGCCTGCTTTCCTTTCACTTGTGCAGTTTGAGTTTCTCAAGGTATATACATCCAGTGTCAGTTATCTGTTAGATCCCTCTCTCTGGGATGAAACTCTCTCAACTGGATGGACTCTAGAACTCTTTCACACCTGCAGTTAACATCACTCACTACTCTCGCATGACTTATGTTTTTCCTGAATAGGTACATGTGGTTCTTGTGCTCTCACACCCATTTGCTCTCAGCATGTCTTGGTTTCCATAACCCCGAAAGGGCAAACTTCCTCCAAGGAGAGATCCCAACATTGCTGCGCTCCAGCAGGAGCACCAACCCATCTATCCTCCATCTCCATCACATGACAGTTCTCTCCTCTTTAAGACTCCAACTCCAAACTTCTACCTTGACACCTGACTCATGACTCACCTGCACGTCAACCAATGTATGACTAGACAAAACGATACATTTTCCAGACATACCCAGACAATAACCCTTTCACACCAGGAAGTGATAATACACATACCACTGACTCATACAACACTCATGACAATGATGCAAAACATGTACTCTAAAGTGCTGGAGGGGTCCCCAAACTGTGGGCCACTACAACACCACAACCCAAACATTCAGACAGCCAAACTGCTATATGGAGTAGCAATTGCACAGGTGCCAGGTACTGATGAACCGCCACTCACGACCGCTTTCTGTGATTTCTTTTGTTTGTTTATATTTTCCTTTAAGGCCGCCTGCAGATGGCCAGGTCGGATTCGGCTGTGAGAATTCTCACAGCGGGACCCGACCTGAGCGCCTGCAGGGAGCAGCGCGTACTCACCCGCGCCCCGCAGCTCAAGCTCTTTCATGTGCCGGCTGCTGGGCAGCCGGCGCATGCGCAGAGCGGAGCCGGCGGCCGGTGAGTGAGGTTTCTGTGCGGGGCTCTGCGAGCCCCACACAGAAATAGAACATGCTGCGCTTTGTTTGCAGCGTGAGATTTCACGCGGACAAACCGCGGTCGTCTGCATAGGATTGCGTTTGCTAACGCAATCCTATGGCAGCTACCACAGGCAGAAATTCCGCGGGAAATCCTGCCGCGGAATTTCCGCCCGTCTGCAGGCGGCCTTATGTAATTTTGTTTTAAAAGCAGTGTCTTAAATTTTACAAAGAGAAATTCTGCCAGGTGAACATAACACTCAAGCACAGACCTGCTCTAAGGAAAAGCTGTAGAGCTACAGCCATTACTTGTGCTTTAGAAAATTTTCATTGAGAGAAAGAGGAGGAAACATGGCGGAAGGAGAGAAGCAGCAACACCACCACCACCATCAGTAACAGTACTTTCAGGGCACCGTGTGCTTGTTCCTTGTTGAAACATGAGAGCTGTAGCTTCGTATTTACATTTAAACATATTTTTCACTTGGGGGAATGAGGAGGAGTAAACATGGTAGAGGCAGGAGAATGAGAGTAGCAGCAGTTCCTCCACCACCAGTAACAGCATCTTGATGGCAGAGTGTGCCCCTAGTGGAGACATGAGAGCTGTAGCTCTGTATTTCAGTATTGGCATATTTTTCATGTTGGGGCTGAACTAGATGGACATTGTCTTCATTCAACCTAACATACTATGTTACTATGAAAGTAGTAGGAGGAGACATGGCAGAAGTAGGAGAAGGAAAGCAGCATCATCACCAGAAATGGCACCTTAAAGGCACAGTGTGGTCTTTGATAATAAATCTATGTTCAGTCATATGTCCGTAAAAATTACCAACATGTTACCTAATCAGTGGAGTCTGCCATGCAGGAGTCAGGTGAAATCCACATTTATAAATGACAGGTGATCCACATTATAAATGACAGGTGGATGTATCTGTCAGTTATCACAGCCCTAGCTGTGCTGAACACCCATTCTGATAGCACACTGACAGCAAGGCAGGCAAGCACCTTTACAGCATGTGGTGTCATGCAACTCGTCCAGCTTAGACACCCAGAAGTAAAAGGGTCCAACACTATGTCTGAGTACATCCACGCAGGAGCTGACATACTCTTGGACTATCATGGATAAGTGCTGCCTGTGACTGTCAGTCCTACCCTGTGCTTTTACTGTAGGCAGCAATGGGCTGAAAAAACGATACCACACCTCTGTTAGACTTTCCCTGCCAACAGTGGTGCTGCTGTGGCAGCTACCTGCCCATCAGTCATGAGCCACAGAGACACGATCGATTGCATATGCATCCCAGAGGCCATGGGGAAATGCTTTGCTCAAGATTCTTAAGAGTCTGTCCTGATAATGCTGCATTTTGAAGTCCCTCTCCACTGCTGGAATTAGATTTGTTATTTTGGCCTTGTATTGGGGATAAAGGAAGGTGGCCACCCAGTAACGATATGATGTTTTGATGTAGGCTATTCGACGGTCCTTCCGCAAGCACTGCAGCATAAAAGCACTCATATGCTTCAAGTGCCTACAATCCATGGGGGCAGGCCTAATATTGTCCTATGGCTGGTGACATCTGCAAGGTGCCCAGGCTGCTGATTAGCTGCACGCTGACCTCTGCAGCAGGCATTATGGGAAAATCAATTCCCCAGTGATTGTCAACAAAAATCAGTTTGAACTAACACGATTCGATTCTGCCCAATTCGGGACGATTTTATCACCCAGTCAATCAAGATGAGCAACACTACTGGTAGATAAAATTCCTGTAGCATGGACCTGGCGGTGGGCAGAGGGCATTTGGCCTCAGGCTCACCTACCCCACGGGCCCCATTACAGCGGCCTACTAGTAGACCAGGCCCACCTCCCTCTGTGACTCTGCGCAGCTGAAGTATTTCCTCCCCATTGTGCTTTCATGTTGCATGTATATAAAAAAAAAGCAATGGAAGTCTTTGGCAAAATTCTTTGTGTACTGTCTTGATGACAAGTGCCTAAGTAAATAAAAAAAATCATGATATTTTGTAGATCAGTTCAACTACAACACTTGCATATGCACTAAAGAAATGTAGTAAATAAAAGCCTACATTTCGGACTTGAAACTGTTATGAAATTTAAAAAAATGAAATTAAATTTTCCGATGTTTGATATTTCTAATCATGTTCAATATGAAATCCTAAAACTCAACTTTATACATGAACATCACGCAGATCATTGTTTGTGTTAATATTTGCAGCGATCCGCCACTTTAATAAATCTATAAAATGCTTCTTGTATGTTATTTTCCACTGAAAAATATAATCTGAGGCCAGAAATGGAGCTATAAAGATCTCTGCCAAGAATGATGTTTGTATGAATCTCACAACAATTTGTAACAGAGAAGAATCCACTCACAATGATGGAATACGTTGAATAGCACTCAAGATGTGACTCACTGTACTCAAAGAGTAGCACAGCATAAACCCGAGAGAAATCCAGTAATCACAATCTATAATAAACAGGTTTCAAGGCAAATCTACTCCTAGTCACCATGTTAATCTTCTTTAATCATGTGCTACATACGACATTAGGCTTTATATTCCAATTCACTTCTAGGTTCTAAATACAATGTTTTCTTTTGTTTTACTGCCTAACAATACAAAAATCTTTTCTATAAAAAAAAATGTCATTGTGTTGCCAAATTTGGAGTGCCAAACCATTTTTTTTACATTTCCTACGATAGGGCTATGTTCTTTGTGGCATGGGTGTAACTATAGAGGATGCAAGGGATGCGGTTGCACCCGGGCCCAGGAGCCTTAGGGGGCCCATAAGGCCTCAGTTCTCTATATAGGGAGCCCAGTACTATGAATAAAGCATTATAGTTGGGGGCCCTGTTACAGATTTTGCATTGGGGCCCAGAAGCTTCAAGTTACGCCTCTGCTTTGTGGTATGAACAATAATTTTTATTGGTATCATTTTGAGATACACACGACTTTTTGATCATTTTTATTGCAATTTTTGGGGAGCTGGTGTGACAGAAAAACTACTATTGTCCCATTGGGTCTTTTTTAATGGTGTTCACCAGGATAAAAGGCGTTATATTTTAGTAGTTCTGAATTTTTATGAGATGTTAACAATTATGATTGTTCTTATTTATATTTGTATATGTAATAATTAGGAAAAGTTTTCTAAAACTGATATATATTATAATTTATTTATTTTTTTTACATTTATTAAACATTTTTTACATCTTTTAGGTTCTTGACAGGAACATATAATCTCTTGATCATTTGTACAATAGACTGTAATACTTCAGTATAACAGGGTATTGTTCATGGGCAGTCATCCCATTAAGCCTGCCAAAGACTGGGTGAATAGATGTCTTAAAGTGGCAAGCCTAAAGACCTTCACTACACCTCTGGCTGCTTTGAGAACTTTTTGGGACCCTACGATCGCATTATCAGGGGGCTGATGGGGAGACGGAGGGAACTTCATCCTTCTGTCTATCCATTTAAATCAGTGTTTCCCAACTCCTGTCCTCGGGACCCCCAACAGGTCATGTTTTCAGGATATCCTATAGTAAGAACACCTGTGGCAATGTCTGAGGCACCAACAATAATTACATCACCTGTTCAATACTGAGGAAATCCTGAAAACCTGACCTTTTGGTCATCCATGAGCATTTAAATGCTGTGGTCAACATTGATCATGGCATCTAAGGGATGAAATGGTTGGAGTTGGAGTAATCTCTGATCCCTGCTACTAAGGGTGAATGACAGCTTTGTAACACAGCGGTTCACCCAACACATATGGAGCAGGCACAGCCTTCTGAGCTTACTCTATACTCGCCTTTTCGACTTCTGTCTTGCATGTACAATACATCGCTATAGGTACAATCCAGAGGTATAAACTGAAGCTTCTGAATTCCAATGTAAAATCTGTTAGGGATGCCTTCCACCTACCATGTGCCATTTATAATCCTGTGCTTGAGGCACCATTGCCTGCAATTTCTACTCCTGATATAGTAGCTTTTCCTCTGATAGAATCTCCTGATATACACTTCATTTTTGGTTCACTGAACCTTCACTTTCATGGTAATTCGCCATGGTTGAGGGATCTAAGGTAACCCAAAATTCCTTTCACAGCAATAGAAATCCCTTATATTTATGGCTCAAAGTATGTTATTGCATACGCCATATATGGTACTGGAACAATCAAGCACTGATGTAGACATTTTGTCCATGAATAGTGCCGTACATATCATCATGAATTAGAATATAACATAGTAAACATGAAATCCAGGCTAAATCTAGTCTATAACAAACACACCTAAAGGCGCATAACTCTTGGGTTTTCACATTCGTGATGGAAGACAAGGATCTGATAGTGAAGAACCTACCACAGAGTAGGGAATAGTAAGGGTAAAGCACAGAATAAGTATAAAGGTTTAGAAAGAGGATAGTTACATCCTAAGGGAGACAGGGAAGCAAAGAGTGGGAGGGGGTTTCACCCAGTGTAAACCCGCCACCAAAGTACTATATCATATCTTTTCTAATTGGTGTTTTGAATCTGAGACCTTGCATTGTAATGTCAAACACCTCTTTGGAGCCCGGCCTCCATCCTAGACGAAGAGTGAAACTGTACCCAAACTGCCCAAAAACTATAAAACTTGAAAAATGTGTTGCCACCAGCATACAGCTCCTCCATGTACTTCAGATTATCCATAGCCTCCAACCACATTATCTTCACGGGGGGCCATGGAGGATCACCATTTTCTGGGAATAATTTGTCTTATAGCTATTAGGAAGAAATTTAAAAGGGACCGTTTTGTCTTGGCAATTCGGCCCAGCATCACCGAAAGGAGCGCCAACTCCGGTGTGAGCTCAATCACATTCCTACTGACTTCCTTATATACTGTGTGTACCTATTCCCACAGACACAAGATCAGTGGACATGACCACCAAATATGTATGAAAGTACTCACATCATTGTCACATCTCCAGCATCTGTCCAAGTACTGCAGGAAGACCCTAACTAATTGCACTGGGGTCCTGTACCACTGGGTGAGAATTTTACAATGGAGCTCCTGTATCCTGCCCAACACAGAAATCCCTTATATTTAAAACCTAACTTTTAATAATAAATAATAAATTTAATAATAAAACTCCAGCACTAAGAACGAACACATATATACTTATGATAGATTACCCCTATATGTGCGTTTATCCCCTATTGCAGGGATAATTTATACTCCAGAGAAACAGCCTAAGTCTGTTTCCATTCACCAAGGAAGTCTTTCATACATACAGAGGGCAATTCAAATAGAAGATGATGGGTCAGCATTAGAGATGAGCGAGCACCAAAATGCTCGGGTGCTCGTTACTCGGGACGAAATTTTCGCGATGCTCGAGGGTTCGTTTCGAATAACGAACCCCATTGAAGTCAATGGGCGACCCGAGCATTTTTGTATATCGCCGATGCTCGCTAAGGTTTCCATTTGTGAAAATCTGGGCAATTCAAGAAAGTGATGGGAACGACACAGCAACGGATAGGGCAGGTGAGGGGCTACATGTTGGGCTGCATCTCAAGTTCCCAGGTCCCACTATTAAGCCACAATAGCGGCAAGAGTGGGCCCCCCCCATCCAACAATTTTTACTTCTGAAAAGCCCTCATTAGCAATGCATACCTTAGCTAAGCACCACACTACCTCCAACAAAGCACAATCACTGCCTGCATGACACTCCGCTGCCACTTCTCCTGGGTTACATGCTGCCCAACCCCCCCCCCCCCCCCGCACGACCCAGTGTCCACAGCACACACCAAAGTGTCCCTGCGCAGCCTTCAGCTGCCCTCATGCCACGCCACCCTCATGACTATTTATAAGTGCGTCTGCCATGAGGAGGAACCGCAGGCACACACTGCAGAGGGTTGGCACGGCTAGGCAGCGACCCTCTTTAAAAGGGGCAGGACGATAGCCCACAATGCTGTACAGAAGCAGTGAGAAATATAATCCTGTGCCACCGCCATCAGGAGCTGCACACGTGGGCATAGCAATGGGGAACCTATGTGCCACACAATATTCATTCTGACAAGGTGTCTGCATGCCCCAGTCAGACCGCGGTTTTTTATAAATAGTCACAGGCAGGTACAACTCCGCAATGGGAATTCCGTGTGCACCCACAGCATGGGTGGCTCCCTGGAACCCACCGGCTGTACATAAATGTATCCCATTGCAGTGCCCTGGACAGCAGAGCTAACGTCAGATTAAATGCAGGTGGGCTTCGGCCCACACTGCATGCCCCAACCTCACCGGGGTTTTTAATTCATAGACACAGGCAGGTACAACTCCCTATTGTGAAGTCTCTGTGGACCGACAGCATGGGTGGGTGCCAGGAAGCCACCGGCGGTACATAAATATATCCTATTGCATTGCCCATCACAGCTGAGGTAATGTCATGTTTAATGCAGGTGGGCTTCGGCCCACACTGCATGCCCCAGTCAGACTGGGGTTCTTTAGAAGTGGACACATGCAGTTACAACTCCGTGTGGACCGACAGCATGGGTGGCTCCCTGGAACCCACCGCGGTACATAAATATATCCCATTGCAGTGCCCATCACAGCTGAGGTAATGTCATGTTTAATGCAGGTGGGCTTCGGCCCACACTGCATGCCCCAGTCAGACTGGGGTTCTTTAGAAGTGGCCACATGCAGTTACAACTCCGTGTGGACCGACAGCATGGGTGGCTCCCTGGAACCCACCGGCGGTACATAAATATATCCCATTGCAGTGCCCAGCACAGCTGATGTAACGTCAGCTTTAATGCAGGTGGGCAAAAAATTAATTGGATTACACTGTAGGCGAGGGCCCCAAAAAACTGGTGTACCAACAGTACTAATGTACGTCAGAAAAATTGCCCATGCCCAACCAAGAGGGCAGGTGAAACCCATTAATTGCTTTGGTTAATGTGGCTTAATTTGTAACTAGGCCTGGAGGCAGCCCAGTTAAAATAAAAATTGGTTCAGGTGCAAGTTTCAACGCTTTAATGAGCATTGAAACGTATAAAAATTGTTTACAAAAATTATATGACTGAGCCTTGTGGGCCTAAGAAAAATTGCCCGTTCGGCGTGATTACGTCAGGTTTCAGGAGGAGGAGCAGGAGGAGGAGGATGAATATTATACACAGATTGATGAAGCTAAAAGGTCCACGTTTTTGATGGTGATAGAGAACAATGCTTCCATCCGCGGGTGCAGCCTACGTATTGCTTATGTATTGCTGCTGTCTGCTGGTGGAGAAGAGAAGTCTGGGGAAATCCAGGCTTTGTTCATCTTGATGAGTGTAAGCCTGTCGGCACTGTCGGTTGACAGTCGGGTACGCTTATCTGTGATGATTCCCCCAGCCGCACTAAACACCCTCTCTGACAAGACGCTAGCCGCAGGACAAGCAAGCACCTCCAGGGCATACAGCGCGAGTTCAGGCCACGTGTCCAGCTTCGACACCCAGTAGTTGTAGGGGGCAGAGGCGTCACGGAGGACAGTCGTGCGATCAGCTACGTACTCCCTCACCATCCTTTTACAGTGCTCCCGCCGACTCAGCCTTGACTGGGGAGCGGTGACACAGTCTTGCTGGGGAGCCAGAAAGCTGTCAAAGGCCTTAGAGAGTGTTCCCCTGCCTGTGCTGTACATGCTGCCTGATCTCCGCGCCTACCCTGCTACTTGGCCCTCAGAACTGCGCCTTCGGCCACTAGCGCTGTCGGATGGGAATTTTACCATCAGCTTGTCCGCCAGGGTCCTGTGGTATAGCATTACTCTCGAACCCCTTTCCTCTTCGGGTATGAGAGTGGAAAGGTTCTCCTTATACCGTGGGTCGAGCAGTGTGTACACCCAGTAATCCGTAGTGGCCAGAATGCGTGTAACGCGAGGGTCACGAGAAAGGCATCCTAACATGAAGTCAGCCATGTGTGCCAGGGTACCTGTACGCAACACATGGCTGTCCTCACTAGGAAGATCACTTTCAGGATCCTCCTCCTCCTCCTCCTCCTCAGGCCATACATGCTGAAAGGATGACAGGCAAGCAGCATGGGTACCCTCAGCAGTGGGCCAAGCTGTCTCTTCCTCCTCATCCTCCTCATGCTCCTCCTCCTCCTCAACGCGCTGAGATATAGACAGGAGGGTGCTCTGACTATCCAGCGAGAAACTGTCTTCCCCCGGCTCTGTTTCTGAGCGCAAAGCGTCTGCCTTTATGCTTTACAGGGAACTTCTCAAGAGGCATAGCAGAGGAATGGTGACGCTAATGATTGCAGCATCGCCGCTCACCATCTGGGTAGACTCCTCAAAGTTTCCAAGGACCTGGCAGATGTCTGCCAACCAGGCCCACTCTTCTGTAAAGAATTGAGGAGGCTGACTCCCACTGCGCCGCCCATGTTGGAGTTGGTATTCCACCATAGCTCTACGCTGCTCATAGAGCCTGGCCAACATGTGGAGCGTAGAGTTCCACCGTGTGGGCACGTCGCACAGCAGTCGGTGCACTGGCAGATGAAACCGATGTTGCAGGGTGCGCAGGGTGGCAGCGTCCATGTGGGACTTGCGGAAATGTGTGCAGAGCCGGTGCACCTTTCCCAGCAGGTCTGACAAGCGTGGGTAGCTTTTCAGAAACCGCTGAACCACCAAATTAAAGACGTGGGCCAGGCATGGCACGTGCGTGAGGCTGCCGATCTGCAGAGCCGCCACCAGGTTACGGCCGTTGTCACACACGACCATGCCCGGTTGGAGGCTCAGCGGCGCAAGCCAGCGGTCGGTCTGCTCTGTCAGACCCTGCAGCAGTTCGTGGGCCGTGTGCCTCTTATCTCCTAAGCTGAGTAGTTTCAGCACGGCCTGCTGACGCTTGCCCACCACTGTGCTGCCACGCCGCGCGACACCGACTGCTGCCGACATGCTGCTGCTGACACATCTTGATTGCAAGACAGAGGTTGCGTAGGAGGAGGAGGAGGGTGGTTTAGTGGAGGAAGCATACACCGCCGCAGATACCACCACTGAGCTGTGGCCCGCAATTCTGGGGGTGGGTAGGACGTGAGCGGTCCCAGGCTCTAACTCGGTCCCAGCCTCCACTAAATTCACCCAATGTGCCGTCAGGGAGATATAGTGGCCCTGCCCGCCTGTGCTTGTCCACGTGTCCGTTGTTAAGTGGACCTTGGCAGTAACCGCGTTGGTGAGGGCGCGTACAATGTTGCGGGAGACGTGGTCGTGCAGGGCTGGGACGGCACATCGGGAAAAGTAGTGGCGACTGGGAACTGAGTAGCGCGGGGCCGCCGTCGCCATCATACCTTTGAAAGCCTCCGTTTCCACAACCCTATACGGCAGCATCTCCAGGCTGATAAATTTGGCTATGTGCACGTTTAACGCTTGAGCGTGCGGGTGCGTGGCGGCGTACTTGCGCTTGCGCTCCAACACTTGCACTAGCGACGGCTGGACGGTGCGCTGAGAGACATTGGTGGATGGGGCCGAGGACAGCGGAGGTGAGGGTGTGGGTGCAGGCCGGGAGACGGTAGTGCCTGTGTCCGGAGAGGGGGGTTGGATCTCAGTGACAGGTTGGGGCACAGGGGGGGAGAGGCAGCGGTGCAAACCGGAGGTGGTGAACGGCCTTCGTCCCACCTTGTGGGGTGCTTGGCCATCATATGTCTGCGCATGCTGGTGGTGGTGAGGCTGGTGGTGGTGGCTCCCCGGCTGATCTCGGCACGACAAAGGTTGCACACCACTGTTCGTCGGTCGTCTGCACTCTCAGTGAAAAACTGCCAGACCTTTGAGCACCTCGGCCTCTGCAGGGTGGCATGGCGCGAGGGGGCGCTTTGGGAAACAGTTGGTGGATTATTCGGTCTGGCCCTGCCTCTACCCCTGGCCACCGCACTGCCTCTTGCAACCTGCCCTGCTGCTGCCCTTGCCTCCCCCTCTGAAGACCTGTCTTCAGTAGGCGTAGCAAACCAGGTGGGGTCAGTCACCTCATCGTCCTGCTGCTCTTCTTCCGAATCCTCTGTGCGCTCCTCCCTTGGACTTACTCCAATTACTACTACCTGAGTGATAGACAACTGTCTCATCGTCTTCGTCCTCCTCACCCACTGAAAGCTCTTGAGACAGTTGCCGGAAGTCCCCAGCCTCATCCCCTGGACCCCGGGAACTTTCCAGAGGTTGGGCATCGGTCACGACAAACTCCTCCAGTGGGAGAGGATTCGGAACCATTGCTGCCCATTCTGGGCAGGGGCCCGAGAACAGTTCCTGGGAGTCTGCCTACTCCTCAGAATGTGTCCTTGTAATGGAGTGAGGAGGCTGGGAGGAAGGAGGAGCAGCAGCCAGAGTATTCAGAGTTGCAGCAGTGGACAGCGCAGAACTCTGGGTGGTCGATAGATTGCTGGATGCACTTTCTGCCATCCACGACAGGACCTGCTCACACTGCTCATTTTCTAATAAAGGTCTACCGCGTGGACCCATTAATTGTGAGAAGAATGTGGGGACGCCAGAAACGTGCCTCTCTCCTAATCCCGCAGCAGTCGGCTGCGATACACCTGGATCAGGAGCTTGGCCTGTGCCCACACCCTGACTTGGGCCTCCGCGTCCTTGCCCGCGTCCACGTCCTCTAGGCCTACCCCTACCCCTCAGCATGGTGTATTACCAGTAGTGCAGAAACAGAACGCTGTAAATAAATGTGCCGCTTATTGGCCTGTGGTTGGAGGCTGACTTCGCTTACGGAACGCACAGCAGAGCCAGGAAAGAATTTTGCGCAAGCCTGCTGTAACACTTAGCTGGCTGCGTATTAATTAGGACAACTACCCCCAGCAGAGACGCAGTACAGTCAGGACGGTCACAGGCAGCCCAACTAGATTTTTTTTCCCAAATTTTTTTGGAAAAGCCCACTGCCTATGTCTTCTGTCCCTGCCTCACCACCACTAGTTGCCCTGGACTATGTAAAATTACTGCAGACTGTTTCCCTCTGGACAGGAATACAGCGGTGATGTGACGGGCAACGCAGAGCCAGGAAAGAATTTTGCGCATGTCTGCTGTAACACTTAGCTGGCTGCGTATGAATTAGGACAACTACCCCCAGCAGAGATGCAGTACACTCAGGACGGTCACAGGCAGCCCAAATAGATTTTTTTTCCCAAATTTTTTTGGAAAAGCCCACTGCCTATATAGACTGTATATGTCTTCTGTCCCTGCCTCACCACTACTGGCCCTGGACTATGTAAAATTACTGCAGACTGTTTCACTCTGGACAGGAATACAGCGGTGATGTGACGGGCAACGCAGAGCCAGGAAAGAATTTTGCGCAAGCCTGCTGTAACACTTAGCTGGCTGCGTATGAATTAGGACAACTACCCCCAGCAGAGACGCAGTACACTCAGGACGGTCACAGGCAGCCCAAATAGATTTTTTTTCCCAAATTTTTTTGGAAAAGCCCACTGCCTATGTAGACTGTATATGTCTTCTGTCCCTGCCTCACCACTACTGGCCCTGGACTATGTAAAATTACTGCAGGACGCAATGCTCTGGACGCAATGCTCTGCACGGCCGATATACAAAAAAAAAAAAGTGCAACACTGCAAAAAGCAGCTCCCACACTACTGCACATGGTTAGATGTTGCCCTAAGAAGGACCGTTGGGGTTCTTGAAGCCTAAAATACTCCTAACACTCTCCCTATAGCAACTCCAGCAAGACAGCACTTTCCCTGAACAATATCAGAATGCATCTGTGGCGAGCCGCGGGAGGGGCCGATTTATATACTCGGGTGACACCTGATCTCGCCAGCCACTCACTGTAGGGGGGTGGTATAGGGCTTGAACGTCGCAGGGGGAAGTTGTAATGCCTTCCCTGTCTTTCTATTGGCCAGAAAAGCGCGCTAACGTCTCAGAGATGAAAGTGAAAGTAACTCGAACATCGCGTGGTGCTAGTTTCGAATAACGAGCATCTCGAACACGCTAATACTCGAACGAGTATCAAGCTCGGACGAGTACGTTCGCTCATCTCTAGTCAGGATACCTCATCTAAGAATAGGACAAGGCTTTATGCCACTAGTCTGTTGTATTTAAATAATTTAAACTAGTCATATTAGTATTCTCTCATTGACCCCAGATGTATTGGAGCAACCTAGAATGTCACCGAATATTAGAGACAGAAGACCTATGCTATCAATATCAATTGCTGGGTCAGGATACAGACTAAATATATCCAGCCTCTAAGTACAGACTCAAGAGGTAAGGCTATGTTTGCTCAATATCTCTGATATTGACTATGTTTCTGTGATATAGTTGTTCTTTCTCTAATATAGTTCTACGCATTTCCCTGATCATGCAGTTCTTCAGGAACCTAAATTATTAGAGAACTGATATCGAAACCAGAATAAAGGGAATAAAAAGCTTATCCCACCCTATGTTTAAATGTACAAATCTGAATATCTGTATCAAATGTAGGATCTACCTACAACAAAAAGTCAATCCTTGCCAAGGGTCTGTAATAACACTACCTGAAGTCAATACCCCAGATCTCCCCCCCCCCCTAGCAATGAGAGTCAAATCACCCCAAAGCAAATCAAACATAGAAAAAGTAGTGTAGCCAGTAGCCCTGATGGTGGACTAGCAGCATATGACTTGTGTCCTAGCAGTTCAGATCTTAAATAGTCCTGCTGAGAACCTTCATGGTAGCATTATCCTATAGGAAACAAAGTTTTAAAATAATCTTGTTTTTCAATAGGGGATTACCCTGATTAAATGTCATTTTGATGTACATTTGGAGCTGCATGAAGGAGAGATGGATATTAACCAGATACCTTCTAAATTACAGAATGACATTCCTTGCTGCAAAATGTCCAAGAAAAGTCAAAAGAACATCTGGAGGTCGAGTGTAAAAGAAGAACTGAATTCCCTTGTGCAATTATAATGGCCATTTCTTGTTTTCACTCAAGGGATGGGTGAGGTCCCTTACAAACCTTTCTCGTTGACCTGGAAATTCCTACTACAGCAAAGTGAGGTAGCTTCCAGATGTCTCCAGATAATTCCATGGTAACAAACCAACATAATGTTTAACTTCAGAATGTCACACCCAGTTTTCTGTTTATGAACTGTGTTTTTCCATTGGCATACCAATATGAATATGGTTATAGTCACCAAAGTTGCTGTTCATCAACAGCAATTACAATTACGTTCCAATTGACCCAAATATCTTGACTTAGGGTTTCCCTTTAGCTACAATAGCAGACTCTTATTAGACTACTATGCAAGGAAGAGGAATCCGCCAAATGCTAGGCGACTATTGGTGAATAATCGGCAACCCATCACTGTGCTGGGTGTAACTTGTGCACTTGGGAGACAATCAGAAGACATATTCCCCACAGGGTGTTTTCTAAATGAGTATAAAAGGTGGGGCATGTCATGCATGTTGGGCTTGAGCAGAGTATCATTGCGAATGTCATGTGCTAAGCAGTAAGTGTGGTACTGCGGCAGAAGAGAAGTATGCAAAGACGATAGTGAACATGTAGAAACAGTTGGAAACCTGTGCAAGATATTGGTAGCAGAGTTGTGTGATCTGTACAAGGAATTCCTGGAATCTCCTGTCTGGAACAGTTGCATCTGGGCAGTTGACCATGGACAAGTGTGAGAGGGATGCTTGTAACAAAGACTGACTTTTACTACAGTACACTGATGTATGATATGCCACCATAACCACAAGATGCCTGATAAAGATAACTAATAGAAACTGTACAGAGGCTAAGGAATATTCAAGACGTTTAGCATAACTAAGTGGCCTGAGTGTGACTAAGGCCACTCTCACACAGACCGCTTTTTACAGCATTTAGCGCGGTGTTTAACGCCTTAACGACGGCCCCATCGGGAAACTACGTCCTCAGTAAGTGGGCTTTAATCCTAGAGGACATAGTTTTATGCATCCTCTTAGGATTAATGCCCACTTGCCTGAGGACGTGACAGCTCCATGCTGTCGGTGCCTGCAGGTAGCCGACAGCATGGAGCTGTCATCCCAGGATGCGGGCAGTCACCCCCGGCATTGCGATCGGCGCTATCCAATGGATAGCGCCGATCGCAATAAAGTAAATAAAAGTGGTAAAAAAGTTAGATATTCAGCTACCTTGTATACGGGCTTCGGGTACCCGTGTTATCGCTAAGCGACGGTGCGGGAAATACAAACAACAACAAAAAAATATACTGCGCATGACCGCCTGTGTGAGTAGGCAGTTATGCGCAGTACATTATGCGCTGTACGCAGGGTCACAGCCAGGATCCGCTGCAGGCCTCCGCAAGCGGATTCCGCCTACGGCTGCGTGAGTCCGGTGCTATTTAGACCGCTACCTGTAATCCGTAATTTACAAGAAGCCCCGGGAATGTTCGCCTTCCTGCAGTTCCAGGAGCAGCTTGTTGAGAGTCTTCTGTGTGAGACCGCCGCACCTCAGCAAGCTTACGGAGACTCACAGAGCGCCACTTTTTACAACCCATACCCGCCACTGAGGTCACAAAATACCCCCAAAAAGCATGAGACGAGGGGGGATACACGGTTTTATTGCCCCATGTACCCATCCCAACCAGCCTCCGTAATTACCCCTGTCTTCAGAAATACTACACAGTTCACATTATTACTTTTATCTAAGATTTGGGGAACGCCGAAAAGGGCGCGGAGTGTGTGTGTGTGTGTATGGAGGGGGGGGGGGGGGGGATATTTTTTTAAGGCGTCAATTTTTATTCCGTACAAATGGGCAATGGGTCCTGGAATTTATTCAGTTGTACCCTGCAATCCAACGGGTGTTCCCTCCATTATAGGCCTTGCCATGTTTCCTGTAAGTAGATTAGGGCCACAATGGGTATGTTTTTGAACACGGGACAAACGGGGGTATTCATTTTGGGGTGAACATCTTCATTTCTATGTACACTGTACAAAAAAAACTGTTTTTAAATTGACGAAATTGCCAAAAAAATGAAAATCCTAATTTTTCCCTTCTGCTTTGCTTAGATTTATTCAAATACTGTGGGGTCAAAATACGCAGTACACCCCTAGATGAATTTGTTAAGGGGTCTAGTTTTTAAAATGGGGTCATTTGTGGGGGTTCTTTATCGTTTTGGATGCTCAATGGGTCTATAAGTGGGCGATGGGGCCTGGAATTTATTCCGTTGTACCCTGAAATCCAACGGGTGCTCCTTCTATTATAGGCCTAGCAATGTGTCCTTTAAGTAGATTAGGGCCACAAGGGGAATGGTTCTGAACACGGGACAAACAGGGGTATCCATTTTGGGGTGAAAGTCTTCATCCCTATGTGTGCTGTACAAAAAAAACAGTTTTTAAATTGATACAACTGCCAAAAAATGAAAATTGTAATTTTTTTCCTACTGCTTTGCTTAGATTTATTCAAAAATTGTAGTGTAAAAATGCACAGTACACCCCTAGATAATTCGTTAGGGGGTCTAGTTTTCAAAATGGGGTCATTTGTGGGGGTTCTCTGTCGTTTTGGCCGCTCAAGGGCTCTACAAGTGGGCAATGGGGCCTAAATCACCTTCATGCTAAATTTCTGTTCTGAAAGCCACCGACTACTCCTTTCATTTTGGGCCCCGTTTTGCATCCAGACAAAAGATTAAGGCCACAATGGGTATGTCTCTGAACACGGGAGAAACAGGGGTATCTATTTTGCGGTGCAAGTCTTCATTTATGCGTGTGCTGTACAAAAAAAGCAGTTTTTAAAATGACAGAATTGCCAAAAAAACGAAAATCACATTTTTTTCCTTTTGCTTTGCTTGAATTCTTTCAAAAACTGTGGGGTCAAAATGGGTAGTACACCCCTAGATAAATTCATTAAGGGGTCTAGTTTTCAAAATGGGGTCACTTGTGGGGGTTCTCTTTGGTTTTGGCCGCTCAAGAGCTCTACAAATGTGCTATGGGGCCTAATACGCCTTCAAGGAAAATTTATGTTCTGAAAGACACTGACTACTCCTTTCATTTTGGGTCCCATTGTGCATCCAGACATAAGATTAGGGCCACAATGGGTATGTCTCTGAGCACGGGAGAAACAGGGGTATCCATTTTGGGGTGTAAATCCTCATTTTAATGGGCACTATAGGAGAAAAATATGTCTTTAAAATGACATATTTGCAAAAATATGAAATTTTATTTTTTCTCCTCTAAATTGAACTAATTCCTGAAAAAAACTGGTGGGGTCAAAATACTCATGACACCCCTCAGTGAATATATTAAGGGGTGTAGTTTTTAAAATGGGGTCATTTGTGGGGGTATCTATTATTCTGACACTCATGAGCCTTTGCAAACTTGGCTTGGTGCAGGAAAACAAAGTGCTCCTCAAAATGCTGAAAAGTAATGTTAAATTTGTACGTCCTCTAAATGGTTAAAAAAAACACAAAAGTTTTTCAAGTGTGCATTAAGAATAAAGTAAACTGATGGAAATATATACCTTATCAAAAATTTGTACAGTACGTTTGAACATATTTGAGATAGTACGGTTGAAAATGTGAAAAAATGACAATTTTTCCAATATTGGTACTTTTAATAAATATACACAAATTATATCGGTCTCTTTTTTCCACCTATATGAAGTACAACATGTGGCGAAAAAACAATGTCAGAATCATTTGGATATGTAAAGCCTTTACGGAGTTATGCTACGTTGAACGACGCATGTCAGATTTCCAAAATTTGGCTCCGTCACTAAGGCGCAAACAGGCTTCGTCACTAAGGGGTTAAAACACAGCGCTAGGTGCTATAAAATGTCTTCATTAATTTCAATGGGGTTTTTTACACGAGTGTTCAAACGCGGCATTTCTAATGCTGCAATTTTCAAAAGCTGTCTGCTCTTTTAGTGTGTTTCAGTGCTTTCTTACACACCTCCTCCCCCATTGTAATGATGGGGTGGGTGCATTAAAAAAAACATTGTTGAACACGTTCAAAACCGCCTTAAAACATTTTAACAGTGAGAGCAGCTTAAGCATACAGTGGCCTGCAATGTAATTGAAGGTGTTCTTTTCGAAGAGTGTTACAAGTTGCAGCAGCCTGGGACTTGTACTGCAAACTGATCATCAAAAAAAATATTAAGTCAGGAGCAGAGGCATAACTTGAAGCTCCTGGGCCCCAATGCAAAATCTGGTACGGGGCCTCCAACTATAATGCTTTATTCATTGTACTGGACTTCCTATATGGAGAAGAGAGGCCTTATGGGCCCCCCAAGGGTCCTGGGCCCGGGTGCAACCGCATCCCCTGCATCCTCTATAGTTACGCCCCTGGTCAGGAGCACACAGTATACCCTATATCGGAAAGTGCTAAAGATGCCCGCTCAGAGAAGGGCTCTTGACTCCAAAATCCAAATATATCAACACAAAGAGAGTCCATGAGCAGCATACACGGTGCAAAAAAAAAAAATCGCACTAAGACTGATGCATCTTTATTTTCTCCACACAGAAACAGGATGTTTCGACCCCCTATAGCGGTCTTTATCAAGTTAACATTTCACTGAACAGACGACATTAAATAATACACACAGACCTATCATAGACCAACACTTAAAACCAACCTCCCACATTCAGGTGCAGCAAGGGTCGTTAAGGATCATGACAGGTGCGGTGACTCGGCATCCAAGTCTCTCTCATCAAACACCAATCATGTCCAGAAAGCATCTATGTCCTGCTGTATAACTGCAATACATCAAACCGGCGTTTCAATCATCATATCGCGCATGCGCGATCCTCGAACTCACGCGAAATATCCCCTGGTATCCCTTATTCTAGAGTAAAACATTACTGCGCATGCTCGGGAACCAGAGATCCCATGAGAGACACACACAGTGAGGGCTTCTGTTTGGTTAGTGGAGAGATGAGGGTACGCTGCGCTTACACTGCAGGTATTAAGCGATTTACGGTGTTTCTTACGCAGAAGTGGTCTTTGGGATACTGAAATGCTGTTAAGGGCATGAGTTTCATGGGATCTCTGGCTCCCTACGGGGACTCAGGAGTGTGCTGTTCTTAGGATCCTTGGGACCCCAGCGGTCATATATATTTCACCAATCTTCAGGATAGGTGATAAATGTGTTTATTGAGAAAATAACGTGACCGAAATGGCCCTCACAAGAGTATCAAATGACCTGATGACGGCAAAGTCAAGGGGCGACTACTACCTACTAATCCTCTTTGACCTCCGCTGAGTTCGACCATAACCTCCGCCTCGCTATGCTTCGCTCCATCCGCCTAAAGGACAATTGCTCTTTCCTGGTTTTCCCCCTACCTGTCTGACCACTCATTCAATGTCTCCTTCGCTGACTCTACCTCCTCTCCACGTCCTCTCACTGTTGGGATTCCCCGGGGCTCGGCCCCCTCCTCTTCTCTATCTACTCAGTCCCAAACAGACAAACCATCCACAGATTTGGCCTGCAATGTCATCTCTACGCTGATGACACCCAGCTATACATCTCTTCCTGTGAGATCTCTGCACCATTCCTCCAAAATATCACCGACTGTCTGTCCGCTGTCTCTAATACCATGTCCTCCCTTTTTCTCAGGTTAAAACCTCTCAAAAACTGAACTTCTCATCCTTCTGCCTTCTGCCAGCCATCACCTCTTCCCCCCAAATCTGCATATCAGTTTCTGGCACCATCATAACCCCCAAAGAAGCACATCCGCTGCCTTGGGGGTCATGCCAGATTCTGACCTCTCCTTTACCCCCATATCCAATCTATGGCCCGAACATGCCACCTGCACCTTAGGAATATTGCTAAAATCTGTCCGTTTCTCACCATGGACACACTAAAGACACTCGTGGTCGTCCTCATTCATTCCCGACTCGACTACTGAAACTTGCTATTCATTGGCCTTCCCCGCACCAGACACTCCCCTCACTAATACATACTAAATGAAACAGCTAGACTAATCTTCCTATCCAGCCGCTTCTCTGATGCCTTTGCACTATGCCAGTCGCTGCACTGGCTGCCCATCCACTACAGAACACAATTCAAACTCCTCACCCACACCCACAAAGCTCTCCATAGCACCGTACCACTGTACATCTCTTCCCTCCTGTCCATACATCACCCAGCCTGCACGCTTCGATCAGCCAACACACTCAGACAAAACGTCCCTCTAATACGAACTTTGCATGCTCGCCTCCAGGACGTCTCTAGAGCAGCACCCATCCTCTGGAACGCACTACCCCATAACATCTGGACAATCCCTGATACACAAAACTTCAGGCGTGCTTTAAAAAGTCACCTCTTCAAAGAAGCATACCAAATCTCCTGATCTAATCCCCCACCCCCCACAATATGACCCCTGGCCCTCCCTATGGCTCCCCACACTCTCCACTCTGCATATCATGTACATCTCCTGCCCCTGTACCTCCTTATCACCCCCAGCCCATTTGTTTCCGAATGACTGAATACCACATGAAATTGTCATATTGTTTATGCTCCCTTGTGCGCTGCAGAATAAGTTGGCGCTATACAAATAAAGGTCATCATCCAGTGCTCAAATAAGTCTATACTCTGCATACTGTAATCTAATACACGTTCTATATAATGTCTAAGTAATATTGCTAGACAAAAATATTTTCATTTATGGTCATTGCATACCTTGGGGGCCAGGCCATTTTTTGAACTTTCTCCAGCCAGTTGACAAAGGCTGTGTACCCATATAGCTCACACTGCCCTAAGGCCAGCCCAGGCTCCATCGGTGTCATGTCTCCTTTGTGCATGCAATAGCTGCAAAGCAAATTATATACTCTCTGGCAATGTTCACACCACACTACCAGGAACCCCCTGTAGAATGTGGAAAAAGTAAACAAAGGAGGAAAACTTTCTCTAAGGGGAACTAGACAACCCCTGCCTACTAGTGGATGGCCCGCCCTGATAAGGACGCATCCACCCTCGTGCCACTCACTAACCCTGATAAATGACAAAGGAAAAAATACCATAATAATAAACCAAAACCTCAAAGAATAAATCTCAATAAAAAATCTCTAAACTTATCTGAAGAAGCACTGAAAGAACAACAGAAACCAGATCCAGAGATGTCCACACTCCACAGCAGAAGGAGACTGCACGGAAATTGACCTGCACAGAACTTAGGCCAGGAGGGAACTAAAAACCCTCCCTAATTGTCCCCAGGTGTACACCAACAGCTGACACACCCATCAGAGTCAAAGAAGACCAAATGCACAGTCAAGCTCAAACTGACCCAACAATTGCATGCCATATTACAGTGGTATTCCTCCCTGGTAGCATTTTTAATGTCATGATATCCCTAAAGCAGATTCTTAAGAACTGTGTGTGACACGTACAGATAGACTAAAAAGTAACTCTATAATATGGTAGTGTGCATGACTATGGGATCTGTATCACATCGCCTCTGTGTGCAGTCGTTTGCAGGAGCCCTTACTAATTAGTTCACCTGTATTTTATGTGTTGTTGTACCCGTAGTATCTGATACAATCTGCGACTGTGAAAGACGAGCACTCTAACAATTATGTATCTGTAAGGTTTGGGAAGTGTTAAAGGGGTTGTCCCGCGCCGAAACGGGTTTTTTTTTTTTTTTCAACCCCCCCCCCCCCCCGTTCGGCGCGAGACAACCCCGATGCAGGGACCTAAAGAAAGCTTACCGGAGCGCTTACCTTAATCCCCGCGCTCCGGTGACTTCTATACTTACCCGTGAAGATGGCCGCCGGGATCCTCTTCCTCCGTGGACCGCAGCTCTTCTATGCAGTCCATTGCCGATTCCAGCCTCCTGATTGGCTGGAATCGGCACGTGACGGGGCGGAGCTACACGGAGCCGGCATTCTGCACGAGCGGCTCCATTGAAGAGAGCAGAAGACCCGGACTGCGCAAGCGCGGCTAATTTGGCCATCGGAGGGCGAAAATTAGTCGGCTCCATGGAAACGAGGACGCTAGCAATGGAGCAGGTAAGTAAAAAACTTTTTATAACTTCTGTATGGCTCATAATTAATGCACAATGTACATTACAAAGTGCATTATTATGGCCATGCAGAAGTGTATAGACCCACTTGCTGCCGCGGGACAACCCCTTTAAGTTTACCGGGACCTGCCGAGAGGCAAAATGTTCTTTCACATGCTAATATGTCCGTATGCAATCTTGTTTTTCAGAGATTTTAGCTCTCTCATTTTAAACTCATTTAAGACAGCTGGTGCCTAAAAAGCCAAGTCCATCCCTATTAGTACAGAAAAGAAAACCAAGAAGAAATCAATATGATTTCTATGTCATTTCACAAAAGTTTCTATGGAAACAGAGTTGTGATGTTGCACAAGGGCAATACATGTGATAGGTCAGTTGGATGTGACAAATTGCAAGTTCATTAACTTATTTCACTACTTATAGAAATACAACAAAGCAGTAAAACTTCCGAAACTTTTACAATAAATCGAGAATTCTAATCTCCAAAAGTTTTAATGTACAGATTTAGTTTCCTGAAAGCATTGAGTGGAGAGGTTACATGGTCATCAGGACCTGCATAAAGTAACTAAAGGGTCATCATTAGAGATGAGTGAACGTACTCGTCCGAGCTTGATACTCGTTCGAGTATTAGCGTGTTCGAGATGCTCGTTACTAGAGGCGAGCACCACGCGATGTTCGAGTTACTTTCACTTTCATCTCTGAGACGTTAGCGCGCTTTTCTGGCCAATAGAAAGACAGGGAAGGCATTACAACTTCCCCCTGCGACGTTCAAGCCCTATACCACCCCCCTACAGTGAGTGACTGGCGAGATCAGGTGTCATCCGAGTATATAAATCGGCCCCTCCCGCGGCTCGCCACAGATGCATTCTGACATAGCTCAGGGAAAGTGCTGCTGATGGTGGAGCTGCTATAGGGAGAGTGTTAGGAGTTATTTTAGGCTTCAAGAACCCCAACGGTCCTTCTTAGGGCCACATCTGACCGTGTGCAGTACTCTTGAGGCTGCTTTTTGCAGTGTTGCACATTTATTTATTTTTTTTGTATATCGGCCGTGCAGAGCATTGCGTCCTCAGTCTGCAGTAATTTTACATAGTCCAGGGCCAGCAGTGGTGAGGCAGGGACAGTGAAAGAGATATACTGTCTATATAGGCAGTGGGCTTTTCCCAAAAAATTTGGGAAAAAACATTCTATTTGGGCTGCCTGTGACCGTCCTGAGTGTACTGCGTCTCTGCTGGGGGTAGTAGTCCTAATTAATACGCAGCCAGCTAAGTGTTACAGCAGGCTTGCGCAAAATTCTTTCCTGGCTCTGCGTTCCCGTCACATCACCGCTGTCATCCTGTCCAGAGGGAAACAGTCTGCAGTAATTTTACATAGTATAGGGCCAGTAGTGCTGAGGCAGGGACAGTGAAAGAGATATACTGTCTATATAGGCAGTGGGCTTTTCCAAAAAATTTGGGAAAAAAAAAATTCTATTTGGGCTGCCTGTGACCGTCCTGAGTGTACTGCGTCTCTGCTGGGGGTAGTAGTCCTAATTCATACGCAGCCAGCTTAGTGTTACAGCAGGCTTGCGCAAAATTCTTTCCTGGCTCTGCGTTGCCCGTCACATCACCGCTGTCATCCTGTCCAGAGGGAAACAGTCTGCAGTAATTTTACATAGTCCAGGGCCAGTAGTGCTGAGGAAGGGACAGTGAAAGAGATATACTGTCTATATAGGCAGTGGGCTTTTCCAAAAAAATTTGGGAAAAAAAAAATTCTATTTGGGCTGCCTGTGACCGTCCTGAGTGTACTGCGTCTCTGCTCGGGGTAGTAGTCCTAATTATTACGCAGCCAGCTAAGTGTTACAGCAGGCTTGCGCAAAATTCTTTCCTGGCTCTGCTGTACGTTCCGTAAGCGAAGTCAGCCTCCAACCACAGGCCAATAAGCGGCACATTTAATTAAAGCATTCTGTTTCTGCACTACTGGTAATACACCATGCTGAGGGGTAGGGGTAGGCCTAGAGGACGTGGACGTGGACACGGGCGAGGACGCGGAGGCCCAAGTCAGGGTGTGGGCACAGGCCGAGCTCCTGATCCAGGTGTATCGCAGCAGACTGCTGCGAGATTAGGAGAGAGGCACGTTTCTGGCGTCCCCACATTCATCTCACAATTAATGGGTCCACGCGGTAGACCTTTATTAGAAACTGAGCAGTGTGAGCAGGTCCTGTCGTGGATGGCAGAAAGTGCATCAAGCAATCTATCGACCACCCAGAGTTCTGCGCCGTCCACTGCTGCAACTCTGAATCCTCTGGCTGCTGCTCCTCCTTCCTCCCAGCCTCCTCACTCCATTACAATGACACATTCTGAGGAGCAGGCAGACTCCCAGGAACTGTTCTCGGGCCCCTGCCCAGAATGGGCAGCAATGGTTCCAAATCCTCTCCCACTGGAGGAGTTTGTCGTGACCGATGCCCAACCTTTGGAAAGTTCCCGGGGTCCAGGCGATGAGGCTCAGGACTTCCGGCAACTGTCTCAAGAGCTTTCAGTGGGTGAGGAGGACGATGACGATGAGACACAGTTGTCTATCACTCAGGTAGTAGTAATTGGAGTAAGTCCGAGGGAGGAGCGCACAGAGGATTCGGAGGAAGAGCAGCAGGACGATGAGGTGACTGACCCCATCTGGTTTGCTACGCCTACTGAGGACAGGTCTTCAGAGCGGGGGGGCAAGTGCAGCAGCAGGGCAGGTTGGAAGAGGCAGTGCGGCGGCCAGGGGTAGAGGCAGGGCCAGACCGAATAATCCACCAACTGTTTCCCAAAGCGCCCCCTCGCGCCATGCCACCCTGCAGAGGCCGAGGTGCTCAAAGGTCTGGCAGTTTTTCACTGAGAGTGCAGACGACCGACGAACAGTGGTGTGCAACCTTTGTCGTGCCAAGATCAGCCGGGTAGCCACCACCACCAGCCTCACCACCACCAGCATGAGCAGACATATGATGGCCAAGCACCCCACAAGGTGGGACGAAGGCCGTTCACCGCCTCCGGTTTGCACCGCTGCCTCTCCCCCTGTGCCCCAACCTGCCGCTGAGATCGAACCCCCCTCTCAGGACACAGGCACTACCGTCTCCTGGCTTGCACCCACACCCTCACCTCCGCTGTCCTCGGCCCCATCCACCAATGTCTCTCAGCGCATCGTCCAGCCGTCGCTAGTTCAAGTGTTGGAGCGCAAGCGCAAGTACGCCGCCACGCACCCGCACGCTCAAGCGTTAAACGTGCACATAGCCAAATTTATCAGCTTGGAGATGCTGCCGTATAGGGTTGTGGAAACAGAGGCTTTCAAAGGTATGATGGCGGCCCCGCGCTACTCAGTTCCCAGTCGCCACTACTTTTCCCGATGTGCCGTCCCAGCCCTGCACGGCCACGTCTCCCGCAACATTGTACGCGCCCTCACCAACGCAGTTACTGCCAAGGTCCACTTAACAACGGACACGTGGACAAGCACAGGCAGGGCAGGGCCACTATATCTCCCTGACGACACATTGGGTGAATTTAGTGGAGGCTGGGACAGAGTCAGAGCCTGGGACCGCTCACGTCCTACCCACCCCCAGAATTGCGGGCCCCAGCTCGGTGGTGGTATCTGCGGCGGTGTATGCTTCCTCCACTAAACCACCCTCCTCCTCCTCCTCTTCCTCCTACGCAACCTCTGTCTCGCAATCAAGATGTGTCAGCAGCAGCACGTCGCCAGCAGCATGTCGCGCGGCACGGCAGCACAGCGGTGGGAAAGCGTCAGCAGGCCGTGCTGAAACTACTCAGCTTAGGAGAGAAGAGGCACACGGCCCACAAACTGCTGCAGGGTCTGACAGAGCAGACCGACCGCTTGCTTGCTCCGCTGAGCCTCCAACCGAGCATGGTCGTGTGTGACAACGGCTGTAACCTGGTGGCGGCTCAGCAGCTCGGCAGCGTCACGCACGTGCCATGCCTGGCCCACGTCTTTAATTTGGTGGTTCAGCGCTTTCTGAAAAGCTACCCACGCTTGTCAGACCCTGCAACATCGGTTTAATCTGCCAGTGCACCGACTGCTATGCGATGTGCCCACACGGTGGAACTCTACGCTCCACATGTTGGCCAGGCTCTATGAGCAGCGTAGAGCTATAGTGGAATACCAACTCCAACATGGGCGGCATAGTGGGAGTCAGCCTCCTCAATTCTTTACAGAATTCTCCCGCCTCCAAGACTTCTCCAGAGCAGCATCGGTCCTCTGGAACGCACTACCAAAGAACATCCGGGCAATCCAGGACTCGAAAAACTTCAGGCGTGCTCTAAAGACGCACCTCTTCAGGGATGCATACCGCATTCCCTAAACAAACCCTTCTGTACTCCGCCTGATAACATGTTTCCTGACCTACTGACTGCAATCCCTGCTAGCCATCATAAACCGCTCCTGTAGTCATATTGATCCTGCCGTCGCATAGCTAAATGTCTGACTGTTGTCTGTATATAGCATCCCTCACTCTCCAGCACGCGATACTGTGCACACCTCCAGCCATTTTACCTTCTGTATCACCCCCTTACTTGTAGTATGTAAGCTCGTTGGAGCAGGACCCTCACCCCTATTGTTTCCATCAGCTGATTACGATTGTAACCGTGGTTCTGTAATTTTTTGTACTTTTGTCTCTGTATTTCCCCTGTCTATGTAAGCGCTGCGGAACATGTTGGCGCTATACAAATAAAGATTATTATTATTATTATTATTATTATTATTACAGAAGAGTGGGCCTGGTTGGCAGACATCTGCCAGGTCCTTGGAAACTTTGAGGAGTCTACCCAGATGGTGAGCGGTGATGCTGCAATCATTAGCGTCACCATTCCTCTGCTATGCCTCTTGAGAAGTTCCCTGCAAAGCATAAAGGCAGACGCTTTGCGCTCGGAAACGGAGCCGGGGGAAGACAGTATGTCGCTGGATAGTCAGAGCACCCTCCTGTCTATATCTCAGCGCGTTGAGGAGGAGCATGAGGAGGATGAGGAGGAGGGAGAAGAGACAGCTTGGCCCACTGCTGAGGGTACCCATGCTGCTTGCCTGTCATCCTTTCAGCGTGTATAGCCTGAGGAGGAGGAGGAGGATCCTGAAAGTGATCTTCCTAGTGAGGACAGCCATGTGTTGCGTACAGGTACCCTGGCACACATGGCTGACTTCATGTTAGGATGCCTTTCTCGTGACCCTCGCATTACACGCATTCTGGCCACTACGGATTACTGGGTGTACACACTGTATCGACCCACGGTATAAGGAGAACCTTTCCACTCTCATACCCGAAGAGGAAAGGGGTTCCAGAGTGATGCTATACCACAGGACCCTAGCGGACAAACTGATGGTAAAATTCCCATCCGACAGCGCTAGTGGCCGAAGGCGCAGTTCCAAGGGCCAGGTAGCAGGGGAGGCGCGGAGATCAGGCAGCATGTACAGCACAGGCAGGGGAACACTCTCTAAGGCCTTTGACAGCTTTCTGGCTCCCCAGCAAGACTGTGTCACCGCTTCCCAGTCAAGGCTGAGTCGGCGGGAGCACTGTAAAAGGATGGTGAGGGAGTACGTAACCGATCGCACGACCGTCCTCCGTGACGCCTCTGCCCCCTACAACTACTGGGTGTCGAAGCTGGACACGTGGCCTGAACTTGCGCTGTATGTCCTGGAGGTGCTTGCTTGTCCTGCGGCTAGCGTCTTGTCAGAGAGGGTGTTTAGTGCGGCTGGGGGAATTATCACGGATAAGCGTACCCGCCTGCCAACCGACAGTGCCGACAGGCTTACACTCATCAAGATGAACAAAGCCTGGATTTCCCCAGACTTCTCTTCTCCACCAGCGGACAGCAGCGATACCTAAACAATACGCAGGCTGCACCCGCGGATGGAAGCATCGTTCTCTATCACCATCAAAAACGGGGACCTTTTAGCTTCATCAATCTGTGTATTCTTTTCTTCCTCCTCCTCCTGCTCCTCCTCCTGAAACCTCACGTAATCACGCCGAATGGGGAATTTTTCTTAGGCCCACAAGGCTCAGTCATATAATTTTTGTAAACAATTTTTATACGTTTCAATGCGCATTAAAGCATTGAAACTTGCACCTGAACCAATTTTTACTTTAACTGGGCTGCCTCCAGGCCTAGTTACAAATTAAGCCACATTAACCAAAGCGATTAATGGGTTTCACCTGCCCTCTTGGTTGGACATGGGCAATTTTTCTGAGGTATATTAGTACTGTTGGTACACCAATTTTTTTGGGCCCTCGCCTACAGTGTAATCCAATTAATTTTTTGCCCACCTGCATTAAAGCTGACGTTACATCAGCTGTGCTGGGCACTGCAATGGGATATATTTATGTACCGCCGGTGGCTTCCTGGGACCCACCCATGCTGTCGGTCCACACGGAGTTGTAACTGCATGTGTCCACTTCTAAAGAAGCCCAGTCTGACTGGGGCATGCAGTGTGGGCCGAAGTCCACCTGCATTAAACATGACATTACCTCAGCTGTGATGGGCAATGCAATGGGATATATTTATGTAACGCCGGTGGGTTCCAGGGAGCCACCCATGCTGTGGGTGCACACGGAATTCCCATTGCGGAGTTGTTCCTGTCTGTGACTATTTATAAAAAACCGCGGTCTGACTGGGGCATGCAGACACCTTGACAGAATGAATAGTGTGTGGCACATAGGTTCCCCATTGCTATGCCCACGTATGCAGCTCCTGATGGAGGTGGCACAGGATTGGATTTCTCATTGCTTCTGTACAGCATTGTGGGCTATCGCCCCGCCCCTTTTAAAGAGGGTCGCTGCCTAGCCGTGCCAACCCTCTGCAGTGTGTGCCTGCGGTTCCTCCTCATGGCAGACGCACTTATAAATAGACATGAGGGTGGTGTGGCATGAGGGCAGCTGAAGGCTGCGCAGGGACACTTTGGTGTGTGCTGTGGACACTGGGTCGTGCGGGGGGGGGGGGGGGGGTTGGGCAGCATGTAACCCAGGAGACGTGGCAGCGGAGTGTCATGCAGGCAGTGATTGTGCTTTGTTGGAGGTAGTGTGGTGCTTAGCTAAGGTATGCATTGCTAATGAGGGCTTTTCAGAAGTAAAAATTGTGGGGGGCCCCACTCTTGCCGCTATTGTGGCTTAATAGTGGGACCTGGGAACTTGAGATGCAGCCCAACATGTAGCCCCACGCCTGCCCTATCCGTTGCTGTGTCGTTCCCATCACTTTCTTGAATTGCCCAGATTTTCACAAATGGAAACCTTAGCGAGCATCGGCGATATACAAAAATGCTCGGGTCGCCCATTGACTTCAATGGGGTTCGTTATTCGAAACGAACCCTCGAGCATCGCGAAATTTTCGTCCCGAGTAACGAGCACCCGAGCATTTTGGTGCTCGCTCATCTCTAGTCATCATAAAAAGGCACCAAGAGCATAACACCATGCAAGGACATCATAGTCTACACCTTTTGTGAGTCACACTTAATTGTGGAGGAACCAATATTTTAAAAAATACCAAGTAAGCATGGAGAAGCAAGAAGTTATGAAATTGCAAACAATGGTACATGAATATTTCAATATGAACCATTCATGTGCATATAGTTATCTCAGGCTCCCAATGTGGGTTGCCAGCAGTGTAGGCATAGCTATAGGGGGTGCAAAGGTAGTATCCAGACCCTTGTGCACTTGGTGTCTCAAAGGCTCCTCTTCCACGTATGAACACCCTAGTGTTATCAATGACAATGACACATGGTCATTGGGTGCTCTGTTGCTGATTTTCCATTCGGCCCTGGCGCTGCAAATTACACCTCTTACAAAACACATGTGGCTCCTGGGCCATTGTTTGGGAGCCACTGGTCTACACAAACATAAACAGTGGCTGTAACAGATGTGCTGGCTTTATACTATAATCTATGTTGTCTATAGTAGTTCATTGAAATGATGTTGTTTGCAAAGTTGTATAATTGTAATTGCTCCTGCAGAAGTCTTAGGAGTTATGCACAAACCGCACACCTAGAACAAGGCCAGTCTGCATTGCACATTTTTTCATTCTTGAACTGAGGTCTATGTATTCTAAGTAATCAGTGCAATCCTTTAAACTTAGTATGCGATCTCATTAGAGGACATTTACTCTACAAAACCTTTGTGGCCCAGTAAATAACCATTACTCGCTTTAAATTCCACCATCCACTGCCAATAATATACATATTTCTTACTTTACTGCTGTTTAATTCCCCTGCAGTGAAATAGTTAATAATGGAAGCCTATCTAATAAACCTTCTATCCCTTGAGCCAATGCAGAAACAACAATAAATTGCTATATAATGGTGAGACCTTTTCCATGGTGCATAGTTCGGACAACTGTATAAAGTTCTACTTGCATTAATTGCCCACTGTATCACAGCCCTCTAGAGAAGATACCTTTCCAAGAAACAAGGACTATTCTCTATGAAGATGAATTGGCTTGCATACATTTCCTTAAATTATCCGCACGTCTAGAGTTGGAGGAAAACCTATTGTGAAAACGCTCTAGACATGACTACTCTGAAATTCAACATGATTAGTCAGCATTTCCATTTCTTGTTCTTCAGTACATAATAATAATAATATAATAATCTTTATTTGTATAGCGCCAACTTATTCCGCAGCGCTTTCAGGCATGGATAAATGCAAAACAATACAACAATTGCAACAATTACAATGTGAGATACATTGGGTTAGACACAAATGGGTTGGGGGTGGTACAGGAGGTGCAGGGGTTGGGGAACACAGGCAGTAGGAAATTTTATGTACAGATCATTTATCAGAAGACAAACAGGGTGGAGCACCATAGGGAGGGGCGAGGGACTAGGTCAGGAGATTTGGTATGCTTCCCTGAAGAGGTGCGTTTTTAAGGCACGTCTGAAATTTCGTGCATCGGGAATTGTCCGGATGCCTTGGGGTAGAGCATTCCAGAGGATGGGTGCTGCTCTAGTGAAGTCCTGTAGGCGAGCATGTGAGGTTCGTATTACAGGGGCGTTTAGTCTGAGGGTGTTAGCCGATCGGAGTGAGCGCGCTGGGTGGTGTACTGACAGTAGGGAGGCGATGTATGGTGGGGCAGCGCCATGCAGAGCTTTGTGAGTGAGGTAGAGGAGTTTAAATTTAGTTCTGCAGTGGATGGGCAGCCAATGCAGCGACTGGCATAATGCAGAGGCGTCTGAATAACGACTGGATAGAAAAATGAGTCTAGCTGCTGCATTTAGTATGGATTGGAGTGGAGCGAGTCTAGTGCGGGGGAGGCCAATGAGTAGCGAGTTGCAGTAGTCAAGCCGGGAGTGGATGAGCGCAACCACGAGCGTCTTTAGCGTGTCCGTGGTTAGGAACGGACGTATTTTAGCAATATTTCTGAGGTGCATGTGGCATGTTTGGGCCAGAGATTGGATATGGGGGGCAAAGGAGAGGTCAGAGTCCAGTGTGACCCCAAGGCATCGGGCATGCCGTCTGGGGGTTATGTTGGTGCCAGACACTGGAATGGAGATGTTGAGGGGAGGTCGGTTAGAAGGTGGAAAGACAAGGAGGTCAGTTTTAGAGAGGTTTAGTTTGAGAAAAAGGGAGGACATAGTGTTAGAGACAGCGGACAGACAGTCGGTGATATTTTGGAGGAATGGTCCAGAGATCTCACGAGAGGAGGTGTATAGTTGGGTGTCATCAGCGTAGAGATGGTATTGGAGGCCAAATCTGTGGATGGTTTGTCCAATTGGGGCAGTATAGATAGAGAAAAGAAGGGGACCAAGGACCGAGCCCTGGGGTACCCCGACAGCGAGAGGAAGTGGAGCAGAGATAGAACCAGCAAAGGAAACACTGAATGAGCGGTCAGAGAGGTAGGAAGAGAACCGGGAGAGAGCAGTATCCTTTAGACCAATAGAGTGGAGCATAGTGAGAAGGAGATTAAGGTCGACAGTGTCAAATGCAGCAGACAGGTCAAGGAGGATTAGTAGGGAGTAATCACCTCTCAACTTTGCAGTCATCAGGTCATTTGTTACTTTCGTAAGGGCAGTTTCGGTCGAGTGTAGAGAGCGGAAACCAGACTGGAGGGGGTCGAGGAGCGAGTTGTCAGAGAGAAAGCGAGTAAGGCGGGAGTAGACCAGGCGTTCCAGTAATTTGGAGATAAAGGGGAGGTTTGAGACGGGTTGGTAGTTGGCAGCATTAGTCGGGTTACATAATAAAATCCTTTCATATACTAAGGCAAAGGCTTAAAATCAGTTGTATGATTTCTGCTATCTAAATATGCCCACATAATAGAATTTATTCTTTAATAGTATTGTACATTGATATGAAGCCCTACTCCATATAAGATGAGATCCAGTTGTTCACCATAATGGTTATAACAATGAACTTATAAGAGATCTAAGCTATTAACTCAAAATCTACCACCTCAACTTCAAAAAAAGGAAATGTGAACAAAATCTTTATGCATATTCCTCTGGCCTCTCTCCAAAATCTCTTCTTATCTAATATCCCCATTTCCATGATACGAAATACTAAATTTAGAACTAATGATGAACTTTTCACAAGTCAGTGGATTGGTGAATCGTACTAAAAGAGAAAAAAGGGTCAGAACAAGAAATAGGAAGTGATAAAAGAAATACTTAATATCAATCAATATAGCTTTTGCTAGTAATACCAAAATATTCTTATAATGTATATTGTAGAACTTGTAATTGTATGCTTCCACTTTCACATTTGCCTTACATTGTTAACGAAGTCCAAATCCTTTGATAAGTAAGTGTAATCATGTAATCCTAATGTAAACAATTATATTAAAGGGGTTGTCCCGCGAAACAAAGTGGGGTTATACACTTCTGTATGGCCATATTAATGCACTTTGTAATGTACATTGTGCATTAATTATGAGCCATACAGAAGTTATCAGAAGTTATTCACTTACCTGTTCCGTTGCTGGCGTCCTCGTCTCCATGGTGCCGACTAATTTTCAGCGTCTAATCGCCGGATTAGACGCGCTTGCGCAGTCCGGTCTTCTTCTTTTCTGAATGGGGCCGCTCGTGCCGGAGAGCGGCTCCTTGTAGCTCCGCCCCGTCACGTGCCGATTCCAGCCAATCAGGAGGCTGGAATCGGCAATGGACCGCACAGAAGCCCTGCGGTCCACCGAGGGTGAAGATCCCGGCGGCCATCTTCACCAGGTAAGTAAGAAGTCACCGGAGCGCGGGGATTCAGGTAAGCACTGCCTGCTTTTCTTTTTTAACCCCTGCATCGGGTTTGTCTCGCGCCGAACGGGGGGGGCTATTGAAAAAAAAAAAAACCCGTTTCGGCGCGGGACAACCCCTTTAGGATGAAACGATTATTCTTCAATCTCCCATATGTTTTTGTTTAACAAACACGTAAACCGATCACAATATAAGGATACAGCCCAACAAACCTTCCTTTTGGAGTGTTTCTCTTGTTTCCTTATGCTGCATCCTAACTGTTTCCAGTTATATACTTGTACACTAATCCCTATGGTCACTCAGATCTACACAACTTACATGTGTTACATTGATACCATTTTGGAGTACATACGACTTTGTGATCACTATTTATTATTTACTTGGAGACAGGATGACCACAAAAGTGCAATTCTGGTTTTGTGTATTTTCTTCTGATGATGTTCACCGTGCAGGATAAATAACGCATTACTTTGAAAGATACAAACTATGCTTTTGGTTTTCCTTATTTTGTTTTTTCTATTATAAATATGGGAAATGATTTTTTTAAAGCTTTTGCTAACCTTTATTTTTAATAATTAATAAAACTATCTTTTTTTAGTCCAATAGGGAACTTGAACTTGCGATTGTTTCATTGCTCATACAGTATAATGTAGCACCATAATATTACATTATACCACATTGACAGAACATCTATCAAACCATGCCACAGCTCGTGATCTCATTGCAGGGGCCATTTGCGACCCCTGAACTCCAATTGGGGCATCTAAAGGGTTGACAGCCGCGATCAGTGTGAGCACTGATTGTGCCTGTTGCTGATGGGTGTCAGCAGTTAGAAACAGTTAGCACCTGCCCTGTATCTCGCTCCATACAAACCCTGATGCTGGAGGGTGTACATGTACGCCTAGATGCATCAACAGGTTAAAGGGGTTGTCCAGTTGTAAACTATTGATGGCCTATCTTCAGGACAGATCACCAATAGTATATCCATAGGGGGACAATGCCTGGGACTCACGCCGATCAGCTGTTTGCCAAGCCAGCACTCTCATGCACTGAGCTGTTTTCTTCAGGAAGCACCGTTCTTACTGTAGTGGCAAGCCTTGGTTCGGCAGGCCAAGCTCCTATTCATTTCAATGGGAACTTTGCCTGCAATACCAAGCCTGGCCACTGTTGAAATCAGCTCCATGCAGTAGTGCACCAGCCTTAGTGAACAGCTGATTGGTGGAGGTCCTGGATGACAGATCCTAGCCGATCTACTATTGATGACCTATCTTGTGGATAGGCCATTAATAGTTTACAACTGGCCAACCTCTTTAATGATATATATTATTGTCTAATAATATAATCCCTTTTTTTCCTACCCAGGTGAGCTACGAAATTAACTGTAATGCTCTGATTATTGACATGTTTTTCAACACTAGAATTTGACAGGCTCATTTCTACCTCCATTTTCATTATCAAATATCAGGGGATCATGTAATGTCAAATATCAGAGGAGATAATGTCACATATCAGCATGACTATGTCAGATATCAGGTAAACTACGGTCACATATCAAGTCAACTATTGTCAAATACCAGAAGAGCTAATGTCAAGCATCAGGAGCTTAGAGGTCAAATATCAAGTGATCCGATGCTACATATTTTGGGATTCAATGTTAAATATCATTTGATCAGAATGTCAAATACCAGAAAAGCTAATGACAAATATCAGGGGATGTAATGCGTTTTTATTTGTGCAAATATAATTAATTGTCTTCTTCATATTATATAGTCTGGTTAATTACAGTATCTGACCCAAAAGACGATTTTCTCAAGGTCTGCGTGAACATGTGCTTTTTTACCCTTTATGGTCCCCTGTACACAGTCGGAAATTCAGCAGCGGGATTTCCCGCAGAATTTCCGCCCGTGCCCGACTGCATAGGATTGCATTACAATACGCAATCCTATGCAGACGGCCGCGGTTTGTCCGCGTGAAAATACACGCGGAAAACAAAACGCGGCATGTTCTATTTCTATGCTGGTCTTGCAGAGGCCCGAACAGAAATGTCACTCCTGGCACCCCGGCTCCGCTCTGCGCATGCGCCGGCTGGGCGGCCACTGGCACATGACAGAGCCAGAGCCGAGGGAGAAGGTGAGAGCCGCACTGGTCCCTGCAGGGGCGCGGGTCAGATCCCGCTGTGATAATTCTGGCAGGGTATCCGACTCGCCTGACTGCAGGCAGCCTTAATCACACATTTGGAGCAGATTTATGAATCAATTTAAAAAAACTGTCTTGGTTGCAACCAATCACAGCACAGCATTCATTTAACCAGAGCGGAATACCAAAAAAAATGCTGTGCTGTGATTGGCTGAGACAAAGACAGCTTTTCTTGTAGGTTGTTTCATAAATCTGCCCCACAACATTTATCTGCATGTCAGTGCATACATGGTAATATTCAGGTACCCATCTCACATGCAAAAATGACCCCACGTTGCACAAATGCAAATAATCTTTGTAATATGTGTAGAAAAAGCAGTAGGATGTCTGTAACATCACGAAGCATCAGGCACTTCATTTATCTATTAGTGGCTTTCTTGAATTGGCTTTGGAGGTGATTCATAGGAATCCCGTGATGTGATCTGTATTCTGGAAGCCAGTATATAGATCTTCTGTATTGCCTTCTTTCCTTTCAGTCAAAGAGTGAATGTTATATCATGGATCAATTCCCAGAGTAAACATTTGTACAAACGTCTTCGGAATCTTCAGGCCATCAACAATGTTGTCACATATGGGACAAAGAAGGGATCTTGCAGACAAAAGGAAATTCACGGTTGCAGCTGTTGTCATTCCAAGAACGTAAAGCTGGAGAAGAAAAACAGAAAACATAAAATTCTATACTTTTTTAAACCATCTACCTATCTACTGTGGATAGCAAAAGTCTACACACCCCTAATAAAATGCCAGGTTCTTGTCATGATGAACTCCAACAAAGAGGAATCATTTCAGATTTCCACCTTCAATGTGACCCGCTATCTGTACAATCCCATTGGAAAACAAAGTTTTAGGGCTTATTCAGACGACCGTATATTGGCCACATATTCACGCCAGCCGATATACGGCGTCCCTCTCTGCAGGGGGAGGAGGCTGGAAGAGCCGGGAGCAGTGCTCTGAGCTCCCGCCCCCTCTCTGCCTCCTCTCCACTCCCTCTCCGCCCCTCTGCACTATTTGCAATGAGGGGAGGTGGGCCGGGGGATTAGCTCCACCCCTGTCCCGCCTAACCTCATTGCAAATAGTGCAGAGGGGCGGAGAGGGGGTGGAGAGGAGGCAGAGAGGGGGCAGGAGCTCAGAGCACTGCTCCCGCCTCTTCCAGCCTCCTCCCCTTGCAGCGAGGGACGCCGTATAACGGCCGGTGTGAATATGCGGCCAATGTACGGTCGTCTGAATAAGCCCTTAGGGTGAGAAAAATAAAATAATGTGTTTGCATAAGTGTCAACACCGACTTATATTTGGGGATGTGGTTGTGTTCAGAATCAGCTAATTGCATTTAAACAAATGTTAAATAGTAGTCAGTACTCCGCTGCCATTATTTACAGGGATTCTGATTTAACCCATATAAAGCTTGTCTCTTCTAGGAGAATTTTCCTGACATTTCCTCAGTTGGTCCATAAAGACCTTACAGCACATCAAAGGGATCCGATTGTTGAAAGGAGAAGGGTCAAGAAATATAAACAAAAAAAAAAAACTGTACTGCATATGACTCCCGAGAGCCTACACGGTCATCCGCAATACAGGTTAGTGCAGTACACAGGGTCACCGGTTCGGCTCACAGCCGAAATCTGCTGCAGGCTTGCCGCATGCGGAATCGGACCCGGTCATGTGAGCCCGGCCTTAGTCAACCTTATTTTATGTATTATAGTCAAATATTTTGAGTACAGCATGCTTATTTTGGGTGGTTTCCTACCATCATCATTACAGTAGATAGTTCCCCTCTCTTGCTGAGTAGAGAGGCTCTTCTGAACCAATCAGATGTCTCCCACTTGTTACCCCTCCTTTGTCCCTCTTAGGGCTTATTCACATGAGTGTATATCGGCCACCGTTTTCACGGTATAAGCTACGATCTGATGCATTGGATTCTAATGCATCAGATGACACAGGTGTATTCTCGCGGTGTAAAAGTGCCCGGCCGGAAAATATAGCACTAGGCGCTTTAACACCAAGCAGCAAAGATAGTCCTGGAACTATCTTTGTGCCTGAAATACGTCGGCCGCTGCATAGACTCTGATGGGAGCCAATGACAGTGGCTGGAGAAGGGAGGTGGGAGGGAGTTTAGCAGCGTGACTGCTAAACTCACTCCCCCTTCTCTCCTCCTCTCCCCTCCCCTCTGGCTGTTTGCAATGGGAGGGGAGGGTGATTAGCTCCGCCCCCATCCCGCATACTCCCATTGCAAACAGCCAAAGGGAAGGAGAGAGGAGGTGAGCCGGCGAAGGAAAGGCAACCGACATTGCAGCCTCGGCATATATGCACCAGGCTTGTGCCTTCTGAGCAGGCGCACAAGCGTTAGACTTGTGCACCTGTTTACGTGTCCTTACGGCGCCGGCGGGCGCACGTAAAAATGCCTACACTTGTGGGCAAATGCCCTAAGGCTGGCTTCACACGGGCGTATTTGAGAATGCATAATTTGCAGGCACAGCACGCAGAGAATAGACCCCATTGATTTCAATCGATTCATTCACATGCACGTATTTTTCTGCGCATTTCAGTGGTGCTGTAATATCCTGCGCATTTGCACACCAAAAGTAGCCATAAAAGTCAATTGGGGTGTGAAAATGCGCTAGTAATACACTAGGAGATGCGTGAAACACTGTGTAATTGCACAGGAAAAAGAGCACATCTTGAACTCATTAGATTAATTATGGCTGGGAGGATTGGTGTGTAGAGGCAATCGCTCACGACTTGCACACACAAACAGTACAGTAAAATACATTAAAGTGTGCGGGAAAAGCAACGTTCGCTACGCAAAAATGATATGTTTTCATAATGTGCTGTGTTGACCGGTACTATTTAATTCATGCAATAACTATACCTTGCATAGATGTCTGAGCCACTACAGAAAGACTGCACAATGATTGCATTACTATCTCTCTTTTGGCCAATGTGTATAATGTCTGCAGAACTAAATTTGGAAATAGTTTTCATTTTCCGCATGTTAGTGATCCCATGTGTTAAAGGGGTTTTCCAAGGAAATACCATCAAAGGGGTAACCAGACAATACCCACCGGGATACACTGGGGTCGGAGCAGAAGCGGTGCGTCAAGGGGACACATCTGTCCTCATCGCTATTTTTTACATTACTGCAGTTTTACCAGAACTTTTTTGGGTTTTATGTTTTTACACCATATTTACTTTACTTTACTGACAGTGTCAGGTTTTTTTTACCTTAGGAGTAAGACATTCTTATTTTTTTACCTTGGTATACAGTGAGCGATATGTCATCTTTTTATAGCAGTACTGTACTATACTATGCTTCCTTTGCCTTCTTTATGACTACAGGTACTTCCCTACGAGCTCTATTCATAGTGCCAACTATACTTGTAGACTTCTCCTTTAAGTACTCAGCAATGGTGACAGACGTGAAGAAATTATCACAGGTTACACTTCTACCTTAACCAAAGTAAGGGCCCATCAACTTCTTTACAACAAAGTCGCCAAGACGCTCATTGTCAACCCTAGTCTCGCCCTTCCCAAGATAAGGGAATGCATTTACTTGATATTTAGAATCTTTGTCTACAGCCATCCAAAGTTTTTGGCTGTACATATCGGACTTGGGTGCCATGAATTGTGTAAATCTACACCGACATTTAGATGGAACAAGTTGCTCATCAATGGTAATATAAGGACCTGGTATGTAGCAACACTGAGCATTGGAAATAAAATCATACCAAACTTCAGATATCAAGGCATACTTATCAGTCACTCGCTGAGATCTGGTTGGTCGGACATCAAATCGCTAAAATCTCATAATTTCCCTAAATCTATTGCAGCTCATAGTCTCTCTAACAAATGGAGTTCCCCATTTTTCAGACCACAGAGAATCCAACCCCAGGCCCTTTGCACTAATGGCTCCTCTAACATACATTATTCCTAGAAACGCTTCAAGTGTCTCAATTGTGATTGACCAACCGTGACATTCTAAAACACGGCGTGCTTCTAATTCAGTACATGTCACAATATGTTTCATGATCTTTTCAGACGCTATCAACCTCTAAGGACTGACAGATGAGTTGTCAAAATTACGCTTTGTGTTCACCCCGTCGGCCAGATGAAGCTTCCCCTACAGCTTGAACAGTCCACTAAGTGCCATCTGGTGCCACGATGATTTCACCGACAGGGAGTTTAAACAGGTGTCCACGTGGGATGACAGCATCACGGTCTGGTTGGTCGCCTGCTGCTATCGTTATTTGGATCATCACCAAGGAGGTCGACAGAGCTTTCTTTCTCCTCCACGATCATGGTTTGGAGAATGCACCCCCGGCCACGACTGACACCTTGCCCACGACTCTGGACCTGCCTGTGATCACGTGTAGTCACTGTAGGCTGCTGCTCGATAGAGGTTGTGTTATCTCCGGCAAGACTGCGACTGTGGCATCCCCGAACAGGCACTGGTGTCCCGCTTGACTGCCCTGTTGTCGCTCATGTCAGGACCTGAGATGAGCAACTGTACTTCTTCTTCGTCGTCACTAACAGAGTCAACTGGATCACCCTCAGATTCATTTGCAAAGAGGTCATTCAATGCAGCAATGATCTCCGCTGATGTCAATCCTCTCTGTCGATAAGCCATAGTGTAACACACAACACACCCATCAGTCAGCTAGGAAAACCATACAAATGACAAAAGTTGTTATGGTTCATAGAAAAAAAATGTTTATGCTGTGCGGTTTGCCTACCTTGCCCCTTGCTAGTTCTTCCAATTGGTGGTATTTGAGACCAAAAATTATCATAACATCAAAAAACCGTGGAAAAAAGAAGATCTGGACCTCATTAAGCTAATAGCCTTTTAAATCATTGAAAGGGTGCGTCATGCGTGTATGAACTGACCTGTGTGCGCAAAAAGTACAGTATTATGCACAAACATGTAACATGCAATGCGCAAATGTACCACATCCAATCTGGATCATGCGCAAATACGTTGCACTGCGGCGAACATTTTTGCACTTTCACTCGTGTGAATAAGCCCTTAGGGTGCATTCAGACGACCGTATATTGGCTGGGTATTCACGCCAGCTGATATACGGCGTCTCTCTCTGCAGGGGGAGGAGGCTGGAAGAGCTGGGAGCAGTGCTCTGAGCTCTTACCCCCTCTCTGCCTCCTCTCCACCCCCTCTCCGCCCCCTGCACTATTTTCAATAATGAGAGGCGGGACGGGGATGGAGCTAATTCACAGAATTTAGCCCCACCCCCGTCCCGCCTCCTCTCATTGCAAATAGTGCAGAGGGACAGAGAGGGGGTGGAGAGGAGGCAGAGAGGGGGTAAGAGCTCAGAGCACTGCTCCCAGCTCTTCCAGCCTCCTCCCCCTGCAGAGAGAGACGCCGTATATCGGCCGGCGTGAATACCCGGCCAATATACGGTCGTCTGAATGCGCCCTAACTCAGATGAATTCATCATCCCACTGCTTTTAAGTTGCTCCTCTAATCACCTGATGGCACAAAACAGATATTTGTATTGCTTTTAATAATAAATACGAATAATAAAGCTAAAAAAAGGCGCAAATGAATACCGCGATGCTGTGCTCTGACCAGACAGCGGCTCTGCTGCAGACGCCGGCGTAGCAGAAACCTGCTTATGACAAATTAATATCTCTCTCCTAATAGATTTTGCAAGGGGAATGAGTAAAGAAGTGACACAAAATTCTGCATTCCCAGGAAATGACTGGAGGTATGCAAATGAGTAACCTTTAGATGAAATATGCTAATAGGGAAATGTCAAACCTCCACCCTCAGATGCAGATTGCATTGGCACAGACACATAATGTCACCATCTACAATAACAGCCTTACAAAACTGAAGGCTGGGATATTATAGAATATCATCCACACAATGCAGAAGGGAAGACAGCCCGCTAGATAAGAGTCTACAGCTGTCACTTGCCAATGACAAGGTAGCCTTCCTCTGCACGGTGTGCAAAGGGTTAATGACTCACTTCTTGAGGTTTGCATTCATTACCTATGTGCAGACTGCCTGACCTGCTATTAGGCTGGCGAGAGATTTATTGATGGCAAGCTAACACAGATGTCGCTTTAGTTGGAGTGATTTGCATGTAAATCATATGGTAAGGGCTTCTTCAGATATCATATGCGCAAATATGTACGCTTCAGCACGGTTTATTTGCTCAGTGAACAAGGTTGATCTAGACATAGTACTGTACTTTTTGTGCATGCAGGGCTTGTACACACACACACACACACACCCCACGCCCTGATTTAAAGGGCTGTTTAGCCTAATGAGGTCCAGATGTGGTCTGTTTTTCATGCAATTGTGCAGCCTACTGCACATGTTCTTGGGTTTTGCACATGTATTTGCGCACCTTCCATAGGCTTCTATGGGGGCCTTTGCTGCACAGAACACAGAAAGATACAGCAGGACCTATTTTTTTGCATGCATACGAAATGTGCATGCAAAAAAACATAGTAACATAGTATCTAAAGCCGAAAAAAGACATATGTCCATCCAGTTCAGCCAATCCCCTCCAATGTTGATCTATAGGAAGGCAAAAAAAATCAATGTGGTAGAAGCCAATTTTCCCCATTTAAGGTAAAAATATTCTTTCTTGACTCCAAGTCTGACAATCAGAATAATCCCCGGATCACTGACCCTTCTGAAGGTATTAGTGATTATAACATATAATACTGTATCGTTCAAGAAAGGCGTCCAGGCCCCTCTTGTACTCTTTTAAGGCTTATTCAGAGGGCGTATATCGGTCGGGTTTTCACGCCCGACCTATATACGCTGCCCCTCTCTGCAAGGGTAGGAGGCTGGACGGGAAGGTAGTAAGTGCATTGAGCTCCTGCCCCCTCTCCACCCCTCAGCACTGTTTGCAATAGGAGGGGTGGGACTTAGCCCAGCCCCTTCCATTTGAAATGGCGGCAAGGGGGCGGGAGCTCAATGCACTAGCTCCCATCCCGCCTCCTCCCCTTGCAGAGAGGGGCAGTGTATATCGGTCGGGCGTGAAAACCCAACAGATATACGCCCATCTGAATAAGCCCTTGGTGAGTTCTCCATCACCACGTCCTCGGGGAGAGAGATCCATAGTGTCACTGCTCTAACAGTAAATAAAGAGCAGTGGGATTGTACCACCAAAAAGGCAGCCACATAAGTAGAAAATGCAGGATGGGGTCATTAGAAGCATCACAGCCCAGGCCAGACCCCAAAATAACCACAGACCTTAGACAAGAACCCAAAATAAATTCAGACCCCAAAATTTACTCAGAGTCCAAAATAAAATCAAACCCCCCAGACCAGATCCTTGTGTTTGCTTACAACTCCTCCTTTAGTATCAGGACCATTATGCGCTTCCTGGCACTCGCCAGCGTTAGGAGCTGGTACGTTGCACCCGTAGCAGCCATAACAGTAGTTACACCACAAATGAATTGATATGATAGGGGTATAAGGAGGGTTAAAGACGTTGTCCAATCTAGAGAATCCCTTTATGTTAGAAGAGTCCTCTGACCATAAGGTAATCACAGGTTAACCCACAAATAGAACCCCATCCCCAGCAATCAACTGTAAAAAGTAGATAACCCCATCAGCAGGTGTTTGAATTCCCTGCAGTGCCACTACAGGGGTAATAAAACATTACACAGTTCAAATTAAAATCAATGGGCTACGTGTATAATGCACAGACAAGATGGTCCTCCAGATGGGTAGACAGTAGACACCCTTTATAACTCCCCTCTATTAACTCAGAATTCACTATAGAACTTGTTTACATGGGTGTATTTCTACAGCATATTACATAGATATATTTTTTTTACATGCATAATATTATATGCTGAATTCCCATTCATTTATATTGAGGTATTCAGAGGAGTGCATTTATCACATCACTTTTGGTCGCGTGAAAAAATAAGCAGTGTGTAATACATGCCGAACAAGGCCATTAAAGTCAATTAACCTGCAGAACTATGCAGTGAATACGCAGGAAACCTGCATATTGACTGTGTATTTGTGAATCTAAACAATGGGCCCTTCTGCTTATTGTGTGCGTAAATACGCTGTATATTTATGCACGCAAAAAGCCTTCAGAAGCCCCAAAATACGCAGGGAATATGCGATTTTTTGGTTGCATAAATAAATTCCCCATTACATGACCCAAAGATGCACACACCCGCGTGTACGAGCCCTTCGGGTACTTGAAAATGGGTTTTCTAAACTGGACAACCACTTCAGTTTGATATAGTGTAGAGTGGTCCCTGCAACATTAGACTGTTGCCAACTGCGACCATCCATGCAGTGCTTGAAAATCCACATGAACTGTCAGATTCCTGTGAATTCCCACTGATGATCCGAATGAACTCCTGTAACATGAACCACGTCTGTATAGAAGATAGTAACGCATCTGGCCAACATCTGTAGTCATGAATGTTTGGCTATATAGTGAAATACCTAAAACAAACCAATAAATAAATGTAAAAAATCAGGGTATTTTGTTAAGGGATGCCACTGTATGGTCGGGAGCCATATGTTGCTAGTGGGCATTTTTTGCATGGCTCCTGGCTCTCCCAGTGACTCACAATAGAGATTCTATGATTCAGTGAGATAACTCTAAACAACCCCATTGTCTTCCACTGTGCCCCCAAACAACCCCTATCATCCTCCAAATAACTCTCCCCACTAGGCCATATGGAATCCAGACTGCAGATGCAGTTCGCGGTCCTGGATCCATTTCTGAAACCAGGGGAGGGACACACAGCGTTGACTGGCCATGATAAGATCACCGTCTCTCGTCCTCCCCTTGCTATTGGATAGAAGTGGTCATGAAGGAGAATCGATGCCACTCATTAGACTCGGAGCGACTAAGTCATCTGCAAGTGCCACCCACTGCCTCATCATTCGTATGAGCCTGTCTCCAAGAGGACGCTCACCTCCCGCTGCTGCCGGTTACTACCAAATTTAGCCTGCACAGGTCCCCTCCCTATCCAGGCCCGGTCACACCATGTGATTGTTAAGCCCTTGCCCTTAATAATCAAATAACTTGAACCTCCTCATTTATTCTATAACCTCCTCATTAATTCTATAACTTTAACCTCCTCATTAAGTCAGGGATTAATTCCAGAACTTTTATCCATCTATATATAGTGTATCAATTGTGTTTTATCATAGTAACTATCTCTGCTTGGAATGGGATGACTCGTTATTCAAGCTGAGTCAATTCACAAAACCCTTTCCAATCCAATTTGTATCCTGGTTTTCCTAGGGGGCTTACTCTTTTTCTGCCGTTATACAACAGCGCTATCTGCTGGCTAAAGCCAGTACTGCATGAGGTGACACGTTGGATAGACTTCAACAGCAGAGAGGCTGCCAATATACAGTAAGAGAACCCCGATGGATGTCTTCCCACATCGGAGCTGTACTGCCTTAAATCATAATGTCTTCAGAGGTCAGACAGTGGATTGGAAAGGGTTAATAGGAAATTGGAAACACCTGATTTATTCCTACATAAACTCAGTACCACCCCTGCTGGTACATAGCATGCAGCCACATTCCAGTAGGACACCTCTGGTGTGGGGGTTAGAGACAATACAACTGGGGAGTTTTTCTTTTGCTTGGGGTTTTCCTCCTACTCCTTGGCGCTATATATTCCCATCTAGGGATCCCTCCATAGGGATGGTTGTAAAGGACGGGTTCTCCAACCCTGATACTTATATGTTGTCCTTTGTCTGTTTTACTTGTGAGTTAGTCTGTAGCCCTTAGTTTTAATTTGATATCAATAAAGCTTAAATTTTAGGGCACTCATCTGTGAATGGGCTGTATTTAAGGTTCTCTCTGCCTCAGTGAATCCATAATAACCAAATAAGAATAATTAACTGTCTCGCAGAGTCACCACAAGCATATATAACTTCTTAAAGTTTTAAGTAATTTTACGATTTTGTGTTGAGCCACAATCATAGCCATCCTGGGCCGCGTGCAGCCTGATGGCCGTAACTTGGACACCTCTTGTGTAGGACAGTTGGTACTGGTGTATCAGTAAGTACTGTTTGCACCACTTTGTGTCTTGCACATATTTATGGTAAGGGCTTATGCACACTGGCTCGGAGGCTTACAGGGTCAATAGTACAGGACGCACAGCTTCATACACTGCTTTATATGCTCCGTTGGACTGCTTCTAGTAGGAGACAATACCTCCGTATATACGGAGTCCATTGGCATATACTACAAACCGGAGTTTTTCTTCTGTTTCATTATTTATGAAACCAATAGAAAATACCTCTGTTTGCAAGCAAAGGCATTCGGAAGTATAATAGCACCATACACCATATGAAATGGATGTATAATACAGCAGATGATTATTATGTAGATGTTATTAATGTACTAGCACTGCTAGTTGTCCATCACTAATGAACAAACACTATAGCATGAAGTGGCTTCAACATGGCACCACTATATAGGTACTAGGTGTGGCCCTAATGTTAAGACAGTCAACTGTTCGCACCATACTTTGGAACATCATTGGTGTCACCTGGTCTTGGCAACAAATACAATACTGAGATTACAACCAGGATCTGTTTTGGAAGTCTTACCTATGCTTCCACAAGTCACATCCAATCATACAGCAGACCAAGTAAAGATGCCTAGATGCGCACAGTCAACCTGTATTATGTAACCAATCTCCTTACCTATAGCAACACTCTAGTACTGAACACCCCAAAAGAGCAGAACTGCCATGGAACACATAGAACATGCAGATCTGTGTTGATGGGTCCTATGGTTTAAACATTACTATCAGTGAGCGTTCCAGAATTTTTCTTCAAAAGCAAAAATATCCCATTAAAAATTCTCTGATGGCATTGAACTTACCACTGTAGTATCTGTACCATATCTGTACGCAGTCCTCATCTTCTGGGGAGCTGTTGCTGGTGTCATCTGGTTGATTTCCATCCCAGTAACTGTAGTCATGCTTTGTGCCATCTGTCCACTCAAACTCACCTTCCTTTACAAAAAAAAGTACAATGATAAAAGCAAAACATGAAACATAAAAGAAGAGATTGAGGATACGTTTTTGTTGTCTGTGGTTTTTTTTGCTTTTTGCAATCAGTTTTCATAGAAGGGTTCTGCGAAAATAAGCAGATCACAAGGGTCTTGTTGGGACCTCAACTCTAATTTGCAGGAAAACCTGCATAAATGCAGAGGACATGGGTTGGCTGTGGAATTTCTGCGCAAAATTATTTGGAAAATCGTACTGTAGCATGCATGAGATTTTTAAGGGAATCTGTCAGCTACTTTGAGCCCTATAAGCTAAGCTTATTGGCTTAAAGTAGCATACACGTAGAGTCTGGGGATGTGAGTTTTATACTTACATTATCCGCCCTTTCCGTTGTGTTAGCTGTCAAACCCGCCGCTGAATACTTCTGGCAGGCTACTTAGTTATGTCCATAAACTGAGATGACTACATGGTGTGTGCCTATGTAGTCTGCAGAATGCATTGCAGCGGACCGTTAAAGAGCTGACCGTAGGGGTTCAGCAGTGAGGGTAAGTGATGATGCTGATGATCATGTCCTCCACAACGTGTCCATCGATGGCCACACCCTAGCTTCTGGCATGCATTCAAATGTGTGATGCAAAACCGAACTTGGTCTTAAAGGTCCGGTCTAAGGTGGCACAGTAAAGAATTGTAGGTGTAATTGTAGGAGGGCTTTGAGCAAGTTTTTCAAATATAGCAATTGGCATTAAGGTCTTCAAGGTGGGATTGTTCAAAGACATTAGTAGCTGTTTTGACAGCATTTCACCATTCTAGTCTTCGCTGAGCAAGCTCCTCCCAAGTCTCATGTAAAAATCCGTAGGACTTAAAGGGGTTTTGTCATTAAAAAAAAGGTTCTATACTCTCCTATTCCCCCACCCTCTTCTAGGGCTGAGCTTCTACAGTTCCCTAGGGTCACCTCACCACACACTGGCCGGCTTATTATGAAGGCTGCATTCCTCACATTCCTTCTGGCCGAGTCAGTGAAGGTCACATCCCTGTGCTGTAGCATTTACTGCTTAGGAAGGAATTCGAATCTATTGCCGAGACAGCTTGCATGAGCAATCTCTGCAGTAGATCGGAACTCCCCCTGCTGGCCTGTGAGCTATGACATAATGTACATTGGCTGGCAGAAAGAAGACTGCCAGCCAATGTACATAACGTTAGAGGAAGGAGAAGCATCAGGCAGCTAGAGATGAAGCAGATATTTAAATCTGAACCATTTCAATCTACGACACAGATTTGTTGAGCGTTTTCCACATTGACTTCAATGGGAAAGTCAAAATCTGCAATGAAATGTATTGTTGTTAATTTCCCTGTACTTTTTTTGGACATTTTTCACAGCAAATTTGTTCCTTGCACATTTTACCCACCTGCAACGCCAACATCATGGGAAATAGCATTAAAATAGTTGGACTGGGGTGTGATTGTCCCCTTTTCACTGGCTATTTTGATGGCAATGTAAGAGTTATTCCACTTCCAGTCTCGGGAGCGGTGATCAGTGGTGGTCCAGCGATCTGACTCAGACTAATTAGCTACTTATCCCTTACGCCATGGATAGAGAATAATATCTGCTAACCAGAATACCCCTTTAACCCCTTAATGACATGGCCTATTTTGGCATTGAGGACCAAGCGATTTTTGGTATTTTTCCATCTCCATTTTTCAAAAGCCATAACTTTTTTATTTTTCCGTCGATGCGGCCGTATAAGGGCTTGTTTTTTGCGTGTCGAGCTGTAGTTTTTATCGATGCCACTTTTGGGTACATAGACAATGTCGTAAAACTTTTATTATTTTTTTTATGATAACCAGGAGAGAAAACGCATCAATTCTGACATAGATTTTTTTTTTCTTTTTTACAGCGTTAATCATGCAGCATAAATGACACACTAAATTTTTTCTGCGGGTCAGTACGGTTACAACGATACGAAAATTCTTATTTTTTTTTAGGTTTTTACACTTTTTTGCAATAAAAAGCCTTTTTTTTGGAAATCTTTTTTTTTTCTCTATAGCTGCATTTAAAGTCCTGTAACTTTTTAAATTTTTCTATGTACGGAGCTCTATAAGGGCTTATTTTTTGCAAGACGAGCTGTAGTTTTTATTGGTACCATTTTGGGGAATGTACGGCTTTTTTGATCACTTTTATTGCATTTTTTGTGAGGCAAAATGCTAAAAATTAGCATTTTGCCTCTGTTTTTTAGCGTTTTTTTTACGCTTTTTGTTGTACAAAATAAAAAGTGTGTTCACCTTTTTGTACATGTCGTTACGGACGCATTAATACACAATATGTGGGGTTTTAATTTTTTTTTTACCTTTTTTTATGCTAATATTAGAAAAAGCATAAAAAAGGGTTTTTTTTTTTACATTTTTCTTTTCTTTTTTTTTCACTATTTGAGTCCCTCTGAGGGACTTGCAGCACTGTGCCTATGATCGCTGTCATAGGCATAGGCAATACAGGATGCCAGTGTCTGGCGTCCTGTTCCTATGGTGACAGGCCGGGCTCTCGCGATGACATCACGAGAGCCGGCCGGAGACACAGAGGGAGCCGCCCTCCCTCTGTGAACTCTTTCCCTGCCGCGATCTACTTAGATCGCGGCAGGGAAGGGGTTAACAGCGGGGGGCGCATCTCCGATGCCCCCCCACTGTTGCAGCGGGACGCCGGCTGTGACTGACAGCCGGCTCCCGCTGCCGGATAGCGCGAGGTCAGTCATGATCTCGTGCTATCCCGATGACGTACCGGTACGTCATTTTGCGCGAAGTACCAGGCTCCCAGGACGTACCGGTACGTCATGGAGCGGGAAGGGGTTAATGCCCAAGCAAAGTTGCATCCTAATTGGTTAACAGCTGTACATAGTTTAGTCTATTTATGAATGGAGTTTTCAATGAAGCTATCTTAAGACATGTCACTATGCCCAAAGGAGTCCAACATGAGTAGAAGTTGTGAAAATTTACTAAAGTTGGTGTCTTTATCTACGGTAACATTAATTTCAATAGAAGGACTCAATGACTGTGGCATCACCTGTCTAACTCTCTGAATTCATGGGCTCCCGTAAGTTGCACCCATTCTGTCTGACTTTTGTAACGTATGACGTAAGTCTTTTACTGGAGAATATTTGAATATTCCCAATAAAAAGACTGCAGTAATTTATACCTGTTTAATATGATCCATACCTGCCTTCTGTCACTTAATCCTATCCAGATATCCGTGGGTATTCCTGGGACTTGGCTGTTCACAAGATCAAACACAAAAATATTTTCTTCCCAGCTGAGAAGATAAAAAAGTCAACACTGTTAGAAAGCGATAAATCATCCTAGAAGTCTCCATTGGTCTCCATTGATGACATCTTCATGCAGTTCCCACATGTAGTTTTTCCAAGTATAACATTCCCATAAACAGTGTTTTCTGTGTAATCCATCTCATTTACTAAAAAAGAATTGGCGGTCGTATTTTGCGCACTTGTATTTTCTCATTTCTATCTAATCATTAGTGTAATACATAATGCATGCACAGTATACGGACTATCTATTATGTATGAAGCTAAAATATCAAAGTCCTCCTTGAACACCATTTCATAGTTTATATACAGAATAACTCTATATAGAAAGTTGAGAAACTTTGCAAATACATTGTGTTATTTATCTTGTGCTGATGGTTAATCACATCCAGAGGCGTAACTTGAAGCTCCCGGACCCCGATGCAAAACTTGTAACAGGGCCCCCAACTATAATGCTTTACTCATAGTACTGGGTTCCTTATATGGAGAAGAGAGGCCTTATGGGTCCCCTAAGGCTCCTGGGCCCGGGTGCAACCACATCCCCTGCATCCTCTATAGTTACGCCCCTGATCACATCCTACAATATAGTCTAGAGTTCCATTTTACTGCTCTGGTTGTCATTTTAAACAGTCAGTAAGCTTGTTATCAGAAAAAGGGTTGAGTCAAGGGAAAAAGTTATTCTCAGTTCACAAGAAAGAAGAGAACGATATGATTGCTGGGAGTCTGACCACTGGGATCTCCACCGATACTGAGAATGGGGGTTCCGAAGGTCTCTGCATGAATGGAGTGGAGGTTGCGCATGCGCAGCATTGCTCCATTCATTTCAATGGGATCGCTGAAGATTGCCGAGCAGTTGTAAAAAATTATAATTGCAATTATTTTAGTATAAAAGTTCCTCTTTGTATGTAGAATAGATTTATATACTGTACAATGTTATGGTAATCAACAGGGACAATTTCCAAGCAAATCCGATGGACTGTGCTATACCCAGTGCAAGTCCTGAGGGGGCTGTGCATGACGCAGAGATTCATGTCCATCAAAGAAACCCCCCTTATCTGTTGAAAGCACAAACAAGCGAATGACGTCAGAGTTAGCGCGTATGACCTGTTTAGGTAGGCAGATATATCGTTGGCTCATTCGAATGAGAAAATGTTCAGATTTCTTCAGTCTTTCACATACGCTGTATAAGTGAATGAGAACGACTGAACAAGCGTTGTTTAAACCGAACAATTCGTGAATGAGCCAACAATGATTTTTATGCTTGTATAAAATGAATGATGAGCGATAAGCAAAAGATTGATATTGGTTGTTGGCGCATATTTAGAATGGGCGATTATCGTTCATTTTCGCTCATTTGAACGATAATCATTTAGTTTAAAGGAACAGTGCAACATTAGACTAGACAATGTTAAAATGCACCAGATTGGTCACAATGGCTCTGCTGAATGATGAATCTGTGGAATTTTAAGACGGTCTAGACTAATTTTAGTTAGGCTTAGTTTATGCCAAAAAATTCACCAATATTTTGGTTCCTTATGCAGCAATTTGGCACAATTTAGGCCATGTCCCTCAATTTCTTTAACGAAAGAATTCCCCTTTGCAAGACACAGCAAAAAAATAGTGTCAGAAAGTGTCCAAAAACATGTAGTAAATGTAGGACAATTTGTGCCAGAAAAACTGCAGAATTTGCAATAGTAAATAATCCCCATTGTATCCATTTTACCTAGATATTTTTTTAAAGGGGTTACCCGGCAGAAAATGTTTATGTAAACATGCTCAGCCAGCTGTAAAAAAAAAAATAAAGGACTCTTACCAACCTTCCCCACTCCCATGCAGCTCCTGTTCCACTGGGGCTCAGTCCCTGACTGCTCTTCATTTCCTGCTGCAGTGAGTCAGTGATGACATCATCAACACCAGGGTCATGTAATTGCTTTGGTCAATGAAGGGCTCCCTTAGGCCAATGATTAACTGCAATGGTACATGTCTCATTATCTGGACATCATTGCTCTGTAGTCAGAAGCAGAGAGCCCTGGGGGACTGGACACTGGTGGAATGGGAGCATTGTGAGAGTGGGGAAGTTGGGTATGACTTCTTAATTTTTTTTTTTTTACAGCGGGTTGAGCAGATTTCCAAAATTATTCTTGTCCCCAGATAACCCCTTCAATTTCTCCCATAAACTCCCATTATATTATCTAGAATTCTACAGACATGCTAATTATTGCAAACAAAGACAAAACTGGAAAAGTAAAGTCGTGCTGTTCTTCGGCTTTGGAAAGAATAGTTTCTTTTTATAATGCACATTATTTACTGAGTTTGTAGGAAGCGGAATGTAATAAACATCTCATATTTTGTCTCCCGCAGTGACGCTATATACTGTACCTGTGGATAGAAACTAATTTGGCAGTAGTCCTGCCGAGTGAGAACTCAGCGCAGTAAAAGTCTGCTTCTGCCCAAGTTTTATTTATTGGGAAGAACCTGTAGCAGTTCCCGCTATACTCGGTCCAAAACAGGGGACAGGAATATGGCTGGGTGACATCTGGGAAAGCTGAGGCACAAAAAGAAAAAGACATTATATCAACAAGCTTATTACAGGAAGAGTTGTGTATTGTGCGATGTGCTTGCATTGTGTCTATGATAATTAACCCTTTCCAATCCAATTTGTATCCTGGTTTTCCTAGGGGGCTTACTCTTTTTCTGCCGTTACACAACGGCGCTATATGCTGGCTAAAGCCAGTACTGCATGAAGTGACACGTTGGATAGGCTCCGACAGCAGAGAGGCTGGCAATATACAGTAAGAGAACCCTGACGGACGTCTTCCAACATCAGAGCTGTACAGCCTTGAATCATAATGTCTTCAGACGTTAGACAGTGGGTTGAAAAGGGTTAATGCGCCTACTGTAAAACAGTATTCTATTTACATGTTATGACTCTACTGAGGGATCAGAAAAAGGCATTAGTCCATTATAGCATCTAGTAATCCATCTCAAAGGTTATCTCTCTGTCCTTTGGAATAAACAGAGTAAGATTGGATGGGAGAACTCATTGCTGTCCATAGTAATGTATTTCCCATCCACCCAATACAGTGAAATGTGTGATGTTTATAGTTTAGTGGCTTGACTAGCCCAAAAAATTGAGACTTCATTGAGGCCTGAAAAAGACAGAAATGCAACTTCAGGTCTGTTTAGCAGACTTATGTAGGTATAGATGTAGCATAGATGAGCTTGTTCTTTAGCATGATGTTTGGTAATGCCATGATGTGCCATTGGTGGTTTACCATTAGATTGCGTAAAAGTGGTGTAAAAACTCTTCATAAGTGGCTCGTGCCATATTTATTGGTTTGATGTGGTTTTGACAACGGAGCCATTATATAGAAGAGATTGATCCATTAAAATTGGTGTTGAGTGGACTGAATTAGTTGAACCCTGTTTTAAGTCGAATTTTGCTAAAAGTTTGGTTTGGTATAAATCCAAACCTCAGGCGGTTAACCCACATGAATACAAGGAAAGCATACAAATTCTATGCGGATGTTGTCATTGGCTAGATTTGAACCTAAGACTGCAAGGCAACAGTGCTAACCACTGAGCCACCCTGGAAGAGGGAATAAGATGAAGCATGATGGTTCTGTAGTTATCACTGTTGCCTTGCAGTGCTTGCTGTCCTTGGTTGAAATCTGACCAAGGACAACATCTGCATGGACTTTGTATATTCTCCTTTTGTCTGTGTTGATTTCCTCCCATACTCCAAAAACATAATAGTTGAATATAGATTGTGAACCCCAATGGGGACAGAAAATATCTATTGATGTAAATTGTTGCATAATATGTATGCACTATATAAACAAAAGTGATTATTATTATCAAGAAACGCACACCAACACAGGGAGAACATAAACTCCATGCATATGTTGTCCTTGGTCAGATTTTAACCTAGGCCCCCAGTGCTGTAAAGCAACAGTGCTAACCACTGAGAGGAGAAGGAATAATTTTATGGATCTTAATGTTATAATGTTATACTCCACCTTTAGAATTATTGAAGTTCCAGTTCAGCAAACTTTTCAAAAGTTTGCTCAACACTAATCAAGACCCAAAACCAGTAGATCATATTAATTAGACCCAAAACCAATAGGGCATATTAATTATATGTTATAGACATATATTTAGAGTGCACTTCTTCAGTGCTAATATACTTTGCATGCTTGCCTAGCCTACAGACAGAAACTTGCGCACAAGTCGAGTTAAGGAACTCATGTAAGTTTAACAACCACTCCAATTGATGGGGAAGAGATCATGGACAGCCGAAGATGATACAGAATTTCTAAAAAGAGTAGCTGGACTTTTGTGAAACTTTTGACATTTCAGGAACATGTCAAAGTTTTGATCAGTAGGGGTCCCACTTCTAAGATCCTCATTAATCACTTGAACAAGGAGCCTGCAGCGCTTACCCGAGCACTGTTCCTCTTCGGCTTTCTTCACTGCTTCCGGCAGCTGAAGATGAACATATAGATATGTATAGAAGGTGTCTATAGACCTCTATGAGGCTGCTTTAACTGCTTTCTAATAAATCTACTAGAGAAGAACCTGCATTTGACCAGGGAGCTATATCTTGAGGACAAACTGAAGACATGCCAAAGACTTGTTATTTTTGAATTGCTCTCATATTTTTAACATCTTCTGCTCTGAAATGGAAGAATAGACAACCAGGACTTCACATTGACATCTGGGAAGATCTCCTCTGTAGAGCCATTTATGACAATGGCAATATTTAGAGACTAGGTTCTCAACCTGTGGATGTGTAGATGCCATGTAATAGGCAATACAATGTATGATTACATCCTGGAATGTATTTGTGGTAATTTGTTTAACCAGTTCTTGACCGCTCAAAAACTATGTGTCAAGGTGGGCCGTGCCTGGTAAGGAAGGGGGTTAGGGGGTTAAAGCTTCTGGTCAGGAAGTGGTTACATAGCGGTTGGCTTAGGAAGGTTGAGAAACCTCAGCCTAGAGAGCTGTTTACTCTCCTATGTTTATTTCATAGGCGTTACAATTAGGTGACAGATGCTGTTTAAGTGAAATTAAGGAAACATGACATAATTTGCATAACTGCCAATATCCCTAACTAAAATGTTTACAAACTTGAAAAGGCCCCAGATCCTCAAATCTTTGCCAATAAATGTCTAAGCAAAACTTCTGAACACTTTTAAACTCTATTAGATGCTGTTTAAGTGATATTAAGGAAACATGACATAATTTGCATGGCTGCTAATATCCCTAACTGAAATGTTGACAAACTGAAAAAGGACCCGGATCCTCAAATCTTTGCCAATAAATGTCTAAGTAAAACTTCTGAACACTTTTAAACTCTATTAAGTTAAGTTCATGAGTAGCAGAAATGCTGCAAAATTACTAAAGTGGAATATTCCATGGCAAATGTCGCAGCATTTCTGTATCCACAACACCAGCTGCTTTCGGTAGATACAGAGCTCCACTTACCTCCCAATTCTTTACGCTATCAGCACAGTCTTTCACCTGATGGCCTCTAATGAGTGCAGCGCCGTCAAGTGGTCCCACCTCCGCATTACCTGAGCACCGTCGCAGTGCTCACTAGAGGATGTTGTATATGGGTCAAAGGCTGCGCTGGTAGCGCAAAGAATTTGGAGATAAGGGGAGTGCTGTGGCTGCTGAAATCAGCTGTGGAAACGTAGATGCTTTCTAGTCAAATTCTGCACCAATGGTGCAGATTTTTTCTCTGTTTTGAAGTGTGGAAAATTCTATAGCATTTCCATCCTGTGAGAACATACCTTTAGTAAATGTACCCCTTTAGCACCCAGGAAAGTTGATTGTATTGGCAGAAAATCATAAAAAATAAAGTTGGAAGAGACCTGCAGGGTCGTCAGGTTCAACTCGCTCACTAAATCAGCCCATGCAGATATCTGTCCAGCCTCTGTTTTAAGACTTCCATTGAAGGAGAATTTGCCACCTACCGTGGCAACCTGTTCCACTCATTGATCACCCTCCCTGGCTAATATCTAATCTGTGTCTCCTGCCTTCCAGTTTCATCCCATTGCTTCTAGTTTTTACTTGTGCAAATGAGAATAGGGCTGATCCCACTGCACTGTGACAGCCCTTCAGATATTTGTAGACAGCTATTAAGTCTTCTCTCAGCCTTCTTTTTTGCAAGCTAATAATTTCCAGATGATGATCCTTTAACCTTACTCATAAGATATGATTTACAGACCACTCACTATCTTGGTAACTCTTCTCTGAACTTGCTCCAGTTTCATGATTTTTTTTTTTTCTAAAGTGAGGCGCCCAGAACTGGACACAGTATTCCAGATGAGGTCTGATCAAGGAAGAGTAGATGGGATAATTAGCTTACGTGATCTAGACTCTGTTTCTCTTAATATATCCCAAATTTGTGTTTGCCTTTTTTCTGCTGCATCACACTGTTGACTCATGTTCGATCTGTGATCTATTAGTATATCTGAGTCTTTTTCACATGATGCTTAGCCCAATTCCTCCCATTCTGTATGTGTTTTTCATTTTTCTTGCCCCAATATAAGACTTTGCATTTCTCCTTGCTAAATACCATTCTGTTAGTCACCACTCACTGTTCAAGTTTGTCTACATTTTTTTAATCCTCTCTCTCTCTTCTCTAGTATTGGCTAGTCCTCCTAGATTTGTGTTGTTGGCAAATTTGATCAGTTTCTGCTCAATTCCCTCCTCCAGATCATTTATAAAATTGTTGAACAACACTGGGCCCAGGACATAGCCTTGTGGTACCCCACTTGAGATGTTCTTCCACTTGAATGTGCAGTTGCCTTGCCAATCCCATATTTGGTCATGTTATTGCTCTATGTTCCATCATGCCTTTGACATTTTTGGCAATACTGGTTCAAAAAGAAAGTGTCCCTTAGGCTATGGATGCATTTATGTAGATTGCTACAGGGTAAACACAATTCAAGGCATGTCTAAATGTCAGTTATAAGATTCTTAATTTCAAGCAAATGATATATTTGACTGATATATTGACTGGCTTCCTCTGACATCATGATATGGTAAAATAGGCAAAGAAGCAAAGCTGACCTATACTAGAGAATTGAAATGGCCATATATGCTAATTTAGACCATTCTCTGTCAACTGACGCCAACTGATATGTGGAAAAGTTGATCTACCATTTGGATTTTTTTAGTCCTTGCTGCGTACAGTTGTCGGAATTCTCAGACATACAGAGAGGGTCAAAAGTATCGTGAGGCGTATCCAACAATTCCAGAAAGCTGATTTATTTACAAAGGTCCAGTTACAATAAAGTATAATGTTTTGGGAGAGTTAAGTGACCTTTTCAAGCATTCTACTCTGCACTTTGTAAATAAAGCAGCTTTCTGGAATCATTGGATGTCTGCCTTCTGGTGCTGCGACCCTCTCTATATATTGAATGTTTGGGAGGTGACACTCCATGGTCTCCTGTGCAGTGGAGAAGTTTGCCTGGTGCTGTCCTATACATTAGTACTACTTAGGAATACTTCGACAGTCGTTCATAACAAAATACTAATGACCACCGCAGAGCATGCTCAACACAGGGTGGGTTGGGTCTACAAAGAAATTCTTCACTTCATCAATAGCAGCCTAGCCGTGGCCATTAGCCAATCGTCTATGAATTATCGCGCTATCGTCCAGAACATCAGCCCAACTGTGAATAATAAGTGACCAACTAAAATCACTAGTGTATGGCCAGCTTGAGATGATTGTATTATCATATGCATTCTTAATTTGTCAAATGTGTAGACATGATGGTGAAAACCCTAGACATCAGTATCCTAATTAAAGGCAAAGTCCATCTTTAGAGCACTTTAAAGACTATATTAAGGAATTGCATGACTAGCAATCCCTGCTCATTGCTTTGCTTCCTTAACAAGCTTGAGCATTCCTAATCTGCAGATCTGTGGTAAATGTAACATTCCCCATGGTTAACCTTCTGACCCAAGGACAGAATGAGGGTCCAACAACATCCTGCACTAGCTGACGAATCTACAGGAGACCTATAGAAGTTTGAAACTCTCCAAAGTCCTCCTATACCTTAGGCCACATTCACACTATGTTCAAGGCTTATGTTTAGTCTCTAATTTACGTTTAGTTTAGTCTGCAAGTCCACAAACATGTGACCCAGACAGATGGAACTGTGTCTATGTAATTCCATAAACCGGGCATTGATTACTGTTGTCAAAAAAACATACTACCCGTCATCCATTTTTTTGTAGGACTCCAATGAATTGGAAACAGTAATTGACAATGTAATTGACTTATTAAAATATAGATTTTGGGACATCCTTTAAAACGAGGGCACAGGACATATTCAAATACTTTTTGTAAGGTTTACCCATAGGTAGAGAAAGCATTTTAAGGGTTCCGAAGGTGGGATTTTAACTTTACTTACAGTAACAAGAACTCATATCATAACCTCTTGTCTTTTTTGATATACGGGTTACGCCGCTGCACACAAGCCATCCATCACAAAGAACAATGCATCAACCCATCTACAACGGTACGAGGAGCGTCATCATTGGACAGTTGAGCAATGGAAGAACATTCTATGTAGTGATGAATCACACTACTCTTATCTTCAAATTGGATTGTCATGGCTGGGTGTGGAGGATGATGGGGTACACCTTTTTGTCTGAGTGTGTTGTGCCCACAGTTATGTATGACAAAGGTTCCATTTTGGTTTGGGGATGTTTTACGTGTTATGGTCTCAAGTCTGTTGGCTGTAGTGACAAGAGGACTGGCAAGTGTTTCCAATTGTTTTCAATGAGAAACCTCACACTTCGCACGCCATGCAATGTGTTTTCCATTGCCATGGAAAACAATGGGCAAGGCGTTCTCAGGGATTGCTCAAAGATAGGGCATGCCGCTATTTTTAAGAATCGCTCATGTATATGGCCTCATTCAAAAGAATGGGGTTCATATTTGTGCGTGTCGCAATGCACAAATCTCGCGCAATTTTCTTGGCCGTGTGAAAGCGGCCTTACTTACACAAACGTATTTGTGCAGCGTCTTATGCGCAAAGAAATGTGTGAACCAAATACACAGTGAATAGAACCGATGGATTTCAATGGGTTTATTCACATAAGCGTATTTTGCGCCCTCCTTCTGTTTTCCTGAGCATTTGCGCAGGGACAGAGCACATACTAAACTAATTATACTAATTGCCCATTACAATTAATGGGAGCATGGTTGCGTGTTTTTTTTGCATGCACAAATGCACATGATTTGTGTGCATAAACATTACCGAAAATCACGCACATCCGCATGCAGCACGCGTAAATGGACTTACGCCCATTTGACCCCAGCCTTGAAGCGATAGCTGGCCGGAAGACTTTCAGAGTAGTGTTAAAAATTTCCAGGGTAAATTGGCCTACAGTCCAGTTATGCCTGCAATATAACTATGCCATAGCAATTGACATGATTATGACAGTTACGCAGATTTGCAGTACAAGAAACATTTGTAGGGTCAATGGAAGAAATTGGAAATAGTTTTAATGAAACTTGAAAAAGTTTCCAATGAAGATAGGAAACTTGCATTCCATTTAACATAAAGCAAATGAGCCTAAAGCACATAATAAAGCAACCTTAATGAATATCTACATGTTAATATTATGACCAGACAGTCATATAGTATTAACTTAATATACAAAAAGAAAGAATAGAGCGCACTCACCTGGACTGAGTTTGATCTCCGTCTGGGGAAAAGCTTGTGCTGTTAGTATAATTAGTGCAAGGGCTGCGAATTTGTCCCAGTGAAAGAAAGTAGCCAGACAGTGTCTCATTTTCAGGTTTTAAGACCACTTCAGTGAGATGTCAAAAAGTGTTGCAGTCAGTCCTGGAAGCCTTTGCTGTGCACATTAAGTTTCCTACAGCAGATGTACTCCTCATGCAGAACACACCCCTACTAAGTGTCAACCACTTGAGGGACAGGCTGGAAAAAGTTCTCCCAGTGTTTTACCAGCTCCTGAATAGTAAAAGATCATGTCTCCGCTGGGTCTATGGTTTAGTATAGAAGAAATGACCCTTTGACCCAAGCCATGTATGACAATGAATGTCAATGTAATACAATCACCGAAGATTTAAATGTGGTGCAAAATCCACAGTGACTTGCATGAAAAATGTGCTGGCCTTGGAATTAGGAGGATCTACGGTATTTATTTAGCCGTAGCTTGGAAAATCGTTGGTAGCTTTTTTACTGGACTTCATCAGCCAGCTTGTTGTTGTAGAACATCTGTCCATGATGTGAGAGTAGAAGTGATGCTATTGTGTGATAATGTATTAGAAGCATTATCTTATGGAGTCCAAATAGCAGTATTGACGATATACAAATGTCCATACTAATGAAGCTTCATATGGGTATCAAATGCATAACCAGTTCATCATGGCATGAAAAACAACCCAAAAGAGTTTCAGTGTTTTTGGGTCACCTGTTTCACTGGGCTGTTGGGGCTCCTTCCCACGGGGGCATTTGCAAATGTTTTTGCATGCGTAAAACTTTATACCAACAATATGCAGAGAATAGAGCACATTAATGTCAATGGGTTCATATACATTTATAGATTTTGCGCCCACGCAAAAGAATAGGCCATGCTCTATTCCCCTGAGTATTTGCTCACCAGTCTGTAATTCATTAAGCCAAATAGCCATTTAAATCGGGGCGTGTTCGTCTGCCACAAGCAAATGAACATGCCCTGTGAGTGCAAAAAGTAGAGCAAAATGAGCCAATATGTGCGCCAAAAAGAGAGAGATTGCAATATGTACTAATAAACCATATACCCACATTTTCTTATCAGGAAGCCTTAATTTTCCGCATGACTTAATATGTGGCCATTAGTGTCAGGCACTAACCAGGCCATACTTTCACCCATCCTATGTTAAAGGGTTTATCCTTTTTGGACAATCCTTGTTTTTTCAAAGTGTCTCCTGACAAAGAAAACTGTGAACTCAAGTGACCAGCTGTAACCTTTAAGGAATCCTCAGAACTAGAATTTGTGCTGAATTCCTCTGTAGTATCATTAATCATATCCAAAGAGTGAATGTAAAATATTAAGTGCCATTAAGCATTTCAAACCTCTATACATTAATCCAAACATATATGAAGGTATATATGTAAAAATACGGTCACCATAGGCAATCACAATGATGAGTGCCGCTTGTGCCAGTTGACAGATGTACACTTGATTTTCCCTCACATTTTCCTGCATTTGCATGAGTATATTTGCATGTGCTATACACAGGGTGTATACCAGGACCGCATGTCATGTAAAGTCTGCCACATTCCAGCACTGTAGACCACGCTGCATTGAAAAGCAATTGAAATAATGTGGAAAATCATCAGGCAGAATAGCAGGTGACATGTAATAGCATGTTCTATTGTATGTTTCAAATGAACTTTTTTGCATGTTCCTGATTTCACGTTTCCTCACTTTTCCATTTTTTACATGCGACCTGTAAGAACAAATTCATAGATGGATGACTACAATACTACACAATACATGAACATATACTATGTGTGGGCTCAAGTAACAGACTGCAAATACCTTTACGCATCCTGCATAGATAAGAAATGGCGTGCACATACTATCAAGGCCACCCCTTGGCTGCTATGGGGTAACTAGGTAGGGCAGGGGTGAACTGCTTAAATTGGTTCTATGATAATTCAATAGTAGTGTGAATATGCACATAACTATCTTTCTGATGGGAAGCAAATAAGGAAGAGGGGACCATCTTGAGGCTCATGCTGTCTTACCCACTTGAAAAGAATGTATTCTTCCATATATAATGACATTTTCTGTAGGAGAATTACAAGTTTGTAAAAAAGTCCCTAAATGCTATTTAGATAGTGTCATGCATAGAACCAGATGGGGAACACAAGTAGTGTGCTATAAGCCATTGGTGATAACAAGAAGTGGAATGGGACTGATTATAGGACTATGTAGCAGTAGAGTGAAGTGGGTGTTGTAGATGTCTGAGGAATGAAGTAGAAAGAGTAACATATGAGACAAAGTCCAATAAGATATAAGACAGCACACGGCCCTACATGCTTTATTTAACCCCGTATCTCTGGCTTCACTCAACACTTCATCTTCGCTGGGAAAAAGGTTTCTGGTTCATATGTTAACCTACTATTATCTCCTTGCGGATGTATCCTTAAGCACTGTGCACTCCATGTCCAGATAATATGTGTCTATCGCACACATTCATTGAGCTGACAGTAAAATTAGCGTACATATGAGCTTAAAGGCCCGTTTACAAGTAACGATTATCACTCAAAATTCATTCAAACTAATTTGAGAGATAATGGTTCAGTGTGAATGCAAAAAAATCGCTCGCTTGTCGTTTGCAGTTGTTTAAGCTGACTTTCAGTCCTCACTTCTCATCCTCTGTAAACGCTCTCTATTCAACGCTTCTTATAGGAGGTGATGTGCTGAGCGAGAAGCGAACGAGCCGACGGCAAGACTTTGGCCTCATGTCCACTTGCACGCACGATTACCACTACTGAATCCTGCAGTGAAATCTGGCCAGCGGATGTGCTCGGCAGGTCGGCGGATGTGCTCGGCACGCCGGCAGCGTGCCGCGTGCATGCGCCGTGCACGCCACTTTCTTTTAAAATCTCCTGCTCTCCCCCATATCCGCGGTACTGCACAAAAACAGCTGCGGCTGTGCTGCAGATACGGATGGCATCCATAGGCTTCAATGGAAGCCATCCATGCTGCAGATCCGCAGGAAAATGGAGCATGCTGCGATTTCTTCTTCGGCGTGTGACCCGCACGCCGGGAAGAAATCCCATCTGCATGCTTTTAGCAGCCCTACGGATGCTAATGCATCCCTATGGGCAGCAAGACGCACGGATCTCCTGTGTGGGACCACACGCGGATTTTATAAATAAAATCCACATGGACATTGGGCCTTTCAGTTTAACCATAAGGCTGGGTTCACACAGGGCGGATTTGCTGCGAAATTCCGTCCGTAATTTCGCCACGGCAAATCCGCCTGCGGCTGCTAATCCCGGGATTAGCCAGCCCAGTGGACGAGATTTCGCAGAAGCCGGCATGTTCATTTTTTTACTTCTTTCACGCAGCCGCTCTCTCCTCTATGGGAGCGCCGGCCGCAGTGGAATAGCAAGTGGCCAGGCCGCTTCAAAACCCACGGGTTTTGAAGCAATGCTTCTCCCGGTGGAAATCTCGCGTTTTTTCGCTGCGGCCAACCTGCAAGATTTCCACCGTGAATCCGCCCCGTGTGAACCCAGCCTAAGGGCTTCTTCATATAGGCGTATTGTGAACTACACTCGCCGCTACGGATCGTAGCTGCACATGAACCGGGGGTTTTTCTTTCTTTGTTTTTTTTGGACCATTTAAACTCTGCGCCAAAGAACGCGAGTTTGAAAAAAAAAGCAAGTAAATAGGTCGTACCCTTTCTTTCTTGCACATAGCAATAACTACATGTGAGAAAGATGGGGCAAAGCAAAACCATTGAACTCAATGTGTGTGAAAATCGCATGTTGTTTCAATAGTAAATATAAAAAAATCGCATCCCACTCGTATGCGCATCGCATGGTATGTGAGTGCGATTTTTTTTTTTTGCAGATCTATTTAAAATACTGGGTGATATCGCCTAAAAATAGTAGATGCGGCAAGGCTGCGAGAAAAAGGTCACTCGTAAATAGATCCATGAGTTGTTTTTTCGTATGCAAAAAACTCACACGCCAAAAACACATGTGTAAATGAAGGAATACAGGGGACTAGAAGGAAGGGGTTAACCCAAGGCTGAAGAGGACTAATGGCAGGTATGTGGACAGGGAAGGGTAAATGAAGGTGAGCTGAAGTGGATAGGAAGAGCTGGGGACAGCTGAGAGAGTTGGTGGAGGAAGGGAGGTGAGTGAAGAGGGAGAGATAAACAAGAGGAAGCTGCCGTGGATGGGACGGGGTTAAATTAGGGAAGGGGGTACATTAGGGTGGTCCATAAAAATATGGCAAAAAATAAAGTGGTAGCTATACAGGAAGACACCTTCCCACTTTGTTACATCTGCTAATAGTAATGTGAGGGTAAAGTTTTAGCTTTAGTTTCCAGCTGCAAGATGGGGCTCAAAACTGATGTATATTATGAGAAATGGCGCTGACTCACAAGATTTCCAGTTACACGAGCTGCAGCATTAATATTAGCAATCTGCTTCTGCAAAAGAACCACTATACTTTAAACCATTAAGTATTCACGATGGCATTTGTCCTGACAATCCACACATTTGTGCTCTTTCGACCAAAAATACCTCCAAATATATGATTTCCCTAGATTTCCCTACTTTGGCGTGTTGATGCCATAATGAATGGAATAAGCCCTGCAATAGCATAAATAAATATAACCTACGGGTCATGACATAATAAGTAAATATGCATAATAAGAGATGTACCTGAAAAGAAGACCATTTTCGGTAAAAGTCCTTGAAATTCATGGTCGTAGACGCAAGAACCTGGAACTCCGCCTAATAAAGGTTTGTTAAAAGGAAAAAATAGAGGGTGTCTTGTTTTGTAGTTGAAAGTTGAGTTTTTTAGGCCACCATAGGATAGGTAAAAATGCTACAAAAAGCGGAACTAGACACAAATAGTTAAATCAGTATGTCAAGTAAAATGATAAAGATAAAATAGAGTGATAAAGGAATATATAAATATATAAAATGATGCCGGGTAAGGCACATAAAACATAATGATGTAAAAGAGGAATATACAAGGTACATACAAGGGATATATGGGGATTAGAGATGAGCAAACCTACTCGGTTCAGGTGTTTTTGAACTCGAGCACTGCTTTTTCCAAGTAACTCACTACTCGGACAAAAAGATTCGGGGGGTGCCGGGGGGCGGCGTGGTGGAGCGGGGGGTAGCAGTGGGGACAAGGGGGAGCTCTCTCTCTCTCCCCCCCCTCCCTCCCCACTCCCCTCTGCAGCCCACCCCCGGCACCCGCCGAATCTTTTCGTCCGAGTAGTGAGTTACTCGGAAAAAGCGACGCTCGAGTTCAAAAACACCCGAACCGAGTAGATTCGCTCATCTCTAATGGGGATATAAAATTAGTGTACTAAAGCCCCGATGAGAGTAAATTGGCCAGATAAGGGGATATGTGCATGTGTTGGACAGCTGAGGGTATCCCAGAGAAATTTTATATTGCACCCCCCCACCCCGCTACCACGAAATTAGAATTTCTTTCTAGCACCTTGCTTAGGCTGTTAGGTTCAGTGTATTTCATGGAAAGATCCAGAATATTTCCTTTGATCTTAATCTAGAGAATTCACGATGAGGAAATTACTTGACACAAAATGCAAAGGAGCAGCAGCACTTAGTCATAAAACACCGTCTGGTGCGAGGTGCAGGTCCTGTATGCAGGCTCCACTGGTCCCCACTCCTGGGAACCCAGTAACAAGCGATTGTAGAGAAACGGAGCAGCACCACAGGTCTTCCAAACAGCTGTTGTTTTTATTTAATCCATAACAATGGGGCAGCCATTGTTATGGAGGAAATTACTTGAGGCGATCAAGGACATAGCAGGAGTATCCCTCTTGTAGTGATTTAGGAAATGTCGGGAAATGCTACCTTGTGAAAACCCATTCAGGATATTGGATCAGTATTTATTGGCCCTTGTTCTAAAGGGCATTTATGGTTCGCACAACATATCTCAAGCCACATGGACATACCAATAAATATATGACGTAGTTTGAGCCACGGTTCATAGAATCATAGAATGCTAGAGTTGGAAGGGACCTCCAGGGTCATCAAGTCCAACCCCCTGCTCAGTGCAGGATTCACTAAATCATCCCAGACAGATGTTTGTCCAGACTATGTTTGAACGCTTCCATTGAAGGAGAACTCACCACCTCCTGTGGCAACCTGTTCCACTCATTGATCACCCTCACTCTCAGAAAGTTTTTTTCTAATATCTAATTTGTGTCTCCTCCCTTTCAGTTTTAGCCCATTGCTTCTAGTCTTTCCTTGTACAAATGAGAATAGGGCTGATCCCTCTGCACTGTGACAGCCCTTCAGATATTTGTAGACTGCTATTAAGTCTCCTCTCAGCCTTCTTTTTTGCAAGCTAAATATTCCCAGATCCTTTAACCGTTCCTCATAAGACATGATTTGCAGACCGCTCACCATCTTGGTAACTCTTCTCTGAACTTGCTCCAGTTTGTCTATGTCTTTTTTAAAGTGGGGTTCCCAGAACTAAACACAGTATTCCAGATGAGGTTTAAGAAGTCCTTCAGAGGAATGGAGATATTTTAGTGTTCCCGAAGGATCTCTCTCTTATGAAAATGTTTGAACACCATTTGCAACCTCATGAGCCTATCAGGGGTTTCACTATAATTCTCTGAAGGGGGGACAAGGTACTCAGTCTACAGGGGCAGAGGAAAAATATTCTGGAGGCTGCCTTCACACGGGTGTCAAAATCACAAGAGATTTGTGCGTTGTGAGACACACAAAGCTCACACAAATAAGAACCTCATTCTTTTGAAAGAAGTCATACACATGAGCGATCTTTTCTGCATGGCACCTTGATGTAATTAATGCCGGAAACAAATCATGGCATATCTGTGGTCATGCTCTCGCATAGGTGCACGCGAAGTGAGGTCTCCCATTGAAAACAATGGGAAAACTCTGCGATTGTCTGCCATGGCTGACAGTCACAGCAGAGGTTTGCTTCTTCCTCGAAGTGATGCAAGGTTGTTTTGATATGAAAACGCCTCGCATCCTCTGGAATTCACATGGTAGGGAGCGCGATATAGGGGCGGGATTCACAGCCCCATAACATATCGCGCTAGCCTGAGAGTCTTGTTCTTTCTGAAAGCTTTTTGAGGGTATTCAGGAAGTTTGGTAACCAAGAAAGGGTCCCCACGTAATATTTCTCAATACTTGGTAATAAAGGATTTGAGCTAAAAATATCGGGAATTGAATGTCGTGAACAGCGCCCGGAGTTATTGTCCCTAATTGTTCCAGACCTTTGCAGACTTCTAGCTGGAAATGTAAATAAATGGGGGTGTTGTAAAAGGGTTGTCCGAGGTCAGAAAAAATTGGTCAGAGAGAAGAAATGCTACAAAAGGATAAAAAGATGTGTACTTACCTAGTAATTCCTTGGTCTTTGTTTACATGGCTCCCATGGTGATCTGTATATCCAAGTGTCTGCAGCCAATTCCATGCCTCTGAAGAAATGCCAGCTATTACTGGGACCAGAGGAACCGGTGTTGTGACGGGTCATTTGATGTACCGCCAGAGTGCCAAATGAGCACTGTTTGTAAAATTTGAGTAATTTACAAAATTATTGTACACATCAAGGGGGTAAATAGAAATTAAAACTTGAATAACGCCTTTAACTTGAGAGTCGTCTATAGAAAAATAGAGCATGAGATTGAAGAAAAACGATTAACACCAATAAATGATACAAGTCGCATGTGTTTGTAGAAATGCAATTAGTGTAAAGTAATCTCACAACAATAAGAAATACACAAACAATGATAAAAGCATTCCTGTGCACGCTTAATTGGTTTGTTTAACTACTTGTGTGCTGGAGCTGCACCAGTCAAGTAAAGCACTGAATATAATCAGTATTTTGAGCTTTTCATGACCTTCCTAAATCCACAAATAGCTATTTACTTAAAATGATAAATACATTCAGGTTTATATTAGTAATACCCAGAAGCGTAACTTAAAGCTTCTGGGCCCCAATGCAAAATGTGTAGCATGGCCCGTAATTAAAATGTTTTATTAATAGTATTGGGCTCCCTATATGGAGAAGAGAGGCCTTATGGGCCCCCTAAAGCTCCTGGGCCCCGGTGCAACCGCATCCCCTGCACCCACTATAGTTACGCCCCTGGTAATACCAAATAATGGGACCAGTAACCACAGATCAGAGGATGCGGAAAGGGACAAGTTTGTACCTCCTCATATGGAATCCTTACTATGTGCTGCTATACGGCACTATGTAAGAATACCTCCCTTGTACAGTGGGCGACGGGACATGCCATATTCTTTTCCAATGAATTCCATAATAATCCTTGAGAAAAACTCAGTGTCTCCTCATAAAACTACAGGCTCACATAGGTACACAATAAATCCATAGCAGTCTCTTAGGTCAGATGAGGCACTTATGCACTCCACTCCACTCACTTCCTAACAAGTGAGGGTGTACATTTATACCCTTTGTCATATACCAATCGTTCAGTCATTCTCATTCACATACACAGTGAATGTGAACGACTGAACGATTTGGCAATTGAACGATGTATCTGTCTGTATAAATAGGACGCAGGATACGATGGAGCCAAAAGGAAGACCAAAAATATACATGATTTGTTTAAGAACACAAAAGTGTAAATAATACTGGTATGAGTGTAAATAAGCACTACTCTTTCACTTTAGGCCGAATGCACATGAGCCATGCGTATTTCAGCTGCAGAGCTACTGCGGATTTTAATTAAAAGTGGTCGCAATCAGACGCGGATGTGAGAGATTTTCTGTGCGTATCCCTGCAGATGCACAGCAAATCATCCGCGTGGAGAAAAAATGCAAGCCACTCCCATACAGTAGACCAACCCCTAGAAAGTTGCCCATCCCTTTGGAAAACTCCTAATATAAGATGAAAAACGCTCAATCTTCACTCTCTTTGTCCTTCTCTTTGCTGTGAGAGCTGCTATAGTTCAGAGAGGAAAAATGCCATAGGGGCAGGACTTTACCTTGTTGGCATGGCTTATCCACGCCACATGTTTTGCAAGGTCTTCTCAAATGGCACTGAAGGAGGAAGAGCCCCACAAGAAGAGAAGAAGGTACTGGATGCACCCTATGGTGTCACAAGGACAACAAAAGGGGCACTTCACTTGTCTATATGCTGACCTGCGTGCCCACCCAGATAAGTTTTCAGCTTTCACACACGTCAGTGAAAGCTTTTGATAAGCTTCTTGAGAAGTTGCGTCCTGGACTGACTTACGCCAACACAAATATGAGGCGTTACATCTCACCCGAGGAGCGTCTGCTGATCACCCTATGGTAAGTTCTTGAGTTTTACCATGGTTTGATTGACGTTTTGATCCATCTACACTAGAATGTTTTTTTCCGAGTGTCTTATAATTTTTGTATCTCAGTTTGCTACTTGCTCCTGATTTACCGTTTTCCCTTTGTTCAGGAATGTCTAAATATTTTTGTCTGCATGTAGCTTAATCCTCTTTTCCGTACATTCCTATTCCCTTTTGTTCTGCATACATGTCTAGTAATTGTAGCTGTGTGTTCCTTGCTCCTCTTTTTTTATCAAATGGCTTTCCCTTTGTTCAGGAGTGTCTAAATATTTTGTCTGTGTGTACCTTGATCCTCCTTTCGGTACATTGCTTATCCCTTTTGTTCTTGTTAGAGTTTCTAAATTATTGTTTTTGTGTTGTCTTTTCAGATTCCAAACCACCGGGAGCCCATTTGCATCACTACATTTTGAGTTGCTGTTGGGCTATACCACCATCAGTCGGATCGTGAGGAGGACCTGCAATGTGAGTGCATCTAAAGTAGTCCGTGATGTCGCCTCCCTCTGTGCAGCAATGGTTGCAGATCGCTGCAGGTTTTGAGGCAGCGATGCAGTTCCCTGACTGCGTTGGGGCCCTGCATGGCAAGCACACCTGTGTAAGGAAGCTGCCACACTCAGGGTCCCAATATTTTAATTACAAGCAGTACCATTTGGTAGTCCTGTTGGCGGTAGCTGACAGTGACTAGCGATTTGTACTGGTTGATATTGGGGTCAATGGAAGCACTGCTGATGCTCGCATCTTCGGGGATTTCAGAATGGGCCGGTGGCTTCTTTCCAACCAGTTAGCCCTGCTGAAGCCATGGTTGCTTCCTGGTTCTTTAGGTCCAATGGTCATATTTGTAATTGTCCCAGATGAGAGCTTTGGCCTGTCAACCCATGTTCTGTGGCCATTTCTCTGCTGAGAGTTGGACACCAGATGGAGAATATTTAATTATCGACTCATGCGGGCTTGGCATTTTGTCGAATGTGCCTTTGGAATTCTCACCAGAAAATGGCAAGTTTTCCTGGGCACTATTCAGATGGAACCCAAAAGCGCATGCTCATTAGCTAAAGCCGCTGTGATTCTGCATAATTTGTGCCGGATCAATAATGCGGGTTGGACGTTTGTGGAGGATACACTGCCCACAACAGCAAAAGTTGCAGGCGTGGATCTGAACCAAGTGAATATGTCTGCATCTTTGGGACTTCAGGTTAGAGTTCTCTTTGCAGACTACTTCCTGGTGCCTCAGGGAGAAGTTCTGTGGCAGTTGGCCTCTATCAATTAGGCTTGAGGATCAGGGCTTTCTAAATTGTGGTTTGATTTTTTTTCCCAGATTTCAAATTATTTGTTTAGCTAGTGTTTTTTGGAGGAGGGTAGAATAGATTCGCAATACAGTGAGGATCCTTGACATGGGTTGCGAGCTTATATAATATAACTGAACTTAGCTGATATACATTTGTATGCGCTAAATTTGGCCATATTATAAACTAATACCTCATTACCCTGCGTTGCTATAACATGAAATTTGCCACAACCATTTTTTATGTCCTAGTAGGAAAAGTAAAGGGGTTGCAACTGCAATATTCAATTCTGAGCGTGAAAAACTGAAAATCTGCGATACATCACATAGTTCTTTTCTCAGAAACCATAAAACCTAGGGAAATGATTTGTATACTCAGAATCTAATGCTTCTCTATGGGTATATACTGAGGAGAATCTAGCTCACCTCTGTGTGTATATACTGAGTAGAATATAACTGACCTCTGTGTATATACTGAGGAGAATATAACTGACCTCTGTGTATTTGCTGAAAGGCTGTAAAGTACATAAGGAAGTGACCATGAACTACAGGGATGGAGCATGCCTTTAAGGCTAAGAATGTGCTGCAACCTCCAGTGTGGGGTTACATTTGAATAAAAAGGGGTGTTTCCTTTAAAAGGTAAAAAGTGAGGAGAATGGGAGGGGTGGTATATTCTGCAGTGGGACACCGGTACATGCAGTCTGAGGAGAATCTAACGCTCCTCTATGTGTATACATATTTTATTCCTAGGTTCCTCTGAAGTAACCATGACTTCATAAACTTTTCTGTGCGAGCAATAGGTAAACACTGGTACCAAATTAGCAAGGGCGAAGACATGTATATAAGCTAGTGTAATATAACAGCCTGTTACACTGACTCAGTCACTATGAGTGTGCACACCCTTTACTTCGATGGAGGTTGATTTCTGTTATTTGCTTGCACCAATGAACTCTGTAGATGATCTTCAGGAATTTATCACGCTTTCACCCTCAGCAGAGGACTCACTGTCCGCTATCTTTCCTGTAACTTGGAGGCTCTTATCAGTGTTTATCCACAGTTTATTCTGCCCAGTGTCCAAAATCCCTCTCTCTGTGGCTTAGCTTCCTCCTCTCTTGGAGCCATATCCTGCTCTCTGCCTCTCAGTGACAACGAGACTCTGCAAATGCCATCACCTCCTTATATCTTGCAGAGCCCTAATGACTTTTTAGGACCTGTGTCATACCACATGACCTCCCAGACCAATGAAATCAAATCCTATACAATAGTATAGCTGAAATTACAAATACTTGCTACTAGATGGCAGGCTTCTCCAATAAAGATTTATGAACCTTGCATAAGTTGTACCAACAACAAATTAAGGAAGAAGGGGTTTCATCTTTCTTTTTACCCTCTACACCTCTTCACATTGTTGACAGAACTCTCTGCTTCCAGCGCTGTCTGCTTTGACAGCAGATCAGGGGATCAGTTGATTGGCGGGGATCCTGGGCAACAGACCATGCCAATCAGCTGTTGATGACCTATCCTGACGATAGGTCATCAATAGTAAAAGTTCCAGACAGCCCCTTTAATTACCAACTAACTTTCACTTGTGTTCTACAGTACACAGTGCATTTGGGATAAAAATGTGTAGGATTTAGCACCAAATGAGTGCTGTGTAGTATAGTAGAACTAGTAATTTATTAGTTTAAATTTTGGCTCCTTCTGGGCTCAGGAGTCCATTGGGTGGTCCTATTCAGTGATTGACAGCCATCTCTGAATGCACAGTCATACATGGAGGGCTGTAAATAACTCCTGAGCCCAGAAGGAGCCAAAAGTAATTAATTACTAGTTCTACTGAATCTTTTTCCATAAACCTATACAGGAATCTCCTCCTGCTTTATAACCTGCTGACCACAGATCGGGCTGTGTTTTCGATGGACCGGTTTCCTTTACGAGGAGATGTATTTGGGTGTTGTGAAGCCAATAATCACAAAAGATGACAGAGCACAGGAGCCGGATGTATCTCCTGAGGATGCAAGCACAGAAGCTTTTCTTATGAAGATCTGTAATTTCTTGGACATAGGAATAAGATCATATATTTTAGGAGGGGTGCTGTTGTATTTTAGCTCAGTCCTATTTATTTAACCATTTAAACTTTAACAAGCCGAGCTGCAATACCAGACAAAGCCCATGGACAAGTGTGGTGCTGGTTCTGGAAAATAGGCTACTCTTCTGATTTTAAACAAGTCTTTAAAATCCGGCTGTACATGAACTAGTCGGATTCCACATGCGGGAGACCGCTGTGGATTCCGGCTCTGACCCTGGACGGCGAACCCCATACTATCTCTTTCTGTATTTAGGATGACCCCGAACGCTCACCGTCGGTCATGCGCAGTACAGATTTTTTTTAAAAAATATTTGTCAATTGCGGATGAGCTGCAGGTGGGACAGCTTCCATTGACTTCAATGGAAGCCGTCTGTGCGGATTCCGCACAAAAATAGAACATGCTGCGATTTTAAATCCACTCGCGGAAATCACAATTGCTATCTGCTCATCTGAGCGGACATGCGGATGTTCTTATTTTTCAATAGGCACGGAATACCGTGTATCGTCCACGTAGATGATGATCACAGATTCCGCAATTGAAGTCCAGTTGTGTGAAGGCAGCCTTCATCATGAAATCATTCTGGAATTTGCATGTCATCACCTTGTTCTACAGTATCAAAATAAAAAGCTTTTCAGCCATAATTTTATATCTATATGTTTGTTATGTCTAATTTCACTTTAATGTGTTTTCTGGTTCTATAGACCCAAATTATTTAGTGTTGCATAATGAAACGTCCTGCAACTTTCCAAAGCTGTGTATACATCTGTGTCAGAGACAACTTTCAGAGCCTATGTCGCAGATCTGGTCCAGAATCCTGACATAGTACACTATTTAAAACACCTGCTGGTGTGATGGAAACCTAATGGCCATTGATAACGATGGTGTGCTGGATACAGTACTTCTGTAATATTCCCAATTCAACTGCAACAACAGAGGCAAACAGTGGGAATTCCTAACACAGATATGAATAGAGCCTAATACAGTTTGGGGGACACTCATAGAATAATTTATGCCACATTCTGCTGTAAAGCGGTCGCAAATTTTTGCAGAAGTAGGGATTTGTGCAAAAATTTGCTACATTTTTTGTCTGCACTCTTATCTGCTAATTTTTAAAAAAAGAGGGCATGGCTTGTCAAGAGGGGCCGTGGCTGCCCTGAACCGATAAATTTCGGTATAATTTATGCCAAATACTGGCATAATTTATACAAAAAAATTAATGCCAGATCATATCTGGCATACACTTCTGAGTAGGCCACACATGGAGGTGTCGAGATGTGCACAATACATGAAAAGCTGTCGGCCTCCCCATTTATTAGGCACATCATACACCGCCGAAAATATTATTAAGACCCGTGTTTGAAATATTCTTTGCGTTTCAATTGCATAGAGTTTTAAAATCTCTACTTGCTTTCAGTGAATGGAAGCATTCTTGTTTATATCTAACTGTGACACTGACATACCACTTGTTACAAGATAGACTTAAAAGTCAAGCTAGACAGATTTCAGCCTTTGGATATAAACAAGAATGATTTCATTCTTTGATACCAAGTGGAGATCTTGGAAATTGGAAGTAATTGAAGCACAACGTTTATTAGAAAGCTGCAGAACTTTTCAGTATATATTGTATAAACATTATTTCCATTCAATTAGTTTTTCCCCATTTTGCTGCATTGAGCCTAGCAATCAACCGTTTTATTGTTCTTTTAATTGATTTATTTCAATACATAGAGCTCACTAGAGAGAACTGAAAGTACTCAAAGTATGTAATATACTGTGTGCATCTATAGGTGCTGAAGTGGTTGCAGTTGCACCTGAGCCTTGATACCTGAGGACATAATAAAGGAGACATGAAAGGACTGTAATGCCACAAACACAATATGATAGTCGAGGTCACCCTGTTACAGATTCTGCAATAAGGACAAGGATTTTTATTATCTGGTGTTTAAATTCAGTCCTGATGATGGATTTAGGAATTGCCACGGCTCTTCCACAATTGGAATTTCCCTACATGGAAAATAGACTCTTGACCTCGGAGTGCAGCTTAAAATTATGTGAGCAAGTTCTCTGTGAATCAGTTTCAGTGTGAATCCACATTAGAATGGGAAATTCTAGCGATCTGATTGACTTCCAACTAGGCTTGGTCATCGGTGCTAGATTATCTTAGACGGTATATCAAAAACTATCAGGCTTGTGAGGATTTCTCATAGAATCATAGAGTCTTCGGGTCCAACCCCCTGCTCAACGCAGGATCACTAAATCATCCCAGACAAATGTCTGTCCAACCTCTGTTTGAAGACATCCATAGAAGGAAAACTCACCACCTCCCGTGGTAACCTGTTCCACTCATTGAGTGTCAGAAAGTTTTTCTAATATCTAATCTGTGTTTCCTCCCTTTCAGTTTCATCCCATTACTTCTAGTCTTTCCTTGTGCAAATGAGAATAGGGCTGATCCCTCTGCCCTATGACAGCCCTTCAGATATTTGTAGACAACTATTAAGTCTCCTCTCGACCATGTGAAGAGTATACCAAAGAATGGCGTGATCAAGGAAAGACATCCAGTGAAAAGGGATGCTGAGGATGTACTCAACTTGTAGACGAAAGGGATCAGAAGATGATGTTAAGAATTCTGACGAACAGGCAGTGTACAGTTTAGTAATCTGCAGTGGCATACAACCCTGGTGCTCTAACTCATATGTCCTAATGCGCAACTCGTTGTGTCATGTGTTTAAGTGCAGCTCTCACTGAAATTAATGGGAGCCATATTTGCAGGTACAAGTGCCGGCCACTTCTCAGAGGTCAGAGCAGAGACTTCCGCTGTGTATTGTATTTGCAGCGCTGTGAGCAATCAGCTGATCAGTCAAGGTTCCGAGCAACAGACACCAGCCGATCAACTATTGATGGCCTTTCGTGAGGATAGGTCATCAATAGCATTCTCCCTGGAAAACTCTGTCATCAGGCATGCCCTTGGGAGAAAAATGTAAAATTTGTCTCCGACGCATGTCATGGGATGCGCGAGAGCAGCTCCGCCTCATTGAAATCAATGGGCAATGATTGTGATCTGCTGCCACTTCTGCCACAGTGGTGGCACAATGCTCAGTGTTGAGGGGACTCCCCGCGGCCATGATTTTCAAGGGGGAGGGGGGGAGATGCTTGAAATATAAGCCCTTCTCCGAAAATTATAAAAAATATATATATATTCAACTCTCCGGCACTGACGGAGCTCGGCGCAACCTCCCACTTTGCTCCCCGGTGCTGTACTGAAGATCTTTCAGCCAGCGGGGATTTAAGATTCCCACTTCCTGAAAGTACTGCGTCTGATTGGCTGAGCGTTCAGTTAATCACATCAGGCGCTCAGCCATTCATTGAATGACAGCTGAACGCTGCCTGTAATTGGTTACAGCGCTCAGCGAATCACAGGCACCGCTCAGCCATTCATGAATGGGGAAGCCAAGCGGCAGGTCACCCCAAGCCCCGGCAGTGGCGGAGAGGTTACATGAATTGATGCCCCTACACCATCTGACACTGTCAGCACTGATTAAAAAATGTCACATGCCCCCGCCAACTGATGACACCCAGTTGTCACTGAATTCATACATTTTCAAGAAGAACAATAGAGGAACGGCACATGTCAGAGTTCTAAGAAAAGATACTCCACATTTGTTGTTTTTTCATTGGGAATACAAGCATTAACTAAAACAATCTATGGGGAATATTTATGACCTTTTTATGCCAGTTTCTGGAGTTAAGAGGTCACAATGTTTTGCGCAAACATGTATTTGCACAAACAATTATGACTTTTCCCCTCTCTATGCCGACCCCGACACGTTTTAAAAAACTGGGCGGAGCTTGTTGGGAAAAGATGTGGTCGACAGATGTATATATAATTTATGCCAAAAACTGGCATAAATTATACCAGAAATATACACCAGCTCAGAAATTCTCCATTTTTAAAAATTTTAATCAATGTGTTTTGGAAATTAATTTTTGGAATTGGTTTTCATAAAAAAATCCTGATTGTTTGATTTCTATGCTTGTATTGTTTTCCGAGGCACTGCAGACTGGAGAACTGAAATCTTAAATTCTGTCATTCAGAGAAAACTGACATCTCCTCTCCCAACCTGGCCCCTGTTGTGAATGTGCATTTACTGCCTTTCCACCGAGCTATTATAGAGGGCTGTATGACAGTGTTGGAGGATGTTAATGTAGATTAGAACAGAGAGCAGAAAAAGCTACTATTACAGCGGGCTGTAGTTCATTCAGTGTAAATTTTCTGCTCTTATCAGCAGTGATGGGGAACAGGACGAGCAGATGCTAAGAAAGGAGGAGATCGTTGGAGGGGTACCTGTGTAGCATTGAGTGGGTGTGGGTAAGCTAAACAGCCGATTAAATAGGAAAGGGGAGGAGGAGCCCAGTTTGTGCATGTGTAAGAGAGAGAGATGAACTCAAGAGTGCTGGGAACATCCCTGAGCCAGAAACTTGACTGTAGGAGAGCCTAAAAACCATGTATGAGGCTTTCTAAATGCGTATGAAGGAAAACGCAATGCAAACACAGATAGCATATTTTTTCTGCAAGGACTTAGGGCTCCTGCACACTGGCGGGAGCAATATCGCGCTGTGATTTACTCTTGCATCGTGAGCTCTAAGTAATATATGTGTCTATTGATTTTTCATGCACAAAGGTTTCCATGGCCTTTAAGGATAACTTGCACCCTATGCAGAACAACATCACTAGCTAAGACAAGTCTAAAACTAGTAATTGCAATCGGTTTCATTGTCATTATTTTACACACATACATTTCACACATTTTTCAGGTAAAAGTCCACATACAAGATTTTAATGGCACAAATAAATATATATTTATTTTTAATAAATATACATTCTTAGACTACACTCTTTATTAAATATACAATACAGTATTTAGCAGCATTCAGAGACTGCCACGGGAATGCATATTGTAAAAGAAATGGTGATTTCATGCTTCCATTCTCAGCACAAACTTTGGACTTCTCTTGCATTCAATGCACAATTTTAAAAGTGATGCTCTATCTTAAAGGGGTTGTCCAGGAGTACAACATGTGAAAACATCTGCATTATGGGACAGTATAATTAAAGGGTAACGGAAGTGGCAAAATATGGAACGGATCCTTTGGCGCAGATTAGTCACAAAATCCCAGATGAAGTAGTATAGCATGCTGAGCTATTTCATTTGGGAAAATGCTGGAGGGCACAAGAGAAGCCAGACGGACCTCATTGTAGTCAAGGTAGTCTGCCAAGTACCATACATTTCTGTCATAGGACAGATCTGGCTTTCTGTTTTCCTGCTTTCATGGCAGAACAGGAAAACGGAAATCCGTATCACAGGTGTAAATCTAGCTTGATTTTGTACTGGCCACATATGTGCGCGATAGTGATGAGCGAGCATACTCGCTAAGGACAATTGCTCGAGCGAGCATTGCCCTTAGCGAGTACCTGCCCGCTCGAGCGAAAAGGTTCGGCTGCAGGCGGTGGGCAGGGAACGGCGGAGGAAAGCGGGGAGGAATGGAGGGGAGATCTCTCTCTCCCTCTCTCCCCCCGCTCCCTCCTGCTCACTGCCGCAACTCACCTGTCACCCGCGCCGGCAGCCGAACCTTCTCTGCCGAGCGGGGAGATACTCACTAAGGACAATGCTCGATCGAGCAATTGTCCTTAGCGAGTATGCTCGCTAATCTCTAGTGCGCGATGCTACATTTGTCTGTAAAGAAAATGAGGCACGCATGCAGCAATACGGTACATGTCTATCTATCTGTGAAGACACTGGGGGAGACATAGCAATAGAATTTGAAAGGTGCATGAATATAGTAAACGACAATGGAAAAAACTTGCCAAAATTTATCAAAATGGTGTACATGGTATCTGGGTAAGAGTTCAAAAGGGGCATTCGCCAGCACCCTCCAATATCTAATTCTTAAAGCAATCCCAATCTTCTAACCCCTCCAACCAGTAAGACATGGGACAGTCTAATGCTCCCACAAGTTAGCTCATCATAAGGGAGCCCCGCCAAACAGCTGTTTTCTGGGCTGGTGCACTTGTACATTAAGCTGATTTATGTAGGAAGCAAACAGCCCCACTCTCACTGTAGTGGCCAGGCTTGGTATTGCAGGCCAAGTGTCCAATGAAATGAATGGGAACTTGGCCTGTAAACCCAAGCCAGGCCACTGCAGTGTGAGCTGTCGGCATAAGAGCATTGGCCTGGCAAACAGCTGATCAGCAGGGGTCCCCGAGACTGCCAACCTGCTATTGATTACATAGCCTGAGAATAGGCCATCAATAGTTTAAAAATAGACAACCCCTTTAACCAGTATTTTGTGCCAAATATTGTTCAAGTGTGGTATATTTCTAACCACAAAATGTCAAAAAGGCCAATTTAGTGCACTCTATGTACAACATTTTGGACAACTTTTGGCAGATTTTCTTGACCACCAATGTTTACAGTGCTGAGTATAGTGTTTCTACTTGCAGCAAGATGGAGTTAGGACACTAATAGGGTAAATCTTTCCCCCTCTCCCTTGTTAAGGTAAGTACCATTAGGCTAGGGTAACATGGAGACTTTGGCCACAGGTTAAGCGATTAAAGCTGTAGTGTAGCTCTGCAATCTCCTAATCTAATAGAAATCAATGCAGATCATAGCACGACTTGCAAGTGGCCAAGACTGCGAATCATCAACCTCAAGAAATCAAACCTTGCTGGACTTCTTATGATCTATAATTTGTGGCTGCTGTGACTTGTGAGCCACAATGGAACCTGCTGATTTCTATTAGATTAGTAGATCACAGCTCTCTACTGCGATCTCTGTTTGTGCAACCCGTGTCGCTGCCAAAGTTGCCTTGTGGCCCTAGCCTTTTCCTGTAGACCACACACCATCAGTAACAACATTCTTAGATTACATGTCTTAGAGCAGACCCAAAGTGAAAAAATGTTGCAGATTTGCAACACCATGTACATTAGTTATGTTTACTCCATTATATATGGGCTAAGTGGTTATCAAATGTGAATTCTAATGTATTTTTAAGATCCTAATTAGAGGCAAAGGCCATCATAAGATTAGAAATAAAACTTTAAGAAAAAGATTGAAAGCAGCTAACCTGCTTGCTGATGATTTCCAGGTAACAAAGACAGATATACTGTGGAAAAATGAACCTAAAAATAAATAGAAAACAGCAAAATAGGGAAAACGTACAGAGTGAGGCAAAAGTCTGGACACATCCATTTAAATGGTGTAATAATGAGAAAATTGATTTCCAATTTGTGAAAGTATTAATCGGTAGAGAGGCTGCATTTTTTGGTGGAGGAGACATTTTTAGTGGATATTTTGAACTCCGCCAGATTGAATCCAGCTCAGGTTTTTTAAATTAGAAGGGGGGCATGGGATATATCAGTCTTGACTACAATTTACTCATGAACACACTGAAAGTGTCAGTTTTGCCTATCTTTACTTGCTTAGGAGTTTCGTGAGGGCAAACTTATAAATTGTGTCGGACATCCAAGGCTTTTTTCTTTGATAGATCATTTAATGGGGAAAAGTACCTCCAGATGTTACAGAATACTGTATTCCCATCTGTGCTCAATGAGGACAGTGAGTTCCCACATTACTTTCAGCAGGATGGTGCACTTCCGCACTTAACATTGGCTGTACGCAGATGGCTGGATGTTTGATTCTAAGGGCACTGGATTGGGCGTACAGGTCTAGCAAAATTGCCGCCAACGTCACCAGGCTTAACCCCTTTGGACTTTTATCTCTTGGGCCATTAAAGTTCCTTTTGTGTGTGGAAAAATAAGCAATATGGTTCATCTGAAACTGTGAATCCTACAGTGCTATGAAGAAATATCCCCAGCAGTTCTTCAATGTGTTCACAAAGACTGGATTAAACATTTTACCATGTGAATCCTGCAGAATGGTTCAGCACTTTGTGAAACTTTGGCCTCACTTAACTCCTAAACAAGCACAGATAAGGCAAAACTGACTTCCAGTGTGTTTATGAGAAAATTCTAGCCAAGATTGATATATCATATGACCCCCCCTTCCCATTTGAAAAAAAACTGAGCTGACTTCAATATGGTGAAATTCAAAATGGCTGCCAAAAATATCTCTTCCACAAATATATGAAGCCTCTCTCCAAATTAATACTTTCAAACATTGGTAGTCAATTTTATCCTTGTTACATCAGTTAAACAGGTGTATCCAGACTTTTGCCTGACCTATGTATTACAAAAGATACTAGATAATATTTACTAACTATCCAGTCAATGTGGATCAAAGGTAGAGTTTCACTTCAAAGTACAACCCCAATTAAAAAAAAAAATGGGACATTGTGTAAAATATAAACAAATGTGAAGAAATAAAGAATGCAATAATTTGAAAATCTCGTTTAAGTATTTTTTTTCACAATAGAACATAGAAAACATCTGAAGGTGAAAGTGAGAGATTTTTCTATTTCATAAAAAAAAATTAACTCATCAGAAATTGATGGCAGCAACACATCTCACAAAAGTTGGGACAGGGCCTTGTCTACCACAGTGTAACATCCCTTCTGTCCACAGACAACAGTTTGTAAATATCTGGGTAGCGAGGAGACCAATTGTTGGAGATTTAGGAGAGGAATATTGTCTGGATCTTGTCCGATGTAGGATTCCAGCTGCTCTACAGTCTTGGGAAATCTTTATCGGATTTACTATTGGGGAGAGGTCTGAACTGCAGGAGGCCAGTTCAGCCCCCGGACTCTTCTTTTACTGTTGCGATGGATGCAGTATGTGATTTAGCTTTGTCTTGCTGAAATATGCAAGGTCTTCTGTGAAAGAAATGTTGTGTGGTTGGGAGCATATGTTGTCCTAAAACCTCACTATACTGCACAGTATTAGAGATGAGCGAGCACGCTCGGATAAGGCAGTTACTCGACCGAGCATCACTCTTATCGAATAACTGCATTCTCGTCCGAGCAGGCTCGGGGGCGGCGGGGGGAGAGTGTGAGAGAGATCCCTCTCTCCCCCTGCTACCCCCCTGCTGACCCTCGCTCACCCCCGCTGCGCCCTGAGCCTGCTCTGACGAGAATGCAGTTACTCGAGAAGAGCGATCCTCGCTCGAGTAACTGCCTTATCCGAGCATGCTTGCTCATCTCTACTCAGTATTGATAGTGTCTCTAAAGATGTGTGAGGCACTAATACAACCCCATACCATCGGAAATGCAGGTTTTTGAACTGTGCACTGATAACAAGCTGGATGGTCCCTCTCCTCTTGAGTCTGCAGGACCCGACATCCATGTTTTCCAAAAAGAATTTTAAATTTTGATTAATATGACTATAAAACTGTCTTCCACTTTAAATGAGCTTTGGCCCAGAGAAGACGCCAGCGTTTCTGATTTGTGTTACTTGGTCTCTTCTTTGCATCATTAGAATTAAAATAACAAAAGCCTCACCTGTAAAATTGCTTAGAATAATGTATAAATGCAAGTACAAGGTGCTGCTCACCTGGGGCTCCAGAGAATCAAGGCAGGAAAAATGTAATACAGCTGGCGGCAGTCCGCTCTTCTTTTATACAGGTGGAAGCCATTCATAGAATAGAACTGTGGAACTGAGCACCAGGACCAGGATACAATAAAGTGACTATAAAAAGATGGTCCAGGCGCTCAGTTTCACAGTTCTATTCCTCTTTGCAGGAGATGGCTTTAACTTGCATTTGTGGATTGCATGGTGAACTGTGTTCACAAACAATGTTTCCAGAAGTATTCCAGAGCCCATGCCGTGATTTACACTACCGTTCAAAAGTTTGGGGTCACCCAAACAATTTTGTGTTTTCCATGAAAAGTCCCACTTATTCACCACCATGCGTTGTGAAATGAATAGACAATAGAGCCAAGACATTGACAAGGTTAGAAATAATGATTTGTATCTGAAATAACATTGTTTTTACATCAAACTTTGCTTTCGTCAAAGAATCCTCCTTTTGCAGCAATTACAGCATTGCACACCTTTGACATTCTAGCTGTTAATTTGTTGAGGTAAGCTTGTGAAATTGCACCCCACGCTTCTAGAAGCATCTCCCACAAGTTGGATTGGTTGGATGGGCACTTCTGGCGTACCATACGGTCAAGCTGCTCCCACAACAGCTCAATGGGGTTCAGATCTGGTGACTGCGCTGGCCACTCCATTACCGATAGAATACCAGCTGCCTGCTTCTGCTGTAAATAGTTCTTGCACAATTTGGAGGTGTGTTTAGGGTCATTGTCCTGTTGTAGGATGAAATTGGTTCCAATCAAGCGCTGTCCACTGGGTATGGCATGGCGTTGCAAAATGGAGTGATAGCCTTCCTTATTCAGAATCCCTTTTACCCTGTACAAATCTCCCACCTTACCAGCACCAAAGCAACCCCAGACCATCACATTACCTCCACCATGCTTAACAGATGGCGTCAGGCATTCTTCCAGCATCTTTTCATTTGTTCTGCGTCTCACAAACATTCTTCTTTGTGATCCAAACACCTCAAACTTGGATTCATCCGTCCACAACACTTTTTTCCAGTCTTCCTCTGTCCAATGTCTGTGTTCTTTTGCCCATCTTAATCTTTTTCTTTTATTGGCCAGTCTCAGATATGGCTTTTTCTTTGCCACTCTGCCCTGAAGCCCAAAATCCCGCAGCCGCCTCTTCACTGTAGATGTTGACACTGGTGTTTTGCGGGTACTATTTAATGAAGATGCCAGTTGGGTACCTGTGAGGCGTCTGTTTCTCAAACTAGAGACTCTAATGTGCTTATCTTCTTGCTTAGTTGTGCAACGCGGCCTCCCACTTCTTTTTCTACTCTGGTTAGAGCCTGTTTGTGCTGTCCTCTGAAGGGAGTAGTACACACCGTTGTAGGAAATCTTCAATTTCTTAGCAATTTCTCGCATGGAATAGCCTTCATTTCTAAGAACAAGAATAGACTGTCGAGTTTCAGATGAAAGTTCTCTTTTTCTGGCCATTTTGAGCGTTTAATTGACCCCACAAATGTGATGCTCCAGAAACTCAATCTGCTCACAGGAAGGTCAGTTTTGTAGCTTCTGTAATGAGCTAGACTGTTTTCAGATGTGTGAACATGATTGCACAAGGGTTTTCTAATCACCAATTAGCCTTCTGAGCCAATGAGCAAACACATTGTACCATTAGAACACTGGAGTGATAGTTGCTGGAAATGGGCCTCTATTCACCTTTGTAGATTTTGCACAAAAAAACAGGCATTTGCAGCTAGAATAGTCATTTACCACATTAGCAATGTATAGAGTGCATTTGTTTAAAGTTAGGACTAGTTTAAAGTTATCTTCATTGAAAAGTACAGTGCTTTTCCTTCAAAAATAAGGACATTTCAATGTGACCCCAAACTTTTGAACGGTAGTGTACATTATGCCTATTTGTAATGTAGTCTGAGTTTGCCTGAGGACATGTAGATCTTGAGCATCCAATACTGACTGTTGGCCTTGTCCCTTGTGCACATGACTTTCTCCAGATTCTCTTAATCTTTTGATGACATTATGTACTGTAGATGGTGGGATATTCAAAAACATTTTTCTGAAATTGTTCCACAAATTTTAGACACAGTTTTTCACGGATTGGTGAACCTCTGACCATATTTTCTTCTGAGAGACTCTGCCTCTCTAACATGCTCTTTTTATACAGTCAGATGACTTAATAAAAATTGACCCTCCAGCTGTTTTTCATTAGTACTACTTATTTTTCAAGCATTTTGCTAATCCCGTCCCAACTTTTGGGAGATGGGTTGCTGCCATTCATTTCCAAAAGAGTGAATTTTTAAAAATGAAATGGAAAAATGTCTCACTTTCACCTTCTGATATGTTCTATGTAGAGATGAGCGAGCACGCTCGTTTAAGGCTGATGCTCGATCGAGTATCGGTCTTGTCGAGTAACTGATTACTCGACCAAGCACCTTCGGGGGGGAAGCGGGGTGCGGAGGAGAGTGAGAGATCTCTCTCTTTTCCCTGCTGTCCCCGCCGCCCCCCTTCCTGCATGGTGCCCAGTATAGTAATCAGTTACTCGACAAGACCGATACTTGATCGAGCCTCAGTCTTAAACGAGTGTGCTCGCTCATCTCTAGTTCTATGTGAATAACATACGGTTATATGAGATTTCTAAAGCATTGCATTGTTTTATTTTAAACATTAATTTACATTTTCCACAACGTCCCAACTCTTTTGGCATTAGGCTTGTAAAATATATGTTCTAACTGTATAATAGTGTCTCAGGAGATGCATTTTTTAAAATGACATATGCTTCATTAGAATATATAGATTTCTTTTACTATTGTATATATGTATCTGGGTATATTAATATATATTTAAATCAATGTCTATAAATATGGTTTGTATCTTCACTGTATAAACAAGTATATAAATATAGATATGTGTTAATACACAAACATACTCACGCACGTACGTCAAAACATATAGAATTCAACGTATAAGGACGAAACTGCATTTTATATAGATGCCACATGTTTTAGTTTTTTTTTTTGTTGTTGTTTACGGGAGTTTTTACCACATTCACAAATTAGACCACAGATACCAAATATCTCCCTTTAGATGGAATATGATAGGTTGAGTGAATGGCAGTGTCCCATAGGCTTGCTTATCTTAATGCTAATAGTTCTTAGATCCGATTTAGGAACTCTGATATATATCTATCTATGCCTTTTGTTTCTCGTGTTAGATGGAATAAGGATTGTAATGAGTGTGCAATACCTTGACCATTATAAGAATAATCAGCATATTACAAGACGTGGTCAGAACAAGCTGATTAGACCAACATTTAACAAATGATTTGCATCATGACTATTTACTGAGGCACATAGGCTAAATGCTGTCGTTTCATCAGAAGCAGCGCAATAATTGCTCCCAATTGATCCCATGGTTCCTTGCAGGTAAGCATTGTGTGACATTACTTTCTTCGGATCTCACGTCACCTCCAATGATGCTGGGGATACTCTGTCACATTCTGCACGGGACCTCAGGCTATGCCACTGCTCAACTGCTGTCCTGTGCGAATTCAACATGCGTCGCCAGTGGTTGGATTCTGGGTTGCCCGATGAATACTGACCAATCACTATCCTCCCAATAAAGTCGTTGCTGCTTTTCATGTTGTGTCCGTACACTGGAAAATAATACGAAATGTCAAATTTTTGAAAGCCATAGGGAAATTCACAAAAACATTTCAAAATTTTCGAAAAGTCTGTTAACAGTATGGCAAATCCCGCTTAAACTTTAATGCAACATTCAAGTGCTGGACAAAAACAGATGGCCGCACCGCTTCTCTGACTACCTGAGGATTGGGGCATTGGTACGCATTGGTAGTCTAAGACACTGACTGAACAGGGCAACGCTGGCCAATCAAAGCAGACTGTAGTGTCTTAGACTAAGAATGATGCATACTAATGCACAGTGTGCACCAGGTAGTCAGAGAAGTGGTGCGGCCATATTTGTTTGTCCAGGACCAGAGGGTTGTCTGGTTTAGTAAACACATTTTCATATACCTTATTTGGGAATTCTGAATTAATAGAGAGGATCCTCTTTTCAGGACCCTCATATCGTAACTAGAGGGGATAGAGCATCTCTCACTTTGGTGGACCCGTACTGTCTGGTATTATACAACCGACTAATTTGAATACACAGTGTGTAATGCTTCATTTGAGCTGTGGTGGCGCTGCAGGGAAATTGAACACTGGCTTTTCAACTGAGCACAGCTTAGCCCCTTGCAATCACACTTTGGATTCAGGGCTTCCTATGGGTCTTTCTGCCATTATACAATGGCGCCGTCTGCTGGCTAGAGCCAGTACTGCAGTATGTGACATGCCGGAGAGGCCCCTGACAACAGAGTGGCCAGTAATATACAGTAAGAATACCCTGCTGGACGTCTTCCGACATCCGAGCTGTGCAGCCTTCAATCAGAATGTCTTCAGACGTCAGACAGTGGATTGGAAAGGGTTAAAGGAAATCTGTCACCACCTTTATACTCTCTCTGAGGGCAGCATAAAGTAGCGATAGGCATGCTGATTGCATTGATATGTCTGTCTTATGTATTAGTAATGTAGTTTGTCAGAAACTTAAATTTTAGGAGTAGCAGGACATACGGCACTTTCTGTAGTCCTCCATATTCATTAGCTGTAGGCTGCCCATCCAATCCACCAGGCACTAATTGACAGTGGTCTGCCTATTATTGTGCATAGAAAGACAGCTGTCAATCAGTGGTTGAAAAACTGGGTAAGTGAGGCTAGCCTTCCGCTCATGAATATAGTCTATGTGTATGCTGCTACTGATTAAACATAAGTTTATGACAAACTACCTCACAGATACATATATCTCACATATAGCTGCAACTAGCGTGGCTGTGAGTACCAAAGCATAAAAGAAATGATAGAGGCCCTTTAAGCGCTAGGGGTACCAGTAGGCTGACACTTTGTGATCGGCTTATTGTCAAGTGACCCTTCTAATATTTAGGGACTGTCTAGTTTCATGGGGATATCCAGTTTTGGTCTTACAAATAACATACAAGTCCCTACAAATGGGAGTTGCCTTCTTTCTATTTGTTCTCTTTTTGTTGTCTGTTTTTAATCTGCTCCATTAGGACACCGCTATGAACACTCTCTGAATTTTTTTCCCTAAGAGGAAAGACAAAAACATGAAACTGCAGGAACAGATACATTAAAACCTGCTCTTTTTAATAGCACAATGCTAAATAAAATTGGAAGCGTCCTTTCTGAGTCACAGGTGTTTTAAAAATGGTAAAATGTGCAAAAATGATTTTTTTTTTTTACCAAATACAATAAGTATGCAAGCAAAAACGAATCCGATTTAACGGTGCTTCTGTAGGCACTTGTACTACTCACTGACCAAATTCCAGCTTATTTCAGCTATTTGCAAATAAGTGATAGATTCTGAAACTTGTGGACAGTTTTGTCACGTCAACATTTACCAGCCACTTTGGGCCTTCTTAGCTACCAAATGGAAATGAGCGAGCACCCAAATGCTCGGGTCCACATTATTCGAGTCGAGCTTTTCGTAAAATTTGAGTGCTCTACTCGAGTAACGAACCCCATTGACTACAATGGGAGACTCGAGCATTTTTGTATGTGGGACGCCGGGTCCCGAGCTTTTTTTTTCTTTCTTGGTATGTTCTCTCTCTCTCTCCACCGCCAGACAAAAACATTGCCTGTGACGCGCGCTGCGTCGCGGCGGGGCCAAAACAGGCACGTCACTGTGGGGAGGAGCCAAAAGCTGGGGCGGGGTCGAACATGATTTGATGCTCGTTTGAGTAACGAGCACCATCGAGTACGCTAATACTCGAACGAGCATCAAGCTTGTCAGAGTATGTTCGCTCAACTCTACTACCAAACCAAGGCTTAGAGAGCCCTGCCAGTAAAACTTTCGAATTCTACACAAAAAGTTGACCAAGTGCACCAAGTTCCAATGAGTTAACTCGCTTAGATACAGAACAGTCGCAACGCAAACTTGGATATGTTTTCGAAACAACCTGCGAGGAAAGAGTGACTTTTATGCAAATGGATCTAGTGCCTCATCCAAGCTACACACCAAGCTGATACTTTGCAGAACTTCATACAGGTGATGTATGAACATTCTGTAAAAACGTCATCAAAATTGAAGAGGGACCCTCTCCCAAATTTAGCCACTTGACATGGAATGACCCATGTGTGTATTGATTTTTCATGCACAAAGGTTTCCATAGTCTTTAAAGTCAATGGCTAGGAAAAAAATATGTAAATTTGTTGTTGACATGAGATTGTGGTAATTTGCTGGATTGTTCCTTGCCTTTTTCAAGAGCAGAGAATGAGAGTTAAGTATGGAGTCTCCTATAAATCAGTGGTCATAAAATTCAAGGGGTTATCTGATTCTTTAAAACTGATGACCTATGCTTATGTAAGGCCATTAATCCAACTCTCAGCTCCTCCACGGATCAGCTGTCTAAATGATCTGTAGTATTCTTGGTAAATAATGAAGGATGTGCTACCCTCACCAAAGCACTGCTGCTTCTTCAAATCTCTGATCAGCGAGACTGCAGAGAATCAGATAGGCCATCAATTTTAAAGGTCCCAATAACCCCTTGAATGACTAGTTCTTTTGAAGCCGCAGACTTGGGTGTTTTACTATGGGACAAGACTGCAGAAGGAATGGTGAGGCACCTAGAATAGACGGTCCTGCTCATTAACACTGGGAACGTTAGCTTATTCGCACATACTGTTACAGTCCTGGCAAGGAAGACCAGGAAAATAGAAATCTATATTGGAAAAACATAAGCTAAGCTTTCCAGGTTGCTACAATTTGCAAAATCAGCAGACAATTCATGAAAAAGAAATATATTTCTACTGGTACTTTATAAGCAATTTATATTATTTGTTAAAGGGGTTGTCTCAGGATGACAGCCCCTGTCCATGTGCACTATTAGGGTCTATGGATGTCTTAACCCTTTGTGATCCAATTTTGCATTCAGGGGTTCCTAGGGGGCTTTCTCTTTCTGCCACTATACAATGGCACCATCTGCTGGCTAGAGCCAGTACTGCAGTATGTGACATGTTGGAGAGGCCCCCGATAACAGAGCAGCCAGTAATATACAGTAAGAATACCCTGACAGATGTCTTCCGACATCGGAGCTGTACAGCCTTCAATCAGAATGTCTTCAGATGTCAGACAGTGGATTGGAAAGGGTTAAAGGGGTTCTACTTTCTCGAATTGAGATTCCTTTTAAAGTTTGGTCTAAGGAAGTTCTCTCCATTGAGGATAAGAAAGTGAAGGAAGAGGAGGGTATGTTGGTTACAGGCTCTCTGCCGCAATCTGCATGTGAGAGTAATGGTGTGAGAGAAGAGGTGGAACAGCAGGGGAAGGGGTATCTGAGTTGCTCCTCAAATAACACAGCTCTGACGTCACATCGGGAAGAGCCCACCCACTGAATACAGTTAACGAGAGACCATATGCCTACAGATGTGTCCATCCTTGCTTTCACAAAATAACCATACTCTGTCACGAGATGTCTATCCTGTATGTGTCTATTGTGGTCACCTGGTGGTCGTGATGTGTACTGCAACCACTGCAAGGGTTTTGCTAGTATGCTATAACATTGTATAGAATTGGTTTCATGAGAAATTGCAGTATTCAACCAAGTTAAAGGTAAGGTGAGGATGGACAGATGTGTCTATATAAATAATACAAAGAGGAAGAAAAAACATGCAAAATATGCAGGTTATACACAATATTTCTGGTCATACTACATTGAATACAAGCCGAAGGAGCAATTCTTTAGGCTTCAAAACATTCCTTAGAGATTATATTAGAAGCTAAGTGACCAATTATTTAATTTTACCAAATTATTATACATTTCCTGACTCTAGACCTCATTTCTCAGATGTTGAGTGGGATGATTTCACATAAGCCAAAAAACTGACATTGTATAAGCACCCGTGGGTTTATGTACATCAGAGTATATCACCCATCCAAATATGTTAGATGAGTAATTGTGCCATTTAGGAAAGGAGCTAATTCTAGACATTTGTTTTGAGAACATTTAAAGAATTTATAATCCAGAAAATCTGCCACATGATGACGGGGAGGACTCGTTTCAATCCTGTTTATGTAGGACAAGCTCAAAAAAAGTTAATCACTTTCTGGGGCTGCTTGCTATACAGCCAGCGAGAGATATCAGAGAGCTAGGAGGCCCATGTGTATAGAATATATTCTCTTATTGTACAAAAAAAAATACATTCCGTTTCCACCCCCACTGGGGTCTTCATCAGCACTAGAAAGTGATGAACCTGACTTGTGACCCATATAGCCAGTTTAAGATCTGGCAGAAGACCTCCTGGCTACTTTCACAATTGCAGCTGATCACATATTTGGACTTTAGGTTAAATTAAATATCATTGCATTTATTGGAGTTATACCCACGCTAGCACAGCTTCATATGGTGAGATCTGTTTCTTTTTTTGGTTTATATCACCACACTGCACTTAGATCTGCACAATCTCTCTCTCCATTTTTTCACTTGTTTGGGTCCGTATTGTCATTGAGTCCTGTATACAGTAACCCTATTAAATTCTCAACAGTAAGCAACCTGTTTACTAAACATACTAGAAATTTCTGTAGAAGGAAAGTCAACAAAGCTTCTTGTACTTCGCCTTATGTACAGTATATAGAATTGTATGTATATTAAGTGGAAGAATCTTATAAAAATGTATTTAGCTATTTTGTTCCAAAACATACAGTATAAGACATAAAACAAGAATAGCATCAGCAAACAACAACTTGCTAAGGGTTTCCAGGTAGCAAGAGTTTTCCTGCAATGTTTAGCATAAACATGAATTGGAAAATAAAAAGGCGGCTTAAAGGGATTGTTTGATTCTAAAAAAAAATTACTGTCTGGGCATGGGATAAAACAAAAAAAAGACAGCATACTCACTTGTCTTCGACGCTCCCGGGACACAGCTGAGTAGCTCCCGCGTCCATAGCATCTGTTGCAGATGTCTGCCGGCAGTGATGTGACTAATGTGGCCAATCAGAGGCCACAGCATCACCATCCGAATCCCTGTCATCAGTGCTCACATGACAAGTGAGGATTCTATCTATTTTTGCTTTATCTCATGTCCAGTTGGTATTTTTTTTTTGTAATAACACAAACCCTTTTAAAAAGGGATGAGGATGTATTACATATAGCCTTTGTATAAAAAAAATTAAGCAGCTTGAAGAAGTTGTTGTTTTGCTGCAAAACTCGGTATGCAGTTACATCTCAGGCAGATATGAGAGTTATGGTGATTAGATGAACCGTCTTGTCACCGGAGGCCCTAAAAGTGGTTCCCCCTTGGCCTATAAAAGGCTCTCGGAGGCTCCTTGTGTATAGTGACCTCTTCTTCCACTTGTGTAGGGCTTGTTGACCGCTAAATGACTCTATGACGCATAGAAGAGATTTCACACCGTTACCAGAGTCTGAGAGGGGCGCATTATTGGGATGTGAGAAGCTGTATGGTTGTATCGACAAATTGCTGCCACCTGGGCCATTCTGACCAGACTGTTAGGGGGTGTTGGGACCAGTGGATGTGCAAAGGTACACAAGGTGACTGGGCTTAGGATGCCCTCGACAGACCAACAGTAGAAAGGAGCATCTGATCATTCGACAAGCATGAACAGCTCCAACTGTTTCGATGTGCATTATTGAGAGACAGGTTGCACCATCATTACAGCCCCCTGTTTCTGGCAGAACCATTTCCAGGTGTTTGGCTGAAGGACATGTGGTCTGAATGAATGGCTGTAATTGGTTCATCGATTGCTGGCTCTGATAGGTTCTCAAGCACTGCGGCTCAGCCAATCTCAGCCAGCACTTCCTGGAGGCAGGGTTTTTCAAACTCCTGAACAGGAAGCGCTGAGGGAAAACTACAAGCAAGTCTGCTGGTGACTTGAGGAGACGTGAGCCTAACAGTGCCTCTTAGGTGATGTAGTTTTATTTATTTTTTTTATGCAGCTAGGGCTTATTTTAGGACTTTAACAGTAGGATTTCCTACTGTAAAAGTTGCACGGCAACGCACGAAAATTGTGTTTTCGAGCGATGTGATACAACACATAGTAAAGCTCCATAGGGAAACATGGGCTACAAAACCTCGCAAATCGCAGCAATACTTAGCAACTCACAATTTTTTAATCTCGCAATATAGCAGGCTACAAAACATCGCTAATGTGAAGGAAACCATTAAAAAAAATGCGCTTCACAAACATGAGATTTATAGCGCTATCGAATTGTGAGAAAATCTCACAATTTTGTCACCCGTGTGAAACAGGCCTTACGCACCTTTGCTTTAAAACAAAGAATTTAATTGCTGTTTCAGTATTTTTCAGAAAAGGTCACCCCAAAATCATATCATTGGATATACGGATGTATATAGATTCTATATACATCCGTATATCCAATGATACAATTTCAGGGTGACCTTTTCTGAAAAAATATTGAAATAACAATTAAATTCTTTGTTTTTTGGCAAAAATGCATTAAATTAGGATACAGGAATATGAAGTTGTAAAAAAGTTATAACCCTATAAGGTAGATACAATAAAATGGCCAAGTTATAGAGCCAAAATTATAGGGGTTCCATAACTTAGTTGCTCTGTTTTGTAGTTTAAGTCGCTTTATTAGGCTGTTACAGTACTGTGTAGTATTTTTCTATAGCATGTTATAGTATGTAATGCATTGTATGACTCCTCGTAGCGTCTGCCTCTGGGAGCCTTAATCTCAATGCCTTTTACAAACCTAACGAACAAAAGAGAGTTGTAAAAATTAGAGACAAACAAGAACTTTGCTGCCCTCAACAGGATTAATGATTAATATTCAATGGAAGGAAACAAAACCAGCACTGTTCTACACATCCAGAACTCCTACAAAGTGACATCAATTGTAAGCATGTATACATAAAATATTTAATGGAATATAAGAGATACATTATTCAAGGTGTTACATTTTCCAAATTCAATAGGGATTTTTTCGAATCTTTTCCCAAGAGTAGGCGGTTACTCAAAAAAAGCGATGCTTGTTCGAGTAATTGCTCTAAACAAGCATGCTCGCCCATCTCTAGCTAGAATGCCTTGGTGTAAGTAAGCACTAAATTTTCCTGCAGAGTGAGATCTACACATTGCAGGCCAACTCTGCTCAGGCTAATGGAATTCCCTAACATGGTATTGAAAAATAAGGCTCTAAAGCAGACTACCCCTTTAAGGCAACTTGAATTAAAGGGGTTATCCCACCAAAAACATTTCTCACCTAACCACAAGATAGGTGATAAATGTAAAATTGCTGATGATCTGACCACTGGGATGGCTTTTGTGGAATAACACCCTCAGGCCTCGGTCACACGGGCGTTTTTTCCCACGATTTGCGGATCGCATGACGGATGCACATCCACAAATCGCGTGACCGGGGCCGAAAAATCGCCCGAAAAATCTGCTCCTAGCCACGTTTCATTAGAAACAGGCCGGAGCAGTGCAGCGCTGTCCAGCGCATTGAATTCAATGGAGCCGGCAATACAGCCGGCTCTATTGAAAGCAATGGGCTGCGGGCGATCTCACGATGAATTTTGGGGAAGGGCTTAAAAATATCATTCAATGTCATTGAGCTGAGAGCTGCCCCTGATTGGTCCCTGCGCTGAGCCAATCAGAGGCAGCACTCACTCACCCATTCATGAATTCATAAATGGGTGAGTGAGAGCTGTCTCTGATTGGTGAGGGCTGTGACCAATCAGAGGCAGCTCATTCAGCAGGCGGGGATTTTAAATCCCCGCCTGCTGAATACTACTCACAGCAGTTCAGGAGAACTGCCGGCCGGCTGTGGCTGAACTCCGTCTGTCGGGACAAGGTGAGTATATATTTTTTTTTACTTTTTACACAGTTTTGGATGATTTTCAGGGAAGGGCTTATATTTTTAAGCCCTTCCCAAAAATTCATCCTGAGATCGCCCGCAGCCCATTGCTTTCAATGGAGCCGGCTGTATTGCCAGCTCCATTGAATTCAATGGGCAAACATCATTCTTCTCTGCCACAGCTGTTACAGCTGTGGCAGAGGAGAATGATTTGTGTTGTATATGTTCTCAATGGGGTCGGCGCTGCTGCCGCCGGCCCCATTGAGCGCATATAGAGAAGAACAGGAATCACAGATCGCAGATAGGCGCGATCTGCGATTTCTGTTCTATAATAAATCGGACGAGCGCATAAAAAGCGCTCATGTGTCCGATACCATTGCAAAGCAATGGTTCTATAAAAACAGCAATCGCATGCGCATGCGCAAATCGCGGCAAAAATCGCCCGTCTGACCGAGGCCTTAAAGGGGCTGTTTGGTTACCAGACAATTGCTTACTTATGGTTGCATGTGTATTGAAATTACAAAACCAGCGGTACTTACATTCGATCCAGCGCTGCAGCCCCATGGTCCTCCTGGTATGTGCTGTGGAACGGTGACCATCTAGCTGCTGCAGCAGTCAGGTGCCGATCTCCTAAAATATATGCTCACTGTGGATATGGAAGAAGAACAGCATCTGACCATCGTGACCTTTGATTAGCTGCAGTGGTCAAGTGGTCACCATTCCACAACTAATACCAGAAGGACCATGGGGCTGCAGCGCTGGATCATAAGGACAGGTTTCACTAGCTTTAAGGTACTTTTACAATGCCAGGTTTTCTCCCATGATCAATATTTTTGCAAATTGATCAAGGCTGGTTCAGCTTGATTTGGATAAAGCAATTAGCAATACTCTATGTGCCAAAAGACTGTCAGTATTATCACCCGGGTACATCCGGCTGACAACTGATGATTTTTGGTGCCCTATAAGAGATATGAGCACCGAACAAAAGAGCCTTTACTCAAATGTCGTCTGATCAGTGGCAACTTCATGCAAGGGAGGTAGACTACAGAAAAAAAAAAGTTTATTCAATGTTACACATTAACCCGTTAAGGACCAAGCTGTTTTGTAATATAAGGACCAGACACTTTTTAGGGATTTTACCCATGTGGCGGTTTTACTGCTCTATTTTTTTTCCTTTAGCTACCAAAATAATTTTTGCTGCGTTTTTTTTCCGTGACATATAGGACTGTTTTTTTTATATCTTTTTCACTGATTTTTTTTTTCCACATTTTAGTGTTATTGTGGGTAAGAAGCTAAAAAAATCATTTTTTTAACATTTATAATTTAAAAAAAAATAGTTTTTATATTTACACTAAAATAAAGTATGGAAATGGGTTCCTCTATTTGTTTCGGACGTTTTGATATATAGTATGTATGGTTTTGGTTTACAGGGCGCATACGGCGATGGTTTTTGTTGGCGTCTGCTTTGTGTTATTCTCTTATGTATTGTTGTTTTATTCTGTTGTTTTGTTTTACTTATTTATGTAATTGTGTTTTTTTACTATCTGTGTCCCCATGACGTCATATAAGACCTCTGGAGGACATTCACATTTTTTTTTTTCTTTATTTGACACTTTCCCACTGTAGCTGGGGCGTCCATAGGAGCCCTAGTTACAGGGGAAAGCAACCCCTGTGGTGACATAAGTCACCTGCAGAGCTGCCAGGGTCTAGTCTGATCCTCCAGCTCTGCAGTCACAGCACAGGGAATCCCAGGAGGTCACATGATCCCCCCGAGGCTCCCGTAGTGAAAGTACATGTTACTTTCACTTTTCCCATACAGTGCTCATTGAGCACTCCTGTCTTCTGCTCCGGGTTATCAGCTGTCACTAACAGCTGATAACCCGTTCCTGCCTCTGACTGATTGCAGAGCAGGAGACTTAAAGCACCACCGTAATTTTACTATCGACGGTGCTCTAAGCCCAGGACCAGCCGCCGTAAATTTATTGTGGCTGGTCCTAAACGGGTTAAAGTGTCTGTGTCTTCAAACAAAAAAACTATCATGTTCTTTGTTAGATTAAATGGCACGGTGGGGAGTCTCACAAAAGGCCGGTTTCTGTGAATTGTATAAAAACATGCACAGTAAGTTTGAGTTGACTGTCTGAGCTACGTTGTTCGAGGGGAGTCTACAGTGGGCCATTGTCCCAAGTCGGAGCGCCCATGCAAAACTAAGCCACGGTCAAAGTTTTTGAGTGACGAACAAGAGTATTGTTGACTAAGTGCACATCTGCCAGAGCCTGTCTTACTGCGTCATCCAGCCAGGGATGTGGAGTCAGTAAGCCAAACCTCCAAATAGAACTCCTCAATTTTCCCAGACTCCAACTCCCGACTCCTTCATATATGACTCATGATTTTTAAGTGACAAATTTACCATAATAAAATGTTCAGGATTTTCATCACCAGTTTGATAAAATAATCAAGCTACATTCTACACTCCACATCCTGGTTATCAATGTGTTTGATAAAATGGGGCTTAGATGAATAGAATAGAATATATATTGATAGGGTATTTCAAGACTTTCCTAAATTCCTATGAAATGAAATATGCAACTAATGTGGCATTGAAGTACTTATACTAAATTTATACTCTCTCTCTCTTATTTATATATATATATATATTTTTTTTTTTTCTTACAAGTTGGAGTCGCTACATTTCTTCTTACTCCACCAAAATGGGACTCTGACTCCGACTCCATGACTCCAACTCCACTGCCCTGTATCCAGCAATCCAAAAGACGCATAATCCGTAAAGTGTTCCAAAATACAAGTTATAGATTGGAGTTCTTCCCTCTGCAACTAAACAATATTCCATCTCTTGCCACACATATGACAGGCGGCTCTTTTCAACACATATGGCCCTACCTAAGACCTCTGCAAATATTGATGAGTGTCCGGACCTCATAAATGGGTGAGTGAGAGCTGTCTCTGATTGGTGAGGGCTGTGACCAATCAGAGGCAGCTCATTCAGCAGGCGGGGATTTTAAATCCCCGGCTGCTGAATACTACTCACAGCAGTTCAGGAGAACTGCCGGCCGGCTGTGGCTGAACTCCGTCTGTCGGGACAAGGTGAGTATATATTTTTTTTTACTTTTTACACAGTTTTGGATGATTTTCAGGGAAGGGCTTATATTTTTAAGCCCTTCCCAAAAATTCATCCTGAGATCGCCCGCAGCCCATTGCTTTCAATGGAGCCGGCTGTATTGCCGGCTCCATTGAATTCAATGGGCAAACATCATTCTTCTCTGCCACAGCTGTTACAGCTGTGGCAGAGGAGAATGATTTGTGTTGTATATGTTCTCAATGGGGTCGGCGCTGCTGCCGCCGGCCCCATTGAGCGCATATAGAGAAGAACAGGAATCACAGATCGCAGATAGGCGCGATCTGCGATTTCTGTTCTATAATAAATCGGACGAGCGCATAAAAAGCGCTCATGTGTCCGATACCATTGCAAAGCAATGGTTCTATAAAAACAGCGATCGCATGCGCAAATCGCGGCAAAAATCGCCCGTCTGACCGAGGCCTTAAAGGGGCTGTTTGGTTACCGGACAATTGCTTACTTATGGTTGCATGTGTATTGAAATAACAAAACCAGCGGTACTTACATTCGATCCAGCGCTGCAGCCCCATGGTCCTCCTGGTATGTGCTGTGGAACGGTGACCATCTAGCTGCTGCAGCAGTCAGGTGCCGATCTCCTAGAATATATGCTCACTGTGGATATGGAAGAAGAACAGCATCTGACCATCGTGACCTTTGATTAGCTGCAGTGGTCAAGTGGTCACCATTCCACAACTAATACCAGAAGGACCATGGGGCTGCAGCGCTGGATCATAAGGACAGGTTTCACTAGCTTTAAGGTACTTTTACAATGCCAGGTTTTCTCCCATGATCAATATTTTTGCAAATTGATCAAGGCTGGTTCAGCTTGATTTGGATAAAGCAATTAGCAATACTCTATGTGCCAAAAGACTGTCAGTATTATCACCCGGGTACATCCGGCTGACAACTGATGATTTTTGGTGCCCTATAAGAGATATGAGCACCGAACAAAAGAGCCTTTACTCAAATGTCGTCTGATCAGTGGCAACTTCATGCAAGGGAGGTAGACTACAGAAAAAAAAAGTTTATTCAATGTTACACATTAACCCGTTAAGGACCAAGCTGTTTTGTAATATAAGGACCAGACACTTTTTAGGGATTTTACCCATGTGGCGGTTTTACTGCTCTATTATTTTTTCCTTTAGCTACCAAAATTATTTTTGCTGCGTATTTTTTCCGTGACATATAGGACTGTTTTTTTTATATCTTTTTCACTGATTTTTTTTTTCCACATTTTAGTGTTATTGTGGGTAAGAAGCTAAAAAAATCATTTTTTTAACATTTATAATTTTAAAAAAAATAGTTTTTATATTTACACTAAAATAAAGTATGGAAATGGGTTCCTCTATTTGTTTCGGACGTTTTGATATATAGTATGTATGGTTTTGGTTTACAGGGCGCATACGGCGATGGTTTTTGTTGGCGTCTGCTTTGTGTTATTCTCTTATGTATTGTTGTTTTATTCTGTTGTTTTGTTTTACTTATTTATGTAATTGTGTTTTTTTACTATCTGTGTCCCCATGACGTCATATAAGACCTCTGGAGGACATTCACATTTTTTTTTTTCTTTATTTGACACTTTCCCACTGTAGCTGGGGCGTCCATAGGAGCCCTAGTTACAGGGGAAAGCAACCCCTGTGGTGACATAAGTCACCTGCAGAGCTGCCAGGGTCTAGTCTGATCCTCCAGCTCTGCAGTCACAGCACAGGGAATCCCAGGAGGTCACATGATCCCCCCGAGGCTCCCGTAGTGAAAGTACATGTTACTTTCACTTTTCCCATACAGTGCTCATTGAGCACTCCTGTCTTCTGCTCCGGGTTATCAGCTGTCACTAACAGCTGATAACCCGTTCCTGCCTCTGACTGATTGCAGAGCAGGAGACTTAAAGCACCACCGTAATTTTACTATCGACGGTGCTCTAAGCCCAGGACCAGCCGCCGTAAATTTATTGTGGCTGGTCCTAAACGGGTTAAAGTGTCTGTGTCTTCAAACAAAAAAACTATCATGTTCTTTGTTAGATTAAATGGCACGGTGGGGAGTCTCACAAAAGGCCGGTTTCTGTGAATTGTATAAAAACATGCACAGTAAGTTTGAGTTGACTGTCTGAGCTACGTTGTTCGAGGGGAGTCTACAGTGGGCCATTGTCCCAAGTCGGAGCGCCCATGCAAAACTAAGCCACGGTCAAAGTTTTTGAGTGACGAACAAGAGTATTGTTGACTAAGTGCACATCTGCCAGAGCCTGTCTTACTGCGTCATCCAGCCAGGGATGTGGAGTCAGTAAGCCAAACCTCCAAATAGAACTCCTCAATTTTCCCAGACTCCAACTCCCGACTCCTTCATATATGACTCATGATTTTTAAGTGACAAATTTACCATAATAAAATGTTCAGGATTTTCATCACCAGTTTGATAAAATAATCAAGCTACATTCTACACTCCACATCCTGGTTATCAATGTGTTTGATAAAATGGGGCTTAGATGAATAGAATAGAATATATATTGATAGGGTATTTCAAGACTTTCCTAAATTCCTATGAAATGAAATATGCAACTAATGTGGCATTGAAGTACTTATACTAAATTTATACTCTCTCTCTCTTATTTATATATATATATATATATTTTTTTTCTTACAAGTTGGAGTCGCTACATTTCTTCTTACTCCACCAAAATGGGACTCTGACTCCGACTCCATGACTCCAACTCCACTGCCCTGTATCCAGCAATCCAAAAGACGCATAATCCGTAAAGTGTTCCAAAATACAAGTTATAGATTGGAGTTCTTCCCTCTGCAACTAAACAATATTCCATCTCTTGCCACACATACGACAGGCGGCTCTTTTCAACACATATGGCCCTACCTAAGACCTCTGCAAATATTGATGAGTGTCCGGACCTCATAAATGGGTGAGTGAGAGCTGTCTCTGATTGGTGAGGGCTGTGACCAATCAGAGGCAGCTCATTCAGCAGGCGGGGATTTTAAATCCCCGGCTGCTGAATACTACTCACAGCAGTTCAGGAGAACTGCCGGCCGGCTGTGGCTGAACTCCGTCTGTCGGGACAAGGTGAGTATATATATTTTTTTACTTTTTACACAGTTTTGGATGATTTTCAGGGAAGGGCTTATATTTTTAAGCCCTTCCCAAAAATTCATCCTGAGATCGCCCGCAGCCCATTGCTTTCAATGGAGCCGGCTGTATTGCCGGCTCCATTGAATTCAATGGGCAAACATCATTCTTCTCTGCCACAGCTGTTACAGCTGTGGCAGAGGAGAATGATTTGTGTTGTATATGTTCTCAATGGGGTCGGCACTGCTGCCGCCGGCCCCATTGAGCGCATATAGAGAAGAACAGGAATCACAGATCGCAGATAGGCGCGATCTGCGATTTCTGTTCTATAATAAATCGGACGAGCGCATAAAAAGCGCTCATGTGTCCGATACCATTGCAAAGCAATGGTTCTATAAAAACAGCGATCGCATGCGCAAATCGCGGCAAAAATCGCCCGTCTGACCGAGGCCTTAAATGGGCTGTTTGGTTACCGGACAATTGCTTACTTATGGTTGCATGTGTATTGAAATAACAAAACCAGCGGTACTTACATTCGATCCAGCGCTGCAGCCCCATGGTCCTCCTGGTATGTGCTGTGGAACGGTGACCATCTAGCTGCTGCAGCAGTCAGGTGCCGATCTCCTAGAATATATGCTCACTGTGGATATGGAAGAAGAACAGCATCTGACCATCGTGACCTTTGATTAGCTGCAGTGGTCAAGTGGTCACCATTCCACAACTAATACCAGAAGGACCATGGGGCTGCAGCGCTGGATCATAAGGACAGGTTTCACTAGCTTTAAGGTACTTTTACAATGCCAGGTTTTCTCCCATGATCAATATTTTTGCAAATTGATCAAGGCTGGTTCAGCTTGATTTGGATAAAGCAATTAGCAATACTCTATGTGCCAAAAGACTGTCAGTATTATCACCCGGGTACATCCGGCTGACAACTGATGATTTTTGGTGCCCTATAAGAGATATGAGCACCGAACAAAAGAGCCTTTACTCAAATGTCGTCTGATCAGTGGCAACTTCATGCAAGGGAGGTAGACTACAGAAAAAAAAAGTTTATTCAATGTTACACATTAACCCGTTAAGGACCAAGCTGTTTTGTAATATAAGGACCAGATACTTTTTAGGGATTTTACCCATGTGGCGGTTTTACTGCTCTATTTTTTTTCCTTTAGCTACCAAAATTATTTTTGCTGCGTATTTTTTCCGTGACATATAGGACTGTTTTTTTTTATATCTTTTTCACTGATTTTTTTTTTCCACATTTTAGTGTTATTGTGGGTAAGAAGCTAAAAAAATCATTTTTTTAACATTTATAATTTTTAAAAAAATAGTTTTTATATTTACACTAAAATAAAGTATGGAAATGGGTTCCTCTATTTGTTTCGGACGTTTTGATATATAGTATGTATGGTTTTGGTTTACAGGGCGCATACGGCGATGGTTTTTGTTGGCGTCTGCTTTGTGTTATTCTCTTATGTATTGTTGTTTTATTCTGTTGTTTTGTTTTACTTATTTATGTAATTGTGTTTTTTTACTATCTGTGTCCCCATGACGTCATATAAGACCTCTGGAGGACATTCACATTTTTTTTTTCTTTATTTGACACTTTCCCACTGTAGCTGGGGCGTCCATAGGAGCCCTAGTTACAGGGGAAAGCAACCCCTGTGGTGACATAAGTCACCTGCAGAGCTGCCAGGGTCTAGTCTGATCCTCCAGCTCTGCAGTCACAGCACAGGGAATCCCAGGAGGTCACATGATCCCCCCGAGGCTCCCGTAGTGAAAGTACATGTTACTTTCACTTTTCCCATACAGTGCTCATTGAGCACTCCTGTCTTCTGCTCCGGGTTATCAGCTGTCACTAACAGCTGATAACTCGTTCCTGCCTCTGACTGATTGCAGAGCAGGAGACTTAAAGCACCACCGTAATTTTACTATCGACGGTGCTCTAAGCCCAGGACCAGCCGCCGTAAATTTATTGTGGCTGGTCCTAAACGGGTTAAAGTGTCTGTGTCTTCAAACAAAAAAACTATCATGTTCTTTGTTAGATTAAATGGCACGGTGGGGAGTCTCACAAAAGGCCGGTTTCTGTGAATTGTATAAAAACATGCACAGTAAGTTTGAGTTGACTGTCTGAGCTACGTTGTTCGAGGGGAGTCTACAGTGGGCCATTGTCCCAAGTCGGAGCGCCCATGCAAAACTAAGCCACGGTCAAAGTTTTTGAGTGACGAACAAGAGTATTGTTGACTAAGTGCACATCTGCCAGAGCCTGTCTTACTGCGTCATCCAGCCAGGGATGTGGAGTCAGTAAGCCAAACCTCCAAATAGAACTCCTCAATTTTCCCAGATTCCAACTCCCGACTCCTTCATATATGACTCATGATTTTTAAGTGACAAATTTACCATAATAAAATGTTCAGGATTTTCATCACCAGTTTGATAAAATAATCAAGATACATTCTACAGTCCACATCCTGGTTATCAATGTGTTTGATAAAATGGGGCTTAGATGAATAGAATAGAATATATATTGATAGGGTATTTCAAGACTTTCCTAAATTCCTATGAAATGAAATATGCAACTAATGTGGCATTGAAGTACTTATACCAAATTTATACTCTCTCTCTCTTATTTATATATATACTGTATATATTTTTTTTTTCCTTACAAGTAGGAGTCGCTACATTTCTTCTGACTCCACCAAAATGGGACTCTGACTCCGACTCCATGACTCCAACTCCACTGCCCCGTATCCAGCAATCCAAAAGACGCATAATCCGTAAAGTGTTCCAAAATACAAGTTATAGATTGGAGTTCTTCCCTCTGCAACTAAACAATATTCCATCTCTTGCCACACATACGACAGGCGGGTCTTTACAACACATATGGCCCTACCTAAGACCCCTGCAAATATTGCTGAGTGTCCGGACCTGATCCCAGTTCAGCACAACTTATTTAAAGAACTAGGCCAGATATTTTCCCCGAACTGGTCTCCATTCAAACAAGCAGATGATTGCGTGAATGAATGTTCAGTTCCCAATCTTCTGCCTGTTTAAAAGGCCCTTCACTCATGGTTCCCAGAATACTGCTATATACAGCATCACCCTTAGGAGCACTTTTTGGCAGTACCCTCGAATGCAAATGTTTAGTTGCCCATAGATTTACTATCGCATAGCTAGGAGCAGCCCCTATGTTGCCCGCTGTCACACCTGTCTAATTACCAAGGACTCTGTCGCCACACATTAGAATAACAGCGCTGCGGCTCTCAGAATCCCAAGTACATTCAGACTATCAGGTGCGCAGGAGCTGTATGGCAGAGCAATCTGTCACTTTGTATTCCGAGCTCTTAAGAGCCCTTGTAATTGAATTATAAAGTGCCTCTGCAGATGAGTAATCTAGGGGGGATACACAAGCTGATATTTTACCTTATCTGTAAATTAAAACAGAAAGCAATTATTCTTGTAAAGCCCCAGAATTTCCATGCCAGGCATTTGTCCTTGGTTTGTTAAAGCGAGGAACATTTCACAGAAACACAATAGAAAACAGAAATTAATATATTTTCTTCATTTTGTGGAGAGCGTCCAATATCAACCCTCATGGGCAGCTGGCAGCTCAGAATTTGGAAGAACAATCGTCGCCAACATTCAAATAGCTCTTATCTCAAATTGTTGCTTGTAACATTGAACAATATATAAATGAAGGGCAGGCACGGATAACCTTAGCCTGTTGCTCATCCATCTGCATCACAGAAGATGTAATTCAGTAGCAGCTTGCGCACTGACGATTGCCCATTCTTGGTGTAATTTATGACTGGCACTCCCTCCTTGCAGTATGTTTATTTTTTAGTGCCAGACATAACTATGCTATTTTCCTTAGAAACGTATGCAGTGCCATTTGCAGCGCGCGGGACGAGCATATTGGAGCTTATTATTCGTTTTTTGGGAAAGGGAATCATTGGATGTTTGTCCGTGTACACCGATTACATTAGAAAGATTGCAGTAGAAGGAATTAGAATTCTATATGTTTCCTGCAACTTCATTGCAGAATGTCCTGTAGTTTTTATTTGTACTATTTTGGAGTTCATATGACGTTTTGGGGCATCCAAAAAAGCGCAATTGTTGTCTTGTGCATGCATTATCACAGCGCATTACTTTGATAGATTTGACTTTTATGGATGCAACAATAAAATTCTTGATTTTTATTCTAAATATGGGATATTACCTTTTATTTTTTTCTCATCAATAATAAAACTTTTTTTTACCAATTGTTATACTTTCTTTTTCAGTCTCCATAGAGGACTTCAACTTGCGATCGTTTGATCACTAATACTATATAATGCAATACCATAGTATTGTATTGTATCGCATTCTGACAGGAAGTCTATCATGATATGGCACAGGCATGTTTTCATAGGCAATCAGTCATGGGAGCCCTGGTGGCTTTCAGAAGGCCCCAGAGTGCCATGAGAACCCGAATGCACCTTGCAATCTCATCACAGGGGGCCCATTTGGGACTCAAAAACACCAATTGGGGCATTTAAAGAGGTAACAGACACAATTAGCATTCACACTGATCATGGCTGTTAGCCCTTTATGTGCTGCTTTTGCAGCCAGTGTGTGAATACCTACTGTGTATGGAGGAGGATCGGCTCCCAATCCTGCTTCATACAAACCCTGCGTACCCAGGATATAAATGTACACCGTGGGGTGTGTAGGGGTTAATTGAATGTCTGGGCCTGAATACTATTTGGTAATTTTTAATCAAAAAAGGTCATAATTCTGTGCTGATTAATGTCTCAATTTAAAAGAACTATTTTTTCTTTCATAGAGCTGAAAATCCCCTGCATGATGTAGATTTAAAACACAGCAGGCTGGCTACCTGCAGTCACCACTAGAGGGAGCTTAGGAGCTTTACTGTGTACATTGAAGACAGTATGCACCAAGCTCCCTTGGACCATCTACTGGTGACTGATTGCAGGTAGTCAGCATGTCGAAGGCATGGTGCCAGAAGTAAGTGCAGTTTCAGTTGAAATAGAGTTAATGGCACCACTGATGTACTATTGGGGGCCTCATGTTGTCTTTTAAATCCACAACTATGCAAATTGCCAAATGCAAAAAAAAATATTAAAAAAAGTTAATCAATGCAAAAGTTTAAAACTAAGGACAACTGAATCACTAATGAGAAAAAGGGCATGATCAGTAATTGGGAAACATATACAGGGAGAATGATTTTCATCAAGGGAAGAACCTGGAATTCCGCTTTATGGATATTCTCAAAACTAAGATTTTAGTCAAATTTTTTTGTTCAAACTTGTGTTTTATGTTTTCCATCAGGGATTCTGATAGTTTTGTCGGTAAGAGAAGCATAGTCTGATTGACCCCATAAAAAGTCAATGGGATTTGACAGGATTTGAATAGTTCCTAAAAATGACTTTATTCCTTAATAGTTCTATAGAATGATGAAAGGCTCCGATGACAAGGCCTTGACGTCTGATTTCCAACTGGCAGAACACTGTCATGGAGGCGTCTGAATCTCAATCATCAAATGCAACTAAATCTACTTCCTACCTGAAATGAATAGTGGAAGTTACATTTCCATGTATGGATATCAAAGTGACTTAGGGCTACATAAAATCTGTATAACAACCCTGACAGAAATCAGAACAGGAAATCTTTGTCATCATATCCTTCCAGTAATCCAGCCTCAGGATTTTGGGTCCGTAACTTTAAAGAAGTATATCGCAGACTAGACATTTTTTTTCACCCCTTGACTGGATAAGTAAAAAGTGATAGATCGGTGTAGCCCTGACCACTGGGATCCCATCGATCCTGAGAATGGGAGTCCTGTTTCCTCCTATTCTTCTGTACCGCTATGCATTATCACTTCTCATAGCGATCACAAGCCATGGCAGACACCGACAGCATTGTCTGGCATCAGGTAGTCATGGCAACCCATCAGCCCTCTGCAATTACATGGCGGAGGGTCTCTGTGAGCCCTTTACATGATGTGATCAACTGTTCCAGTGGAAGGCCAGCTGTCGTCCCTGCCAGCTCTCGCTACGGATGGTGCCGGTTAAGCTTCTGAGTCCGTGCCATCCATAGGATGTAAATGTACATCCCCTCATGAGAACGGATTGTTGTTCTTGGCAGAGTTTTTTTTCTAAAGGCATCCTTACGGTCAAAAATGAATAAGACAACCTATAACCACTAGACCCCCGCCATCCCAGTACCACAGCCCCCTCCAAACACTGTAAACATGCTACAGTAATGATGACGTTCCATTTATACTTGTCATCTCCGCAGCCAATCACTGTACACTGCTGAGGCCTGTGATTGGATACAGTGGTCACATGTGTATACAGAATATCACCGCTGCGGCTAGTAAAGAGAGAACAGTGGGAAGAACAGGAGCGGTGGTGGTCCGGAGACAGGGAGTATAGCTTATTTTATTATTTTACACCATTGGCTGCTTTTTTAAGGCATGTCCTAATCTTCTTATATTACAATCACTAATAGTGATTATTTCTGGGAAATTTTAAGAAGTTAGAAAGTTTTTGAAGTACACAAGTTCCTATGAACTAGATGATATGCAAAAATAGTTGACCTGTTTATTGTGCTGCCCGCCCTGTGGTCGGTTTGTAGATATACTCCATACTATAAATAGTTGTGTGCAGTGTCACCAGTTTCATCACTCGGCTCCACTTATGTCTCTCCTCACATCAACAACGTGACCCATGGTGGGATCTCTGTATAATAAAGCCGCAGTAGATACCATGCTGGGAAGTCCTTTCTGGAGGTGGATATGTTAGATGTTAATATGGTAGGACTTCAATAAATAGTATGTGGGGGCTAACTGGGACATATCAGTCCGCAGCTTGTGTACATACAGGTATATATAAAATGGGACTTTCTTATTTCATCCTCTTCAGTAGTAGTACACTGTATCTAAATAACATTGTAGAGCAAAGATAACATGCATTTTATGGATATTTCATTTTTCCAAAAAAGAAAAAAAAAGTTTAACATGCATATATATTTCAATGTAACTTCGGAAGCACATTTATTTGGAAAGGTTAAACAGGGGAAAGACGTTCATAACTCGGATGATGAGGGTGTTGACTACACATTAAGAGTTGGTTATTGCAAAAAAAAAAGAAATATAACAAATGTCTCACCAGGATATATTTTTGGGGCGGAAGTACAATGCACTCACCTATTGAGGTTGTATATTGTATAATACCCAACTTTCAGTGCACGTGGTATATTCAGTGGTGGTTCTATCTCTTGGGGATGAATCCCCAGTGAAACCTCAAGGAATGGATATAGCAGAGCACCGCTGGTATTGGCACATACCAGATGAAATGCTCATGATACAGTTGGAATAAGTAAGACTACATTTCATTTCAATAAGTAAGACTACGTTTCATCAGGTTTGGTTACTACAAATTTTTGTACTCCTCAACTTTTTTGGTCCCTTTTAGAGGATTTTGATCTTTGGGTATCACAAAACTTTAGGGGACCATTTTTTTGTACAATAAACTTGTAGTTTTAGGAAAATCACATTCAAGTGGAGATGATCTAAAAGGCTAGATGCTGCCCAAAAGACTGGAACCATTTCCAAAAATTAAAGCAGATCCTTTTTTATTACTCTAGACTCTAAAATTAAAAATAGGACCTTCGTCAAAGTGCTGGTTCATATGACTAAACCAAACAATGTTTTTGAATATGTTATGTAATGTTCCAACCAGCGCCAAAGTGGTTGTATTGCCAAACACTGTCTCATGCACCCACAATTAGTGTTGTCTTTTGTTTGTGCTTTAGTCTCTTACTAACAACTCAGTTACTGTATATGCGAAAAAAGAAAAAACATGGACATTAGATAAAGGGGTGTACTGTAAGTATTTTTTGAGGAGTTTCTAATTTAAAGGGATTCTTCACTTTGGACTGTTCTTTTTTTTAGAAGGACCCATTAACAATTAGCTGATGAAAATGCATAGCCCTCTGGGATTACCATTGATCATCTGTATTTGTAGAGAAATCTGCCAACATCACCACTGGTGCGTTACACTGAGCCCATTGAAACCGACTGGTTGAACAGCAGATCTCCCTCTAATAAGTCAAAATTCCATAATAGGGTGTAGGAAAATGTTTTTTTCTAAATTGGACAACTATTTTATGGGTACATCCAAACATACTAGAAAGGTAATAATTTTCTGCAGTGGAAAATTGGCACCAAAATCCGCACTAAACTGTGAGGCAATGTTTGAAATAGATTTTGGTGCAGATTTTGCATTGCGGAAAACCCACACTATTTATACTATGTGTGAATATAACTAAGATATACTTACAAAGTGCACAGGGTAGTATGTATGTACATGCAGTCATTTTTAAAGGACTTGTACCACCAAAGCAAGTTATCTGCCAATCCACAGTGGAAAACTCAGAATCAGTGGGACTCTCAGTGGTCAGACCCTTTCTCAGGGCTGGCGTCAGCACCCAGCAAACTCCGGCAGATGCCAGGGCACGCTACACTTGCCGACCAGAGTTGGGTCACAGAGGGTGCTGGGTCAGCACAGCATTTGTATTCCCTTGATTTTAATTTGAAGTGTGTTTAATTTAAAAAAAAAAACACTACATACTCACCTCCTGTATCACTCCTTGGCAGCTGCAATTGGCGAGCTGTCCCCCACCTATGTCCATGTCCATGTTGTGTGGACATGTGACAAACACATGATCGCTGTAGTCAATTCCCAGGCTCAGTGTTAATGAGATCGGGTAATAGCAGCGACACAGGAGGTGATTATATACTGGTTTATATTTTATTACATGCAAGGAGAGGCAAACAGTGGCATTATTATTCAAAGCAAACAGATGGGGCAACTATTTTCCAGAGGGGGCAAAGAGGGCATTATTTCAAAAACCAGGTAAATGAAGCACTATTTCTGAAAGGGGCAAAGGGGGACATTACTTCTAAAAGGGGGTATTATTACTGAGTGGGATGATAAAAAAAGCCATTATTGCTTTGTGGGGACACTTTACTGTGTGAGGATCACCATAAGCACCAATTAGTGTGTGGAGGCTTCAAAGGACACAAAAATGGGGATGCTACTACTGTGTGGGGCACCACACATGGCATTATTACTATCTTAGGTAATATAACTGGGGGCATTGTGTAAAAGTGTAATGGTGTAGATAATGTAGAGAAGATGATGAAAAAGCGAGGAGCGAAAGATGTCTATCTGTCTAATTTTGCTGTGACAAGTTGTGGCCAGGAGAAGTCATCATGGTGGTTTGGGCCGAATACAGAAGAAATAGGAAACTGAAAAACTCTAGTCAGAAAGGACATCACCTATGATCACTGGATATGATGGTATCATAGTCACTTTCATAGCCTGCAAAGCACCTGTGTAGAGCTCATATCTACTGCTATATGGTCACTGTATGCAGATTTACTGCCACACGATACTGCAAAGGAGCCTACTGAGAGTCTGATGTCCAAGGTCCTGCATAAATCTAGAAGCAGTTCTGCTAATACCAATCAGAAAGATATCCTCTATCCTATTGATAGGGAACAACTGGCCTTTGGTGGGACAACCCCTTCAAGGACTTTCATGATGGAGCACAAGGACCTTATTATATAGAGTCTTTTCATTTTACAAACAGCCTTAATGGTATTCATTTTAATGGAATATACTTCGTAGTTCACGCAGAACTCTAGTGATCCAGGTCGGCTACATCTTACAGCACAAAAATAATGAATTCAGCTAAGCCTCAGGTTGCTGTTAAATATTTAATCAGAATTTATAAAAGCTAACAGCAAGAAATACATGAAGCATTTCCTATGCTGAAAAGAGAACTGCATTAAGGGGAATAGAACACGAGACTTTAATCACCCTTGGTAATACACAATAAAACCCTTATTATGAAGAATTGAATTTTTACTTCTAGTGCCTCACGCTGGCCATCTAGGCGCTGAGTACTTCACTCGCAGCAAAGCCTCTTTCATTGCAGGAAGCCTTTGTAAGCGCCCAGTTGGTGAGCGCCTTTCAAATTTCAGATTTTGTAATGTTGCAAACACGCAGCTCTTCACTGGCAATGATCAGTGCTTTTCTTTGAAATTTCGGATTTAGGAAAAAAGTCAGTTTAGCTGACGAAAGAATATAATGATCACAACCAAAGGCAAAAAGCCCGGAACATAAATACAAAATAAGTCCGCTTTTGCAAGGGAAAATGTTTTAAGTGCATAGCAGTTGCTAGAAATGTTATGATGTGTGGCTGGTAACTGTACAATTAGTTGTGTCAGAATAGTGCGGCATGTTGTGCTGTTCATAGTCGTAAAAAGACTGAATTCAATGAATACCCATAGAAAGCCATTATACGTCAATAGGATCTTCAGGATCCCTTACAAAACAGATCATAATAGGTCTTTCAAATCTGTTGTGAAAAGAAATCCATTGTGCCAGTATAAACATAGTCTAGCAGTGGAAACTGTGTATACTGTAGAAATGTTCCCAAGCCTAAGCCCACCTTTGATTAAAGCGAAGCTTGACAATGCGCTCCTCCAAGGCTATCAAGTGGAAATGCAAAGACTTTCATGTCCCCAGGATAAAGTATATCCAGTTTATTATAATCCAGGAAATTAGAGAAAGTCAATAGAGATACGTTTCAGAGCAGAAACCCCTTCCTTAATCATAGATACATGATGATGACTGAGGAAGGGGCTTTCTAATCTGAAATGATTCCCTGTGGACTTTCTTTAATTTTGTGGTGTACAGTAAATTGGATATACTACATCTTGGCATTGTGAAGGTCTAGGCATTTCCACTTGATACCCTTGGGGGAGCGCACCTCCTTCATCAAGCTCCATTGTCAATCTACTCTGCAGGTCCTCGTTTTGCGCCAGCCTCTATCGAAGTTAAACCTATTGAACCACAATGTGTGCAAAACATCTAAAAAACTGGACCAATAAAAGGGTCATTAAAGGGGTTACCCAGGACTTTACTATTGATGACCTATCCTCAGGTTCACCGGTTTGGATACCTGCCGATCAGCTGTTCGCAGGACCCAATGTCATTATGGATAAAGCCAGAAGCAGATAACTCTGCCTGTAGTGCAGCGGCCCAGGTTGATATTACAGGCGCAGCCTCTATTGACTTCAAAAGCAGCTACGTTGTGCCTGCAATACCAACCCGGGCCACTACACTACAGACAGAATTGTCTTCTTCCGGCTCTGTCCGCTATGACAGCAGGCTTTGCAAAGAGCTGATTGGCAAGGATGCCAAGCGGCAGACCCCCATCAATCAACTATTAATGACCTATAATGAAGATAGGTTATTAATAGTAAAGTCCTGGAAAACCCCTCTAGGGGATTAAATAAAGGACAACCACATTAGGGGAGATTTATTAATCCTGTGCTATACTTACACCGAATAAAACTAGATTAGACAGACCGAAACTGTGTCATATTTATTACAATGGCTGCCACCTCCTGGCTGACTTACTGTACACCAATATCTTGCGCCAAAATAATAGCACATCATTAATAAATCTTGCACATTTTAGGCAATGCCTCCTTTTCTAGACACTTTTCGCATTGTCTAACGAAAAGTAAAAATTTCCAAACACATAATATGATGCATGTCATGTAGTCCACTTAATCAGTGTGTTTTGCGCCAGAATTCTGACACATTTTGCTTAGTAAATCTCTTCCAATATAGCTCTTCTACAGGAATACATTTAATTACTGAAACTAAAGCTAAATACAATTCCTTCAAGTGAAGAAAAAATAACTGCCAAGTAGTCAATAATCCAGTCCTGGGCTCCATTATCACTTGGTGCTCCCTGGCAGTCGGAACTAGAAGTGCTATAGGCACAGATGAATGTGCTGTCCTTTATCTATAAATGAGTAACAATGCCAAGAAGAGAGAAAATGGAGAAAAAGTGAGGAGAAAAGGGCAAGTCGACAATTAACAGTCTACAATTTGCATAAAAGCGTCATAGTTCAGTTAAATGCTATGTTTTACTGCACTCATTTTGAGTTTCGTGTAGATCCCTTAATTCGTACACATAGCGACTTTCAAACCTTTTGCTTTTGCCTCTGAAAACAGACAATAATTTACCTTAAAGGGATTGCCCAATGAAAATGAGTTTTTTACTATCACACTGGTCAGTTGGGGTCCGACTGCTTTGACCCCCAACTGTCACAAAAACAAGAGGCCTGAAAGTTCCCGAATAAATGGAGGAGTGATAGTCATGCATGCGTAGTACCACTCTATTTAATGCAGTGGAACTTCTAGCAATAGCCAAATACGTAAGCTTGGCTATCTAAGACAGTTCCATGGAAATGAATGGAGCAGTAATGCACCTGCGCGACCATCACTTCTCCATTCATTTGAGGACTTTTGGCCCCTTTTTCTTGTGACTGGTGGGGGTTTAAGTGGTTGATAGCCACTGTTCAAATAGTTATCCCTTATCCTGTAGATGGTAGAGGACTTCATTTTGTGGGACAGTCCCTTTAAAGCTGCTATAAACTTAACTATAACTTTTTTTCTGAATACCCATAGTGCAGTGCTTATTATCTACAGGGAGGCAGAAAAATTTTAAAAGGGAAGATTCAGTCAAAATGACCTTACATGCAACAGAACTATGTGTGTCAAATCACATTCATGGAGTCTGTGATCTTGGACCATCACTGACTTCCAGGATAAAAGGATTCTATAGGGAATATTCCCATGCATGTAACCCCAATTATATAAATTTTCAGCCACGTGTGACTATACCAATACTCAACCACTGTGATGTTCTCACATTTATCTATTGCATATAAGATGATCATTTTGATTGGATTTCCCCTTTAGATTTAGCTTTGAGTGCAAACTGAGAAGTAAACTTTTTAACTCAAGGTAAGTACAAGATAAGGAAATTATTCAGTTAGCGACTGTAGTAAGGACCTTTTACATGGGCCAATAAATCGTTCAGATTCCCACAATTTAGCGAGAATCTGAATGATTTGTTCAGTGTAAATGCATGTGCCGACTGAATGATGAATGAGGATTTGCTCGCTACTCGTTAGTCATTCAGTTTGTATGTGTAGAAAACTGAATGACAGATTGTCCCGTGTAACGATCCCCGACCCGCTGAACCTCCATTCACTCAGCAATGATCATTTCTATGTAAAAGCATAGAAACGATCATTGCTGGGATAACCTGTTGGGTATCAGTGCCCGACAGGTCATTCTGTGTAAAAGGGCCCTTCGTTGTAGTATATGATTAAGATTTTAAGTTACTGTTAGGTTGTGCTTCTGGGTTTTGTAGTACTATGGGTTTCCAGGAGCACATTTCCACAGGTGTGGCATGATTGCGCTAGCTGAGTGTGGTGTTCTCCAGCCAGCCAATCGCCTCTGGTCTGCTACATATCAATACCAGGCCCTCTAGTTAGAGGGAGCTGGTTTTCCTAATTCCCCCTTGTGCTTGCATTCATGCTTGTGACTCTGTGGGTGTGAGCTGCGATGTTCTGTGTGTCTGTTCTGGTTGCCAGACATGTGGTGTGAACAGTCCTGTTCCGTTTTGTATGCATTCCATGTTGTGTTGGTGTGAACTGTGTCCTGTGCTGCTTGGTTCATTTACCATCTAGGACATGTTAGGTCCATAGGTTCCAGCGTGAGGTCATCCCTATCAGAACGATCATCCTTCATGTAGGCAGGGTTCCTGGGGTTAGTTGTCTCGGTAGAGTAGGGACCTGCGAGACAACAGGGACCCTTGAAATGGGCTTGCGAGCTTAAGTATCTTGGCCAAAATACGAACTAATACCTTGTACATTCTATAGTTTTTCCATCTGGCTATGTGTGCAGATATGCGGGTGAGTGCTTTGGGCATTTGTCAGTCACCTCCAGTGGACTGCTGAAGAGTGGAAGAAGGTCTTATAAACTCATGCATCAAAATTTTATATCTTCGGTTCATCACACAGAGTTTCTTTATGCATTCAAGTAGGTAAAAGGATGGTTTATGAGTCTATGACACCAATTGTCATACATGGAGGAGGAAGTGTGATGGTCTGGGGCTCTTTTGCTGGATCCAGAGTTGGCAATTTGCACAGGGTGACTGGCACACCGGACAAAAAAGGGCTACTGCAGCATTTTGATATGCCACGCAATATCCTCTGGTGTCCACCTAGTTAGTTGGGGGTTCATATTATAGCAGGACAAGGCTCCAAAACATACACTACCGTTCAAAAGTTTGGGGTCACCCAAACAATTTTGTGTTTTCCATGAAAAGTCACACTTATTCACCACCATGCGTTGTGAAATGAATAGAAAATAGAGTCAAGACATTGACAAGGTTAGAAATAATGATTTGTATTTGAAATAACATTGTTTTTACATCAAACTTTGCTTTCGTCAAAGAATCCTCCTTTTGCAGCAATTACAGCATTGCACACCTTTGACATTCTAGCTGTTAATTTGTTGAGGTAAGCTTGTGAAATTGCACCCCACGCTTCTAGAAGCATCTCCCACAAGTTGGATTGGTTGGATGGGCACTTCTGGCGTACCATACGGTCAAGCTGCTCCCACAACAGCTCAATGGGGTTCAGATCTGGTGACTGCGCTGGCCACTCCATTACCGATAGAATACCAGCTGCCTGCTTCTGCTGTAAATAGTTCTTGCACAATTTGGAGGTGTGTTTAGGGTCATTGTCCTGTTGTAGGATGAAATTGGTTCCAATCAAGCGCTGTCCACTGGGTATGGCATGGCGTTGCAAAATGGAGTGATAGCCTTCCTTATTCAGAATCCCTTTTACCCTGTACAAATCTCCCACCTTACCAGCACCAAAGCAACCCCAGACCATCACATTACCTCCACCATGCTTAACAGATGGTGTCAGGCATTCTTCCAGCATCTTTTCATTTGTTCTGCGTCTCACAAACGTTCTTCTTTATGATCCAAACACCTCAAACTTGGATTCATCCGTCCACAACACTTTTTTCCAGTCTTCCTCTGTCCAATGTCTGTGTTCTTTTGCCCATCTTAATCTTTTTCTTTTATTGGCCAGTCTCAGATATGGCTTTTTCTTTGCCACTCTGCCCTGAAGCCCAAAATCCCGCAGCCGCCTCTTCACTGTAGATGTTGACACTGGTGTTTTGCAGGTACTATTTAATGAAGATGCCAGTTGGGTACCTGTGAGGCGTCTGTTTCTCAAACTAGAGACTCTAATGTGCTTATCTTCTTGCTTAGTTGTGCAACGCGGCCTCCCACTTCTTTTTCTACTCTGGTTAGAGCCTGTTTGTGCTGTCCTCTGAAGGGAGTAGTACACACCGTTGTAGGAAATCTTCAATTTCTTAGCAATTTCTCGCATGGAATAGCCTTCATTTCTAAGAACAAGAATAGACTGTCGAGTTTCAGATGAAAGTTCTCTTTTTCTGGCCATTTTGAGCGTTTAATTGACCCCACAAATGTGATGCTCCAGAAACTCAATCTGCTCACAGGAAGGTCAGTTTTGTAGCTTCTGTAACGAGCTAGACTGTTTTCAGATGTGTGAACATGATTGCACAAGGGTTTTCTAATCATCAATTAGCCTTCTGAGCCAATGAGCAAACACATTGTACCATTAGAACACTGGAGTGATAGTTGCTGGAAATGGGCCTCTATTCACCTTTGTAGATTTTGCACAAAAAAACAGGCATTTGCAGCTAGAATAGTCATTTACCACATTAGCAATGTATAGAGTGCATTTTTTTAAAGTTAGGACTAGTTTAAAGTTATCTTCATTGAAAAGTACAGTGCTTTTCCTTCAAAAATAAGGACATTTCAATGTGACCCCAAACTTTTGAACGGTAGTGTACTTCTAAATGATTATGATAGAACTACCTAAGAAGATAAGAAGACGCCGGTAGGCTTCAAAGAATGTACAAAGAATGTACAGCCTCCAGACTTAAACCCTATTGAGCTTGTTTGGAATGACCTGGACAGAAGAGTGAAAGCAAAGCAACCTACAAGTGCAGCACATTTGTGGGATCTTCTGCATCAATGTTGGGAAGAAGTCTCTTAACAATATCTGAATGTACTTATAGAAAGTATGCCTGGATTGTGTAAAGCTGTTATTTCAGCTACAGGTGGCTAGCGTGAAGAGTCAAAAATCTAGATTTAATTTGAGACAAAGTTAATCCATTATTTTTATTTTAAACTGTTTATTTGTTCTATGCTTTTATTTCAAAGTACATTTTAGACATTAAACTATGTAAATATCAAAAAAATGGAAAAATTGGGCTATTCTAAAACTTTTGACCAGTAGTGTAAATAATTTCAAACAGTAGAATACAGAGCAACACGCAGTCTACAGCATCATCAGCAAACAGTATTTTTCATTCCAACATAGTACATTTTGTAAGGCGGTAAGTGTGGGACACTTTCGGTTTACTACTAGAGATGAGCGAGCATACTTGCTAAGGCAAACTACTCGAGCAAGTAGTGCCTTATGTGAGTACCTGCCCGCTCGTCTCTAAAGATTTGGATACCGGCGGGGGGGGGGGGGGGGGGGGGGGGGATTGGGGAGGAAGGGGTGGGAGATCTCTCTCTCACTCGCCCCCCCCCCCCCCCCGCTCTCCCCCGCAACTCACCCCTCTCCCCCGCCGGCACCCGAATCTTTAGAGACAAGCGGGGAGATACTCGGCTAAGGCACTACTCGCTTGAGTAGTTTGCCTTAGCGAGTATACTCACTCATCTCTATTTACTACCTTTACTGCTTCTGGTTATGCTATGAATACTAACAAATTCTTCATTATAGCTATTGTACCACATATATCTCAGATCTTAAAGGGTATCTTTCAAGTGATTGATCAGCTACATTCTAGTTATGTAATTTTTCAGCAAAGTCATTAATATGCTCAAAGGCCTTTCCTCAATGCATCAGCTTCTACACCTCGAAGAGTGAAAACCTTCATATTTTGTGCTCCCTTCTGCATTTACAGGCTAATCAGTTAGACATGAATCATCTTGCTTAACCTAAGCGTGAACACCATGACACCTCTCTGTCTGCAGGATGCCTGCAAGTCACAACATTTCCTACCAACTATATTTAAAGCCACAAAAAAAATCTGACAGTGAAGATGACAGGTAAAGGAAGTCATCTTGTTGCATACTAAATAGCATGCTCAATGCAGAGAAGATGTCATCATAAGGCCAGATCTAGAGACTCTTGACACTCATTTGTATTAGGCAATAGGCATTTTGCAACGATCGTAGCCCATTCAATAACATCAAACCAGTCAATGTTTGAACCCCATTAGACTAGGACAAACCGGGTCAACAGGTAGATCGCCCCTTTGCATGTCAGGTTCGCTGGAAACAATATCAAGTGTTCCTCAATTTTTGTAATGTGCTTACAGTTGTACAAAAAGCTTTCTTAGACGTCCCTCATAGTCCTGAAGAATTGCAAAAGAGGTTGCAGTTTCAAGTTTGTCTAGAAGATACAATACAATACAAATACCTGCACTGTAGAAATCACTTCCAGCCAGTACAAAGTTTGCACTTAGCATAAATTACTATATAATATGCATGGAGTGAATTCTCAACAATTCCTTTTGTAGGGTAGAGCATGATATGTCCCAAATGTTGTAACTTTGTTTCAATCAGTGATACTCATCAAATATCGCACAGGTATATAATTTATCTTTGAAAGCTACTGAGGAAGAAGCTTAGGTAGCTCTGAAAGGCATTTAGCCACTAATGAGAGAGGTCTAGTCCTGTCATTATGAGAGCACGCTTATGTGGTCCATTCAGTGGCAGATTACCAGATAGACAGAGTAGGCACTGGCCTGTGGGTCCCGTGCCTTTAGGGGTGCCGCGACATTGGATCAAAACGGAGTTGATCTTGAGAGAAAATTACAATTAGGCTTTCTTAAATTGTTTTCTAAAGATATGAATCAATTTTAAGAAAGGAAGACTTTACATAAAAGACTCAACATTGAAAACATTGGATCATGTAATGTACCCATTAACAACTTAAAGTACATCAACCATAGACACCAGGTTCACATTACAGTTTGTCTCTTCTGTCAGCTATCAGTTTGTAAAAAGCTTTGGTGCAACCTCCTTTTGTGTAATGTAGTGATGGTCCTCTCCAGCGAGCAGCACATTACACGACTTAATTCAATATTATCCCACTAGAGCATGTGCAGGAGAAACTTTGAGAAACAAGGCTTTATGTCAGTTAGTGTGTTACGAGTGCCCACCGACTCCAGATCCCAGCAGAATATTGGCGAGCAGAAGCTTCGAGAACAATGACGAGTATATATACCAACGTTGATGTTTGATTTGTGTACAATTTGATTTGTGTTACAATTGTTGGCTGGTTCCCCCCCCCCCCCCCCCCCCATTTCTCCCTAGAATTCTGTCCCAAGATTTCGATGCATGGGTCCTCCACAGGGTTTAATGCTTCGCAACCACTCTGTCCTTCCTGGTTGCTGCTGACCAGGAATTGTGATTGCTGTAGCCACTGGCTATAGAAGATCACTGCTGCTGACCAGGACGTCCCATGTCCTGATCAGCAGCAACCAGGAAGGGCAGAATGGCTGCAAAGCAATTTTAAGTAGTGGGAAAACGCCTTTAAAATAGTCAACAATTTTCTTGCACCTTCTTCTCTGATTGACAGGTATGGGCAGGAATTAATTTCAATCTTCTAAGGCCAGAAGCACTTGCCTTCTGCTGTCTAGCACTGTTTACCCTGTCACTCATATATTATATGGAAAATGATCAAGTCCTGATATTACTTTCATTACTTTTAGAATGGACCTAAATGTCAAAAAGCTCAGGAAATAAGAGAAGTAACCAGGAGACTGTGTGGTGCAATCTGATATAGCAGGTTGAGGTGATCGGTTGATTTGTATGTATGTGTCCAGTTGCGTTTGATATCTACAGTCTCAGCTAAAAGTTTTGAGACTGACAGAAATTTTGGTTTTCACAAAATTTGCTGCTTCAGTGTTTAGATCTTTTTAGTCAGATGTTTCTATGACACACTGAATTACAATTTTAAGCAGTTTTTAATTTTTTTGTGACAATTGCATAAAGTTTAGGCAAAGACTCAATATTTACAGTGTTGGCCCTTTGCTTCAAGACTTCTGCAATTTGCCCTGGCATGCTGGATATCAGCTACAGGGCCAAATCCTGACTTATGCCAACCGATTCTTGCCTAATTAGTGCTTGGAGTTTATCACAAATTCTATGTTTTTGTTTGTCCATCTGCTTTTTGAGGATTGACCACAGCTTCTCAATGGGTTTGAGATGTAAGGAGTTTCCTGGCTATGCACCAAAAAAGTTCAATGTTTTGTTCACCAAGCCACTTAGTTATCACTTTTGCATTGTGACATAGTGTTCTATCATGCTGGAAAAAGCATTGCTCATCACCAACTTGCTCTTGGATGGTTGGGAGAAGTTGTTCTTAGAGGATGTTTAGCAACCAGTCTTTATTCATGGCAGTGTTCCTAGGCAAAATTGTGAGAGCCCCACTCCCATGGATGAAAAGCAACCCCACACATGAATAATCTCAGGAAGCTTTACTGTTGGCATGGCACAAGACTCATGCTTGTGCTCACCTTTACTTCTCCAGTCAATCATTCTTCCAGATGGTCCAAACAGTCTGAAGGGGGCTTCATCAGAGAAAATCCTGTACAGGGATTGGACCGCCGAGGACTGGAGTAAAGTTATTTTGCTTTTTTATGGTATAATGTTTTTATGAATTTCAGGTGGCATCTTTTAGTTAAAGTATTAGAGAGGGTGGGGGGTTACAGGGTTTCATCATCTCCGCTAATACGTTTTGCCTATGTATATGTGATTAGGCACATCAAGTTTGCATCATTTATTATAATTATATTCCTCTTGTCAATAAAGTATTGGAGTCCAACCTGACCCCTGAGCCGCACCACAGAGACAGCTGGTTTTCCCATTAACTGTAGAATTTAGCCTTCCATTACAGATCATATAGCCTAGATGTAACTTAATGCCTAGTGGACTCAGCATGGCTTTCTGACTATTTTCACCTACCTGTAAATACCAAGCTGGCATTCTCAAGCTCTTCTTGAGGAACCTTGAAGCTGAAGGATTCATTGTAAAAAGGGTCAATGGTGCCTCTCATGCAAGATGTCTTTTTGGTTTTTGCTAACTTTAACCCATGCACCAACTGGATTTTCACAAATGGATCTGAAAAAAATACAGTTTAGTTATAATTATTTGATGAATATGTAAATTACAGCCAGTTATGCCTCACAACAACGTGTTCACAGAGCCTATGTGTGCCGTAAAGTGGTGCACAGTATTCTTCCCTAGCCAAAATACAGCTAGGAAGTGGAAGTTGGAAAATTTTTATTACCCCATATTTACATATCATTGGACAATCAATTTAAAGGGAATCTGTCATTATGTTTTTTCAGCCCTCATTGAGAGCACCACAATGTAGTGCCTGTTACACTGATTACAGTGATATTTCTGCTGTCTGGATTTGTGCAGTAGTTTTGGAGAAGCTTGTATTTTATTAGTAGCAGCCAGACACAGAATTAGGCCTTAGTCAGACGGGCGTTTTTTGCCGCGATTTGCGGATCGCATGACGGATGCGCATCCGCAAATCGCGTGACCGGTGCGCGCAAGTCGCCCGAAAATCTGCTCCTAGCCGCGTTTCATTAGAAACGGGCCGGAGCTGTCCAGCGCATTGCATTCAATGGAGACGGCAATACAGCCGTCTCCATTGAAAGCAATGCGCTGCGGGCGAGCCCGGGATGAATTGTCGGTAAGGGCTTAAATATATAAGCCCTTACCTGCAATCCATCCTAAAATGTGTTAAAATAAAAAAAAATTGCATTCTCACCTTCTGCCTGCAGCCGTCCTGCAGTGGGTGTGAAGGGGGTGTGAGTCAGACCTGCCCCCTGATTGGCTCAGCGCTGAGCCAATCAGAGGCATGCCTCACTCACACCCATTCATGAATTCATGAATGGATGTGAGTCAGACCTGCCCCTGATTGGCTCAGCGCTGAGAGGCAGCAGTCACTCACCCATTCATGAATTCATGAATGGGTGTGTGAGTGAAACCGGCCTCTGATTGGTCAGGCTGTGACCAATCAGAGCAGATCATTCAGCAGGCGGGGATTTTAAAGCCCCGCCGGCTGAATAGTGCCGAGAAGCAGTTCAGGAGAACTGACAGCGGCCGCGGCTGGACTCCGGCTGCAGCGGAAAGGTGAGTATACAATTTTTTTTTATTTTAAACACATTTTAGCATGAATTGCAGGGAAGGGTTTATATATTTAACTCCTTCCCGACAATTAACCCCGCGCACGCCGGCAGCCCATTGCTTTCAATGGAGCGGCTGTATTGCCGCTCCATTGAATTCAATGGGCAAACATCGTTCTTCTCTGCCACAGCTGTTACAGCTGTGGCAGAGAAGAATGATTTGTCTTCTATATGTTCTCAATGGGGTCGGCGCTGCTGCCGCCGGCCCCATTGAGCGCATATACAGAAGCGAACAGGAATCGCAGATCGCAGATAGGTGCGATCTGCGATTTTTTGTTCTATAATTTTTCGGACGAGCGCATAAAAAGCGCTCATGTGTCCGATACCATTGCGAAGCAATGGTTTTAAAAAAATCGCCGGACGCATGCGCATGCGCAAATCGCGGCAAAAAACGCCCGTCTGACTAAGCCCTTAGCCTGCATATTCACGAGCTGCAAGCTGGCCCCACCCACCCTGACCTCCAGCCAATGATTGGCAGCTGTCTCTAAGTACAGTAATAGGCAGACAGCTGTCAATCACTAGCTGAGGGCGGGGTGAGTGTAGCTAGACTGCAGCTCATGAATATCCCAAACTATGGCACAGATCCACACAGCAGACATATCACTGTAATCAGTGTAACTGCTCTGAGAGAGAGGAGTGCAGAAAGACGGTGACAGTCTCTTTAAGTACATAGAATAATATAACATTGTCACCTTAAATAATAATGGAAAATTAGTGTTTTTCATCTCATTTTACCAGTATTACATTTTATGTAATTGCATTTACACTTTTCCAAACAGTCTCTAACTTCTCTAATGTACCTAAAATTAAAAATAAAGCAACTTTGCAGCTAATTTTGATTAAAAATATCCTACCGTTTTGTGCATGGAGCTCCTATGCAGAAATATCTGTTTCCATGGTTATAGGCTAAAAACAAAGCCTGTGTATTCTGATCCTTCAGTGATGTGGCTCTACCTTATTTCTAAGCTACTATGACGGGCTTTTTGCACACAGACAAACTTAAAGTCGTGCCTAATATTTTTGGGTTCAACTCACATCGGATAGCACACGGATATCCCGTCCATGTGCTATCCGATGTACATGTGCTATTTGCATCCAAGAATCGGACAAACATAGGACATGTTTTTTTTTACTCTGACTTTCAATCCAAGTAAAAAAAAGCCCATGTGCATACAACCCATTCAAATGAGTGAGTGCTACTTCTGTACTATTTGGGATTGATATATCAGTCCGAAAATTGAACAGAAATATAGTCCGTTTGCAAGTACTTTAAGGCTTTGTTCACATGAACGTCAGTTTAACATTTCGAAAGCCACGGTAAAAAAGCGCAGCTATTGGAGCATTAGATCATGTGAACAAAGAATTGCCCCATAGCAAAGAGAGAGGGGACCCCACTCTCTCCGCTGCTGGGGCATTCCTTCTCCCCCCTGTAGGGGAACCCCGGCATCTGCGCTGCTTGATTATCCCTCCAGCCTTACTGAGATGAAGGGAATCCCCGCGGAGAAGGGTGTTCCCTTGAGGCTTTCTTTCATCTCTCTCTCTCCTCCCGGAGCTGCGTCACTTTTTTGCTAAAACACACAGATCCCAATAGTGTGAATGTGCACTTTCACCGCTAATTAAGCTCGGGACTTGATAGTGGGAAATCGTCCATTCATGCAATTTTTTGCAGCGCTAGCTACGATTTCTATCCGCGGCTAGCTTCTACGTGATTTTGTAGCCTGTGTGAAGGAGACCTGAAATATTTATTACCTATCTGTTGCAAAGGTAAGGTGTTAAATTGGTGAGGCTGCAATCACTGAGACACACTCCAATCACCGGACTAGTGGATAGGTGTTGGTCTTTTCGCAGTGAGAATATCCTTTTAAGGTCTTTCATACCAGCGGAATTATTCTTCCAGGACATAGCAGAAATTGCCACTGTAGAAACCCATGCCAATATCTTCACAGCGGAATTGCAGGCAGGTTCAAATCATTTTTAACTCCACATCAAAATTCCGCATGCAGATTTTGGTGCAGAACTTTCCGCAAGACTGAAAATTGCGCTGCATCCTAGAAGAATAATTCCGCCTCTGTGAAAGAGCCCAAAAAGATCAGAAAGCATTCAGTGTGTGGTAAAAATGCAATAATCGGCATGATCTGGAAGACAAGGGATACTTTTTCACTGCTATGTATACTGAGGTTTCAGATAAAGACAGATACAAGGTGAAGCACAAGTCTTACCAGATCCCTGGCTCATATCAGTCTGAAGAAGCTGTTTTGCTCTGATAATATCCACATTCAATCTTCCAGCACTTGGCAGGTAATTAAGAGACAGAAGCAGCTCTCCCAGCTCCACTTCATTCTAAAACAAGAAGACATATGAGAGACCTCCGGCCACACAGATGTAACCACAGCCCCACACTGCGCCCCCGCCACGGTCCAGCATAACATATACCAGCCATAGAGTTATATATAAATTTTTTTTTTAAATATTGATCGTTCAGTCGTTCTCATTTACTTATACAGCGAGCTAACGATGTGTCTGCCTGTATAAACAGGCTGCCCGAACAAACGAGTTCTGACATCGTTTGCTTGTTCAAAAGATAAATCGTTTGGTGTCAACGGACCCTTAGGGCTCCTTCAGACTCTTGTATATGTTTTTTGCGCAAGTCTCAAGGCTTTTTTGTGTGCGCATTGGCGCATTGTACTATACTTTTTGTGCACACTGGGCACGTTCATTTGTGAACGGCAGATGATCACACTCTGATTTAAATGGATCTTTAGCGTACTATGTCCCAGATATGTTTTTTTTTGGAATTGCGCAGCGTCTATTTTCTGTGTATTGCGCGCATATAAAGGAGCCCTTTTAAAATATAATATAGCAGCATGGTACATAATACAGATTGTAGACACCCAGAAAACACTATGTATCTGTGGTCATCCAATATATATTGGATGACCACATGACATGCTAAGGCTTATATATATAGGAGCTAATAGAGGGGGGCTTGACACCTAACTGTTTAGACTGTAGAGGACAATTGTGGCCCGCATTCACCAGCCTTGGGTGTGGTTTCAGGCAGAACGATGCTGCGCCACCCTCTCACCAATGTAGCGGAGAGCGGCTCCTGCTACACTCACAGTCAATGTTTAAGTGCTGTACAGGGATATACAGCACGATGTGGGTGGTACCAAGCCAGGAAGCGGTGCTCACCAGCTTTGGTGCCTAATGGTTCCTGGCGCATTCAGTGCCAACATCAAAGCACTGTACTGGAATATACATCGTGATGTGGACACTAGCCAAGCAGCTTCTGCTGCTCAAGCAGGGTGGGCTGCAGTGGTGGGTAGCGGACACTCGCCTCTCAGATCAGTGACTCCAGTGCCTGCTGCATTCAGTACATATATCAAAGCGCTGAAGGAAAGGGTGGAGAAGACCGCGTCGTCCAATCACACTGCACTGTTCCCAGCACTCAGCAACCTAGTAGAGAGCGGCTCTTGCTACGCTGAACTGCACTTTAACTGAGCTGCTCCTGCGCCACTCAGTGCCCACATTGAAGCTTTGTACAGGAATGATGTGGTGCTACGAAACCAGCCAAAAAATATTGTAATTACATGCGCTAACAATAAATAAAAAGCCTGTGGAAGCTCAGGAAAAATTTTTGCTAGTGTCTATGAAAGTTGGGCAACACACAAATGGACCAACATGTTGGCTTGTGTATTCGAAATGGCTGTTACATTACGACTATTATTCCTAATTCCACTAAATACTTTTCATGAGCATGGAGATTCATTTCCCAAACCCCTTGTTCTTGAGTACTTGGTTCCAGCCACTCAGTAGAAAAGGGGATGAGACCAAATATCGCTTGGCCCTCTCACTCTATGGGCCGCATAGCAACTGCATTGTCTGCCTCTATGGTACGTATGTCCTTGGCTATGAAACAGTTACGGAAAGTATACAAAGCCATACATGAAAATGATGCAGTATAGTAACACAAAAGGTATATAACCAGCAAATGTCAGGTCACAAGTGCTAGGCTTGTTATTAGTGTGTTCCAAAGTATTTGGCTCCTTAATAACATGCTACAGTAATAGCTGGGTCTAGTGATGAGCAAACTTTTGAAAAGTTCGGTTTGGCGGCTTCACCGAGCGTTTGCACAAAGTTTAGTTTGGTTCAAATTACTTCAAATTGAACCGAACATTCACCAAAAACTCTAAAACTGTTGTATAACACTGTCTAAGACCTATATAGGCATTGTATATAGTAACACTCTAAGGCTGCCTGTCCACAGGCATTGCGATATCCCGCGGCGGATCACCGCCATGGGAGCCGCCGCCCGGGAGCAGAAGCCAATGGATGGACATCTGCAATGAGCCTATCTTGACAGTGAGCCTATCTGCTAGGATTCTCCGCTCGTGCATAGGGGGCCGCATTCCATAGCAACGCCATGGAAAGCATGCACTGCATTCCCCTTGGCCGGATTATCTCCGTGGGGAACGCAAGGCTTTTAAGGCTCTTAGACAGTCTTATACACTGGTGTTCAGGACTAGTGTTGAGCGAACAAGTAGAACCTTGTTTTGGGTACAACTTTGCTAAAAGCTTGGTTCATGACCGAAACCCGTAACAGGGTTCTACTGGTTTGGTTCGCTCAACACTAGTTGTATCTATTTATCTATGGGTTTATGAAGGGCCAATGCACCAAATCTGTCTGACCTTTTGATCATACAGGTTGTCACCAGCATATTGCACATAGGAGTTATACAGAAATGCTATACAAAGCCTTGGCTCTCAAGAACACAGTCTGTGACCTTTACACCACTGTTCATATAATGCTTTAGAAAAGAACAAAGAAATAAACTGCACAAAGCTGAGTACACAAAAAGATCCATATAAAATATACATTGTTTTTTGTCTGATAAGTAGTGGATCCTGTCTCAGTCACGAACACAGCCAATAATAAGTGAGGTCTGCAGATGCCTTGAATGACCACTTTATTATTGACCGCCACCTAATACTGTACAAATTAGATGGAAATACTGACATGCCCTGGCTAGCTGACAGTGTGTGCACTTGAGTTACTCCTCCCATGACCTGTGGAACCAAGGAGGAGAGGTGAAGGAAGGAGGAGTATGGGCGCACACACCTCCGTCCTCAGCAGCGCCAAGCAGAGGAGCAGCGGCACTTTGAAGACAAAGAGGAGGTAAGAATATTAGCCTTAGGGGGGGGGGGGGGGGGCGTTATTACTAATGGGGCTACTATGGGGGTTACTATTACTGCTGGGGTTGATATAGGGGACACTATAAGTAATAGTGTTCCCTATATCATCCCCAATAGCAATAGCATTACTATTGAGGCCAATATAGAGGGCACAGGCACTATTACTACTGAGGCCACTGTGCAAGTCACCATTACTACTGTGGCTAATATAGGGGACACTATTACTACTGAGGCCACTGTGCAGGTCACTATTACTACTGGGGCCATATAGGGGACACTATTACTACTGGGACTACTGTGGGGGTCACTGTTACTACTGGGGCCAATATAGGGAACTCTATTACTATTGAGGCCAATGTGGGGGGCACTATTACTACTGAGGCCACTATGGGGGAGAAATAGGAAAAAAAATGCATTTGCACCATTTTAGTTTAAGGGGGGGGGGGGGGGGGTTACAGCGTCAATAGTGCAGTAAAAATGACATCCTGGCTTAATTCTGTGGGTCTGTATGGGTACAGCAATGCCAAATTTAAATAGATTTTTTTGTATAGTAATACTTTAAGTAATAAAAAATCTTTCTTAAATCAAACAAACAAATTGCTTTCTGCTACCATGTTTTGACCCTTATACTTTTTTTATTTTTCCGTCGATGGGGCTGTGTAGGGCCAGTATTATGCGCTGTGACTTTTTGTCTGTATTGGTACTAATTTGGGAAATATGACTTTTTGACTGCTTTTTATTCAATATTTTCTGTAGCGGAATGACCAAAAAAGCACATTTCCTATATTGCATATATTTTTTCCAGACGGAGTTAACCATGCAGGATTCAAAATGTGATATTAAAATATTAAAAAGTGGATATTTACATTTTTTTATGCAACGACTAGGGGATAGTTTTGTTTTTTTTAATCTTTCAATTTTTTTTACATTTTCAGAATCATTAAAAAATCTTATTTTACTTATTATTACTTTTTTTTTCATTAGTCCCCATAGGGGATTTGTACTTGCAATCATTTGATCGCTTATACAGTATAATGCAATACTATGGTATTAGATTATGCAAATGACCTTCAGAAGGCCCCAGGCTACTATGTCAACCGGACAGGGTTGTTCAAGACATTGAAAGCCTAATGCCCACGGCTGGATTTCTGCCGCGTTCTATGTGGCGTTGCCCCGCTGCTATTAGGTTCTATTGAACCTAATAGCTCAATGTTCACGCTGCGGAATTCCACCACGGAATTCCGCAGCATGAAATAAACCGCGGCATGTTCTAAATGCCATGGGAATAAGCGCGGCTGGCTTTCATTGTAGTCAAGTATCGCGTGAAAACGCGGCCCTGCCCACCGCCGGCCACGTCATCTGACACTGCCGGCGCGTCACGCGCTGTACTGTGCATGCGTGCTGGCCCTCCATGTGGGACATGCACAGAGGATCCGGAGTGGTAAGTATAGGGGTATTGGGTGGAGCGCCATGGTGGACTCCGCTGGTGGAGTCAGTCACAGCCGTGGGCATGAGCCCTAAATCCTGACTGATCAGGACATTTAAATGCTGCTGTGAGAACCGACAATGACATTTAAAGAGATTACAGTTCTGATCTCCGATTGTGATTGTTGCAGGCAAAGACAGGCTACCGGTGAAATTGAAAATGGCTTAAAGCCTTCCTGCAAATCTGCATCAAAATCCGCTATTAGACCTGTGGATTTGGCTACATCGTGTAGTGTAATTCCATCCCGTGTGAAAGGTCCCATAAACATTCTAACAGCATGTGGTCCATGCAGTTAGGAAGTATGTAGTCGTATGTGTGAAGCAAAGGGGTTAATTTATAACTAATCATCTGTGCCTGTCAGTGCGGTTAGCCTGATCCCTTCATCCAACAGGGATGCCCGGCATTGTTATGGGGGACTGTTGTAGTCTGTGATATCTCTGGCACTGCAACTGACACAGTAAGATGAATGTTTCATCATTAGTAAGCAATGCTGCATCTGTAATTGTAATCCATAATGACTTGTTGGAACAGCTTGCAAATAGTTTTCAATAAACTGATGAATCTTAGTCAGAAATGGCAAACCAGAAAATCATGTAAATGCAATAACTGCGAAAAGAATAAACCAGCGAGATGCAGTGGGAATGAGATGTGGGGTGACAGTAAATGCTGAAGATATTAAAATGAAAGAAAATGCTATTAAGATGACTGCACAAGTGTAAAGTAAATCAGGAATAAATTGTACGCGCCAAAATATATTCATCGGAACACAGCGCCAAGCCAAAAATCTATTTTCTGCAAAATTATATGAGTAATTATGAAAACAGCCCATGTCCTGTGCTTTACATTCCTAATAAGGTGACTCGAGGATGAAGATGTCCAAATACTTGGCCCAAAATAATATTTCATGATCCAGAGTCATAGCATCTCTTCACCCAGCACTTCACTGCCCTATCCCTGTGTATATTTTTGACAGCTAGTCAGATGGGTTGGCTGGTGGCGGGGGCAGCGTCCTATTTTGCACTGGTCGAATACGGAGGAGTTGGACCACCAGATATGCTGCTCAGGAACCTGATTTATTAACACATCATGATCTTCCTATGCTTTTTCAAGCTGTGGATGAGTCAGGGCCAAATGTCACTGGCGTTTCTCGCGGTGGCCAACTGCCTCTAATTGGAGAAGGTAACCTATTCACTGAGCGAAATTCTGGGTGATGATGAGCACTGGATTGCCTAAAGGGCGATGAGATCCAAATTCAACTTTTTGAACACCTGCAACTCACATGCCCGAGACGTGGGTTAAGAATATTATTTTCCCACCCTGTAAATCTCATAATTCATGGGAAAGTTATTTTCAATCAACAAAGGTGCAGCATACAAAGATAACGTCTCCCTGAAAGAAGTCACATGTAAAGGCAGGTCCTTGTTCTGAGTAACATTTAGCCACTTGACATGGCTCCACTTCTGTCGAAGCTTAATGGTGGTGTGGTTCTTGAGTAGCGGTTGAGCCCTCCTTTTCAACTCCTCTCATTGTTTATTGCCTGCTCCTTTACTTTTGTTGAACATCTGGTTCCAGGAAGGTTCAAAAATGGTGGCCGGAGTGGGAGCAACCCAGCTAGGAGGATTGTCTCTCTTTCTATTCCTTCCATTGCTGAGCATCCTCATCCTGCTCATAATGCCACATTTTAGACAGATACTCAGAAAGGGGGCTGGTGGCGGGGGCAGTGTCCGACTTTGCATGCAGAAGAATCAGACCACCTGATATGTTGCTTGAGAACCAGATTTATTAACTAATCTATGTTTTTCAAGCTGTGGATGAGTCAGGGTCAAATGTTACTGGTGTTCTCATGATGGTCGACTGGCTCTGGTTGGAGCTGACATATGGTCCACTGAGAGGAACTCTGGAGGACGACATGCACTGGAATGCCGTAGGGCGTTGAGGCCTTCTGGCTTCCACTTCTGTCATGAGACACACCTGCAGCTTTTATTCTCTTGCCACTCCCTGCGTCATACACTGCTCCCATAGGGAGACGCATGCTACTCCTCCAGTCATCACTTGACCACACTTGTCTACTCAGCTGACTTTAGTATCTAAACATAAACATTATATCTTAACATAACAAAGAAAAGCTTGTTTTAACATAAGGCCACCAAGTGGCAGACACTCCCCAAAAAGAAAAATTAAAAACAATTACAGAAAATGGCCATTACTTACTGGGTGAGGAGTGCATATAGATGCATCCTCCTCTCACCATGCAGGTAGCTGACTACCAAATGGAGGAGCCAATAACACCTGTGCAGAACACAGATAAGGTATCCACTGTGTGAGGGAGTATACACCAAGCAGCCACCCCCCTCATTATCAAGAGGCAGTGTGAGTGGCTGTCTTATCGGGGTCCTGCACAGGTGTTATTGGCTCCTCCATTTGGTAGTCAGCTACCTGCATGGTAAGAGGAGGATGCATCTATATGCACTCCTCAGTCAGTAAGTAACGGCCATTTTCTGTAATTGTTTTTAATTTTTATTTCCCCTTCTGTGATGCATTTATATTAGTGTAGGGACCCACTACAACGCAAGGAACTGTGAAGTGGTTAGTGGGCTCATGTATCTTGACCAACATCCAACCAATGCTTTGCATTTATTATCTATCATTCACATGCAGTGTGGCATTAAGACTCCAGGGGGAGCCCAGGGTGGCAGTACCAATGTGGTTCACTGTTTGAAATGCAGGGCAACCCGCCGAATTATCATGGCGTCATCAATAGGTCGCTGGTCTGCATGGTGAACTACATATATCAGAATGGTCTGGCACCCTGTATCCACTGTGTGAGGGAGTATACACCAAGAAGCCACCCCCCTCATTATTAGGAGGCAGTGTGCGTGGCTGTCTTATCTGTGTTCTGCACAGGTGTTATTGGCTCCTCCATTTGGTAGTCAGCTATCTGCATGCTGAGAGGAGGATGCATCTATATGCACTCCTCAGTCAGTAAGTAACGGCCATTTTTTGTGATTAAGATTAAGAGATGGATTACACTTGGTAGGAATGCAATGCAAGGAATGGAAAAGATCTGGAAATGCAAGGAACAAAAACCAGACTGGTCAATGGAATCATCTTTCCCATAACTTCGTATGGTTCTGAAAGTTGGACGTTCAGGATAACAGCAGAAGGAAAATTGATGTGCTTGAGCTATGGTGCTACAGGAGAATGCTACGGATACCTCGGACTGCCATGCCAACGAACAAGGTAGTGTTCGATCGCGTCAAACCGAAAATATCACTAGAGGGCAAAATCATCAAACAGCGGCTCTCTTTTGTGGTCACGTGATGCGCACTAACTCACTGGAAATAATACTGATGCTTGGCAAGGTCAGTGGAAAGAGAAGATCAGGATGACAAAGAACAAGATGGCTAGATACAAGGCCACCACGAACGTGTCAATCGCCGAACTGTAAGAAGCGGTGAATGACAAGAGTGCGTGGAGAACGTTGATCCATAAAGTAACTGAAGGTCGGATACGGCTAATCATCATTAGCATTTATTACTGAAAAGTCGGTGACAATGTGAATCCTGCTGAGTTCTGCAAACTGGTTACAGCACTTGGTTCTGAACTGAACTTCTGTATTACTTGGGTCTGCCGGCGGAGTCTTCTGTGACTGGAAAAGGCCCTGTGTTGATCCTAAAAGTGGTTTCAGACCACTTTTAGTGTGCTCCTGTACTGAGGGAAGGAGAAAGTCTTGTCATTCCTGTCTGTGTGACTAAAGACCAGAGACTGACCTCTGCCATGCCCATAGTTCCCCTGCATGCTTAACAGATGCTGTAACCACCAAGCTGTGTGCCCATTTAAGACTGCAACTACAAAGCTGAGAATGTAATAGCCAAGCAGTATGCCACTGTTTGTAGCCATTAAGCTTTGTGTCCCAGCAAAGCTCTGTACTGTGTAACTGTGGAGGCCATTACTTTGCCATCCTCAAGTGGGGTACCATTTCAAGGTCAAGGGCCACATCCTAAAAGTAAAAAAAACATGTAGAAAAAACCCTGCACTCATAAGAGGATTAGAAAATTATTCCTGACAATGTCAAGAATAATTTTCTAATCCTCTTATGAGCGCAAGGTTTTTTACACATGTTTTTTTCTTGTCACAAAACTCCATTGGAGCTTTTTATTTTCTTTGCAGCTCTCCATTTGCTATCTCTTGATGGATGCTCCATCAAGCATAAGAGGATTAATACAAGCAAACCAGGACGACAGGTGTGACACCTGGTCCATCAGGCCCAGGTGCTCACACCAGGTAAGTCCCTCCATACATTTTAAGAGATTACCATTTTGAATACCCCATCCTTGCAAGGCGCTTTCCAATCTCATAATCACATCCTAAAAGTAACCTTCGAATATATCTATGTACCAATAACAATGTGAGACTGACTTTACAGACCTTATCCATAATGCAACTTTCCGTCTAACTGCTAAACACCCTTTGTGCTTCCCTATGAAAAAAGAGGAAGACCATGCAGTGAAGTTTATGTTACAAGCGTTTGCTACCGGCTCTAAAACAACTTGGGTCTGTACCGGATCCTCCCATTCATTAAATGTTGCCATCACATCTGGTGCCAGAGATGACCCACCAGTTTCTCAGCCACAGAAGGGGGTAACTGATAAATTTCTTTTAGATTTGGGAGGAACACTGCTATGGATTTTGCAACAGGCCCAAGAACTTCAGATTACACTTCTCAGCTTGGGTCACTGCATAGCAAATGCTAAATAACTATTCATTGTATAGGAGTCTCAATAGGAAACTCTACTTTTCTATAGAACTGTGTGACTGATGCTGTTTTATATTCTGGCAGAATGCAAATGCATCAAAATACAATGTTCCGTATGTTCACATATAACTGTAGCGTCCTATTGTGCACTGTAGCCAAATATCATTGCTGCAGACGTAGACACCAACCACGTTTCCTAGTTTACATGAGGACATGATAGAACCTGCTTTATCATCAGCAGCAGCATTCCTAAGAGGAATAAATTGTAATTGAGCAGCAGTCTGATGCCGTTAAATGAGTAACAGTATATAGGGGCATCATGAGCTGGAATTGGAGCAGCACTGCCCATGGTATCACAGCACCTACTGTACATGTGGAATTGTATGCCTTGATGTCTCTCCCTTCCCCTTTGCTCTTCTGTCTTGTATTCTCTACTCACTGATGGTCCTTTTAGATGGGACAAGCTGTCGGGCAAACAATGTCCAACACTTGTCCCAGTGATGGTTGCTCGTTCGTTTTAGTAGCTGCATGCATTTACACGGGACAATTATCACTCAAATTCCCGCGTGAGAGCGTGAATCTGAATGATACTGAAAGATCCCCTGTAAAAGGGCCATAAGACGCAGGAAGATGACATTGGTTGAACATGCTTTGTCCTCTCCAGAAGATTGCTGGTCTCCTACCAGTTGATTTGTTCCTCCAGAATCTTGGCAGGAATCTGAGCTATTGAAGTAGGGTGTCAGAATCCCTCTGCTACTTTTGATATATGAAAGTCTGCAGCACCAGGTTTGGACACAAGAGAACGTAAAGAAAGAAACTTTCTTCAATAGAACTGAATAAGCAAAGTTTATCTGCCGGAAGGTTCTAGTAGACTGCCTGGGGAGATATAAAAGAGGGCCGCTTATTTGTGGGATATCTCTGTTATGTTGCTGAATAAGTTGAGATGCTGATGTTTTGGGGTTCTGAGAACTGTTGGCACTGTAACTGCATTGCTGCTGGATAGGACAGGTGTCTGCTGTGTATCTGGAAGCCCCGGTTGACCACTCCAGAAGGTAGGGAATGGGTTAAGCTTTCTAACCAGCTTGAGCTAATGGCAGCTTTGCACAAATCACCCACTGCCACTGTCAAAAGAGACCGGTCTCCAGCGATCTATGTGCACACATACTACAGAAGGAGCAGCAGAATCATGGGCTGTGCCAGATCTGTGTGGGGCCTATCCAAAAGATTCAGGAGGGTATTAAGACATTTTGGAAACTTGTGTGATTTTTTATTTACTGAGTGACTTATAATACTGCAAATCTGATATTCATTGATGAGTATAAACAACTCTTCTTCTGAGGTCCTCATAAACCACCTTTGTTCGTGAGCCGTGATATGATACACTTCCACAAATATGTTGTGAAGACCACACTTTGATAGATCCTGTTCTTTAAATAAAATAACTCGCACACTCACACTTGAGTCTAAAATTTTTGACTAATTTGTTTGAGTTCGCCCTCTTTATCTACTTTTAGGACTTATCTGAATTTGATTTAGGTCAAATATAAGCTAAAATAAGGAAAATTCTGAAGAGTTCACAAACTTTCAAGCGCAACTACAACTACTAAATATCTGGACTTTCATTAAAGTGTTAGCCCATGAAAAGTATAATGGGTGTGTGCCCTACTGCTGGAATCCCAATTGATCACTGGAATAGAGGTCCCAAGTAATCCCTTCCCCACCGATGTGCACTAACACTCTATTCAAGGTCTGTGGGACTGATGGACATAGTGCTAACTTCATCACAACGATCACATCTACTCTTCTCCATTTGTGAACAGTTCTGGTCCCAGCCATCAATTAACAAGCAGGCTTAGTATACTACTTGACTGGAAATTGTGCACAGGTCATTCTTCTTCTAATTAGATTCCAATGTATTCCTGTCACAGCACACTGTCTAGCAGCTGCCAGCTTCATTTTCCCATCCCTAAAGGCAGATTTAATAGATATTCCCCTGGAATTTTTTCTTACTTGAGCATAATATCGATTTAAAGTTGCTTCAGAACAGGGATCATCAGGGTCCATATTGGTTTTCCCACCATTAAGCACTAATTAGCAATGTTATCTGAAATTAATAATGCTTTACTCCTCCGATTCTAACCCAAAAATATGGAATTATTAGACCACAGCAGCATACAGAATACCCTTTGTGCTATTACAAGGTGTTTAATAGAGAACTTTACGTTTCAGTGGAGCAGGGGCTTCTCGCCGCTAGTCACCCCAATGCCCTCCATCACCCTGATTCATCTCTACCTCTTCTGGATAGCTTCTACCTATGGGAACCTTTATGTCAATCATTCGCTGGAGACATTATATATCAGATGAAGATATATACTATATAATCCATGGCTGCTGTAGAACATCTTGAAGAAGAATCCTTTAGTTCTATCACTGAGTGATTGTTCACCTTCACATTGAGGGTCTACAGTAGCTGAGCTGTGTTATAGTCGGGAGGGGGATCATCTCTCCTTAGGGAGAGCACCAAGAAGGTGAGTGAGGAGACTTATAAGGCCATGCATGCTTCTCTGGTTAATATGCAAATAAGGTAGATGGAACAATACCTCTGCAGCACCAACTATTGGATTGCAGCATTCCTGCAAATCAATGTTTGACCCTTTATACAGACCAGTAGAGCAATGACTGGGAATTGAAAGCCAAGCCAGAATCCATACACAGACAGCTGTTTCGGGGTTTTTGCCCCTCATTAGTGTGTAGTAGGATCCTGGCTTGGCTAGTGAAAGTCTTGTGACGTGGGTCGGGAGGGGTAATATCTCTCCTTAGGGCCCCTGCACACTAGCGTTTTTCACGCGATATTGCTGCGTTTTTTTAACGCGATTGTCAATGGGACTTTCCAATGTTGAAAATGCATCGCACAAAAATCGCAAAGCACAAACTTGCAATGCCTTTTTAACATTAAAAAGTCCCATTGACATCCACGTTAAAAAAAATGCAGCGTATCACAGTGTTAAAAAAACTCAAGTGTGCAGGGGCCCTTACGCTGTGTTTTCAGCACTGCTCTAAACGCTCTACAACACTACCATTCATTTCAATGGGGCTTCTCAGACAAGCGTTAAAACGCAGCGTTTTTCAAGCTGTGTTTTTCAAGTGCTGTCTGTTCTATTTTTGGGTGTTTCAGCATTTTAAATGCTGTGTGTCGCCAATTGAAATGAATGGGCAGCGTTTTTAGCGCTGCTGAAAATGCGGCACAACTTGGTACAGCATTTCTGACAGCGTTAGGCCAGATCCACATGGGCTAGAAAATCTCGCTAGAAAGACATTGCTACAAAACGCATGTATGTGAAGCCCATGGTTTCCAATGGGTTCATCCACATGAGAGATGTTTTGTAGCCTGAAAGAACCCATTGGAAACCATGAGTTTCACATACATGTGTTTGTAGCACTGATTTTTTAGCAAGATTTTCTAGTCCGTGTAGATCCGGCCTAAAACGCAGGCTGCTACCGTGTTTCCGCTAAGACCTACGCCGATAATTAGACTTAGTTACACTACGTGGAAAAAAAAGCAATACTCACCCAGCAGGCGCCGTCTAGGTCCCTCCTGCTCTTCTCCGGCGTTCCTGCAGGTTTCCGGGCAGTTATCAGCGCTGACAGAGCATCTCTCACTGGTAACGGGGTTTGTAAACCCACCTCCAGCAAGAGATTGCTCTGATTGGTTCCTGAGCGCTGCGGCTCAGCCAATCAGAGCCAGCACTCGATGCACCAATCACAGCCAATCAGAGCAGCGCTGCTCTCAGCCAATCACAGCTGGCTAATCAGAGACATTGCTTCCAAAAGGCAGGATTTATGAACGCCGCAACCACGAAGTGATGTTCTGTCAGTGCCCGAGGAGTACAAAAAACCCGGCGGAGCTACATAACTTTGCAGACCAGCAGGAGGGACCTGGACCGCTCCTGCTAGGTAATGTAGTCTAGCTAGGGCTTATTTTTCTGGGTAGGGCTTATATTTGTAGCCTTCTTGAAAATAGCCAAAAGTCAGGATACAGCTTATTTTCGGGATAGGTCTCATTTTCAGGGAAACATAGTATATATATAGAGATGAGCGAATCTACTCATTTCGAGTAATTACTCGATCGAGCACCGCGATTTTCGAGTACTTCCGTTCTCGGGTGAAAAGATTTGGGGGGTGCCGGGGGGCGGGGGGAGGCGTGGTGGAGCGGGGGATAGCAGCGGGGAACAGGGGGGAGCCCTCTCTCTTTCCCCCCAACTCCCCGCTGCAACCCCCCACTCACCCACGGCGCCCCCCGAATCTTTTCGCCCGAGTATGGAAGTACTCGAAAATCGCGGCGCTCGGGCGAAAAAGGGGCGTGGCCGAGTAGGTTCGCTCATTTCTATATATATACTCTTTGTAAAAGAATAAATAAATTAAGCACCTAGAAGCAGTTGTTGTTTTGCTGCAAAACACGTCCTGCAGTTACATCTGAGGCAGATATACAAATGATTAGAGTTGTGGTGTGATTAGATGAACAATCTTTCCATCTGAAGCCCTAAAAGTGGTTCCTCCCTTGGCCCATAAAAAGGCTCATCAGAGGCTACTGTGTGCAGTGACCTCTTTTTCCATTTGTGCAGAGCTTGTTGACCCCTAGATATGTCTCTATGATTCAGTCAAAGAGATTCTGCCCAGTTAACAGAGTTTGAGAGGGGTGCATTATGGAAATGTCAGACACTGAATGGTCTGTATCAACAAATTCAAAGCCACCTCACTATCCTGAGGAGGTTAGGAGGTGTTGGGACCAGGCACGCAACGGATGTGTGGATGTGTGAGGGCTCAGGATGCCCTCTATAGAGGATGCCCTCTATAGACCACCAGTAGGGAGGATTGTCTGACCGTACAACAAACATGGGCAACTCCAAATGTTTCATTGTTTGCGATCCAGAGATAGAAGGCACCATCGTTACAGGCCCCTGTGTCTGGCAGAACCTTTTCCAGGCGCTTGGCTGAAGAACATTTTATCTCATGGCCTCCATTATATATACTGCCTATGACATCCATCCACCGTGGTCTCTATTTGCAGTGGTGTTGTGTACAACTAAACTGGACTGCTATGGAGTGGTACTAGATTTTCTTCAGCAACAAATCTAGGTTTAGTTTGGACATGGATGACGGCTGTGTTTGTGTTTGGTGACCGAGGGGTGAGCGCTCCAATCCTGCCTTTGATGTGGAGCAGCACACTGCTGGTGTGATAGTCTGGGTAACTTATACGCGACTGTTGGTTACCTCAAGTAGGATAATGCTCGGACGCACGCAGCAACATTGCCACAATAGAACATGTATGGGACCATCTAGGATGCCAAATGCTGAATACCACCTGATGTCCTACACCTCTTCTACTTTGTTGTGGATGGTTTTCTAAAATCACAGGAGACATATGGTTAACGATATCATTCCCTGTGAAAAAATTATCTTTAAAAACAGAAAGTGTCCTGAAACATTTCATAAGGTTTGGGGGTCGCCCTTTTTGGGGCGGTTACATAACTTGCTCATTCAGATGTTACAGTTTGGGATACTACAAAGTGCAGTTAGGTTTTTTATAGAATTTGATTACTAATAAAATTGAAATTTTAATTAAAGGATACAGTAACTTTTCTGTGAATCTCGAAAAACTTTTTGTAGCCCTGATTATATATTTTGGCCTGAGGGGGGGCATTTATTCCTGATATTCTGTGAGCTTTCTAAGGTTTGGGATATATGGGGTAATTCTTCTAGTACAATTTTTACAGAAGAAGCTTTTATAATTCCTAGCAGACCAACTACACAGTTATGTTAGGTAGAAACGGCTATTTTTATAGCTATATGGCTCTTTGTGTTTTCTTATCACCCTCCTGTGTATTCTTACTTCCTTATGATTTATCAGGATGTGTGGTAGTAGACATACTTTGATTGTAAAGAGTAATAATCGCAAGATTTGGTATTATTCTTCAATAATATGAGTTTTAAAAAATATATTAAAAGCCTCCTTGGAGACCTGTGTGAAAATATTGTATTTTAAAATGACACGCCGGTCTTATAATTAGGGATTAAATGATTTTCTCACATAGAAGAACAAGTTGGAAACGCTGCAGTGTTTTGCTGAATTACCAACTGAACATAATTGTACAGAAACAGCTGGTTGCATAGGAAACTTTAATTGTACATTAGTTGCCCTGGATACTGCATTGGTCAGATGTGCACCCAGAGTCCTTCTCGTATCAGGCACAACTGCTTCATCATTATAGCCATGGCCAGAACATATGCTACTGAAGCCTGTTTATGATGCAGGGGAAAGTGCAAAACATAATCCACGCAGAACACGATGTTCAAGATCATTTGCTATTTGAATGAATCAAGCCGGAGGAATTTCAATTGGTTCTCCAAAAGCTTTCATGGAAAATATTTCAACTTGGATAAGCAAGTTCATTTTGATATGTTCTTCAATGACCCAGCACAGAGTCAGATAAAACCAAGGCAGGATTGAAGTGCTCATTACGAAGCCTCCATACTCAAACACAACCGTCATTGACTCCCAAAAAGAACCTCAACAGTTACCATTCCAGTCCAGCTATACTCTGTGCCCTTCTGTTCTCGCATATTGTACCACCCAGGGATTGCGGCTTATTTAGTTCATGTTTTTTTTTAGTTAATCTAAAACAAACAAAAATAAAAAAACAAGCAGGGAAACAGCAAATACACACAGTGCGTGCCAGCAGCCTCAGATGTCGTTCAAAGTCACCAGTCCAGCCACTACAGATTATTTGCAGGCCTTATGCAGCTGGCAGTGGTTTTCTGCACGTGGTAAATGCCAACATGCTGTCCTAAAACTCATATGTCTAGGGGAGCGCAGCTACACAGTAAAAGAGCTATTGATGGCTTTGCAGGCCTAGGCTGACACGTGACTGACAGCACACAATTTGAAGCCAGGCGAGGTTGTGTGTGACAATAGGGCCAACCTGCTAGCAGCTCTTTTCCTCGACAATCTCAAACACGTACCTTGCCTGGCCCATGTGATGAAGCTGGTAGTGCAGGACTTCCTATACAATTACAGGTTTACATCCAGTGCTAGAGACAGCTAGGAAACTGCTCACACCTTTAGTGTTTATACCCAGCTGCCTCTTGCTTGTTGGAGGTGCGACAACAGTTCAGGCTACCACCCAACCATTTTATCTGTGACAGGTCTACACGGTGGAATTCCATGTTGCAGAGGCTAAGCCAGTAGCAGAGAGTGATCACAAAGTAGCAAATTGTGTATGCCATTAGTAGACGCTGTATGGAGGTCGGTCACTTAACGCCTAGACAGTGGCTGCAGATCAGATGTGTGTGCTGTTTTAGCCTGATTTGAGGAAGCATCTAAAATGGTCAGTCATGATGACGAACTGATCAGTATGGCCATCCCTGTTGTCTGCTTGCTGGAATAAACACTTCAGGGCCTCAGGGACAATGATGTGCTGTTGTCACAGGAGGAGGAGGAAGGGATACCACTCTCCAAATGATCAGCCTATTCCACCATTACTCAACACAACAGAGGCAGGGGAGAGAGCTATTTACCATTCCTTTCATCCATCACTAACCACAGTTATTCTACATGGATGGTCGGACCAGCCAAGGACACTCATAGGCGTGACACAGAGGAATGTGAACCATCACCCTTAGGCACTTTGAAGCATATGAGTGCTTTTATGCTGCAGTGCTTTCAGAAAGACCATCACTTAGCACACATCGCAACATCACATCATTACTGAGTGGCCACCCTCTCTGATCCACTCTACAAGGCCAAAATGACCAATCTCATTTCAGTGGAGAGGGACTTTAAAACGTGGCGCTCTATGTAGACCTTCTTTCGTTTTCAGTGACATCCTTGTGCTACAATTGACCCCTAAACCACAATTTCTCAACAAGGCTGAAAGCCTTTTTATAAGGCAACGGAGGAAGCACTTTCATGGCCTCTGCTGGCAAAATCCAGTGTCTAGTCAGACCACAGCTATAATCATTTACATATCTGTCCTAGACATTACTGCATGCCACGTTTTGCAGTACTCTGACATTTCTATCTGGGTGCCATATTTTTATGTCAATGATGGAATTAAGAGGTGTAAGCCTATTAATAAGACTGGTGCATCTTTGGCTGTTAAGTGTGCCAGAAATGCAAATATACACCAACTAAGAGTTGGCATAGATTTTGTTACATTTTACACATGTTTGTGGTGGAAATTAGACTAAATTTACTCTCTTTGTTTAAGACCTGCCCACTTTGATAGAAATGTGGCAAGAGCTGCTAAAGATGAAAAAAAAGACACAAATTTTTGCACAAATTTGAAGTGTAACAAAATTTACGACTTTTTCTCAACATAATTCTGACATTGAAAAATTCCCATATAGAATACTGCAAATGCGGTTTAATTTCAGCTGCTCAATAACTACCACATGCGGATATTCTCAGTAATTCCAATTATTATATGGTCAAAACCGTGCTATTTCGAAGTGTTTGAAAAATGTGAATAACCGAATACGGTACAACTGTAGACAAAGTAGAATGCAGAAATTATTTGAGCCTTTAATATATAGAACATAGAGGATTACAGCACTTCCATATATGAGTCATGCTGTGTCAAGGACAATGGAAAATGATCATTTTCTATTACTTCTAAATGCTTCTTCAAGACTTTACAATAATGTTTACATCTTAGGGAAATATTAGATGATATATGAATACCTAGGACATGCGTACCATAGAGACAGACCATGCAGCTATTGCAGAACCCCTTGGCAAGGGGGCTTATTCACGGTTTTTCTCATCTAAATTTTAATTGTTGTTGAGAATATGCTTAAGGATGTGGCTTCCGTAGGTGCCGCAATGTACTTGAGTCATGAAAATAGGCATTGTGTAAAAATGGTAAAAATCTAATAAAAAGAGGTCTAGTTTTTATCATTGCTGTGGGCCCACCACATGCATACTGAATGTACAGCACTGATCAGTAGGCAAAAGAAAAAGGTAAGGGTGGCCATACACATTAGATAGCTGCCGGCTGAATATTCGTTCCGTGCACAGGTATTGTTACGTTGTGCTGCTGGGACCTGTAGTACTAGGGTTTCTAGCAGCACAGCCCACAGGTGGTGAATGACTGTGCTAGTTGGGTGTGGTGATCTCTTGCTAGCCAATCCCCCGGGTCTTTGCTCACATATAAACCCAGCTCCTGTTCAGTGTTTGTCTGATGTCCAGAGTGAGCAGTCATGTTACTTCTGTGTTACAGCTTGCTGTGTGACTGGTGTCCAGTGTTTGGCAAGTGGCCAGACATTAGGTGTGGATAGCCCTGTAGAGGGGATATGGTGTGAACAATGTCAGGTTCTGTATGTCTGAGCAGGTGGCTAGACATGAGGAGTGAATTGTCCTGTTCAATGTCCTGTTCATTGTAGTTGGGTGTCTGGCATGCTAACCCTAGTGTGTTGTGGTGTGAATAGTGTCAAGTTCTGTATGTCTGAGCAGGTGCCTAGACACGAGGAGTGAATTGCCTGTTCAATGTGGTTGGGTGTCTGGCATACTAACCTTTGTGTGTTGCGGTGTGAACTATGTCCAGTGCAGCTGGACTCCTGGTTAATGTAGGGACTAGCGTTAGAGCCAGGAGCCATGAAGTGGCCTGCGTGCTTCCACATTTTGATCAAAATGTCAACTAATACCTGGTATTTATATATAGCTTACTATCTGCTATTAGTAGTTGCATTTTGGCTGCTGTATGCTGTGTTTTCTGGCTCTGTATGTCCTCTTGTTCTGTCCCTGTTATGTGGCATGTGTATGTATCCTGTTCTGTGGCATGGTTCCTAGGAACACCTAGGGCCCAGTTCCGAAGACCGCTGGGCCGCCGCTTATTGGAGCGATGTCCCCGTTTAGGTAGAGTCATGTCATCCTCCCGGTAGCACAGTGGCAGTTGTCAGAAACTGGTGTGTACTCTTTGGTCACGAGCGTGTGGGCTCCGTGCTTAGTTTGCCCACGCTATCGTACGATCGTAACAGCTATCTTGCCCATCAATCTTATATATATATATATATATATATATATATATATATATATATATATATAAAAAGACATGCATGTCTTCAGAGAGCAAAGAGAGAAGAAAGCCACTGTGGACACACCTGCCTGATAACAGAAGGATCACTCAGCTGAAATCCAACTACCCAATATTTATCTTCCCTCCTAAAAACTGCTGTCACGGGGGATAGGCCGGACTCGCCAAAATCTGCAGGTTCATCTGATATACATCTACTGTATATGGCCACCTGTCACATCTGACAAGGATGTTATGCAGACCACCAGGGTTAAGATGGAGCAGGGAGATGGGAAAAACATCAGAGCAACTGATATAAATAAATTGAATCTTTACCTATCTAAAATGGTTGCTTCTGCCTACAAACTGGAGTGCCCGCCCTGAAAAAGGGTTAACCCTGCAACAGGAACCTGGGGTTTCCCTAAAAGACCCTAAATGAAATAAGGGAAGAAGAAAAACCCCAGGAACAGAGCAAGTGTAACAGATTCAGGGACATTGACAGAACTCCTCACTGAAGAAAACTATTGACTCACAGGACAAAGATATAAGAAGTATAACCAGCGTCTTCTACTCTCAGGAGTCGGTTTAAATAGCCAAACAAAGTGATTGACTGACTGGCTGGGCTGCTAATTATCACAGCCAGACAATTAATCAATTAACAGCAAGGACCTGCTAACTCCTCAACATCCAGTGCTGAATAACAATGAGCATGCCCTGGCTTGGTAAATCCCATGGGCTGGAGCTGATGCTGTGATGTCACCCCACACACATGCCTGTCCACCAGCCTCACCTTAAGAAGACCCTAATATAACATAATTGCATAGTATGTGAGGCCAAAAATGTCATATGTCCATCCAATTCAGCTTATTATCCTTCAGCGTTGATCCAGAGGAAGGCAAAAATCACACAAGAGGCAAAAGCCAATTTTTCTAATTTTAGGGGAAAAAATTCTTTCCTAACTCCAAGTCTGGCAACCAGAATAAATCACTGGAGCAACAACCCTTCTGAAATAATCAGCGACTATAACATAGAATGTTATTACACACAAGAAAAGCTTCCAGGCCCCTCTTGATATTTTAGTGAGTTTGCCATCACCACGTCCTCAGTCAGAGAGTTTACAGTCTCACTGCTCTTACAGTAAAGAACCCCTTTCTATGTTAGTGATGAAACTTTCTTTCCTATAGATGTAGAGGGCACCCCCTGTTACAGTCATAGTCCTTCGTATAAAAAGGTAGTTCGAGAGATCTCTGTACTGTGCCCTAATATATTTATACATGAATAATACATAATGCTATCAGCTAGTTCAAGTATTAAATCACACAAAAACCACACTTCCCAAAATGTAAATACTCATCCAATAGATCTGTAGTTCAATAACTCAGCAAATAAACTCTGGCATTTCCTCTTTTCATCATCTATATTCAATGCAGATATGATGTTCACCTTACCTGAGAGCTGGGTATTAAAGCTTTCCACCAATGTCCTCCTTTCACAAGGTCAACCTCGTTCAACGGCATGGAGACTTTCCCAATAACACAATGTCGTGAAAACTTGTCAAAATCCACCACCGTCAAGAGCAAGGTTCTTCTTTGGGCTTCTAAAAAGGGGATTTCAAAAGTATATCTCTCCTCAAATACTGGATTCTGAGTCTTACGTTTGACTCCAGTTTGCTTAGAGTTCTTCTGGTCTGGCAGAAGGCATATCTTCACATATGGGTTTGAATGAGCCATGTCTTGTCGAGAACCGTCATAAGATATGGGTGGTGGTAGGTCTCTAGCCTCTATGACTCTGACAATCAGATAGTTATGAAGTAGATCATACTGAGTACTAAAATGCAGCATACCTAATTGATACTTGGTTAGAATTTCATCATCTGTTAATGAGTCTACATCATCATTACTAGAATCGACAGGATACAGATGAGGTTCAAACTTCCTAAAATAGTCCTCAGGTGTGTAGGTTTTCCTCAGTACGGTTGGCTGCACAATTTCTTTTTTAGCTCCTAATGCACCAAACTCAATTGGTTTAATGTCAATTAATGGAGAGCTTGGTCTTCTGGATTCTAGATCTATGAAGTAATATAAGAAATTTTGTATGAATAAAGATACAACAAATGGGTTACACTAATATATTCAACAAGTACAAATGTTAAAATGAACACATGCTAGATATACATTTCACAACCTGGATTACTGAATCTGGGGGAATATAGTGTCTCCTTTTGGAGAGCGCCAAGTTGGCATAGGGAGCTTTATATAGGCCATGCAATGCTCCCTGGGAAAAAGGGTATGAGAATAGGGAATGGAAAAGTACCTCTGCAGTGCTACCTAGTGGCTATATTATAAGTTAATGTTGGACCTTCCTATTCGACTAAGGACATAAGCTAAACCACAGTTTGCAAACGGGCTGTTTCAAAGTGTTTGGCCCTCATTAGTGCAAAACAGGGTACTGGTTTGGTTTGGAGTGTATAAGACTTTTTGGTCACTTTTATTGCATCACTTTTTTGTGGAAAGTGAAATTAACTATAAAAAATTGTTGCCTCTTTTTTTATAGCATGTGAGATAAAAAGTGTGCTCAATAAATTGTATGGTCATTACGGATGTGACAATATCACGTTTTGTTTCCTTTTTTCAAACAAAAAAGGTTGTTTTTTAACGTGCTTTTCTGATCACTTTTATTTTCGTTTTTCACAACTTTTATGCCCCTGTAGCGAACTTGAAACAGCACTCACATGATCGCTCAGAAAATACACCACAGTATTTCTGTACTTCAGTGTATTATTGTTACGACTGTCTATGACAAACCATGGTAGACACTATTGAAGATTTCATGGCAAAAGGCCAATGACATCACAGTGATAGTGACCCCCCTGTGTTGACCTGGTACATGCCCTGTTCAACATTGATCGCAGCTTCTAAGGGGTTAACGCTGGGGCATCAGTGTTCTCGCTGATCCCCACTGCTGCAGCAGGACCCTAGCTGTCAGTCACAGCTGGTTCCCATTGCATATGGCGGGAGCTGATTCCATGCAATCTATATACGGAAAATAGTCAGCATTTTGCCTTAACCACCCCTTCACATGACATACATGTACATCATGAGGCGCCACGGAATTAAAAGTTATATTTTTGTCCAATGCCATATTTGCCAGAAGAAAAAAAATTATCATTTGGAATCGGTCACTCTTCTGGATGAACAGGTTAGTGGCAGTTTGGGGAAGGGGAGGCTAAATTCTGCTGACAAGTTCCTGTTATCACTCAGAAGTTTCTGAGTCCTCATTCATATCAGCAGTGAATAAAAGGGCAATTGAGAAATGATCAGCTTACTGACTTAAGGGTGCGTTCACACGAACGTATATCGGCTCGGTTTTCACGCCGAGCCGATATACGTTGTCCTCATGTGCGGGGGGGGGGGGGGGGGGGCTGGAAGAGCCCAGGAGCAGAAACTCAGCTCCCGCCCCCTCTCTGCCTCCTCTCCACCCCTCTGCACTATTTGCAATGGGGAGAGGCGGAATGGGGGCGGGGCTAAAAGATTGAAAGATTTTGCAATCTATTTACATAAAGTGTTAATGGCCATTAACACTTTATCATCTTTATTTGCATGTAAAGGGGTCTCCAGGAGCTGTTTGCACAGACCAGCATCTGATTAACCATACGCCCAACTGTGCACACAGCTACATTGTTCTGCTCATGGCTCCCAGAATATTACAATGTTCTCCTGGCTCCCATGGAGATAACACTTTGCAGTCTACTGAGAGGTAAATTTATTTGCTTTATCTCTCAGTAGATGAACGATGAATTTAAAGTTCACCTTAAAATCATTGTTCAAACGAAAAGTACCCAAGTCCCGCATTACATGTAACAATTATCGCTCATTTTTGGTTGTTTGAACAAATTTTGAGTGATAATCATTACCTGTAAATGGGCCTTTACACGTTCAATCGGTGTGCCTAACCATCACCTAATTAACTTTAATCAGAATGTCTCATCAAAGGGGTTGTATGAGATTTTAAAAACTTGACTGCTTTCTTCAAGAAGAGCACCATCTATGTCCATAGCCTGTGTCTGGTATAGGTTGGGTACAAGATGTGATACAGACAGCATGGAGACTCTAATACCCTGTTGTACCACCTCTAGCTTGAATACAAGATGTTATACCGGCAGGCATGGAGGCTCTAGTACCCTGTTGTACCGCCTCTAGCTTGGAGGTAAGATGTGATACAGGTGGACATGGAGACTCCAGTACCCTGTTGTACAGCTTCTAGCTTGGATACAAGATGTGATACGGGCAGGCATGGAGGCTCCAGTACCCTGTTGGGCTGCCTCTAGCTTGGATATGAGATGTGATATGGGCAGCATAGAGGCTCTAGTACCCTGTTGGGCTGCCTTTAGCTGGGATACAAAATAGGATATGGGTGGGCATGGAGGCATGCAGTTTCCTTATGGTATCAAGCAGCATATCAGTCCACATTTGTTGTAACTGAGCCTCTAGATCATGCAAATTCTTTGGCTGTCAAAGTTGGTATCCCAGATGGTTTCATACATGTTTTATTGGTGATAAATCTGGCGACCGGGCAGCCACGGAAGTGTGACAATGTTATGGAGACATTCCTGTGACATTCATGTGTGCGCGGCTGAGCATTACCCTGCTGGAAAATGCTTCTTGGAAGCCACCATGAGAGGAACACATGTGGTTGCAGGATGTCCTGAACATACCGCCGAGCTGTCATTGTCCCTTGTACCACTACTAGGGGTGACCTGCTGTGGTATGTGACGGCCTCCCAGACCATCACACCAGCAGTGGGGGCAGTGTGCCACTGCACAGCAAAGCAGGATTGAGGCGCTCACTCCTAGGTCTCTAGACACGAACACAGCTGTCAGCAGCCAAACTAAACCTGGATTCCTCACTAAGACAACCCAGTTCCACTCTATAGCAGTCTAGTTTTGTCATTCATGACACTACTGCAAATGGAGATGACAGTGGGTGTCAAAGGCAGTACACATAATGGGCACCATCTGACCATATGTCCTTTAGCCAAGTGCCTGGAAATGGTTCCGACAGATACAAGGGCCTGTAATGATGGTGCCACCTTGTCTGCATGCCGTCACACATTCCCTGGTCCCACCACCACCTACAGTCTGCTCAGAATGCTCCAGGTGGTGGTCAATTCGTCAATACGACTATTCAGCTTCTTGGATTTCAATAATGAATCCTCTCTCAAACTCTGTTAAATGGGCGAAATTTCCTCAATTGCATCACAGAGGAGTCTAGTAGTCAACAAGCTCTACACAAGTGGAAGAAGAGGTCACTACACACAAGGAGCCTCCGAGAGCCTTTTTATAGGCCAAAAGTGGAACGACTATGAAGGCCTTAGATCGTAAGACCGTTTATCTAATCACACCATAATTCTGTGATTTGCATATTTGTCTAAGATGTAACTGCATGTTAGGCAGCAAAACAACAACTTCTTCTAGGGGCGCGATTTTTTTTACAAGGAGTGGACTCCATTGTTATTTTTTAACAATCTCCCATCTTGAAGTTTTTTGTCAGCCAGATTATATTAAGATTATATACTATCCTACCAAAAGTAATTGGACACCTAACACGAATCAAAAGTAGTATTTATTTCCATATGTTAATACTTAGTGCTGCGTCCTTTGGCCCTAATCACATCTGATACTCTCCATGGCATATGTTCTACTAACATTTTCTTCCATTCATTTATCAAACATCTGGTAAATTCTATCAAAGAAGATGGCCACTTTTAGGAGTTCCCGTCATAAACTATGGCTGACACCTCCAAGGGTCTGCGTCTTATGAAGCATGGTTTAGGATTAGAGATGAGCGAGCACCAAAATGCTCGGGTGCTCGTTACTCGGGACGAACTTTTCGCGATGCTCGAGGGTTCGTTTCGAGTAACGAACCCCATTGAAGTCAATGGGCGACCCGAGCATTTTTGTATTTCGCCGATGCTCGCTAAGGATTCCTTGTGTGAAAATCTGGGCAATTCAAGAAATTGATGGAAACGACACAGCAACGGATAGGGCAGGCGAGGGGCTACATGTTGGGCTGCATCTCAAGTTCACAGGTCCCACTATTAAGCCACAATAGCGGCAAGAGAGGGCCCAACCCCCCCCCCCCACACACACACACACGACGCACTGTCCACAGCGCACACCAAAGTGTCCCTGCGCAGCCTTCAGCTGCCCTAATGCCACACCACCCTCATGTCTATTTAGAAGTGCGTCTGCCATGAGGAGGAACCGCAGGCACACACTGCAGAGGATGGCACGGCTAGGCAGCGACCCTCTTTAAAAGGGGCAGGGCGATAGCCCACAATGCTGTACAGAAGCAATGAGAAATAGAATCCTGTGCCACTGCCATCAGGAGCTGCACACGTGGGCATAGCAATGGGGAACCTATGTGCCACACACTATTCATTCTGTCAAGGTGTCTCTGCATGCCCCAGTCAGACCGGGCTTTTTAATTCATAGACACAGGCAGGTACAACTCCCTATTGTGAAGTCCCTGTCGACCGACAGCATGGGTGGCTCCCTGGAACCCACCGGCGGTACATAAAAATATCCCATTGCAGTGCCCAACACAGCTGAGGTAGTAATGTCGTGCTTAATGAAGGTGGGCTTCGGCCCACACTGCATGCCCCAGTCAGACTGGGGTTATTTACAAGTGGAAACAGATGCATTTATAATTCCCTGTGGACCCACAGCATGGGTGGGTGCCAGGAAGCCACCGGCGGTACATAGAAATATCCCATTGCATTGCCCAACACAGCTGATGTAACGTCAGCTGTAATGCAGGTGGGATAAAAATTAATTTGATTACACTGTAGGCGAGGGCCCACAAAAATTGCTGTATCAACAGTACTAATGTACATCAGAAAAATTGGCCCTGGCCAACCAAGAGGGCAGGTGAAACCCATTAATCGCTTTGGTTAATGTGGCTTAAGTGGTAACTAGGCCTGGAGGCAGCCCAGTTTAACGAATAATTGGTTCAAGTTAAAGTTTCAACGCTTTTAAGAGCATTGAAACATATAAAAATTGTTTAGAAAAATTAGATGACTGAGCCTTGTGGCCCTAAGAAAAATTGCCCGTTCAGCGTGATTACGTGAGGTTTCAGGAGGAGGAATATTAGACACAGATTGATGAAGCAGAAATGTCCCCGTTTTGGATGGTGAGAGAGAACGTAGCTTCCATCCGCGGGTGCAGCCTACGTATTGCTTACGTATCGCTGCTGTCCGCTGGTGGAGAAGAGAAGTCTGGGGAAATCCAGGCTTTGTTCATCTTGATGAGTGTTAGCCTGTCGGCACTGTCGGTTGACAGGCAGGTACGCTTATCTGTGATGATTCCCCCAGCCGCACTAAACACCCTCTCCGACAAGACGCTAGCCGCAGGACAAGCAAGCACCTCCAGGGCATACAGCGCTAGTTCAGGCCACGTGTCCAGCTTCGACACCCAGTAGTTGTAGGTGGCAGAGGCGTCACGGAGGACGGTCGTGCGATCCGCTATGTACTCCCTCACCATCCTTTTACAGTGCTCCCGCCGACTCAGCCTTGACTGGGGAGCGGTGACACAGTCTTGGTGGGGAGCCATAAAGCTGTCCAGGCCCTTAAAGACTGTTGCACTGCCTGGGCTGTACATGCTGCTCGATCTCCGCACCTCCCCTGCTACCTGGCCCTCGGAACTGCGCCTTCTGCCACTAGCGCTGTCGGATGGGAATTTTACCATCAGCTTGTCCGCCAGGGTCCTGTGGTATAGCAACACTCTCGAACCCCTTTCCTCTTCGGGAATGAGACTGGGAAGGTTCTCCTTATAGCGTGGGTCGAGCAGTGTGTACACCCAGTAATCCGTAGTGGCCAGAATGCGTGCAACGCGAGGGTCACGAGAAAGGCATCCTAACATGAAGTCAGCCATGTGTGCCAGGGTACCTGTACGCAACACATGGCTGTCTTCACTAGGAAGATCACTTTCAGGATCCTCCTCCTCCTCCTCCTCCTCCTCATCCTCCTCAGGCCATACACGCTGAAAGGATGACAGGCAAGCAGCAGGGGCACCGTCAGCAGTGGGCCAAGCTGTCTCTTCCCCCTCCTCCTCATCCTCCTCATGCTCCTCCTCCTCCTCCTCCCCAATGCGCTGAGATATAGACAGGAGGGTGCTCTGACTATCCAGCGACATACTGTCTTCCCCCGCCTCCGTTTCCGAGCGCAAAGCATCTGCCTTTATGGTTTGCAGGGAACTTCTCAAGATGCATAGCAGAGGAATGGTGACGCTAATGATTGCAGCATCACCGCTCACCACCTGGGTAGACTGCTCAAAGTTTCCAAGGACCTGGCAGATGTCTGCCAACCAGGCCCACTCTTCTGAAAATAATTGAGGAGGCTGACTCCCACTGCGCCGCCCATGTTGGAGTTGGTATTCCACGATAGCTCTACGCTGCTCATAGAGCCTGGCCAACATGTGGAGCGTAGAGTTCCACCGTGTGGGCACGTCGCACAGCAGTCGGTGCACTGGCAGATTAAAGCGATGTTGCAGGGTGCGCAGGGTGGCAGCGTCCGTGTGGGACTTGCGGAAATGTGCGCAGAGCCGGCGCACCTTTACGAGCAGGTCTGACAAGCGTGGGTAGCTTTTCAGAAAGCGCTGAACCACCAAATTAAAGATGTGGGCCAGGCATGGCACGTGCGTGAGGCTGCCGAGCTGCAGAGCCGTCACCAGGTTACGGCCGTTGTCACACACGACCATGCCCGGTTGGAGGCTCAGCGGCGCAAGCCAGCGGTCAGTCTGCTCTGTCAGACCCTGCAGCAGTTCGTGGGCCGTGTGCCTCCTATCTCCTAAGCTGAGTAGTTTCAGCACGGCCTGCTGACGCTTGCCCACCGCTGTGCTGCCACGCCGCGCGACACCGACTGCTGGCGACGTCCTGCTGCTGCTGACACATCTAGATTGCGAGACAGAGGTTGAGGAGGAGGAGGAGGAGGAGGAGGAGGGTGCTTTAGTGGAGGAAGCATACACCGCCGAACATACCACCACCGAGCTGGGGCCCGCAATTCTGGGGGTGGGTAGGACGTGAGCGGTCCCAGGCTCTGACTCTGTCCCAGCCTCCACTAAATTCACCCAATGTGCCGTCAGGGAGATGTAGTGGCCCTGGCCGCCTGTGCTTGTCCACGTGTCCGTAGTTAAGTGGACCGTGGCAGTAACCGCGTTGGTGAGGGCGCGTACAATGTTGCGGGAGACGTGGTCGTGCAGGGCTGGGACGGCACATCGGGAAAAGTAGTGGCGACTGGGAACTGAGTAGCGCGGGGCCGCCGCTGCCATCATAGCTTTGAAAGCCTCCGTTTCCACAACCCTATACGGCAGCATCTCAAGGCTGATAAATTTGGCTATGTGGACGGTTAACGATTGAGCGTGCGGGTGCGTGGCGGCGTACTTGAGCTTGCGCTCCAACACTTGCGCTAGCGACGGCTGGACTGTGCGGTGCGAGACATTGGTGGATGGGGCTGAGGACAGCGGAGGTGAGGGTGTGGATGCAGGCCATGAGACAGTAGTGCCTGTGTCCTGAGAGGGGGGTTGTATATCAGTGGCAGGTTGGGGCACAGGGGGAGAGGCAGCGGTGCAAACCGGAGGCGGTGAACGGCCTTCGTCCCACCTTGTGGGGTGCTTGGCCATCATATGTCTGCGCATGCTGGTGGTGGTGAGGCTGTTGGTGGTGGCTCCCCGGCTGATCTTGGCGCGACAAAGGTTGCACACCACTGTTCGTCGGTCGTCAGGCCTCTGCAGGGTGGCATGGCGCGAGGGTGCGCTTTGGGAAACAGTTGGTGGATTATTCGGTCTGGCCCTGCCTCTACCCCTGGCCACCGCACTGCCTCTTGCAACCTGCCCTGCTGCTGCCCGTGCCTCCCCCTCTGAAGACCTGTCCTGTGTAGGCGTTGCACACCAGGTGGGGTCAGTCACCTCATCGTCCTGCCGCTCTTCCTCCGAATCCTCTGTGCACTCCTCCCTCGGACTTACTGCCCTTACTACTACCTCACTGCAAGACAACTGTGTCTCATCGTCATCGTCCTCCTCACCCACAGAAAGTTCTTGAGACAGTTGGCGGAAGTCCCCAGCCTCATCCCCCGGACCCCGGGAACTTTCCAATTGTTGTGCATCAGTGACGATAAACTCCTCTGGTGGGAGAGGAACCACTGCTGCCCAATCTGAGCAGGGGCCCGAGAACAGTTCCTGGGAGTCTTCCCGCTCCTGAGCATGTGTCATTGTAGTGGAGTGAGGAGGCTGGGAGGAAGGAGGAGCAGTAGACAGAGGATTCGGATTTGCAGCAGTGGACGGCGCAGAACTGTGGCTGGACGATAGGTTGCTTGAAGCACTTTCTGCCATCCAGGACAGGACCTGCTCACACTGCTCATTTTCTAATAACCGTCTCCCGCGTGGACCCATTAATTGGGCGATGAATGTGGGGACGCCAGAAACGTGCCTCTCTCCTAATCGCGCAGCAGTCGGCTGCGACACACCTGGATCAGGAGCTCGGCCTGTGCCCACACCCTCACTTGGCCCTCCGCGTCCTCGGCCGCGTCCACGTCCTCTAGGCCTACCCCTACCCCTCAGCATGCTGTATTACCAGTGATTTGATTTCACAGGCAGGAAATAAATTGGCGCAAGCCTGCAGGCCAAATATAATTTTTTAACTTTTTTTAAAAAGGAAAGGCCCACTGCCTCTAGTGAATGAATAATAAGTTTAATAACTGTGTTGCGGCCCTGCAAAAGTGTCACAGAACTTTACTGTTGCAGAGTTATTAACTGTGGCAGAGCAGGTATTTCCCAGGCAGGAAAGAAATTGGCGCAAGGCTGCACTCAACCGTAGCTGGTTGCGTCTGATTTTTTTACGTTCTCCACGCAGCACACACGTACCCAGAGCCCTGACGGCTGTCAGAGGCAGGGCAAATATACTTTTTTCCCTTTTGTTTAAAAGGAAAGGCCCACTGCCTCTAGTGAATGAATAATAAGTTTAATAACTGTGTTGCGGCCCTGCAAAAGTGTCACAGAACTTTACTGTTGCAGAGTTATTAACTGTGGCAGAGCAGGTATTTCCCAGGCAGGAAAGAAATTGGCGCAAGGCTGCACTCAACCGTAGCTGGTTGCGTCTGATTTTTTTACGTTCTCCACACAGCACACACGTACACAGAGCCCTTAGGACTGACAGAGGCAGGGCAAATATACTTTTTCCCTTTTGTTTAAAAGGAAAGGCCCACTGTGCCTATTCAATGACTAATAACTGTGTTGTGGCCCTGCCTACACAATTATGTGCCTGTAGTATCAATGCAGGGTGCAATGCTCTGCACCGCCGATTTTGAGAAAAAAAAAAAAAAGCAACACAGCTAACAGCAGCCTGCACAGTACTCCACACAGTTAAATGTGGCCCTAGAAAGGACCGTTGAGGTTCTTGAAGGCTACACTCACTCCTAACACTCTCCCTGCCTAAGCACCACTTCTGTCCCTAATGCCGGGTGCAATGCTCTGCACTGCCGATTTTGAGAAGAAAAAAAATTTTGTCCACTGCTAACAGCAGCCTGCACACACGTAGATGTGGCCCTAAGAAGGACCATTGGGGTTCTTGAAGCCTGCACTCACTACAAACAGTCTCCCTACAGCAACTCCAATAGAACAGCAATGTCCCTCAGCTAACTCACAAGGCATGTGTGGCGAGCCGCGGGAGGGGCCGACTTTTATACTCGGGTGACATCTGATCGCCCCAGCCACTCACAGCAGGGGGGTGGTATAGGGCTTGAACGTCACAGGGGGAAGTTGTAATGCCTTCCCTGTCTTTCAATTGGCCAGAAAAGCGCGCTAACGACTCAGAGAGGAAACTGAAAGTAACCCGAACACCGCGTGGTACTCGTTACGAGTAACGAGCATCCCGAACACGCTAATGTTCGCCCGAGCATCAAGCTCGGACGAGTACGTTCGCTCATCTCTATTTAGGATACATGCTAATAAGATACAATCCATCCTACTACTTTTGGTAGGATAATGCTACTTCTAGTGCTAGTGGAGTATTCAATAAGAAATGTTGTAAACATGGGTTACAGTATTTAGAAGTCTTACTTGAAATACGCCTTGTTAGACTATATGTAGATCTGGAGGTATCTGAAGAAGATCGTCTTCTGTCAGGTGAGGTCTCCTGTGGAGTAGGAGGAGGCTCACTTGTTGCATTGTCTGAATCTCCGTCCTTGTCTTCACTACGATTATTCATCCTGGTAAATATATTCAATAACACATTTTTAATTGTTAAAAGTATAAGAAATTGCCATTTCGGTTTATAGCTGTCATTTTATTAAGGGAACACTCCTGGCAAAACGGATACACTATGTTTGCCTCCTGAAGGGCCTAAAGGGATGGGACTCAATGAACCCCAAGTATCCTTGCATCATACATATACTGCCCTCCTCAGACCCTGCACTGGGCAGAACACAGTGTATCAGTTTTTCCTGGAATGTTACTTTAAAATATCGCACAACATTTTATACAAGTTTTGCAAATGTTGCCCAAACTGAAGGGCCATACAAATAATACTGCAGTACTATATGGTATTTTAATACCTGTTTCTTATCTTGGTTACAACTATATACTGTGATCCTAAACTCCTATAAAACAAGGCAGACTACTTGTTCACGACTCTACGTATACTTGATGATGTGCGGGAGCTATGTACAGTCATTTTGTAAGACAGGTTTCTTAGAAAAACACATACACTGAATGGCCACTTTAGAGACACCGACCCTTTCCCTGTATCAAAAATACATGTGACCTCGAAGTACAGCATAAAATCAAGTGAGCGAGTTTCCCATGGATTAATTATAGCGGCAATCTACAGTAGAATGGGAAAATCCAGCGCTCTGAACGTCTTCTAACAAGGCCTGGTCATCGGTGCTATGCTAGCAGGGACAAGGATTTCATGCACTGTCAACCCTATGGTGTTTTCTCATACAGTGGTATCGAGAGTATGCAGAGAATGGTGTGATCGAGAAAAAACATCCAGTGAAAGGGAATTCTGTGGATATAAAGACATTGACCAAAGGGGTGCGGGGAGAATGTTAAGAATTCTTCTTATGAATAGGGTCATTCCGTGTCAGTTCAACCAACGCTCCCGGTCGACCATCTCAGATTTCAATGAAACTTTGCACAAAGATAGACCCTGACCCTAAACTAAGATAGCCAGAATATTAGGCTTCAAAGTGCTTTGGTTCACGAGCTACAGGTCTTAATCTAGGGGGTTGTCTTGTGATTACAGCGCGCAACCTGAAAAAAGTGGCGATTTCAATCCATTGCCAAGCCAGTTCTAATGACTCTAGAGCAATGAAACTTCACACACTAGGAGAACTTTTGGTGCTGAATCCAGCTAAGCTCTTCAGACTGCCACTCTTATCATCATTCTGCCACCATTGCATGTCAAAGTAGCTGAAAAATTCTATCGCGCAAAATAAAACTCATATTTTAAGCAGTAATAACTCATAATCAATGCAATCCAACTCAGCTATGAATTTATCAATGTGTACTCCATAGAAATGTGTCTCATTATTCCCATTATGGACCCAAAAGGATGCATAGCTCTTAAGATACAATGAGTCAAAAATGGCAAAAAACACTTTTTTGCTAATTTTTCCCTTTTTCAAAGGCGAAAATCGGAATGTACTCCATTTTTATTTTTTTTCATTTTTGTTCTATTTGGAAGAGAATTTTTTGCTCTACAAGATTCGATGTTTTTCATTTTGTTCCCAGACCTTCTAGATGGGAAAATATCAATGCCTGTGAAGGTCCTATGCACTCGCGGAGGTCAAATAATAAAATAAGTGTAAGTTTTGCATGGATGTATAATTAGTTTAGAAATCATGAGAAGGTAAATTATTTTTGGAATGAGACAACTTTTTGTGCTCAAGAAACTTATGTGACCAAAAATTGCATGGCGAGTTCAGGTGAGCCACAAGCTTTGGCCTAAGATGGTCAGAATATCATTGAGTGTTGCATAATGATTGTGGTATATTACAGTGATCACTGGGCTTATTTAGCACTCTATCCATATTGGATACTAAGATTATCTAAGGCTAGCATTTGTGTAATAAATAACTAGTTATGTGATCAAAAATTGCATGGCGAGTTCAGAACTAGTTATTTATTACACAAATGCTAGCCTTAGATAATCTTAGTATCCAATATGGATAGAGTGCTAAATAAGCCCAGTGATCACTGTAATATACCACAATCATTATGCAACACTCAATGATATTCTGACCATCTTAGGCCAAAGCTTGGGGCTCACCTGAACTCGCCATGCAATTTTTGGTCACATAAGTTTCTTGAGCACAAAAAGTTGTCTCATTCCAAAAATAATTTACCTTCTCATGATTTCTAAACTAATTATACATCCATGCAAAACTTACACTTATTTTATTATTTGACCTTCGCGAGTGCATAGGACCTTCACAGGCATTGATATTTTCCCATCTAGAAGGTCTGGGAACAAAATGAAAAACATCGAATCTTGTAGAGCAAAAAATTCTCTTCCACATAGAACAAAAATGAAAAAAAATAAAAATGGAGTACATTCCGATTTTCGCCTTTGAAAAAGGGAAAAATTAGCAAAAAAGTGTTTTTTGCCATTTTTGACTCATTGTATCTTAAGAGCTATGCATCCTTTTGGGTCCATAATGGGAATAATGAGAAACATTTCTATGGAGTACACATTGATAAATTCATAGCTGAGTTGGATTGCATTGATTAGGAGTTATTACTGCTTAAAATATGAGTTTTATTTTGCGCGATAGAATTTTTCAGCCACTTTGACATGCAATGGTGGCAGAATGATGATAAGAGTGGCAGTCTGAGTAGCTTAGCTGGATTCAGCACCAAAAGTTCTCCTAGTGTGTGAAGTTTCATTGCTCTAGAGTCATTAGAACTGGCTTGGCAATGGATTGAAATCGCCACTTTTTTCAGGTTGCGCGCTGTAATCACATGACAACCCCCTAGATTAAGACCTGTAGCTCGTGAACCAAAGCACTTTGAAGCCTAATATTCTGGCTATCTTAGTTTAGGGTCAGGGTCTATCTTTGTGCAAAGTTTCATTGAAATCCGAGATGGTGGACCGGGAGCGTTGGTTGAACTGACACGGAATGACCCAATAGGCAGTGTACAGTCAAGCAAATTGCAGACTAATAAAACACTAGTGCTCCAACTAACATGTTCAAACACATTACTAGTTATTGTTCCTTAGCATGGATGAGCTATAATAGCAGATGACCAGCTCCGGTACCACTGGTATCTAAGAGAAACAAAAAGTTGAGCTTCCAGTGGGCAAAAGAGTGCAAAAATTAGATCACTGAGCAGCAGAAAAACTTTTCTGTTGCACCATGCTGATGAAAGGGTCAATATTTGCTCCCAGCAGCATGAGTTGATGAACCTTTCTTGTTAGTTGTTCACATCAATCAGTACCTCTATCTTATCTGTGGCAACTACAAGAGGCTTCCTGACCGCACGGGCCAATACTTCAACATGTAGTGGAATCCATGCTTTAGTTCTAAAGGCCAAAGCAGGTCCAGTGTGCTACTAGATGGGTCAAGTGGCCATTCAATGTATATAGTTTGTGTAGTATATTTGCTCTTCATGTAAACAAATAACAAAACTACTAGAAACAAGAAAAAGATTTATTATTTGTTGCTTATCTAAAATCCTTTGTAAGTTTTTAAAAAATTAACCCTCCTCATAGAAAAAACAAAGTAATAGATCAGCATGAGGTCTATACTAACAGCCACGGTGGAGTTTGAGCTGGAAAGGGTCCCAGGATCTCCACTTCATCTTCACTAGACTGGCAGCAGCTGCATTCGTAACACTTCTGACAGCAGTTTCTGCACGTCCACCGGCACAGAAGCAGATCTGAAATTTTGGAAAGGAACCCCTGCGACAAACATAGCAACAAGTAGTAATCTGTTATGTAGAGAACTCAGCTTTCATTGGCAATCACGTTCAGCATAATTTACTGAGGCATGCCAACAGCAAAAATGTAGAGGTATTCATAGTATAGCAATGTAGTGTTCTCCAGGGTTCCTTCTCCTTACAATTTACGCAAATTATAAATATACAGTAGCAAGGAAAAGTAAGGCTGCTTTCATATCTGCACTCAGGGGTTCCGTTTTCCTGCTCCATTCGGGGAGCAGAAAAGGGGAATCCCCTGGCTGAATGGGTCTGTCTTATCACAGAACCAAACAGACCCCATTGACTATATTAAGTCCATTTGGTCTCCACTCATCAGCCCGGCATTTTGCAGGAAGGAAAACTGCTGTGTGCCATGCATTTCCGTTTTTTTATACCAGATCTGCAACGGAACCCCCAAACGCAGGTTCCAGCACAGATGTTAAACTGGCCTAAGTGAATCCTTTGGAATTGCCTGGATTTATGCTACTATTTGTGTGCTATTAGTTTATAGAGATGACATTGGACTACGTTCGTGACTTAAATAACAATCAAACCACATTTTTCTTAGGACTAATCAATGCAGAAAACCAGGTCGTTCCAAAGGGTATGCTTACTTTTTCTCACAACTTTAAGAGAATACAATTTCATAAAATATACAGTAAATGTAAATTATTATTGGTCACTGGAGGTAACTGTACTGTAATCACTATCACTGGCTAGAGCTGGAATCTGACTGCATTATGGTGACTAAAATATTTAGAGGTGTACCAGAGTTCAGCTACTGTATCTAAGCCTCCGTGTTATAAATGTCGTCTAATAGAACGTATATAGAATTATTTTCTTGGGGGGGTGGGAACCAAATTCCGAGATTTGTTATGGGACCCCCTCCTCGAATGATAATGGTTCATTTTCTGTTCATTTTATGCCGACATAAAAATCATCGTTGGCTCATTCACTAATCGTTTGGTTCAGATACTGATCATTCAGTCGTTCTCACTTATACAGTAAATGTGAATGACTGAACAATTTCTAGCTTGAACAAGCCAATGATGTATCTGCTTGTATAAACAGGCCGCCCAAGCGAATGAGTGAACTCTGACATTGTTTGTTCGCACGATATATTGTTTGGTATAAACGGACCCTCACCCAACATTTAATCATAGATATGTTTTAAGCCACAATGAAGTCCAAATCTGAAATACTCTTATCAGAATGTAAGAGACACATGTCATTGACTACTAATACCTTTCCTGTGTGATATATAGCCTGGCTACATAAAAGCATTGTGTGATGTTACTACGGTTTGATTTCAAATTACCACATAAGAGAAAACGAATAATGCTCAAGGTATCCATTATTCAATGGGACCTGTGCCTTCAGTACCAATCCTAGATGCTAAAATGTTAAGAGCACTAGCTGCTTCCAGCGCTTTCTGCACTGATGGTAGCCTGGTTGATGAGGATCCTGAGCGGGGGATCCCCACAATCAACTATTGATGACCTATCCTAAGATACGTCATCAATACCAAAAGCCCTGGACAACCCCATAAAATAATCAGTCACATGCTGCTTGGAGCACTGAACTGGTGCATGTACCAATATTAACTATTAAAATGACCCTCCAGTTTCAGGAAAAAAATTCTGTCCTAGGACAAGAATGGGATAGGGACATATTACCTGCAGTTATTCTTTTCTCTCGCCCTTCCAACTTGCAAGTTTAGAGCCCTGTTTTTGAGCATCCAAGATGGCCATATCAATTTTCTAACTACCTAATGCACATTGCACACTGCTCTCTGATTGGCCACTGCTTATCTTGGACGAGCTCTGGCCAATCAAAAAGTAGGTATAGTGCACTGTAGTATCAATGCACTGTGGGGATAAGATAGTCTGATGATTCTGTTGGCCATCTTAAATGGGCAAAAACAGGACCCAGACCTGGCGAATCAGAGGGGCAGCACAGAAGAACAACTACTGTACAAGTATTCTACCCCTGTTCCTCTCTGGTCCTAGGAGAGAATGGTGTCCCAAAACCATAGGGTCATTTTAATAACTTTCCCCTTTTGTGCTTTCACACAACATGAGACTTGTAACTGTCTGTCAACGTGATACTTTTCTTCTCTTGATTTTGCCCACTGAATGTATCAAAGGTAAAAAAAATTGTATACATTTTGTTATTTCCTTTATCTATCTAGCCATCTACAAATGATAAAAGATAATATCATATAGGATAACTTCAAATCAGCTCACCTCATTTATTGGCTCCAACTGTCCTTTTTGATATCCGCAATGACGTAAATAGGAAAGCATTAAAAGGAAGAACAAAATCAATTTAGTGTTTTTGATTTCTTTTTACAGAATGTTGTCCACACAAATCTGTATACACCGCTCAGGAATCTAAAATGCACACTATCCTTTTTTACAGTTGTCATATTTGGAATTAAAAGTAGTAAAAATATGCAGGATGTCAATAAAAGGGGTTATCCAGGGGAGAAAAATTGCAAAGCTACTCACTATGGTGTAATAACATAAAAGAAGCCAATGTCAATTGATCCCCCACTGCTCCCATTGTGACAATATCTGGTCCCTCGGTGTTCTTTATTTCCTGTTGCAGTGATCCAGAGATGGTGTCACCGACACTAGAGACATGTGATCGCTGCAGCCATTCACCAGCTTACTGCGGCTGGTCAGTAGCTGCAGTGAGTACATGTCCCAGTGTCAACATGTTATTACTCCTGCAGCAGGAGGAAGTAAATGGCATTGGGGAATGAAACCTCGTTGGAATAGGAGTGGCAAGGGATCAGGTGAGGTGAGTATGGCTTTTTTTTATATCATTCCACCACTATGGGCAGTTTTGCAATTTTTTTTCATTATTATTTTCTACTGAGCGAAAAAAAAAAGATCCGTTTTTGCCCAATAGAAGATACTACTGAGGGATGCAAATACAGATGAAATACATATACTCCCAAAGTTTAATCACTTTCCTTAGACTATAATTGACATACTTTTAATCGAAAATGGACAAAAGTGGCGCATGTTGTGCATTTTAAACACGTCCATGAAACAAACGCACATGTGAATAGCCCTATAGATTTTCATTAGCTTCATGTTACGGTCCACAAAACATACATTAAGGCCGCGGCAGACGTACGGAAATTCTGCGGCAGGATTTCCCGTGGAATTTCTGCCCGTGGAAGCTGCCATAGGATTGCGTTAACAAATGCAATCCTAGGCAGACAGCCGTGGTTTGTCCGCGCGAAAACTCGCACAGAAATATCACTCCCGGGCTGCCGGCTCTGGTCTGTGCATGCGCCGGCTGCCCGGCAGCCGGCACATAAAACAGCCGGGACTGCAGGAGCAGGTGAGTGCACGCTGCTCTTTGCAGGGGCTCAGGTCGGCTCCCGCTGCAAGAATTCTCGCAGCCGGATCTGACCCGGCCGTCTGCAGGCGGCCTAACTACAGATTTGAAATATGTTCATCTAAAAGCAGCCTTAACCCCTTCATCCTAAAGGAGGTACATGTACACCCTCTTGGGTACAGAGTCTTTGACAGCTGACACCCTTGGCAGCAGTTTTGTTCACACTGATCACGGAAGTTAATCATTTAAATGCCTTGATCAGAATTCAGGGGTCATGAATAGCCCCCTCATGATGAGATCACGAGGTGCTGTTTCAGTTATCATGGGCCTTCTGAATGCCTATGGCCCATCCTAATAGAATGCAGGCAGAAACACCACACACTGCAATACTGAAGTATTGCAGTATATGGTATAAGTGATCAATCAATCAAAACTTCAAGACCCCTATGGAGCTTAAAAAAGGCAAAATAAGTAGAAAAAGGGTTTTTGTTATTGCAAAATAGAGAATACAAAAGGTTCAAAATATCCTCCTTTTACTGTAGTTATGATTTAAAAAGCCAATACAAAAAACCCTAAAACATATTTGGTACTGTTGCATTTGTAACTAGTGTTGCTCATCATGATCCGCTGGGTGGTGAAATCGCTCCAGTTTTCACAAAATCAGATCGGGTGAGTCCAACTTACATCATGCAGCTGATCAGCAGCTGGGGTGCCTTGATGTTGTCACCAAACATGTCCTCCTTCTTGCATATGGACGCCTGAATTACATGACCAGGGCCAGCCATATATAACATAGGCATGGTGTTTACAGCTTCAACATATTAGGGGGAACACAGAAGCTGCATATATGCCTATACAAAATGTGCTCTATATTCAGGGAGAGATAGTCTGTAGAGGATATATTGCTGCTGGTATGAAAAATTGTATACCGCCACAGAAGATAAAGTGGGTTGTATACAATGTATACACTTCGACCTTCTGTTCTCATATATCGTGCAGCCCTGGGTTGGTAGTACCCTACTGTTGGTAGTCCAACACTTCCTAAACAATTCCCCAGGTTTATATTAACTGCTGAAAAAGGCCAGGAAACTGTGCTCAGACTTTTAGTGTTTACTTCCAGCCACCTCTTGTCTGGCAGAGGTGCAGAGAAAGTTTGGGCTACTATGCAACTGCTTCATCTGTGATGTGCCTACACAGTGAGAGTGCAATTCCATGAAACATACATTGCACAGGTTAAGCCAGCAGCAGAGTGAGATCACGGAGTGCCTGATGGTGCAGACCATTAGCAGACGCTGTATGAAGGTCAGGCACTTGACACCTTTGCAGTGGCTGTTGCTATTCTATATGGATGGCAGGACCAGCCAGAGGAAACACTAACGCCTAACCCCGAGGAATGAGGTCCATTACCCTTAGGCACTTTGAGGCATATAAGTGATTTTATGCTGCAGCACTTGCAGAAGGACCATCACATAGCCCACATAAACATAAGATTACTTATGATTACTGGTTGGCCACCCTTCTTGATCCCCACTTCAAGGCCAAAATGATAAAACTCATTCTGGCAGTGGATAAGGACATCAAAATGCAGCAGTATTAGGACAGACTGTTAAACAGCTTGAGCACAGCATTTCCCACTGCGACAGAGATGCTTACATTTACAGCTCTGTGGCTCAGGGCAGACGAGCAGGAAGTCGCTGCAGCAACACCACTAATGGTGGCAAGGTAAGTCTGATAGAGGTGTGGCATAGTTTTTTCAGTCCTTCACAGCCTGCAGCAACAGCCCAGGTAGGACTGACAGTCACGATAGATAGGGGTTTTCTTTTTAAATGTCATAAACAGTATATTCTATACACAAGGTACATGTTAAATGGAGGAATTAATTTTCATCCACAGGTTCATTGACAAGTCTGGAGCTGGAGGACATAGAAAGAGGCATTCCTCACAGATAGGTCTGTGCTACTCATTAATAAGAATTTCATCAGGGAATATAATTGTAAATTAGCCAGATACATTAAACATTAGGCTCTGATTACTACTTAGGCACATTAGATAACAAGCAAATTAATATATCTGAAAGTTTTGTGCTCCTATATGCTCCTTTATTAACTAACCATTAAAGACCCGCAATTAAGCAAATTTAAAGGGAGATTTAGTACTTCCATAATGAGGCTGCTAATTGTTTTACTATAGCTTAGCACATGGAGAAGTAGACATTGCTTTATCCTTCATGCTACTACCGTGTTTCCACGAAAATAAGACCCTATCTTAGGGCGCCCACCCACTGGCATTTGCGATTTTCGTGCGTGAAAAACGCAGCGTTTTCGCGGCGTTTTTTGCCGCGTTTTCGCGGCTTTTCCATTAATTTCCATTGACTTTCATGGGTGCATTAGGAGAAAAATAAGGACACATATGCAACTGACAGTTCCTATGTTAAAAAACGCAACGCAACGCAAAAAAAAATGCCAGTGGACAGGAGTACATTCAATTCTAATTGCTCTTGAGAAAAAACGCAAAACGCAAAGGAAAAAAAATCGCCAGTGGGTGGGCGCCCTTATATTAATTTTTGCCCCAAAAGAGGGGCTAGGTCGTATTTTCGGGGAGGACTTATTATACTTGCCTGGCAGGCTTTTTCCAGGTCCCTCCCGCTGCTCTCCGGAGCTCTGGCAGGCTTCCTGCAATACTCGGCCACCCACAGAAGATCACCTGCTTGTTACATGATTCATAAATCCCGCCTCCAGGAAGTGATGGCTCTGATTGGTTCTCGAGCGCTGCTCAGCTACTCAATGCAGTGCTCGATGAACCAATGCGATGGCTATGATCGGTTTATCGAGCGCTGCATTGATTGGTTGAGCAGCGGTCAAAGAACCAATCACAGCCACAGAAGATAAAGTGGGCTATATACAACTTATATACTTCGGCCTTCTGTTCTCACATATTGTGCAGCCCTGGGTTTGTGGCCTTGTACACTGTAAGGTAGGTGACAAGGGTGACAGCTAAAATATTGTTGGTAGTCCAACACTTCCTAAACAATTTCCCATTACTGCCGGAAAAGGCCAAGAAACTGTGCTCAGACTTTTAGTGTTCACTTCCAGCCACCTCTTCTCTGGCAGAGGTGCAGAGAAAGTTTGGGCTACCATGCAACTGCTTCATCTGTGATGTGCCTACACAGTGAGAGTGCAATTCCATGAAACATACATTGTACAGGTTAATCCAGCAGCACCATCACATAGCCCACATAAACATAATTATGGTTCTCGAGTTCTCGAGCGCTGCCACTCAAAGCAGCGCTCAATGAACCAATGTGATGGCTGTGATTGGTTCATCGAGTGCTGTATTGATTGGCTGAGCAGCGGTCGAAGAACCAATCACTGCCACAGTGAGGTGGGATTTATGAATTGGTTGAGCTGTGGCATTGATTGGCCAATTTATAAACCCTGCCTCCACAATGTGATTGTTTTAAAGACAGTTTGAGTGACAGTTTTGAGCCGTTCAGTACTGAACGGCTGCTATTTACACTGAACAATCATCGTTCAGGATTCTATACAGCCTAAATGATGAGCGATGATCCTGGATGATGATCGTTCAGTGTAAACAGCAGCCATTCACTACTGAACGGCTGCTGTGTTAAGTGAATGGAGAGGGGCGGGGGAGAGCGGGGAGTGAAATCTCCTTCAGCCGCCCCAGCCTCCTGCTGGCCGCTCTGTCAGAGAGCCAGCGATACTCGCTCCTGTGTAACAGCATAGGAGCGAGTACGTGCGGGGACGAGTGTCGGGAATCATTTGGCGGTCAATTGTCCCGTGTAAATAGGGCTTTAGACAGCAGGCATATCCTAAAGAACAATACATCAGTGCAACAGCAAACACACACACCCTTTACAGCACAGCACTGATTACACTGTATACAGTAATACATTTCACAGTGCACAGGTATATAAAACCCTGTCCGTCTGACCTCTATCTAAACACTTGGCATTGCCCTTACTAACAGGCCTAATGCCAAAACTTCAAACATCACAGGTCAGCAACCAATTACCATATATCTTGTGTAATAACAGAGGGCATCCATCCCCTGACGTGCCTTGCAGTAAGCAGCATACACCTCTCCCCAGACAGCATGGAACCAGGAAACAGCGAGCTCAGAGCTATTCCTGAGTGGCTCACCATCTCCTTTATTGAATCCTCTCAGGTGCCTCATACTCAGACCCATTATACATCTCAACACCTTTTCTTCTCTGGGTTTCACATCTAACCCATTGCAGCCTTCAATGAATTTGCTCTCCATCTTTTAATAATTGTACTCTTACATAAGATTGTCAGACAGGTGGATATGAATCCGCCTTGCCATGTACTGATTTGACTTTGGGCCTTGAAAAAAGAGGTGGAAGCACAAGCCCTATAGGCAGACACCAGGGAGCCAGCAGAGGAGAGACCACACTGCTCAATCCATGGACAATATCAACGATGGCGACACCCAACCATAGCCATCACTAAAGCCTCATTTACACGCAACAATTATCACTCAAAATTCGCTCAAAAGCCATCGTTTGAGTGATAATCATGTGTAAATGCTTCCATCTTTTACACTTCGGCTGAACGATGATTTTTAAGTGAGCATAAAATCCATCATTTAGCTGGAGAGCTGGTAGCAGGGATGGCATGCTGTGTTCTCTACTTTGTATTCAACTTGTAGCCCCACAGCAGAACAAAGGAACTGTATGTAGATAACAGACCACCTGCTGTTCTCTGCATACAGCTCCAGAGGCTAATTTACATGAAAATGAAGGTAATAAGCTGCTAATAGGCATTAGTGCCTATTAGTAGCTTATGCAAAATGATCGCTTAAACTGTCATTCTCCCTCTCTTTTGAACGAATTTTGAGCAATCATCTTTGCGTGTAAATAGGCCTTAAAATATGCCATTACTTTATGATTGGTGGGGGTCCAAACTCCGGGATCCTCAGTGATTCTGAGAATGAATGGGCTGAGGTACTGATGTAGGGATACATCTCTTTTATTATTCTTCCTTGTGCAGTAGTTCCCCAGCCACTACCTTGCAGGGAGCTGCAATGTGGCTCCTTCTTTCTCAGGTACAGTGGGAGTCCTACAAGTTGGACCCCCACTAATCATAAAGTGATGACCTATCCTAGCAATACGCCTTCACTTTAGATAGAAAAATCCTTTAACAGCATCATCATTTTGGTTGTCATTGCACACATAAGACGTACAGTATGATTAATAGCATCTAAAACGTAATCATTGAATTATCCAATTAGAGTAGACCCAACTGACAAGTGATTGGCTCCAAAGTCATCTCCAAATATGGTTGTCTCCTGCTGGACTTGTGATTATATCAGAACCTAGGCCAATCTGCAGTTCCTCCGGTACTCTGATGGGCCAGCCCAATCCTACTTTTATGCACCTGTTGCCAGTGGGGGTGATTGCAATGGTTGAACTGACTCAGGCCTCACTTACATCAGTGTATTTGGGCTCTGTATTACGCACCTATTTTTTATGAGCTTAATTGGGACAGCATAAACCCCATTAATTTGAATTGGGGTATTTAGACATTTTTCACGTGTTTTTTTACATATGCGAAAACAAATTTGCCGCCTGTCCTGTTTTGGTCCGTATTATAGACTGAAATTGCCCATTAAAGCCAATGGGATCATGTAAATACGCAGTGAATACACAGAAATCTATGGGGCCTTCTTGTGTTTTATTATGCACGTGTGAAAAGCACACAAGAATTGCAAGAATGAACAATTAAGTAGTAAATATGTGCAGTTTTGGTCCCTGAAAATGCTGCGTATTTCACGGACTGAAACTGCATATGCCATGTGAATGAGCCCCTACGCCGGTTTCGCACTGACTTATTTGTGCACACAATATGTAGTTAATAGAACCCATCGTTCATTCACATGAGTGTATTACGACCATGCTCTATCTTTCTGCGTATTTGTGCACCAAAGGTCCCCATAGAAGTCAACAGGGGGGTGCACAATTGTGTGCGCAATACGCAAGAAGATTTATGATATACTGTGTAACTGCTCTGCAAAAAACACATGCGCAACTAATTTGTTTTTTCAGTTAGTGCGTTTGTTTGCAAATGGATATGCCCTGTGGGCAGGGAAAGTCGGGCAAAGTACGCCAATACGCAGGCAAAAAAGCCTCGTTCATAAAGCAAAAAAATTGCACTAAAGTATCCATGTGAAGCTGGCCTCAAGCTGTATTTACGTGAGCAAATGTGATATTAGAAACTCAGGCCGACATCACACTTGTGAACCTGCGATTGATTTCTGATATAGCGATGCATTTTGCAAAAAAAAAAAAAAGCATGATATCGCAATTTTCACGTGCATTTTCTAAAAATATAACAAAACAAAAATAGGACATGCTGTGATTTTTTGATCTCGCACTGAGGGTGCGGGCAGACGAGCGCATAAACGGCGCGTTTTTGCGACCAAACGTATATACGTGACCATCTGAGGCAATGGTTTCGAATGTATTCACTCACATGGGCGATTTTACGGCGCGTAAAAATGGCAATTCGAAAAAAAACGGAACATATGCGACCGAAATACGCGCCAACGCATATTCGATCGCTGAAAAGACCGTTTGCAAAGTAGGAACAAACGAAAATACGCTTTCTAGCTCTGGTCGTGATCAGTGAAAAACGATCGCTCGGGCGATTATACGTTGCGCTCGTGCGAACGTAAATACGCCTACGCTCGTCTGCCCGCACCCTGAGAGTGAAAATCGGTCATGTAGATTACTCGATTGAAATCAATGGGTAATTTTTTTGTGCGAGGTCCATCCATATTACAATTGTACAGAACTCGCACAGGAAAATAGTTTGTGTAAGTACACCCTAAGGGCTTACACACATGGGCGTGTTTTAGTCCCATTATGCTGCCCCATAACGGGACAAAACAAAACCATTAATTTCAGTGATTTCGTTTTCACTAGCGGGGTTCTAGTACAGGTGAGAAAAGATAGGACTTGCTATGGGCATGGAGTTTGGACACTGGAGAAAAAAAAAATCATTCATGCGCAACTATGCTCCATAGCAGCGAGCATAGTTGCGATATGGCCATCTGAAACCATGGAAAAAAAGTATTGACATATCCATTCTTGCCATCATTTCAGTGCATTGAATGGGGCTAAATTCTTGTAGGATCTGCATATGAAACTATTCTAATTAGAAACCTTATTGTATTGTTTTCGTTAGTGATCTGCAGCCATCAGCAATCGGGTCTTGTTAGGGCTTGTGTAAGGGGGGTATGGTTGTTGCCATTTTATTGTTCGTTTGCTGGTATGCTGTAACTTTAAAGAGGAGAGTGAATGAGGAACAGAGCTGAGCAGGAAGAAGAGACAGGAAGTGGTTAGTCTGTGCAGCTATGCTGCAGTGTGTGGAGATGGAGATACTCCCTGAGTCTGTGTAGCCATGCTGTGGAGTGAGGAGCAAGGTATCCTCCCTGGTGAGAAAGAAGCTGCAGTCCGAAGGATTAGCCCTATGAGCTCCTCAATGGGGCAAATATTTCTTTTGCATAAAGGCTGAGCTGAATACAAGCATTGGAGAAACGGCTGCCTCCTTGTTCCCCTTTTACCCAATAATGTTAATATGATACAGAGCTGCCAGACTCTACATTACTGGTACTGACTTTTGAGAAACCCATTACACTAGGAAAAAAGGAGATAGATTGAAACCCCAGTTACTGGGTAAGAATACCGGTACTGGACCTTTAACGAAACACCGCTAACGCAGATCCTCTGGTAGATGGTCGTGAGTGATGCCGTAACGGGACTTAAACCACTTGTTTCTACTGTTCATTAGAGTTCATTGTTGAAAGCATACATGTCGGCTCCAGGACCCTATGTGAGTTACCCGTGCTACCAACACTGTCCCAGATCACCAGCGAAAACCCCAACCCCTACAGTCGTACCCTGTTTCCCTGAAAATAAGACATACCCTGAAAATAAGACATAGCATGATTTTCCAGAATTTTTGAGGATGCAAAATGATTTTTCAGATTTTTTGAGGATGCTTGAAATATAAGCCCTACTCCAAAATTAAGCCCTGCTAAAAGTTAATTTAAAAAGTCAATTTAAATAGTGTCCAGGCAGCTATACATGTAAAGTTAAACCTTTTTGAACAAAAATTAATATAAGACACTGTCTTATTTTTGGGGAAACCCGAACACTACCCAAACACTGGGAGAGCCATAGGTTGTATACTAGTGCTATATAATCCCTTTATTAATGTATTTATTTTTGATAACTGTAAAGAGAACAATAAAAAGAATAATAAAAAAGTGAAAACTGAGACAACACGAAGCACCACCCGTATAGATAACATGAGGAATGTATGGCTGCCACATATTGTTACAACGTTGCTACTATTTAGCTACAGCTATTTAGACAAGTATAATAGAGGCAGGAGGAAAGATAAAATACTACAACAAAACAATGTTTGAGCATTTTATTTAATTTATGTGTGCAAAGGGCGACAAGGATGGTAATCAGCTTAGAGATACTTGGGAGATTCAGGATGCAGTTTGTAGCTTAGACTTGGGAACTTGTCACCGCAGCCTGTGACCTTCTGGTGTTGGCCCTGGCTTCCCAGTGCACTGCCTAGTAGTAGGGGATGGGTGATTGTTGTATTGTTTTTCCATCAGAGGACAGATCTTAGCTTACAAATTAACTGAGGCTGTAACCATAGAAACATCTGCAAAGAATGGCAGGGCTGCAGACCCTCTCACCTCTCCTGGGAGACGGGGAATCAGACACCAGATGAATCCTCCTGTGTGCCTTCAGCATTTGCAACAAGTAAAAAAAAAAAAAATCAGACACTCCTCTGGATGTACAGTGCGTTATCACACAAATCCCCAGCAGGGCCTATGGGCATAAATCTAATCATAGTAGATACAAGCCTCTCACTGAGCCAGTCTTGATGAAAGGAGAGTGACCTGTCTTATTGGCAAGGTTATTTAAAAGTCCTTTGATATCAGATATTTGAAACAAGAGGGATGACATCATATAAGACTCATGAACCATGGAGGTGGGAAGTTATCAGGAAGCTCAATAATATGTCGTTCTGCATCAATTTACACGCTCAATGTCTAAATCACTTTATTTCTCTAATACGAACATGTCTGTTTCTATGTATTTTCACAAAGGATGTCTAGAAAGAGTTGGTAGCATCTTTGTATCATGTCTTCCATAAACAATGCCAAAATACTAGTGGATGCTAACGCAGGGAAAACGCAAACTAGCTAGAGACCCCAGTGCAGAACCTTATTTCATCCTCAATATGGATATCACCAGATCAGTCGTGATGTCATCATGAAGTCACCACTGAGAGCTCCAACTAACCATCTTTTGGGCAATACATTGTCGCTCAGCCATAAGTTATGGACAGTCCAAACTTTTGATTGACACATTCCTTACACATTTCTATAGGCAACACCCCAACCTAATTTCTCAGTATGACTTCTTTGACTTCTTTTCAGACCCCAAAATTCATTCAGGATTAGAGATGAGCGAACGTACTCGTTTAGGGCGATTTCGCACTCGAGCACCGCTTTTTTCGAGTAACTGACTACTCGGGCGAAAAGATTCGGGGGGTGGGGGCAGCGTGGTAGAGCGGGGGGTAGCAGTGGGAAACAGGGGGGAGCTCTCTCTCTCTCCGCCCACACTCCCCTCTGCAACCCCCCCACCCCACCCCCGGCGCCCCCCGAATCTTTTCTCCCGAGTAGTCAGTTACTCGAAAAAAGCAGTGCTCGAGTGCAAAATCGCCCTAAACGAGTACGTTCGCTCATCTCTATTCAGGATGTATTCACACAGGCGAGTTTCCAGTGCGAGTTCTGTACGATTCCAAGATGGACAGAACTCGCTCAGCCTGAGCCCATTCACTTAAATGGGTTAATTCACATGAATGATTTTTCTCTCGGACCAATCGTCCGAGTTTGAAAAAAAAAAATCGCTGCATGACCTAGTTATGTGTAATTCCTCTTCAATAATCATACATTATTTTCTATGGGTGCGTTAAAAAATGCATCACAATTATAAGCCATGATATTTGCATACGATTTTCATGCAAGTGCAATGCACTTTTAACGCAAGGGACCACATGAAAAAAAAGAACGTGGAAGTGCAGAGCAGAGAAAAACATACTAAAAACGTACATAAAAATTTGCATGAAAATCGGTCAGTTTTTCACTGATTAATATTGCACCCGCCCGTGTGAATACAGCCTGAGACACATACTGCTGCAGGGTTGAAATGAAGCAACACAGGCAGCAAAACAGGAGCCTTCCTACCCAGTTCTCTCACTTCTCCGATATACTGTGCTTGTCGCTGGATGGTGCCTATATACATACTGTAAACTAGATGCCTTGGGACATGGTAAAAAAAAATCTTGTTATATGCCATAGAAATATGAATATTATAAGCTTATAAACTACTACAACACTATAGATAACAATGACTGATTTATCATTTCTTGACAATGATAACTTTCTCGAATTCTATTATTTTTTCATTAGCTTCAGCTTTTGAATGCCTTGCTATAACTACAGAGATTACCAAGTAAACATTGTGTGTTTTACAAGCCAGGACCCGCCTACTTAGGAAACATCCCCTTCTTAACAAGGTAGAAGGTACAAATCCAAACTCAATGTGACCTCATCCTAAACCCTATGTAGTTACACTGTATCTGTAGTCATTGAAATAATAAGATATAGATATGTAACAACTAAGAAACCAAGCTCATTGCCAATGGTACAGTCATACACACCCTTATCATCTGCCCATGTTAACAAGAATCAACATAAGAAACAGTCAGATATTCAGTATCACAATCCACTGGGTGGTCACACAATGACTATAACATTCTAGATCGTTTTAGAATACAGGATAGGTTACTTGTATCAATTTCTATAGCATTATTATGAAGCAATCCACAAAGCTATTCAATGTAGTAGATACCTGTAGAAGATAGACTACAATAAGATCATCGTTGACATTCTGAAATTTTTAGATGCCGCAGGAATACTTACAATCATTGTCTTTGGTAATCAATGCAAAGCAAACTGTGTGTGTGTGCTGCACTGATATTCCAGACCCACTGATATATTAGATTACATTGGATTACAGCGAGATAGTTGCGTAGCAATGGTTAAGTATGTGCTTGTTCCTAGGTTATACCACAGAATCCTTCATGTTTTATATATATATATGTATATATATATATATATATATATATATATATGAACCTCAGGTTTTCCTAATATCTAATTTGTGTCTCCTCCCTTTCAGTTTCATCCCATTGCTTCTAGTCTTTCCTTGTGCAAATGAGAATAGGGCTGATCCCTCTGCACTGTGACAGCCCTTCAGATATTTGTAGACAACTATTAAGTCTCCTCTCAGTCTTCTTTTTTGCAAGCTAAACATTCCCAGATCCTTTAACCGTTCTTCATAGGACAGGATTTGCAGACCGCTCACCATCTTGGTAACTCTTCTCTGAACTTGCTCCAGTTTGTCTATGTCTTTTTTAATGTGGGGTGCCCAGAACTGGACACAGTATTCCAGATGAGGTCTGACTAAGGAAGAGTAGAGGGGGATAATGCGCTTATGTGATCTAGACTCTATTCTTCTCTTAATTCATCCCAGAATTGTGTTTGCCTTTTTTGCTGCTGCATCACACTGTTGACTCATGTTCAGTCTTTGTTCTATTAGTATACCCAAGTCTTTTTCACATGTGCTGCTACTTAGCCCAATTCCTACTATTCTGAATGTGCTTTTTTCATTTTTCTTGCCCAGATGTAGGACTTTGCATTTCTCCTTGTTAAATACAGGTGCTCCCCGACTTGCGAACAGGTTCCGTTCCGGGAGCCCGTTCGCAAGTCCGTTTTGTTCGCAAGTCGAACAAATGGTTGTATGGAGGGGATCGCGGGTGGATCCCGCTCCATACAACGTCGGGTGCCGGCTGTTCTTACAGCGGGCACCCGGCGGCAGCAGTTCCGACGAGCCGTGGCGCTTGTGGGAACTGTTAACACTTTAAATACCGCTCTGACAGCGGTATTTAAAGTGTTAACAGTTCTGACGAGCGGCGCGGCTCGTCGGAACTGCTACCGCCGGGTGGCCGCTGTAAGAAACAGCCTGCACCCGACATTCAGGGGGCCCGTACAGCGTCCCACGATGAGATCGCGGGACGCTGTGCGGTTGCTAGGCAGCCGGGGACCTCCTGAAAGGCCCCAGGGCTGCCTATGCAGAGTGCCCATCAAGCGCACGGCTTGCTAGGCGCTCTGCATAGACAGCCCTAGGGCCTTTCAGAAGACCCCCGGCTGCCCAGCAACCGCGATCTGACCGGACAGGCTTCTATCAGGCTTGATAGAAGCCTGTCCGGTCCCTGCACAGTATGATGTAATGCCGTAGCATTACATCATACTGTGCTGTACAGATAGTTCGTATCTAGCGAAATTCGTAACTCGAATGTTCGCAAGTCGGGGACTATCTGTACCATTCTGTTAGTTGCCTAGGCAGTTGACCTGCTTGCCTTTTCTATAATGTAGTCCTGAAAGTACTGAATGCTGAATAAAGAATTAATGATAAGACCATAGGGTGTAAAATACCCATAATGAATTAAATGTTCGAATTAGGTAAAATTTATGGAATAGAACTGGTTAATTAAAAGGAGTGACAATAAAGTTATGTAAGCAGAAGCGAACATCTACTGGAGATTATTTTATAATTTTGTTGAAATGTGAAGTCTGAAAGAGTAGATATGTACCATACCACTGAATGTAATCTGAAACAAAATAGGGAAATTACTGGACTGATGTAACAAGAGTACAGTAAATAAGATAAGTAAAGAACGATTGTAAGACGAGACGAAAGACAGCAAAAGACAGAGGTGAGTACAACTTGAATGCTTAAAGGGGTTGTCCGAGTTAGAAAAGGGCAGCCTAAAGGGTCCCTCATGATGCAAGATAACAAAAGAGTTGATACTCAGCACTCCCCACTCAGAACCTGCGGCTGGATGCAGTCACCGCTGTGTTGTTGTTTACAGGCTGCAGTCAGCGGTTTCTGCCTCATAAACCTGCTTCTGCAGCCAAAGACAGTGTCGAGCAATAATCATTGGCTGCAGCAGCTTATTTGTAGATGGCTTAAACTGACTGCTGTCTCTACAGATGATGTCAGCAGGAAGACTGGAGCTGCCAACGGGGAGCAGTATCAGCTGGCTTGTTATTTTACACTATGGGGGACTCCTTAGTTTGCTCTTTCAAAAATTGGACAATCCCTTTAACTTTTTGCTATCCAATTTTGGATTCAGGGTTTCCTAGGGGGCTTTCTCTTTCTGCCATTATACAATGGCGCCATCTGCTGGCTAGAGCCAATACTGCAATATGTGACATGCTAGAGAGCCCCCTGACAACAGAGCGGCCAGTAATCTACAGTAAGAATACCCTGACGGATGTTTTCTGACATCAGAGCTCTACAGCCTTCAATCAGAATGTCTTTAGACGTCAGACAGTGGATTGGAAAGGGTTAAATGTTTTTTTTTCTGAGATTTTCAATTAATGGCTTATTCTACTGAACTTCCATCCATGGACTGCCACAACCCCATCATTGTTCATCCAGGCACCGAGATGTTCATTCAAACATAGATGTGCTTTGTACTTCACCTTAGCATATTCAACTTCACCTAATTGAGAAGGAGTACCAGCATCAGTATCAGTCACACTCAAATAGGCGTATCTGGACCTGGATAAACAACCCAGGTGCTCCGTATATGTATTGTTGTTCATTCTCATACACCAAGCCAATAGTAAGGCTACACCTGGAAATCCCATCCATTTCTGCACTGCATTCTTCTGGGAATTCTTTCCCTTAGATTCTGGTTTTAAGAATTTTGCATTAATTCAACCACAGAATTAGAATGTCAAACATTAATGTTAGGCAAGAAGACCACATTCCCAGTACCTACTCCAATCCAACATAAGGATATTGAAAGAATCGTGAAAAGGTAGCTGGCAATCTTCTTTCTTGGCATTGAAGGTGGCATGGTACCATAAGCCAGCAGCAGGAGACATTCATTTAAATTTTGTCATGTGGACTACTCTGACTTATGTAATGTGAGTGGCTAAAATTGCTTAACCAACCAATTAGAAAGTCTGCCCATAATGTAGATAGACCTGTGAAATGGTTTTCCACCACAGCACCTACTGTTTCAGATCTGTTAATATTCACACTGACTGAGCAATAGTCGTACCCTCCGTTGCTTAACATTGTGTAAGGGGAAGAACTGCCCACCTTACACAGTGCAGAGAAAGGTCCTGGAACTTACTAGACACTGCAGAGGGAGGTCCATGAACCCCAGCAAGGTCCTGAGAACTTTCTAGGGACTGGGAGCTGGGTGCAGCACAGCAAGCAGAGGGGCTGCTGGTGCCTGCAAGAAAAGGAGCAGAAAACAGCAGCAGCTGATACTGCGACACAGTGATGTGCTGAAGCTGAGTGTGTCACAAACTGCAGGGACACGTGTACTAGGCTGCCGCATAACTGAGGACTGCTGAGGGCCAGAGGACCAGGAGGCCGGATTGTACAATTAGTGTCATCATGTGAGTGAACGCCCAGGATAATTGCACCATAGAGCAATGTATTAGGACCAAGAATTATCAGAGCACCCATACCGAAACCGAGACCAGCCAGTGAGCGGTGCTTCTTCATTGGGTTGTAAGTGAGGTTGGCCTCAATAAAAGCTGAGCAGTGTGCACACTGATAGTGATATTCCAGGGACTAGCAGGCCTGCTATTAGTATACCAATCTTTGTGAATTCTGGTAATTCAAAGAATTGTAAGCAGGCTCGGACTACTAGCAAGCAAACTCAGTGTGGAACTTTTATTTTTTTGGTTTGCAGACTGTGATTTATGGACTCTAGTGTTGGGGTTCTTGTAAATTCCCTCAAGATTCCGCTGAATGCAGATAATATTGTTACTTCCTACGAACTGTATATGTTAAGCTGCAAATGGTCTTACTTGCCTGTGTTGAAGTTCAATTTACCTTGTTTCTTCTGTGAGTAAATAATGATATAAACCAGCTTATTTCCTGTTATGCACAGCATAACAGTTCTAAGTCTTAAGGCCCATTTACACGCAACGATTATTGCTCAAAAATCATTCAAACAATGGCATATGAGTGATAATCGTTGTGTGTAAACGCTACCATCGTTCACTCTTGACAGGTAAAGTACCTTGCGATAATGACAACTGCTAAAGAGTGGGATAACTTGGGCAACAAGATAATGGGCAATTGTTAAAGTTGATGTGGTGGAAGCAGGAAATATTAGTGAGAAGATCATGGTCGCCCAAGGCTCATTGACGAATGTGGAAAATTAATGCTAGCCTGTCTCATTCAATCCCACAGAAGAGCTACTGTAACTCAAGCTGCTGACTATGATAGAAAGGTGTCAGTGTGAAGTGCAGGTGGGATATATATGGAATGGTGTAGCAGTGATAAAGGGAAGCAGGCTCAACTGCTAGTTTATTAATGACCAGCTCCAGTGGGTGTGTGTAAAAAGTGCATAAAGGCCCATTTACATGGCCCAATGATCGGTCAAAGATCGCTCAAACGACAGTTTGAGTGACAGCTTTGAGCGATCATTTTGCATAAACTATTAAGTAGCTACTCAGCTACCTAAGAGCAATTAAATGCACAAATGAAGCCTTAGCTGAATGCAGTTAATAGCCCGAGGGCTCTTACCTGCATTCAGCTCCTTTGTTCTCCAGCGGGAAACAATGCTATCAGCACTACCCGCTGAGAATTGCTGATAAGCATGACCAACGATTTTTAGGTTGGACTGAATTTAACGATCAGCTAGCAGTGCATGAAAAGTTCACGATGGATGTGCATTTAGACGCAATGATTATCGCTAAAACGATTACCTTTTAGCGTTTTTTAGCGATCATCGGCTGGTGTAAATGGGCTTTAAGAATTGTGCAGTCTCTATGTCTTCTGAAGACATAGATATCCAAAGTTGTTGGAGCTGTTATATTGTGAAAACTAGCGAATTACCATCACAATGGCTATGTAGGACTATACATGTGATGGTTTGTCCTCATCGGACATTCCAGCCACAGTAGGTGAGTCCTCCCCTTTTTTTGTCTGCTATCTCTTTATATTGCATTTTGTTTTCAGAGCGCTGTCCTGCTTTTAACTCATGTATATAATAGTATGATGTTACCACAAATGTCTACACCCATCAGCCATAATATTAAAACTATTGACAGGTAAAGTATCTTGTGATAATGACAACTGCCAAAGGGTGGGATAAATTGGGCAACAAGATAATGGGCAATTGCTGAAGTTGATGTGTTGGAAGCAGGAAATATTAGTGAGAGGGTCATGGTCGCCCAAGGCTCATCGATGAATGTGGAAAATTAATGCTAGCCTGTCTCATCCAATCCCACAGAAGAGCTACTGTAACTCAAGCTGCTGACTCTGATAGAAAGGTGTCAGTGTGACGTGCAGGTGGGATATATATGGAATAGCGCCGCAGTGACAAAGGGAAATGGAGACAGCTTGTACAGCCAAATGTAAAAGTTTACTTAGAGTTAGACACAATCCACAGTCTATCACTCCACAGGGCAGTACAACACTTAAATGTTGCGTAACACAGTCTGAAAATGGGTTAGGGCTCATGTCCATGGGCAAAAGAAGAATTAAAATCCGCAGCGGATTTTAACTCTTCTCCTGCCGCGGATCCGCATGAAAAAATCTGGACCATGCTCCATTTTCGTGTGGGTCTCCCGCAGGGACGGCTCCCGCAGGCTTCTGTTGAAGCCTATGGAAGCCGTCCGGATCCGCGGGAGACCAAAATCGGAATTTACTCACCTGCTCCGGATCTTCCCTTCGCCGCGGCTTCATCTTCTCTCCGTCGCGGCCGGATCTTTTTTCTTCGGGCCGGCGCATGCGCGAGGCATGCAACCGACGTGCCCTGCGCATCCGCCGGGCCGAAGAAAGAAGATCCGGCCGCGACGGAGAGAAGATGAAGCCGCGGCGAAGGGAAGATCCGGAGCGGGCGAGAGGTGAGTTAATTCTTATTTTTATGCCTCATGTCCGCAGGGCAGGAGGGACCCGCTACGGATTCTCCATGGAGAATCCGTAGCGGGCCTGATTTTCCCTCGTGGACATGAGGCCTTAGAATTTATATAACCGATCACCATACTGCGTGGGGCATGGGAGTCTGAGGAGCGATGGTAGGACACAGTTAGCCCCACAGGGAAGTGCTTGTTAGTGGTATAATTCAGGTGGTGTCGATGCAAGCATGAGTATAATATGGGTCAGCGTAGCAAAACAGTGTGAACAGTAATGATGAATGATAAGTGCGTTTTGTGCAAGCTCCAGTGATTAGTCCGGCTTAGACACCGAGAAGTCAAAGGGGCAATGCCATATGAGTCTATCCACGCAGCTGCTGACATACTCTTGGACCATGGATAAGTGCTTCGTGTGACTGTCAGTCCTACCCTGTGTTTTTGCTGTAGGCTGTGATGGGCTGAAGAAATGATGCCACACTTCTGTTAGATTTTCTCTGGCACTGGTGGTGCTGCTGAGGCGGTGACTTCCTAGTTGTCCACAATGAGCAGCAGAGCAGCAATCCATTGCGGATGCATCTCTGCAGCCAAGAGGAAATACTTTGCTGAAGCTGCTTAATAGTCTGTCCTGATAATGCTGCCGGAATGAGATTGGACATTTTTACCTTATAGCGGGAATCAAGGATAGTGGCCACCCAGTAATGATCTGATGTTTTGATGTGGGCTATGTGATCATCCTTCTGCAAGCACTGCAGCATAAGCCTCAAAATGCCTAAGGGTGATGGAACACATTCTCTGGGGTTAGGCCCAAGAGTATCTTCTAGCTGGTACCACCATCCATGTAGAATAGCTGGGTTAGTGATGAATGGAAGGAACGTTGCTCTGCCTCTGGTCCTATATCATCCCCTCCTCTTCTTCCCCCTCTACACTTCTTCCATGGGTGGAGAAATGTGTTGTAGAAAAACACCCCCTCTCAAAGCCACCCTTGCCACGGTGTTGATTAATGATGGACTGGCCAGCTAGTTGAGAGATTGGTATCCCTTCCTCCTCCTCTTGTGACAACAACCCATCATTGTCCTTAAGGCTCTGTAGTCTCTCTTCCAGCAGGCAGACAACAGGGGTGGTCATATTGATTAGTGCGTCATCATGACTGACCATTTTGGTCACTTCATCAAAGCAGGCTAAAATGGCACATATGTATTTTATCTGCAGCTACTTCACAGATGTCAAATGGCAGACCTCCATACTGATGGCATACACCATCTGGTACTCTGATAGTCCTCTGCTGCTGTTGTAGCCTCTGAAACATATGCAGTGTGGCATTCCACTGTGTAGGCACATCACAGATGAGACAGTTTGGTGGTATCACAAACTTTCGCTGCACCTCCGCAATGTGAGAGGTGGCTGGGTATGAACGGTAAAAGCGAGAGTAGAGTTTCCTGACCTTTTCCAGCACTGCTGGAAACCTGGGTAATTGTTTAGGAAGCGCTGCACTACCAGCTTCATCACATGGGCAAGGTTGGCCACATTGTGACACATGATCCAGCCTGGCTTCAAATTGTGTGGGGTCAGCCATAAGTTAGCCTGGGCCTGCAGAGCTGTTAACAGATCTTTGGCCATGTGGCTGTACTCCCTTAGATTTATGAGTTTTAGGACACCATTTTAGCGTTTACCACAAAGTTCAGAACAGGTATTGAGGATCAGTCCTGGAAGGCTTAAAGTCAGAGGGCCTCCTCGGCCAGATTGGGCATTGATATACCTAAGGGCGGATCTCTAGAGGGGTTGACAAGGAAGCGCTCTAGGCTGGAGTTCAGCGTGGAGAATGTGGAAGGCCCATAGGTCATCCAACCTGGTACACTGTGAAGTTGTAGCTCCAGTAATTCCCAGGTTAGAGCACTGAAGGATTACATGTTGGCTGTAAAACTTGTTTCTTTGGAGACCAATATGATAACACTGCAAAAATAAGTCCAAATAGTCTCTTTTACTTTAGAGTAGCTCTCAGCTTGGTGATGCACTTGTTGAACGGAGTACTGGTACCGCATACACTTCTAAGCTTGTCCTTAGCAGTACTATAACTCACCACTGGGTAAATACTACAGTGACTGACTACCACTTTCATTTGGAAGGTTCACTAAAAGCAGTAACTCTCTCAGGTTCTCCATCACAGAGGTATCTCTCGAATCCCTCACACTGCTCTCTCTCACTGCTCCACCACCGCCTCCAGAAGCCCTAAACCCAGCCTACAGCACATGGTACTCTGCAGCGTGTGCTCACGAAAGCTAAACCCCCCCTTAAAGGTACTGTGCTTTAACAAAATGTTACCAAACAAGAACCCAGTAAATGTTAGAAACCATATTAATGGGGTTCATTACCTCACCCCTTTACAGGGGCATAAGTCATGCCCCCTTTTACAAGCCATGATGCCCCCTCTACTACAAAGCCTAAGCAAATGAACAAGAGGGGTTCTTAGCATAAGGACAACAAATGGGGGTGATACCAGGAGCAGGGAGTAAACACCTGGAGCATGGGCACTACAGGAGGTACTCGAGCGGAGGCATTAGAGAAGCACCTGGATCAGGGGTTCTTTGTGCAAAAAGAAAGCAACAAACTGCAGAGTGGAGCATATTGCCATGGCACGCCGCCGCTACTCAACCCACTTATCTGACCATCTGACCACCTGTCACATACTGCACACCACACCTCTGCTTCTGCTCATTCCCAGTCCTCCCACCAATCACCAGCCATTCCCTGCTATATAAAGCAGGGAATGGCGGATGCCTAAACATTTGGTATCCTTAGCCATCTATGACAAAGCCCCCATTAGTGTATATTCTGACTTCTGTGCTCCCTTACCTCGGCTCCATAGTCAGGACTTCGTTATTTGCTTTAGCAGAGCCAAAGGATGGACCCAACAGAAGAGGAAAGAACACATAGGAGGGGTACTTGAGTATAGTGTGGCATTGACTACCCTCTGAGTCTGGGTTTGGACTCGTGTTGAACCTAATGATGCTACAACTTGGAGCCAACAATGTAAGATTTATGGAGCGCTACTTTCCAGGAGGTTCTCACAGGCCTGCCAACCTGTCTGCGAGTCCATGTGGTCTCTTTCCAAGATCCTTCCAGATGTTGCAAAAGCGTTGGTAATTATGGCCACTTAGTTATGTTATAAACTATGATAAAACATATTTGTATGTGTGTGATGACAACATGCAGTTATTGGCAATATGTCATAGGGTAATCCTGATTATTTCAGGATGATAATCCCCATGTAATAGATAGATATGAGAGATAGATAAAGAGATCAATAGATAGATAGATAGATATGAGATATACATAGAAGAGATAGATAGATATATAGATAGATAGATAGATAGATAGATAGATAGATAGATAGATAGATATGAGATATACATAGAAGAGATAGATAGATAGATAGATAGATAGATAGATAGATAGATAGATAGATAGATAGATATGAGATATACATAGAAGAGATAGATAGATAGATAGATAGATAGATAGATAGATAGATAGATAAATAGATAGATAGATATGAGATATACATAGAAGAGATAGATAGATAGATGGATAGATAACACAGACATGAAATAGCTGCTGTGTCAGCATACATTACAAGGATACAATCAAGCCCATTAGTTATGGATAGTGTAGGGAAACCTGACACTGACACAGCAGATCATATGTAACAAATGACAACATCTGCTCCCGGCATGTTCAACTGTTGCTTTCCAGATGCTGTTCACAGTGTGTCTATTCCACCCCGCACCATGCAAACTCACACCAGCCAGAAAACAACCTGCTGCTGTGCAGTATACATGTAACATCCTAATTAACCCCACAATGAACAGTGCATACATTACTCTTGTTACGCCCTACCCAGGTCTACTCAGTGGAAATTTGCTTAAAAGTGAACTCCGGTATTAAAAAAAAAAAATTAAATCAACAATTATGAAAAATCTTCTGCTAGGAAGTGGTGCAAATACATTTATCCAGAAGAGAAATAGAACTAGCTCACCCACACCGGACACAGTCCCATGATTCTGATAGCATGGTGCAAGGAAGGCGGGACTGCTTCAGCCATGGGGAAATCCAATTCCCTAACAGATATCCTCCAACACCCGGAAGTAGCTAAAACTTGACTTTCATGTAATTTGTTTAAAAGCATCTTTATAGAAGAAGAAAGGTAAAACCAAGGAATGCTTTTACGAGTTTCAAGCCTCACATATTTTCCTTATTATGAGGAAGAGCCCAGTATGTAAGGTTCGAAACGCGTAACAGCATTCCTTGTTTACCAATTTTCCTATAAAGATACTTTTAAAGAAGTTACAATAAAAGTCAAGTTTTAACTACTCCTGAGTGTTGGAGGAAATCTTCTGTTTTGTAAATATATTCAGTCATTATGACATGATGAACAGTAACTCTGCCAGCTATCCATGGTCTTATGACATCTACAACTGAGTTCACATTGCGTCTTTATGTGCCGTTAGGCCGTATTCACACGGGCAATTTTTTTGCGCAACTTCTGTTCAATTGCGATATGAATGAAACTTACATGAGAAAATAACCCATTATGATGACGAATTCGACAAAAGAGTTGAAGAGGGGCTGGACGTCTTTCTTGAGCGTTACAATATTACATGTTACAGTCACTGATTACTTCAGAAGGGTCAGTGATCCGATAATGCAATCCTATGCAGACAGCCACGATTTAACCGCATGAAAACTTGCGCGATAAACAAAGCGCGGCATGTCCTATTTCTGTGCGGGCCCCTGCAAGGCTCGCATAGAAATGTCACGGCTAACGCGCTGGCTGGGCGGCAGCCGGCACATAGCAGAGCGGAGAGGACACCCGATGAGGTGAGCCGCAGTGATCATTGCAGGGGCATGGCTCACATCCCTCTGCGAGAATTCTCAAAGCAGGATCCGACCAGGCCGTCTGCAGGAGGCCTTTGGCCAATAGCATCCATTATTTTCTATGTGAGCATGAAAAAAAATTGCATCACACTCATCTCCGATGCAATGTGCAAGCAGGTGTGATTTATCTATTTTCCTACTGATTTTCTTGCAAATCACTGGTTTGCACGTGAGATATTGATACAAGTTTTTCATATAGATATCCCACTTGCCTGAGTAAACATGGCCCTATGCCGTCCTCATACATGGTGAAAATGCTGCGGGATTTCCGTTGTCGGAATTGCTGCAAAATTCTGTAGTAATGGCAGTACAAGATATGTGAAGGAAATTTTTTGAGTCTTCCTCACATGCTGTGGGAGATTTCCACCGTGCATTTGCAGCGTTTTTAAAAAATTCTTTGATTTCTGCTGCGCATTTCACCTCTTGATATACAAGGGCTAAAATTCGCAGCATTTCTGCAATTAAAAACACCTCAAAATCTGTACATTTAAGTAGGGACTTGGCCATTGCAGATTTAAAGCATATTTGCTGCGGGTCTTCTGCTACAGAGATAAGTGCCACGTGAAGGTGCCTTTAGGAAGCCTAGTGGTAAAGCTCGCAACGTTCATGTCACGCTACATTCACACTGCGTTTCCTCCTCACATCCAGGGGTTCTGTCCTGGCTCATATCTGAAATTCCCAAAAATGGATTTGGTTCTGTCCAGCGGACCCATTCTATCTCAGCCATTCGTGACGGTTACTCCAACGGTGACCAGTAGGTCTCTGTGTCGGCATGTTCATATTTGGCATTCTATGCCGGAGAGAATAGTGTAGTGAGGAAGTATTCCCAGCATATACATTAAACGGAAGCCAAAAACGTGAACACTTAGGTCTGGTCACATATACTAAGACACACACAAGATTTCAACTCCAGGGAAAAGGAGATGGTGAGGGCCCCAATTCTGCACGTAAATTTTACCCAATGACATGTGTAAAATCCACGTGTGTCGCGGTTTGCTAGGGGTGGATGACATACACAAAATTATGCGTAAGGCAAACTTCACACAGGCGAGTTCAACACTGAGCCGTGAAGCACCAACATGCAATTTCTCCGGGGATGTGAAGTGTTTTTATATATCAAAACCACCTTGCATCACTGATAGCCGCGGTGGAGGATGGTGCAGTGTATCCCATTGCAATCAATGGGAAGACCTCGCATTGCATTGCACTTGTGGTGCGATGTTGATGCTGGCCGCATTGATAACACTGGGTGATGCGATGTGAGGCCACATCCAAAGATAGGACATGCTGTGATAGGACATGTCGCTCATGTGAATGACCCCATTCAAAAGAACGGGACTTATAAACGAACGAGTTTCGTGCGTTGTGAGACACACAGAACTCGTGCGAATATGAACTTGATTCTTTTGAATGGGGTCATTCACATGAATGATGCTTTCCCTCACAGCGATGCTGCGAGTAAAAAATGTGTGCAAGGTACTATATTTTTGAGTTCCTCTGAACGCTTCGTCCATTGATTTCAATGAGACATTAAATGCATCACATGCTGTTCGATGTGCATGGGAGTGCAAAGCCAGGTTTCCCATTGAAATCAATGGGAAACAGTTCCGATTCTTTATCGCGCGTGAAACTTGCGCAATGGGATCGGAGTTTCATAGAAGCAATGCAAGGCGTTTTTGCCGGAAAATCGCCTTGCATCCACAGGTAAAACACACGTTGCCGAGCCCGATATCACGCTCGGCCATGTGCAGTTAGCCCAAGGGTGCTTTTACAAGGGCAAGAACTAGCCTTCATTACTCACCCAAATCCGCCGCTGCGAATTCCACACCAAATCCGGCAAGTCTCATTGGGAATTTTGATGCAGAATTTCTTGCAGAATTAAGCCATTTTCAATTCCGCATTAACATCCACAAGGAGCTGTGCGGATTTTGGTGCAGTATTTACCGCGGCTTCTTGCGGTGCGTCCTGTGGGCTGATTACACCCCTATGAAAGCACACTTATGGCGGAAAATATTTTTGTCCATATTTAATACTTTATTATGGTGGTTTGGTGGTTTTACAGAGGGCGGAGTAGTGTAGGGGACTCCACTCTCTAGCAAAGTTCACAGCGATACATCAACCACACGTCGCAGTAAAATCTCCATCTCGTCACTCCGGCCATGTGTCCCCATGGGGAAAAAATGGATCAGTTGACTATCTTACCAGAAGGGTTAAATTTTATATGCTGGCTGCAAGGTTACTTGTGATACCCATAGGGAAAAAATGTAGGCTGCTCACATTGTGGAGATAAACAGACAGAGGTAACTGTGTTAAATTTGTCAAAGTAGTAGAGATGAGTTTGTCATATGCAATAACTTAGAAAATATGATACATGTTCTTTCGATAGGACAGCTGTAAAGCTACTTTGTTTTCAAGTGCAAAAAAAAAAAGCTAATAGACATATTCAGCTCTGCTACATCTGAATACATAATGTATATATTAGGGCCCAAGTGTGTAATAATCCCAGCAGATGATAAACTTGTTTATTTTCTTTGCTCTGTAAAACTTCTACAAATATTTCCCTTCCCCACATATTTGTGTATATACATGTTACCTAAAGTTTCCGCTTCTCTGTGTGCTCTGCACATCCTAAACCCCCCTCCACTCTGCTGATTTTCCATATGCCAGGTTAATTCCCTCATACATTATCACCTTACAGTCACAGCCCACCCTTGCAGCCTGCGCCCATTTACTTGTTCATTGGCTGAAGCTTTGCAAGTTCTAACCAGAGACTTGATTTTCAGCAATCAGTAAAAGTGTGAATGCCACCTACCTGTATATATGCCATTTTCACTCACAGTGCCAGCAGGTGCCCGGGTTGCCTGTACATGGCCTTTCTTTTTCCCCTCTTTTTCCTCAATAAAAGCAAAAAAATACTCAAGAAAAAGCCCAGACGTGACTTGTGTAGTTGATGATCAGAGATCTGGATGGCTCTCCTTCTTCATGGTGACACTTCTTCGCCAGTAGACTTGAGGCTACCCCAACTTGTGGCTTGCATGCCACATCAGATGTCCCCTGCGTTATTTGGGGGACAGTTTCGGTGTCTGTGGCTTCTTCTGGAAAAGGCTCCCTCCTCCCTGTCACTTCCACACTGTGTTGCTTTGATTACAAGTGTCCTCTTTGCTGCTCTCCCTGTTTTGTTTTGAGTAGTGCCTATCAGTCGCCACCCAGTGGCCACCAACTGCATTTTCTGTGATCTGATACTTTGTAAAAGCCCTAAGGTAACATAAATGTAAACGTTCTATTGTGTTTCCACCATTGCAGCACGAGTGTGGATCTGCTTGGTGATACAATTTGTATGCTGTTAAATAATCCGAGTTATATTAAATGATGTATCAGGCTGTACTCATACGGGCGATGTTCCCGCGCGAGTTCCATCTGATTCCGAACTCACACGGGAAAGGAATCCATTCATTCTCATGGTTCATTCACATGAGCGATTTTTCATTTGGGTAATTCTTGGTGTATTCAGACATGTTTTTAGGGCTCTTCCACAAAGGCTTGGTTTTACACAGTATAGGCGCGTCAAAAAAATCGTGGTTAAACTTCACCAAAAATCGTATAAATGTGGACGATTTCCCATAATTAAGTCCCGAGCTTAATTAGTGGTAAAATTACCCATTCACACGATCAGGAGCTACGTGTTATACAGCTGCCATAGGAGTCTATGGAAACGCCTGCACAGTTCGCACCAAAGATAGGTCAGGTCTTATCTTTTCTCCCAGCACGGACCTTAGATGTTCACGCATGTCCTATCTGTTTAAGATGCACGTTTTTTGCGCATCTACAATTCCTTCATCTGAACGTTTCTATAGGAAACCATTGGTTCTAATAGATGCAATTTTTTTGGCGCACCTAATCTGCGTGAAAACGACGCCCGTGTATAAGAGCCTTAATGTGTATATCACAGGCTGAAATCTCCCAATATGTGCAGATACGTTCACCTAAGTGCAATGTATTTACACAGTGAATGAGGCTTTTTTGCATGTGTATCGACATAGATTTTGTGGTTTTTTTTGTGTGTATTCAAAACTTGCGTATCTGTGTACGCGAAAAAACACGCAAACAAGACCTGAACTTGTCATCATTGATTCTGCACAGCGAACCACCATAAATAAGTCACATGTGTTGTGCCGCGCTATTCTGCTGTGCTTCTTGTACTTTCTGGGTTTATGAGAGAGTTTCTGAGCTTGGGGACGTGACTTCTTTGGAGGAGGATGTTATTTTGTCTTGGTTGCTGTCTTGTAGATTTGGAGAGTCACGTGAGATGGCGGAGAATGGGTCGAAAAGAAGGAGGAGTTTCTTGGTTCACCCTCTGGTGTTGCAGCGTGTGCTTAAGGGGCATTTCCAGACTCTGTATGCTGATTTACGGTGCCATCCATACAAGTTCATCGCCTCCTGTCGTTTGTCGGTTCAGCTGTTCGATAGGGTTCTGGAGGAGGAGCGACCCAGACTTACACTGACACCAACATGTGTTGGTGTATATCAGCTGAGGAAAGACTCCTGGTCACCCGGAGGTAGGTACATGGTCTGTTCTATGTTCTAATCTCTCTGTATTACAAATGTCTTCTACACTCTTGGAGTTATTCTGTTCAGCCTTTGTGCAGGTCCCTGGCCGCTGGGAATTCATATGCTTTGCTGCCTTTTGATTTTCTGTTGGGCATGTCAACAATTTCTGTGATCATCAGGTAGACCTGTGATGTCATTTGGCAGCATCTGGTGCCTTTGTTGATGGCTCCGCCCTTTTGTCAAGATTAGATGGACATTGCCAAGGGATTCTTGGCTGCTGCACATTTTCTGAACTGCATTGGGGCACTGGACAGTAAATACATCTGTGTTAAAAAGTCAGCGCACTCCGGGTCCCAGAATTTCGATTATAAGTACTATTTGTCAATAGTGCTGTTCGCTGTTGCTGATAGCAACTATAGATGTTTGCTTGTGGATATCGGGGTCTGTCTGGGAACGCTGCACATGTTCACATTTTCAAGGCTTCCACAGTGGGCCGGCAACTTTTGACCGGCCAGCTCTCCCTGCAAGATCCTGGCTCCTCAGGTTTACCTGCCCCATTTGTCATTGTGATGGATGCAGGATTTGGCCTGACGGATCATGGCCTGCGTCCTTTTGCTCACAGGAACCTGGACAAGGGAGGTGGGTGTTTAATTACTGACTCACACATCCCAGGTGCTTTGTGGAGTGTGCCTTGGGGATTCACACTAACAAGTGGAGAGTTCTCTACCGTGCACTTCAACTAAAATCTGACAACATGTGTGCGGTAATCAGAGTCTGCGTGGTCCTGCTTAATATTTTCTGGGACATCGACGCTGGTTGGAATGCAGAAGAGGCTCAACCTGAAACTCTCCCATTGGAAGTTGGGGATGACCATAGGCTGCATGGCCGACCAGCAGCATCTGCTCTCCAAGTCAGGGACATCTTCATGAACTATTTTCAGAGTCCTCAGTGAGCAATTCCGTGCAGATGAACTGATCTCGCCATACATATGCTAATGTGAACCCCAAGGAGCAATCTAAGTATATATAGGAGTACACAATGGTGGTATTGCTTAACTTCTCTGTTTATTACATAACCAGAATATATACATGTTTCAAGGCCATTATGCCTCCTCTTCAGTATTTGCTGGAGTAAACTATACATAAAACAATAGGGAAAGTATACTAAATGTATGATAGGCAGTAGAAAGTAAAAAGGTAAGAATAAAAGAAAAAGTGCAAAATTAAACATAAAAAGGAATTCAATTAATGATGAATACATAATAAAATTCATATAAACTACCCCAAAAATTGTAAATGAATACAACTTATTTTTCTCTATATAAGCATAGTCCTTGTATAGTAGCAACGGATGATTACACAAGTGTAGTAGGGAACACTTAACCGCATGAGCAACTGAACGTTTGGTTATATATAACAGAGCGTTTGCTACTTAGAAATAATCGTTTGAAAAAAGAGAAAAAGGGGAAGAATATATATATATATATATATATATATATATATATATATATATATATATATATATATATATATTCTTCCCCTATATATATTATTAATGTTGCACATGGCTTTAAATGTGGGTATAGAAGGTATTAATTGGAAGGATTGGCAGCTGCAGAATTCATTGCATTATACATGGGAGTCTGAATTTATGAGACTAGTGGACCCCTGGCAGAACTAGGAGAAAATAAATATGCCTATTCACTCATTACAGACATATGAACTGATTAATGGGATGTTTGATTATCAAACCATCATTATTTATTTGTATTTTTTAATTAATTTGTGTTTTCTATTCATTTTGGTCATGATTTATTAATCCCTGCGCTGCACTTATATGCTGTAAATATTTATGCCCACTTTTAGAGTGTAGGAATTTGGTCGAATTTAGTATTCTGTCTCTTTAATGAGAGAATAGAAATATTTATCTTCTACTTGTTCTGCTGATGGTCCACTGGTCTCATAAATTCACACTCCCATGTATAATGCAGTGAATTTTGCAGCTGCCAATCCTTCCAAATAATACCTTCTATACCCACATTTAAAACTGTCGTTTTTATATATATATATATATATATATATATATATATATATAATTTTTTTTTTTTTGAAACATTTATACATAATAAAGATTTGTTTCAAAGAAGTAAGCGCTCTGTTACATGTAATCAATCAGTTGCTCATGCGGTTCAGCGTTCCCTACTGCGCTTGTGTAATTATCCATAGCCGCTATACAAGGACTGTGCTTATATAAAAGGACAAATACGTTTTATTTATTTAGCATTTTTTGATTGTTTTATATTAATTTTATTATATTTCCATCACTAATTAATGTCTTTTTATATTTCATTTAGCACTTAATCTTTTAGACTTACCTTTTTACTTTGTAATACCTCTCATACACAGATTATCCCTTACCTATTGTCTTACGTATAGTGTGCACCAGCTAATACTGAGGAAGAGGCATAATGGCCTCGAAACACGTATATTTGCTGGTTATGTAATAAACAGAGAAGTTAAGCAATGCCCCCATTGTGTACTCATATATGTCCCTATGTTGTGCCTTACACCCGGTTTTTAAACTGTTTTTGGTATCTATTGTCTATATGTTCACCCAGGAGGTTGAGGTGGCCAGTTGGGGTTGGCTGCACCTGCTATACAGAGAACTCTCTCTTGTTGAGGACCAAAACTACACACCTTTGTATAGGATATAGTCTATATGCCTTTTATTCTCATTCGGCTTGCTCCACCTTCTTTTCTCCATACTATCCACTAAGATGGAACATGGATAGCACCACAGGGGAGAATATGTGAGATAGAGAGCTTTGGTCCTCCGTTGTTTTCTATCCAGTGTAAAAGACTGACAGGGACAGAAATTATTTGAGACAGAGACTGTAAAGGTCTCCAACTCCCATATTCTCCCCTATGGCGCTGTCCAGGTTCCATGCTTATTTTCACCCCCATGCAGGTTTCTGCGTGGGAGACAGAGAGCAGGAACGTAACCAGCACAGTATGAAAGAAGCCTAAAAGTATAGGTAAGGGAATAACTCTGCATTACAGAAGACTGCTGTGGGAATAATTAGGGAGGCAGCTGTGTCTCTGGAGTCTGAGACTCATCCTCCTACCAGGAAATATAGATATTAATCATTGATTGTTAAATGTTGTAAATAGCATAGCTTCTTAGAGTAAAATATATGTAAAACATTTGGGGGATTAAAAAAAAAAACAAAGAGAAAGGTCATTTTAAAGCTGCTTAACAAAATAAAAAATGAAGATTTCCAGCCTTATTGGACCACACAGCGTGAAGTTTGGCTTTATAGCGCCACCTTGTGGACAAAGTGCAAATACTTTTCGGGATGATTTCTTTACACTAAGTAATGTATAACATTTTTTGTTCTTTGTTAAAGTTTTACTTTTCAATAACTATTTTTTATTCAATCCATAAAATTATTGTAGTGTAACTGTACTTTTCCAAAACGTTTGACAGGTCAAACGAACATGCCAAAAATTTAGATCGCTGGGCTTTCAGTGGCTGAGACCCCCACCGATCGCTAAAACAAAGCAGCAGAAGGGAGGGCTACCACCATTTGCTAGCTGAAGACAGGTCTATAGACTTTCAATAGATTGCCAATGCACTGCTGTATCGTAAGCAGACGAATGCTTCTACCCCTTCATTTTGGTGATGGGTGAGAGTCTCAGCAGCTGGACCCCATGACATGTCAGAAATTTGCTGAAAGTTTAGTTGTACCAAGACTGACTTTTATCACCTATCCTCACTTACCGGTATCCGTAGGATAGATGATAGAAGTCTGATCAATTGGGGTCTCACCTCTCAGATCCCTAGTGTTCCTGATTACTGAGGTCCCATATCCCGTGTCCCCCCCTCTTCATACAGCGCGGGCGTCAGCTGTTTATTACAGCTGAAACCTGCAGGTAATAGCCGCTATCAGCCGTTCGCGGCTATTAACCACTTAAATGCGGCTGTCAATTCTGACAGCGGCAATTGACAGCGGCATTTAAATCCCCCGAACGCGGTGAGATCGGGAGAGCCGTGCAAGTGTCATGGCAGCCGGGGGCCTAATGAAAGGCCCCAGGGCTGCCTTAACGGACTGCCCATCAAGCCATCCCCGTGGGGTGGCTGGATAGACTGCCTGTTAAATTGCAGTATGACGTAATGCAATAGCATTACGTCATACTGCATGGGTGATCAAAGTATCGCATGTTAAAGTCCCCCAGGGGGACTTCAAAGTAAAGTTAAAAAAAATGTCAATAAAGTTTTTTTAATTGTAAAAAAAAAAAGTTATAAAAGTTTAAATCACCCCCCTTGTGCCATATCTATTATTAAAAAATCTAAATCATAAAATAAAAATATGTATTTGGTATCGCCGCGTCCGTATAAGTCCGATCTATCAAAGTAGCACATTATTTTTCCCGCACGGTGAACGTCGTCCGAAAAAAAAATTAAGAACGCCAGAAATGCCCTGTCTCCCACAAAAAACGCAATAAAAAGCGATCAAAAAGTTGTATGTATTCTTAATTGATACTATCGGAAACTACAGGACATTCCGCAAAAAATGAGCCCTTGCTTAACTATGTTGACAGAAAAGTTATTGCGCGCACAAAATGACTGCAGAAAATAATTTAAAAAAATTAAATGTCTTTAAAAAAAAAAAAAAAAAAGTATTAGGCCTTAGTCAGACGGGCGTTTTTTCGCGCGATTTGCGGATCGCATGACGGATGCGCATCCGCAAATCGCGTGACCGGTGCCCGAAAATCGCCCGAAAATCTGCTCCTAGCGGCGTTTCATTAGAAACGGGCCGGAGCTGTCCAGCGCATTGCATTCAATGGAGCTGGCAATACAGCCGGCTCCATTGAAAGCAATGCGCTGCCGGACAGCGCTGGATGAATTGTCGGGAAGGGCTTAAATATATAAGCCCTTCCTTGCAATTCATCCAGAAATGTGTTAAAATAAAAAAAATATATATACTCACCTGCTCCCGGCAGCCGGAGTTCCGCGCGGCCGGCCTGAAGTGGGTGTGAAGGGGGTGTGAGTCAGACCTGCCCCCTGATTGGCTCAGCGCTGAGTCAATCAGAGGCAGGTCTCACTCACACCCATTCATGAATTCATGAATGGGTGTGAGTGAGACCTGCCTCTGATTGGCTCAGGCTGAGCCAATCAGGGGCAGATTTGAGTCACACCCCCTTCACACCAACTGCAGGCCGGTCGCGCTGAACTTCGGCTGCCAGGACAAGGTGCGTATATATATTTTTTTTATTTTAACACATTTCTGGATGAATTGCAGGGAAGGGCTTATATATTTAAGCCCTTCCCGACAATTCATCCAGCGCTGTCCGGCAGCCCATTGCTTTCAATGGAGCCGGCTGTATTGCCGGCTCCATTGAATTCAATGGGCAAACATCGTTCTTCTCTGCCACAGCTGTTACAGCTGTGGCAGAGAAGAATGATTTGTCTTCTATATGTTCTCAATGGGGTCGGCGCTGCTGCCGCCAGCCCCATTGAGCGCATATAGAGAAGAGAACAGGAATCGCAGATCGCAGATAGGTGCGATCTGCGATTTCTGTTCTATAATTTATCGGACGAGCGCATAAAAAGCGCTCATGTGTCCGATACCATTGCAAAGCAATGGTTTTAAAAAATCGCCGGACCCATGCGCATGCACAAATCGCGCGAAAAAACGCCCGTCTGACTAAGGCCTTATAGTAAGAAAAAACCTATACAAGTTTGGTATCGTAGTAATCGTATCGACCCATAGAATAAAGTTATAATGTCGCTTTTGTTGCCGTTTGTGCGCCGTAGAAACAAGACGCACTAAACATGGCGAATTTTTTTTTACTCCACTTAGAATTTTTTTTTAAAGTTTTTCAGTACATTATATGGTACTTTAAATAGCACCATTGAAAAATACAACTCGTCCCGCAAAAAACAAGCCCTCATACAGCGACGTCGATGGATAAATAAAGTAGTTACGATTTTTTTGAAAGGGTGAGGAAAAAACGAAAATGGAAAAAGAAAAAGGGGCCGTGTCATTAAGGGGTTAATAGGCCACGTAAGTCAGATCTAGCGCGGTGCTCTAGCAGAGCTTTATATCCTAGATGACATGACCAACAACATAGTTTACAGAACTGTTCTGACAGCAGATTGCAGTTACATGCCTTTCACTATTTCAACTGTTTACGTTTCAATACACAGCAAAACACAGATTAGATGAGAAAATACAAATTCCACGTGGACGAAGTCGCAACAAGCTAGTTGCTGATAAGTATGAAAGACGTATTGGTTTGTATTTTAGGGAGAATACATAATCTCACAAGCTCACCTTAAGGGTGGCTTCACACAAGCGTGTTTTTGTGCGTACATAGGTGTGTACATAAGTGCGCACCCATGTACGTGCAAAAACATGTGTGAATGCCGGTCCTTGCATTGCCTTCAATAGAGCTGCGGCTGCTGCTAGTAGCTCCATTGAGGTCAATGGTCTGCCGGCACCCCTGAAGTGATTTTCAGGGAAGAGCTTTACATATAAGCTCTTCCCGGAAAAACAAAAATTTTAGTGTAAATAAAAACTTACCTGTCCGCCGCTGCCGTGACCCACACGGGGATGAAAAACACATCTGCCGCATGCGGCAGATGTTTCCTTCATCCCCGTGAGGAAAAATAATTCCCTGCTGCACCTGCCACATCTGTGAATCATGAATTCATGAATGGGTGACTGAGTGCTGCCTCTGATTGGCTGAGCACAGGGAACAATCAGAGGCAGCTCTCAGCCATCATTCAATAGCTGAGAGCTGCCTCTGATTGGTCACAGTGCTCAGTCAATCAGAGGCAGCTCATTCAGCAGGTGGGGATTTTAAATTCCCGCCTGCTGAATACTTCTCAGAGCACTGCAGGATTAGAGTCGGCTGGACGCAGCTGAGCCCTGGCAGCTGAAGAAAGGTATGTTGTTTTTTTTATTGTTTTTTTTTTATTTGTATCACCTTTTTTCATGTTTTTCAGGGAAGGGCTTATATTTAAAGCCCTTCCCTGAAAAACAATTACAGGATGCCAGCAGCTGGATCCTCTACTGCAGCTGTCATCTGTGACAGCTGTGATAGGGAATTCTTTATTCCCCACAAGGATGAAGAATTCCTTTGCTGCATCTGTCACAGACGTGGCAGGTGCAGCAGAGAATTCTTTTCCCTCATGGGGATGAAGGAAACATCTGCCGCATGCGGCAGATGTGTTCTTCATCCCTGCAGGGACATGGCAGCGGCAGACGGGTAAGTATTTTTTTTTTACACTAAAATTTTAGTTTTTCAGGGAAGAGCTTATATGTAAAGCTCTTCCCTGAAAAACAATTCAGAGGGGCCGGCAGACCATTGTCTTCAATGGAGCCGCCGGCAGCCGCCACCTGTAAAACAGGGACATGTGAACACACCATAGGGAATGCATTGATTGTAATAGAAGCGTGTTTTTGTGCACGCGTATGCACGCACAGAAACACGCTTGTGTGAAGCCACCCTAAGCCTAGGTTCACATAGGACGGATTTGCCGCAGAATTTTACTGCGGCAAATCCGCCTGCGGACGCTAATCCCGGGATTAGCCAGCCATGTGGACGAGATTTGTCAAAAATCTCAATTGGGGTGGACAATCTGTCGCAGCAAAGCCGGCGCTGCAGCGTGGATTCCTGGGACGCAGCATGTCCATTCTTTTTTTTTTCCATTGCAGCCTCGCTCCTCTTTAGGGGAGAGCCAGACGCAATGGAAAAGCATCCTGTGAAGCCGCTCCAAAATCCGCTGCTAAGTGCCGTGGGTTTTTCACTGCGCTTATCCCGCAGAAATCTCACGTTTTTTTGCTGCGGCAAAACCGCGAGATTTCCGCTGGGAAAGCATCCCATGGGAACCCAGCATAAGGGTCCTCGCTGTTCTGTCAGTCCCTACTCTAACAAAACAACTAAAACCACAACAAGAGAACCCTGCCTAAAAGTGGGGCGTTAGTCCCAATAGAGTTGGCCCCACACCGGAACCTAGATGGTAACAGGCAGGAACACCAGACAAGGGAAATAACCCAACAGGCACCTGCTCACCTACAGACAGTGCTGATGTCGTTAGTGCTCATGCAGAGCATTTAGACAGACAGGGAACACCGCTGGATGTGAAGCGCTGAGCAGGAAGGGTTTACACTTAGCGAGAGGACAGTGATCCAGCTATGTTTTTTATGCTGATTGAAAGTCACTAATAACAAAAAATGAACGAATAGTAAATGATTTTTGGGGGGCGAACGGTAGTTCGGAAGAGCAGGATTAGCAGTCAGCTAGCTGTGTGACAGTTAGAAAGGCTAGAGGTGGAAAAGAGAACCAGGGAGGCTAGTCCTGAACTGGCACAATCCAACAAGTTTGCAAAGTTGGCAGATGAGGGGAATGCCATTACAGAGCAAGCACCACTGTAGCATGAAATGCCCTCTGAACGCCAGGGAGACAACTGCTCTATTGAGAAGGGGACGGGAAGCGTAGGGCAGGTTAGACAGGTTCTAGTGGTGGGGGACTCCATTATAAGGGGGACAAATAGGGTAATCTGCTCTAAAGACCAGGATCATCAAATGATGTGTTGTCTTCCTGGCACTCGAGTTCGACACATCGTGGATTGGATTGACAGATTACTGTGAGGGGCTGGTGAGGATCCAGCAGTCATGGTGCACATTGGCACCAATGAACAAATTGGTTTCAGGGACCTAGGATCCAAGCTTAGGGCAAGGACCTCCAAGGTAGTTTTCTCAGAAATAATACCTGCACCAAAAGCCACACGAGAAAGGCAGCAGGATCTTCGGGAGGTAAACAAATGGCTCCAGAGTTGGTGTAAGAAAGAGGGGTTTGGTTCCTGGAGAACTGGACTGATTTTGCTGTCGTTTACAGGCTCTACTGTTGGGACGGGCTGCATCTTAATGGGGAGGGTGCAGCTGTGCTGGGGGAGAAGATGGCCAGAAGGCTGTGGAAGTGTTTAAACTAGAGACTGGGGGAGGGCAAAAAGAGAAACAAGGGGGTAGCCAGTGTAGATAGCGACCTGGGCTAAGTAATGGGATTGGGGTTAGAGCAGGGTTGGGCTTAGTACAGTTAGAACTGACAGAACAGCCAATAGTACCATTAGTAGCACAATGAATATAAAGAACAACAACAATCATATAAATTATATGGCAAAAATAACAAAATCCTGATAGGGCTTTTCTATAGGCCACCAAAAGCAACAGAAGAAACTGAAATGTTATTATTAAAGGGGTTGTCCCGCGCCGAAACGTTTTTTTTTTTTATTCAATAGGCCCCCCGTTCGGCGCGAGACAAACCCGATGCATGTGTTAAAAAAAAAAACGGATAGTACTTACCCGAATCCCGGCGCTGCAGCGACTTCTTCCTTACCTTGCTAAGATGGCCGCCGGGATCTTCACCCACGGTGGACCGCAGGTCTTCTCCCATGGTGCACCGTGGGCTCTGTGCGTTCCATTGCCGATTCCAGCCTCCTGATTGGCTGGAATCGGCACACGTGACGGGGCGGAGCTACGAGGAGCAGCTCTCCGGCACGAGCGGCCCCATTCACCAGGGAGAAGACCGGACTGCGCAAGCGCGTCTATTCGGGCGATTAGACGCTGAAATTAGACGGCTCCATGGCGACGGGGACGCTAGCAACGGAACAGGTAAGTGAATAACTTCTGTATGGCTCATAATTAATGCACAATGTACATTACAAAGTGCATTAATATGGCCATACAGAAGTGTATAACCCCACTTGCTTTCGCGGAACAACCCCTTTAAGGCAGATAGAAGAGGTGTCAAACCGCAATGAAGTAATTATCATGGGGGACTTTAATTACCCGAATATAATGTGGGAAGCCGAAACCTGCAAATCTCACAAGGGTGACAAGTTCTTGAGAACAATTAAAGACAACTACGTTTCCCAACTTGTACGGGAGCCAACTAGAGGGAAAGACACTCTGGACTTAGTATTCACTAACAAACCGGACCGAAAAATGGGGCTGCAGATTGAGGGATAGTTTACAAGACTGTAAAGGGGGCAATAAACGAAAAAAAGAAAGTGTTTAAACTACTAAAATAAGAAGGCAGTGAAGAAGCGCTAAAATCATACAGGGAAAAACACAAAATATGTAAAGAAAAAAATCTAAATAGCTAAGGAGGATGCAGTAAGACTCATCGACAAAGAGAGCAAAAATAACTCTAAACTATTCTTCAATTATATAGGCAAATCTATTAAATTGTTTCTTTTCAAGTGTATTCACAAACAAAAAAGAAATGTCACACGAGATGCAGGGGAATAAAACGAACCCTCTACTAAATATTGCATGTCTAATAGAGGAGGAAGTGCAGAGCCAGTTAAAGAGGAGTAAAATCGATAAATCGCCGGGCCCAGATGGAATACACCTAAGGGTTCTATGGGAACTAAGTGACGTGATAGCTAGACCTCTATTTCTTATATTTATGGACATTATCAAGACTGTGGTTGTACCACTGGATTGGCGTATTGCCAATGTGGTTCCACTATATACAAAAAGAGGTCCAAGAGAGAGCCCGGTAACTACAGGCCGGTAAGTCACACTTCAATAAGTAGAAAAATATTAGATGGGTTTCTGAGAGATGCCATCCTAGAATAGCTCAACGAAAACAACAGTATAACCCCTCACCAGCATGGGTTCATGAGGGGTCAATCATGTCAGACCAATTTGATCAGCTTCTACGATAAAGTAAGTTCTAGGTTAGACCAGGGAGTGTCTGTTGATCTCGTATATCTGGATTTCTCTAAAGCATTTGACATCGTGCCGCATAATAGGTTGATATATAAAATGAGACAGCTCGGATTGGGTGAAAACATGTGTATCTGGGTAAAGAACTGCCTCGGAGATAGAAAACAGAGGGTGATAATAAATGGTTCCTTCTCTGATTGGGCCAACGTTGCAAGTGGGGTGCCGCAGGGTTCAGTATTAGGCCCCATTCTGTTCAATATATTTATCAACGACCTGATAGAGGGGCTGCACAGCAAAATATCAATATTTGCTGAAGATACAAAATTATACAAGATAATAAATACAATGGAGGACAAGGTACGGCTACAAACGGACCTAGATAAACTGGGGCTGGGGCAGAAAAATGGCAAATGAAGTTCAATGTTGATAAGGTTATGCACATGGGCAGGAGAAACGGATGTCACCAATATACACTAAATGGGGTACAGCTAAGGAAATGTGATATGAAAAAAGACCTGGGGGTACTAGTGGATTGTAGATTTAACTGGAGTAACCAATGCCAGTCAGCTGCTGCAAAGGCTAATAAAGTCTTGGGGTGCATTAAAAGAGGTATAGGGGTGAGGGACGAGAACATTATCCTCCCACTATATAAGGCACTTGTCAGGCCCCACATGGAATACTGCGTACAGTTCTGGTCACCGGTGCTCAGTAAAGATGTTACAGTGCTGGAGGGGGTTCAAAGAAGGGCAACCAAATTAATAAACGGAATGAGAGGACTGGAATACCCAGAGAGGCTATCAAAAGTAGGATTATTTATCCTGGAAAAAAGATGGTTAAGGGGCGATCAAATAACTATGTATAAATATATTAGGGGACAATACAAGGATCTCTCCCATGATCTGTTTATACCCAGGACTGCGACTGTAACAAGAGGACATCCGCTACGTTTAGATGAAAGCAGGTTTCATCACCAACACGAAGGAGTTTTTTTTTACTGTAAGAGCAGTGAGACTGTGGCACTCTCTGCCTGAGGACGTGGGGATGGCAAAATCCATAGAGGAGTTTAAGAGGCGACTAGACGTCTTTCTAGAGCGCTATGATATTGCAAGATATAGACATTAGGTGATCAGCGGGTTGTTGATCCAGGTCTTACAGTCAGGTAGGAACTATCAACCGTTGATCCAGGGATTATTCTGACTGCCATTATGGAGCTGGGAAGGAATTTTTTCCCCGAATGGGCTAATTGGCTTCTACCTCATTATGGTTTTTTCCCTTCCCCTGGATCAACAAGGACAGGGAGGTTGAAACAGGCTGAACTAGATGGACATTGTCTTCTTCCAGCCTCATATACTACAGTATGTAATTATGTTACACTGGATGATTATGAATGCTCAATTTTGTTCGTTTGAACGAATTTTGAGCGATAATCACCTAATGTAAATTGCCCTTAAGACATTGTTTACACCTAATGTCTGAACGCCTGTAAACAGACACTGAACAAGTCAACAAATAAACAAGGGAATCCCACCCAGAACCTTCTGCATGCAACTTACAACGAAACAGAACATGCATGATGCCAAGCACCAGAGTTCTGAGAGGGAAATGGCACAATGACCAGCCCCCTCTAGTTAGAGCGGCTGTTTTTTTTGTCTGCACAAGACCAGTGCTGATTGGCTGGCTGGAGAACTCCACACCATCAGCCAGCCAAATCAACTACACCTGCAGCAGTGTGCTCCTGGGAAACCATAGTACTACAGGTCCCAGGAGCACAACATGACAACCAGGTTCAGCTAATTGTATTGCAAGTGGAAAATCGCAGCTGATTTCCACTCGTGGGCAGGGGAGAATCGGTTTACACAGCATGTCATTGCCACAGAAATTGCGGCAGGTGTCTGACCGCTATTTCCGCAGCAATAATCTGTCCATGGGCATTCGGCCTACAAATTGTGCCCAAGGGCACTGGCATCCGAACTAAAACAAAAGAGAAAACAAATCACAATTAAATGCCCACAATAAAAATAGCGCTCGCCATATATGCTTTATTCTGAAACGCTGCTGCACACTTAGAAGTTTGACTCGGAGTTCAGCTATTGGAGCTCTTGAGTCAAATGGGAGAACCACGCCAGGCTCTCCCTATGGACAGCACCAAGACTGACAGCTCCTCTTGATGCTTGTGTATAGGCAGAGAGCTATCAGCCTTAATAAAGGGGAAGGGTAGAGTCTAGTGCGACTCGCCTCTGACTTAGAGCTCTCTTCCAGCTCAGCTCTGGGTCAAACTTCTAACTAGATTTTTCTGAAATGCAGCAGTTTTTAACAATAAAACATATATGTAACAATTGGCCATATCTGATCCCGATTCAGGCTGCCCGTGGTTCAGGCTGCATGAAACTGGTGACCGCTTCACTTTAAAAAGAAAAAAAGGCGCATTGGAAAAACCATGTTACACATCATAGAAAGAAAAAATAGAAACTTTAATGAATGGTAAAACCATTTGACAATTATATCCTTTCTTAAAAAAAAATTTCCAGTTGACTTTTTAAAAATGACATTTAAGACTATCTGTGTTGCTTACCTGCTATTTGCTGAACGGCAGTCTAGACTTGACAGGGATCCTAGCGCTCACCCCATGAATACAGCGCTTGCATAGCTAGGAGTCTGTAAGGGGGAAGAAAATGCTAACTGTGTGTAGTTAGGAGAATGCTATAAATGCTACCTTTTATGTAGAGAGATGACAACTAGGGGAAAAGCTGTAGCAACTGATGGTTATTGTACATTGCTGATGTGTGTTGTGCTATAACAGATGCTGTCATGGCCCTCATGGCCACTGTGTGAGTGGTCTCAACCCCAGTCATGGTGGCCCTTTTAGAAGTTTGTATAAACGGTCGGTCACTTTGCTTGGCAGGGCATATATGTCGGGTGGTCAAATGGTAGGGTATGTCTCTCCCAGTAGGGTTGTGCTTGGTACAAAAGGCGGGGTGTGGCACACAAGTGGAGTGCATTGGCCGCAGTGGTGGAGTGAGCAAGCAAGTACAAAAGGTCAGAACAAGGTTGGGTGCAAACTGGGTCGAGAGAAGCCCTGGAGGCCTACCGTGGTTGGGTGCAGCCTACGTGTGTGCTGTGGTAGAGCCAGTCTGGTTCGCTGAGATGACAGAGCTATGCCTGTTGACTTGCTATATTGCTGAGAGAGGAAGTCCACCATAGAGACTGAGAGCATAACATTGTGCACCATCAAATATGTTCATAGAGCTACGCCAGGCCTGCTGATTAGTTAGAGACTGTAACTTGATCCCGCTAGTGCTGATGAGCTGAGACCATGTTGCCAAGTTCTAGAGTCAGCTTTACCGAGTGCTGAAACTGTGTTATAACATTTTGAAACAGCGTGCCAAGTTATAAGGACTGTATCATTCAGCTACCAAATAAAAGCCATTGCTGCGTGCCCTGTCTCTAAGGCCTCCACATATGAGTATGTTTAAGTCCATGTGCTAGCCATCTTAATTCATGCACAGCACATGGACCCATTATACCCCATGAGGCTATACATACTATAGATCAGGGGTGGGCAATTAATTTTCCCATGGGGCCACATGAGAAATTGGAATGGTTTTAGAGGGCCAGACCAACATACGAAGGCTCCATGCACATTGCTATGCACGCCTATCAAAAAACCCTCTATCAGGATCTCCGATCTCCTGCAGCCAACAATCAGGTTCTGTGAGATCTCTAGTAGAGGCATACGTGTGGTGTCATCTGTATATGTCAATCATCCACGCATCTATATTTGTTCAAATAGCTGATTGGTCGGGCTCCTGAACGACAGACCCTGGGGGATCAACTATTGATGACCTATCCTGATGATAGGTCATTAACCCCTTAATGACGCGGGCATTTTTCTTTTTCAATTTTCGTTTTTTCCTCCCCCCTTTAAAAAAATCATAACTCCTTTATTTATCCATCCACGTCGCTGTATGAGGGCTTGTTTTTTGCGGGACGAGTTGTATTTTTCAATGGTGCTATTTAAAGTACCATATAATGTACTGAAAAACTTTTAAAAAATTCTAAGTGGAGTAAAATGAAAAAAAAACGACATTTTGCCATCTTTTAGTGCGTCTTGCTTCTACGGCGCACAAATGGCAACAAAAACGACATGATAACTTTATTCTATGGGTCGGTCCGATTACTACGATGCCAAACTTGTATAGGTTTTTTTTTACTATACTCCTCTTTTTTTTTTTTAAAGACATAAAATGTTTTTCAATTATTTTCTGCGGTCATTTTGTGCGCGCAATAACTTTTTTATTTTTCCGTCGACGTAGTTGAGCAAGGTTTCATTTTTTGCGGGATGTCCTGTAGTTTCTGATAGTACCGTTTTGGAATACATACGACTTTTTGATCGCTTTTTATTGCGTTTTTTCTGGGAGACAGGGTAACTAAAAAAATGCATTTCTGGTGTTCTTCATTTCTTTTTTCGAACGACGTTCACCGTGCGGGAAAAATTATGTGGTACTTTGATAGTTCGGACTTTTACGGATGCGGTGATACCAAATACATATTTTTAATTTATTATTTAGATTTTTTAATAATAGATATGGCAAAAGGGGGGTGATTTAAACTTTTACAACTTTTTTTTTTTTCAATTAAAAAAAAACTTTATTGATTTTTTTTTTTTACTTTACTTTGAAGTCCCCCTGGGGGACTTTAAGATGCGATGCTTTGATCGCTCCTGCAGTATGACGTAATGCTATAGCATTACGTCATATTGCTTTTTGACAGGCAGCCTATGAAGCCACCCCACGGGGACGGCTTGATAGGCAGTCTGCTAAGGCAGCCCTGGGGCCTTTCATTAGGCCCCCAGCTGCCATGACACATGCACGGCTCTCCCGATCTCACCGCGGGGGGGCCGTGCGGGACCCCCGAACATCGTTTGGGGGATTTAAATGCCGCTGTCAGAATTGACAGCGGCATTTAAATGGTTAATAGCCGCGATAGGCCGCGCGGCCGCTCGCGGCTATTGCCCGCGGATGTCAGCTGTTATAAACAGCTGATGCCCGCACTGTATGAAGAGAGGTTGCATCGCAACCTCTCTTCATACATACCCCGACGCTCCATGACGTACCAGGTACGTCATTGGTCGTTAAGGGGTTAATAGTATTTCCCTGAAAGACCCCTTTGAGGCTGCATTCAGACGAACGTATATCGGCTCGGTTTTCACGCCGAGCCGATATACGTTGTCCTCATGTGCAGGGGGGGGGAGACTGGAAGAGCCAGGAGCAGGAACTGAGCTCCCGCCCCCTCTCTGCCTCCTCTCCGCCCCCCTGCACTATTTGCAATGGGGAGAGGTGGGCCGGGGGCGGGGCTACATACCGAGAATTAGCTGCTTCCCGTTGCTGACACCGGACTCTTTGCGGGCCGGTCCGAGCTATTCAGCGGGCCGGATGTGGCCCGCGGGCCGTGCTTTGCCCAGGTCTGCTATAGATGGTCTACATGAAAAAACTCATTGCCTGTCTGTATCACAGACAAGAATTAGGACATGCAAATGCTTGTCAATGTATGGACAGTCCATGTATTGGACAGCACACAGACAGGTGTCAATGTGGTGTCCAACGAGAGTTACACCCCAAATGCTCAGGTGCAACTGTGTACCTGGCCTTAATCCACGTACCCTGTGGAGCCCCCAAAGTATTTTTTGTCTGTAAAGTATTTTTTGCTTGTTCCTATTAGTTAAACAGACCCATGCTATGCTGTTTGTGTTTAGGCAGCGCATTGCAGTGACAGATCCACTTTAATATTTATTAGCCATTTATCTATCTAATATCTATTCATTATGTAATAACCATTCTCTTCCCCAGACTGTAATGTACATTGCTTCCAGTCTCACCGGATCCAGTACTGATTACTAGAGTAGTATTGTAATTGTGAGGTTGGTACGACATCTGCTTGTCATTACATTCAGAAGGCTTGCTCATGTAATGGTAGAATGGAGCCCTCCTCTAACCACATCCACATACATAATTATGATCATACCATCACAGGCCTGTCCTCCTCCATTCTGCGCAATTGTTGCTTATTATGGTGCAACATGGGGGAAATAGATTATTTTTAAGTCAAACTTACAATGGACTATTACCATATGTGATGATTATTCTTTTACTGATTACAGTGGTCAAGCGAACAGATTACAAATATAGCGCAGGTTTATTTATCTTCTTTTTTGTCATTTCTATATATAGTATTGCACTTTCTATTGTATATCGTTTCAATAACATGTCATACCTTGACATAAGTTTATGACGATAGATAGATAGATAGATAGATAGATAGATAGATAGATAGATAGATAGATAGGAGAGAGATATAGATATGAGATAGATAGATAGATAGATAGATAGATAGATAGATAGATAGATAGATAGATAGATAGATAGATAGATATTAGATAGATATGAGATACATAGATAGATATAGATAGATAGATATGAGATAGATAGATAGATAGATAGATAGATAGATAGATAGATAGATAGATAGATAGATAGATAGATAGATAGGAGATTTATAATTGCTATATAACAATGTCGATGCTATACCAAGAACAAATATTAACACTATATATTACCTACATACAATAACTGGACAAAATACTATACAAAGAGCAATAATATCAATGATACTATTATAAAAGGCCTAAATAATAGCATCACACCATGACCACTAGCATTACCACTACATAGTGACTGAATATTACTTCCATACGTTTACTGAATACTGCACAAAAAACAAAATTACTAGAGATGAGCAAGCATACTGGTTAAGGGACAATACTCGAGCGAGTATCATCCTTTTCGAGTACCTGCCTGCTCGTCAGAAAAGATTTGGGTGACGGCAGGTGGGGGGGGGGGGGATCTCTCTCTCTTTCCCCTCCCGCTCCCCCTGCTCACTCCCATAACCCACCGCTCACCCTCGCCGGCACCCGAATCTTTTCTGACGAGCAGGCAGATACTCGAAAAGGACGATACTCGCTCGAGTATTGTCGCTTAACAAGTATGCTTGCTCATCTCTAAAAATTACCAATTATATTACTATATAAGTCCCACATAATACCACCACACCATGACCACTAGCATTACTAAACAGTAATTGTATAATGTTATTGCACTGTTAATGAATTCTAACCACTAGACGAAGACCAATATTACCATATAGACGTTCGTAGATACCAGTTCAACATAGGTGCTCTGCACTTTTACATTTCGTCCAGAAGACTTGTTCCAGACAGGACTTGTGTCTGCAGTATTTGCAACAGACACATATTTGGCTCTTCACTTTTCCAGCCCCCTCTTACCTATTACTCAGGGCCTATGCACACAAGCATATTTCAGCCACCGTTTTCATGGCCAGCCGATACACGCTACGATCTGATGCATTGGATTGCAATGCATCAGATCACACAGGCGTATTTCTGTGGCGTAAAAGCGCCCGGACGGCAAATATAGCGCTGGCCGCTTTTATGCCAGGCAGCAAAAATAGTCCTGGAACTATCTTTGGGCTCAGAAAATATTTTCCGCTGCATGGGCTCCTGTGTGAGCCAATGACAGCGGCCAGAGAAGGAAGGTGGGATGGAGTTTAGCAGCGTGACTGCTAAACTTCCTCCCTCTTCTCTTCTCTCCTCCCCTCCGGCTGTTTGCAATGGGAGGGGGTTGAGCTTGGCTCTGCAAACAGGGAAGGAGAAAGGAGGGAAGCCGGCGAGGGGTAAGGAAGGGGAGGCAACTGCATTGCGGCCTCGGCGTATATGCGCCGGGGCCGTGACGTCTGAATGGGTGCACAAACATTAGATTTGTGCACCAGTTCACTTGTTTTTACAGCGCTGGCGGGCGCACGTAAAACCGCTTACATTTGAGGGAAAGAGGCCTTACCAATATTAACTACCTGTCCTGCTGCTACCTCCAATTATGTGCCTGTTATCATGTAATCTGACCCCACTACTGTACCTACGATGTGTTATAGTGCCTCCAAATACTAAACTTCAGAAGTAATGTTGTCATTACTAACCTTAACTCCCTCCCCAAAGATTGTGCCACACAAACACTACCATTAAAAAAATGTACCCCTTAGAATGTAATAGTAAAAGTGACCAATTTAGGCCCTTGAAATTAATAATGCCCCTTTGAAAGGTAATAATACCCTGTGTGCCCCTTTAGAGTTGATAACGTTCCATCAGTGCATCAGCAATACCCACCCCCTAACTGCTCCCTTAAATAGTAATAGTGTCCCATGGGTGCCCCTTGAAGATAATAGAGCCTTAGTGCCACTTAGTGCCCCAACTTACTTATAGTGCCTTTTAATACCCCATCTCAGTAATGGTGTACCTCAGTGCCTCCAGGATGTGAGCATGCACCCTTATTAGTGTCCCAACTCAGTAATGGCTCCCCCTTAGTGTCTCTGACACAGTAATGGAGCCCTCCATGCCCCTAGTTAGTTATAGTGTCCCTCAGTGCTCAGAGTTAATTATGGTGGCCCCATTTAGAGCTCCGGCACAATAATAGTGCACTCTGAATTGTACCTCAATAAAAAATATTACTCCCCTACCTCCATTCCCACCATGAACAGAGTTCAGCCTCTTCATACCTGCAAGCTATGAAACACAAGGAGGGGATCTCTGTATAGGCCAAAGTAATGTAATGATGTTATTCCACCAGCCTGTGCAGGAGTCCCCTCCATAAAGAGGATTGCCGCCAACAATGGTGGTATAGGAAGCTATTAGTTCCCTGCTCTGCCATTACATTTTACTGGTTCTGCATTCTGAGATGCAGTTGAAGAAGAAGGTTATACAGAGGAGGAGATCCCCGACACTATCCAAAAATCCAGTGCTTGTACCCCGAATGCCGGGTGCTATCAACAGCCATAGATAGATGGATAGATAGATACAATGAAAATAATAGCGTTCTAGGACATTAATAATTTAAGACATAAACACAACGATGTCATTTATTATAATACTGTACACGGCTGTTCTAAACCAAGCTGCTGCCTGAGGCATAGTCAGATATAATAACCTTTTCATCGCTTAAACGCCATGTTATAACCTAAACACAGACACAGCAGCATACATACTGTAAAGTAGCGATTAAAGTTGTGTCCCCTTCTGATTAACACATTCTATATACGTACCTACCAGACACAGCAGGACTTAGTTTCTGTTTTCCATGATCTTTGGGTTAAGTCCCTACACTCCTCTTTGTAGAACTTTGATCTCTCTGTTATAATCAACAGAGGGTCTCCTGCTGCATCATTATCTTCTGCTCTCCAAGTGGTTGTTTGGTGTAGTTACTACGGTATGCTACTGCTCTCACTGCTGGTCTATTGGAGGGGTTCAGATGACCACACTACTCAGCAGCATTCAGAAAGGAACCTGTTACATTCGTGTGGGCAAACAAATACCAGGCCGACACGAACGTGACCAGGACACAAACAGGAATCGACTGACGACACACACTCTCTATGCATGCCTGTACACATAAGTTGATGTAATAGCTATCAAAGTACGAGGTATTGGTTCGTATATTGGACAAAATACTTAAGCCTGCAAGCCATGATCAGTCCCTACACTAGCAAGACAACTGACCCCAAACTGCAAGGAGAATGGCAGGACCCTACTTAATAAGCAAGGCGATTGCCTCGATAAAGGCAGCCCCTGGAATCTCAGTCCTAACTATCCCTCAAGGGTTAATACACAGAACCAGACAGACTGGCACACAGGACACAAATCACCCACCAATACACTAGGGGTAGCATGCAAGACAGAACAACCACACAGAACAGGACAATTCACTCCTAATGTCTAGCCACCTGCACAGACATACAGAACCTGACATGGTTCACACCATATACACAGAACAGGGCTATCCACACCTAATGTCTGGCCACATGCACAAACACTGGACTAGCCCCAGTTCACACACCTAACACCTGTACAGGCATGCAAAACCAACAAACCCTAGAGTGAAGGGAAACCAGCTTTCTCTTGCAGAGGGAGGGTATTTATCTGCAACCAGACCAGTGGTGATTGGCTAGCAGGAGAACACCACACCCAGCCAGCTTAATCATTTTACACCTGTGGGGCTGTGCTGCTAGAAACCTATGTGGTACAACAAATCCCAGCCAGCACAACCCTAACAGAACCTCTCTTTAAGTGTTCTTGGTTTTACAAGTATCTGCCATACTTGTATTGCACCACAACCATGATTGTATTCCATATTAGCAAAGGTCCACAGCATGTCAACTCCATGGCCTAATGCACCATAGGTGCCAGAATACACTCTAAATTTCAGGAGGTTCATATAACTGCAGACTAATAGTATAAAGCCATGACAATGTGTATTGATCCATTATTCCTTGTTCTAATTTTGAGTACCTTGTCTATTTTGTTCAGTCAGTCATTTAGTGGGTCTTGTTCCTTTGTTATTCCTAGTCCGGTCTATGTTTCCTAGTCTGTGGTTTATATTAATGCAATTCCTTGTTTGTTCTCTCTGCCTTGGTTCATATTTCAGCATTGCTTGCTAGCTTCTTGTCTAGGTCCTAATGACATTTTATTCTCAGGGATAGTGTTTTAGACAGGGATGCCAGTAAGGACACCTGAGGGCTACTTAGGTGCAGTGATGGTTTGTGTTGAGGGATGGGATCAAATGGAGGAGGAGGGAATTATGGAAAGCTGTAGGGAGATCTAGGATTAGGGACAGCATTTATCTGATTGTTATGTAAAATGCCTTTTTGTTCATATTTATCAGCATCATCCTTGTCCTCATCATCACATTCCCAACACTTTTTCCTTATCATCTAAAGGTGAGTCCCTAGTGTCATTTGTGTTTTCTATTGTGTTGATACCTGCTTCATATCCATACTTCTTACAATATCTGGTTGTTATACTATTCACATCTAATGTAAGTCCTGGAGGTATCTGAGTAGTGATACACATGGTTAGTACCCAGGAAAGGATAACTGCTGAAGGTGAAGTCAACTTCTGCTGTTAATTGTCCAACCCACGTCATTACAGTATCAGAATTGAAAATTGTATCATGTTAGAGACTAATCTATGTATATTTGGGAAGTCCAGATTCAGACCTTGAATAACGTGATACAAGGTGAGCTTATTCAGCTAACTTTAATCAGAAACCAAACGCCGGCACTGTTACACTGCGCACAGCTTCTCACTACCCTGTTAAAAGGTGAGTATGTTAGGTGGTTATGAGTTGTTAGCATTTATTAAATGATATTACACTAATTTTGTTGTAATGGTATTGTTGCTTTAAGAGCCGGGGGATGAGCCAGAAGTGTGCAGCTAAGCTGAGGACAGATGTTAAAGGGAGTATCTCCTGGTTTACCCTACAGAGATGCATTTATTGCCCTACGGACAGAATTCCCTTTGGTGATTTGGAAAAGGAACACCTTATAGTAAACTCAGAGTAGTGTGTTTCCTTGCCCTTTCGTCTTAAACAACGTTGGCAGAAGAACCATCTCCAGACAACCAGGTGAATGGAAACTACAGGTATCCCCTGCATACAGGCTTTCGAATTGTGCAATTGTTGTTGAACCTAACAACTGGGTACGAATTTTTGCTATCTTATCACCAGAGCGCAACACCTTAACTGTCTGAGATCCAGTTGATATTTGTCTATTAATGTTTAATATTTAAAGCAGATATGTCTTCTTCAAAGGTTTATGTCAGCTACCTGCGAAGCCTCTGCGCGATGTTGGCCAACAGGGCCTCTTTAAGACCCAGACCTCTCACAAACTGGTATGGCCCTCTGCCCACACAGAAGGATAAGGCAACCATGACTGCACTCATGGGGTTTGTCCTGTTCGACTTGATACCTACCCGGAGAACCAGGGAAGCCCAAAAGCTACATGTAATTGAAAAACTATATATACCCATTTGTGTAAAGCAAATATCTAGCTGCAGAATATAAAACATTTTCTTTGTACGTTGTCACAATCCTCTGTATCGTCTGGAAATTGGAACTTTGTTCCCTCATTAAAGGGAACCGGTCATCAACTATAAGCATCATAAATCAAGTTCCGGTGCTTATAGTTTAGGTCATATGGAGTCCGGGGAGCTGTGAAATGGGCTGGTGGTACATGCCCTGGTTCAGGATGGTGCAGCGATGACAGACGGAGGCAATATGTATATTTTTATACTTCCCTTAACCAAGTGTTATTAAAGGCTTTTTGCTCCATAGGAGGGCACAAGCACTTTTAATGTTTCATAATTTAACAGAAGTCCCGCACTAATAATGTCTCTCCATCACATATCCTGTGGCATGCAGAGTCAGCGCACCATTGGTGCAGGGTACATCTCTTTCCTCCTTCTTCAGGGTGACAGGGTATTTCACTACCATATTACTATCCACCATACTAGTATTGCTCTATAATCATGATTGTAATCTATATTATCGAAAGTCCACGGCCTGTCAACTCGTCGGACTATTGCACCATAGGTGCCAGAATATGCCCTAAATTTCAAGAGCTCGGTGTAACTGCAGACTAACACAAACCGATGATCTTATATAGGCACGCAGCGCTACTATCCCTGTATTGCCCTGTCCCAGATCACATCACAAATTACTCCCATCATATGAACATCATAACTCCCATCATGTCACAGTCCCTGAGGAGATACTCCCTCAATCCAAACTCATCCATCTATCATAACTACTGTCATTATTGTGCACACACTAACTGTTGTTGGACCGGTCTTATATAATTCATCATTTTCAGGTCTATGGTACCATTATCTTCTTCGGGGATCAAATCCCTTGTGGGAAGGGAGACAATAATCTTTATTTGTATAGCGCCAACTTATTCCGCAGCGCTTTCACGGCACATGGGGACATAAGCAATACGAAAATTAAAGACATTACATACATTCTTCAGACCTGCACTGGCAAGTGCCAGTCTCCTCTTCCTACCTGCCCTGCTCCCAGCCAGGTACCTGACCGGTGGGGGTAGGACCTATCAGATCCCCATCGCCTGTGGAATCCTTCCGGCCATCAAAGTCACTAGTAAGGAGGAGCAGGGCACCACTATACCCTTACAGTTGTTTCTCATACTCTCTCGATCCCTTGGGAAAGTCAGCACGTACAGCCAGCTTGACTCTTTTCAGAAGGCTGTGCATGCGCACTCCCATAGAAATTAATGATAGTGCGCATGCACAGCCTTCTGAAAAAAGTCAGGCTATTGTGCACAAGTCAACTTCCCTGGAGGACACCGTAGGAACAGGTGAGTATGAGACAGGTGAGTATGAGACAGCGCTACTGAACTCCACATCACCTAAACTGTAAGCGCCATAACTTAATTTATGGTGCTTATAGTTGATGATAGGTTCTCTTTAAATAAAAAAATACATACTGTTAATTTGGAACAACTGGTTGGCTATGAAGACATAACAATGGGTTAACAGTGTACAGTACACATGGCTGTGCTCTGTGAGACAATGAAATGTGTTTCCTGAAGTCTACAGGAGAAACAATACTGAGGTTGCACAAGCAAAGTCTAGTGACAAGTGGCACTTACACCCTGATGCCGCCTCTATCCTGCCCATCACACAGGGCAAATAATAGGCTCAAGTAACAAGAAACCCAGCAGGTTTTCAGCTCAGCAGAAGGAGATGCCAAGCTTTACATGCAGACTTCTTGTCATGCTGGATTAATAATACTGTGGGACGGCGCTGCCTAATGAAGTGATTGTATCTCACAGTGACACACTGTTATTATACAAGCCAAGGCAATGTCTGTGGGGAGCTTTATTATAGAGGAGCATAGATGAGGAAATGTTTAATCAAAGAATATGAAACTGAGCAAAAGACTGGAGATACACAATACACAGGGGTCTAACTAGTAACTACGGACTCCCATAGCCATACGTGATTTCAGGTCAATTCAGCAATCACTCTAATAAGCAGCAAGCACAAAAAAAAGTTTGTATATGCTTCGTCCATGTTTATGGGATATGTACCTAACCCAAGGCAGTTGAATCCCAAGTTGTGCATACGACCACTGCATTAAACTCGGAAATGAATATAGACCCTAGACTAGAGCCCCAAACAAATATAAACCCCAGACTAGAACCATAATGAATACAGAATGCAGTAAACCTAAAGAAACACAAAACTTAGAGCAGACTGCGTAAAGGAAAACCCCAATAAACCCTTCTAAAGCAATATGGACCCAGGGCCTCTAAATGAAGACAGATTGTAGATCAGACCCAGTGGTGGGCCAAGCATGTAGACTAACCACACAGTCGCTACAAGGCTCATAGTGCTGGGGAAACCGCCCGTGCTCCTAGGCTTCTCCTCCCTCTCTCTGGTGTCCAATACAAGTGCATCACTGATGGAGCAGCAGTCAATCTGCTGGCCACCAATATGAAGAACAGAAATCTTGGGACACAGTCAGAGTGCTGATCGGAGGAAGCCTGGGGAATGCTGGACGCTGGGGAATATTGTGAGCGACACCCGTTAGTTTGTTGGCTGCATGAGATGTCCACCCCATAGGTTTGTGCCCTGGAAGGGTTAATGGCAGGGGAAAGGGTATTTCATGCACTGGAGAAAACTGCCAAGTGGTGGCAGCAGCAAGGCACCCAAGGGGGCCCTGGGCAGATGGAAGACTGTTATGTGGAATTCTTTGAGTGTATATATATATATATATATATATATATATATATATACATATACACATATACATATCACAATGGCATGACATGGCCTCATCATGGCAACAATCATCGTCAAGTTGGAGCCTTCTGCACTGAGAAGAATTAGAAACTTAGGGCTCTTTTACATGGAACGACTGTTGGGTGCTTCAATGCCGGAGGGTCGTCCCAGTGATAATCACTCTTGTGCTTTCACACAGGAGCAATGATCGCTCAGTGAATGGAGGTGGAACCAGCGGAAAGTCATTCCGGTCGCCTGTCTCTTTTTCCAAAAAATAGGCAGTTTACAGGTGCCAATCATAATTTAATTTTTATGCCTGCAGAAACTGAACGACGAACAAAATATCGTACGTTGTGTAGTCGCTACCGGCATTTACACTGAACAGTTATCATTCAGATTCCCGTGATCCAGTGAGAATCTGAATGACTATAGTTCAGTGTGAGGTGAGGCCCAATTCTAATTCTTGCTATGGAGCCACATGTTTTCGATGTACGCCCCTGACCAGACCCTCTAAAAATACAGACCACATACCAAACCACCTAATCGAATACAAACCTCTGACAGGACCTCCTAAATACCTTCTCCTCTTGAAGCTTTCAGTCATTTTCTCTCTTTTGAACAGTCATATACCATGTCCAGACACCAATGACAGGACATCCTCTGTGGTATCACCTGGGATTGTAGAGGACTGCAGCAACAACAAGAGTTGAGTATTTTGTCAAATCTGGAGCACCCAATAGACTTGTCTTGTCTTCATAGTTCAGGAGGTTTCCATTTCTCTGGTAGCTTTAAAGGCATTTCAGGAGAAAGTATGCCCATAGCAGGGAAAAACTTGTAAGGGGGTCCCACTCTGCAAACACCTAGAAGAAGAAGTTGTTTTGCTGCAAAACTCGGCATACAGTTCCACCTCAGGCAGATATACAAATGATTAGAGTTGTGGTGTGATTAGATGAACGGTCTTGTCACCTGAGGCCCTAAAAGTGGTTCCCCCCCTTTGCCTATAAAAAAGCTCTCAGAGGCTCCTTGTGTGTAGTTACCTCTTCTTCCGCTTGTGTAGAGCTTGTTGACCACTAGACGCCTCTACGATGCAGAGAAGAGATTTCACCCCGTCTGAGAGGGGCGCATTATTGGAATGTGAGAAGCTGGATGGTTGTATCAACAAACTGATCCCCACCTGGGCCATTCTGACCAGACTGTTAGGAGGTGTTGGGACCAGTGGATGAATAAGGGCACGCACACCAGGCAACCGGGCTCAGGACAACCTTGACAGCTACCCAGTAGAGTAGATCATCTGATCGTCCAGTAAAACACAAGCACCTCCAACTGTTTCATTGTCCCCCATCTAAAGACAGGTGACACCATCATTACTAGCCCTGCGTCTGTTGGAACCATTTCCAGATGCTTAGCTGAAGAACATTTGGACTCACGGTACCCATTATGTGTACTGCCTTTGACACTCACCATTGTCTCCATTTGTAGTTGAGTTATGAACAATGAAACTGAACTGCTATGGAGTGGAATCAGATTGTCCTCAGTGACAAAACCATGTTTATTCTGGGCACTGATTAACATATTCATAGGGGTGAGGGCCTCAATTTTGCCTTTGCTGTGGAGTGGCACACTGCCCCCACTGCTGGGATGATGGTCTACGTGGCCATCATATACAACAGTCGGTCACCCCTAGTAGTTGTACGAGGGACAATGACAGCTCAGCGATATGTTCAGGACATCCTGCAGCCACATGTGTTCCTCTCATGGCAGCTTTCAAGAGGCATTTTCCAATAATATAATGCTGAGCCGCACACACAAGGGTGTCACATGGCCCCTCATGGCAACTTCTGCTAGTGCAGTAATCTTGTGGATCATAGAGTGTATCATAACAATTTTTAGGCCACATTCCTTTACACTAAGATAAGCCATTTTATATCTCCTCATAGTAATAATGCTAATGACCCCTCCATGATAATAGTATATATCTATATTTAGTCAGTTACCAGCTCTATATAGCAATTAATTACAGTGCAGTTAACAGTAATCACAGGTGGTGTTATTTCTGATTGGTGTCGTTCTCTCTCCCTTTTCTTCTTTATACGTGTCCAGCCACAATTTGTCTGTGTAGAATTGATTCCTTGCTTTTCCATCACTGTCCCTATGTTTTCCACACCTCTACACAATCCATAGTGCCCCAGATAGTAATTAGACCTCATGCAGTAAGTGCTGTTATTAGTGTCCTTCACACATTAAAAGTGCTCCCTTTTCTGCACTTATGCTGCTTCTTCTGCCGCATACTTCTGTCTCAATATGTAAGAATGCCCTCTCTCTACCCCCACAATTAATAATGCCTCCTTTTCTGCCCCCATAATTAATAATGTCACCTTTTCCTCCCTCCATAATTAATAATGCTGCCTTTTTTCTCCCATAGTTAAAAATCTTTTACGTCCCTGTAAGTAAACTACCCCCGTGTTACATCCGTGCAGGCCATGTGAAAACTGATCTACACAAACGCAACCTAAATAGAAGGCTGGATGGAAAATGGAAATAATATGCAATCGAATAGACACCAACAACATAAACCGAATGTGCATACCAACACCAGGCAGCCAAATACTTACCAATAAACAAATACACATAGGCAGATGGAATTGCTAATAAGTACTATGAGGTATTGGTTTGTACTTTGGCCATAATGTGTAAGCTCACAAACCCACGTCAAGGGTTCTTGTCGTCTTGTAAGTCCCTACTCTAACAAGATAACTAAAACCAAAAGAAGGGAACCCTGCCTACACTGGAACCTGAGGGCCTGGCTCACCTTAAATGGTAACAGGCAGGAGCACCAGACAAGGGAAATACAACATACACACTGAAACAGGACAGTTCACACCTAGTGTAGTCAACACCTACAGACATGCACAAAACACAACCCTGTTCACATCAAGTGACTGCAACATAAAGGGAACATCACAGGACAAGACATTGTTCACAAGTGTAGTCCACATCTAAAGACATACGCAGAACAAGACATTGTTCACACATAAAGTCTGCATACATCATAGATAAAAGAAAAGCTCACTCAGAGCCTTATGTATGCATATATAAAACAAGAGCTGGTTCAAATGTCCACACACTGAGAAAGGGAAAGATAGTCAGACACCAAACTAACATAAAAGGAACAGTGGTAGAGATCACCCATCTGATAACGTACAAGACATCAGGTGTCTGGAGGCCGCACCTGATAAAAGGGAAGGGAGGAAGAGGCCCATATAACTTGCAGACGGGAAGAGCAGATGTCCGGACCATCTTTAGGGAAGGTGGCCAAAGCAACTCAAACTAGCAGCATGCATAACACCAAACACCAAGTACTGCATGGGAATAAGATAATGGATAAATGACCAGCACCTTCTAGTAGGAGGGGCTGGTATTTATGTGCACAAGACCGATGGGGATGGCTGGATGATGGATGACCTGATTGGTTGATGGTGTCTAGTTCTCCAGCCAGCCAAATCAACCACACCTGCAGCAGTGTGCTGCTGGAAACCCATAGTACTACAGGTCCTAGGAGCACAACGTGACACCCCATAAGTAATAATGCTGTCTTTCATGTCCCAGTAGATAATAATGTGTCCTTTTCTGCCCCATTGATAAATAATGCCCCTCTTCTGCCCCTGTAATAAATAATGCCATTCTTTCTGACCCCATAATAGATAAAGAAATCGCTTTTACCAATTCTGTAATTAATACTGTCCCTCTTCTAGTCCCATAATAAATAATGCTACTCTTTCTGCCCTCATAATAAATAAGGCCACCACTTTTGCCTCCCTTTGGTAAAAATACCACTTTTTCAGAGTCTGCAGGTAGACTGTCCCCATAAATAATTATGTCACTTTTTCTGCCTCTGTTACTAATAATGCTACCTTTTCTGCCCCAATGGGTAATATTGCCATCTTTTATGCTCCGTTATTAATAATGCTTCCTTTTTTATGCCACTTTTATGAATAATATCGCCTTTTTTTGCACCCATTATTGATAAAGCCACCTTTTCTGCCCCATTATTATTAATGCCGCCTCTTCTGTACGCTTATTAGATAAAGTCTCAATTGGTACTCAGATCAAATATTTTCATCTCTGCAGATGACTATAGGTTTTGAATACATGAGGCATCTCTTCTCCATGGGAAACTTAGTGAGATCATATTATTGTATGGGGAAACTAAGCAAGGAAGTTCTGCATCCGGGACTGAGGGAACGCATAGCAGAGAGCCATGGAGAGGTCAGATTGTATTCATAATGGTCCTGGTGTCTCTAGGGGATTAATGCCGTTATGTAGAGTCTATTTCTGGTTCGGTATCTCGCAGCAGACGCCAGATGTGCAGTGATAGTCAATGGGAATTTGTAACTTCCATTACCTCAGTTTAATGTGCAGTTTTAAAATAGCTTTCGGCTAAGCTTCATTTTCCTTATTTGCTGCATAATCTTCAACTTTGTTCAGTTCTGGAGACCTCAACTACAGAAAGACATTAATAAAATAGAACAAGTTCAAGGAAGGGCTACAAAAATGGTGGAAGGTCTCAAGAACAAAACTTAGCAGGAAAAACTTTAACCCCTTAGTGACCGCCAATACGTCTTTTTAAGGCGGTCACTAAGGAGCTTTAAACCAGCGCATAAATCTTTTTAACTTGGCTGACTACTGACAGACGGGCTACTGCTCTAACAGGAATGGAGAAACCTGATGACAGGAAGCTGTTTCTGTCACCCATCGGCACCCCACAGTGCAGTCACTGGCGTAATTATAGGGGATAAGGGGATGCGGATGCACTCGGGCCCAGGAGCCTCAGGGGGACCATAAGGCCTCTCTTCTCCATATAGGAAGCCCAGTACTATGAATAAAGCATTATAGTTCCAGATTTTGCATTGGAGCCCAGGAGCTTCAAGTTACGCCTCTGAGTGCAATCACAAGGTACGAATGGGTTCCCATGGCAGTTAGAAGCCTGAAAAATGCCTCCATGTCTGCCATGTAACTCAGCCTATTAGACCCCGCCTACCACAAAGTCTAATAGACTGCTGTCATAGGCTTACTAGAATGCACTACATAGGAAATGCAGTGTATTATCCTAGCACTCAAACAATCGCATATTCAAGTTCTCTTCAGGGACTAAAAAAATATAGTTAAAAAAAAAGTTCAATGAAGTTTAATTTAAAAAAAATTCAGTTAAAAAATATAAATTTTTCTCCACAAAAACCTGTTATAAATGGATAAAATAAAGCTAAAAAATGCAACATGTAATACATATTACTACATTTGTAATGACCAAGACAATGAAAATAATGTGCCGCGTCTGAGGAGCAGGCCCCAGCCTAGGAGACAGCGGGATAAAGTTTAGGCCTTGTCACGGTGACTCTACCACCTCCCTCCTTCCCTCCCACCATCAGGGCTGGCAGCCATGCTACATTTTCTTTTACTTTACCCTAATGGGGTATTGTCCCCTGCATTTGCTATGGCTTATACTTTTTAGCTCTAGGTAGTCTTTATCTTTGGTAGTGCTAGAAACCTAGGGTATAGGTGGCGAATTCTCTGTGAGCAACTTAGCTGTATGATACTTGAAACTAGTAGGTTCCAAGATATAGGGCAATTGCAGTTAGCCACATGCTACTATGCATTAGGAATTATTGGTATTGTAGGGATATAATTACCTTATCTCACACTACCAGTTCTTGGTGGGTGACTGCAACTAAAGTCTTTGGCTTAATTCACCATCAGTGTTCATCATCTGTATTTTACTGATGGTTGACCTGTGACTTTTTAAGTCGCAGTGATAACCACATTTCGAGTCTATTAAGACTTTTAAGCTGCTGTATTTGCATTTTTGAGCGCTTGTCCTGATGCTCAATATTGAAAAATCTATACAATCTGATAGCTCTCCCCATACTGGAGATTTGGTCTGGGGATTGATAGCAGGGGTTGGATTATCTTTACGCTTCCCCTAGACATCTTTATGGTGACCACCGGGTTACTGAAAAGTTGCAGTTCCAACTGAAATGCATTAAACCTATTTTGTTCTGAGAATCTTTTTTTTAGTACTATCCAAGTGCAGTTTGGGTGGTCTTCTCCTCTTAGGAGAGATTTCCAATCCAAGCAGTATTTGCATTAGTTGGCATCAGGTTTTGAATGTCTTCTAGACTAAATTAGTGCTAGTTCTAATAAACTTCTCTTATCGATTAGCTCAGACTATTCCATCAAGGAGGGCTGATCTTTAGGTCCATTTGTAACCAGTCAGTATTGACGAATATTGTCTCTCCCCCTTATAAGGTCATCTAAATCAATTTCTATGGTCCTTTAGGAGAGTGATAACGTTCTTTCCACGGGGGTATCATCACACTATGAGGATCCTGTCCAAATGGTCATTTGTTTAAAGAAAGATACATGAAAAAAACCCCACTGTGTGATACACCTAGACAAATGTACATGTATACTGTATTGTTTGTCTATTTTAGTTAGTCCATTACCCATTGGATTCATTAGGATAAACAATCTGAAGATAAGTAGCAAGATAAAGAATGGGGGTCAGATCTACAGCATGAGAAGGTGAGCTGCAGCCACTGACATATAAATATATATATATATATATATATATATATATATATATATATATATATATATATATATATATATATATATATACTGTGCAATAACAGCCATCGCTAGAAGATAAACAGCGGGTAGGAATTAAACATCAAGAAGGATAATGAAAGGTCCCCGACTCTGTACAAGGCATCTATATACAGTCTATTGTGCACGGCAGGCCTTGTTCTCTGTGCGGTGACTTATTGCAGGATCACTTCCTTTGTCTGTAAACCACAATGTGCAAAAAAAGGAAATGAATCATCATTTAATTTTGGTTCCATATGAGAAAAACTGAACACAATCCATATGAAATGGTAAACAAAACTGCTGTCATGACATTGTCGCGAGGTGGCGGATGAGAAGCAGGTTACAGGAATACGATGCAGATCACAGAGTACAAACAAAATGAAACAAGTGAAATGAGTCTTGGGATAAAAATAAACAACAAATGTAACTTTCACAGAATAGTCACCAATTCTATACCAGAAATAAGAAGACCACAGTATTAGGAAAAAGAATTAACATTACTTTGCAAAGGTATCCCCTATAGCACAACGGTGAATAGTGAACAGGTTATAATACACAGTCCTCCAGAGAGAGGTCAGCACCTCCTTACCATCAATATAATTAACCATATTCGGTGTCTTCACTCCTAGAGCTCATGTTATGGTATGGCGTTTGGCCTCTCTGTGATGTCCCTTTAATTCATGTTTGCTACAGTATAGATGTATATCTATATAACAGGCCTGTTACACTGTCTCAGTCCCTATGAGTGTGCACACCCAGTATCTCTATGGAGGTCGGCCCCTCTCACGGTTCGTGGATTACAGAAGAAAATAGTACTGTCCAGATGTTTCTCTTTTTGTCTCCATTTGCTCAGTCCACTGTAGCGAGGCTCATTGGCACCCACAATTGTAGCTTCTGACTTGTTCGCAGACTGTGACTCCTGTACTACTATCCCAAAGTCTCTCTCATGGAAGACGGCGTTCCCCAGCCTTCTGATGCAATGTACTGAACGCTATGTCTCACCCCAGTAAACAGGTATAGAAGTAAGTGGTGTCCCTTCTCAGCCTCTCTGGCGGCACCTCTCTCTGCAGTTCACACTTCCTGGACTCCTCCTGTGCCCCAGTTTCAAACCCTTTTATCTTGCAGAGCTTTAGTAACCTTTAGGATCTGTGGAGGGGGGCGGGCTTACCCCTAACAACTATTCTTAGGGGCTGACTGTAGGCTCACAGGAATTATGCTGACTGAGAAACTGACTAGTTTGAGAACACATAAATAGAGATGAGCGAGCGTACTCGGATAAGCACTACTCGCTCGAGTAATGTGCTTTATCCGAGTATTGCTGTGCTCGGGGCTAAAGATTCGGGTGCCGCTGCGGCTGACAGGTGAGTCGCAGCGGGGAGCAGGGGAGAGCGGGCGGGAGAGAAGGAGAGAAAGATCTTACCTCCGTTCCTCCCCGCTCTCCCCTGCAGCTCCCCGCTCCGTGCCGGCACCCGAATCGTTAGCCCCGAGTACAGCGATACTCAGATAAAGCACATTACTCGAGCGCTCATCTCTACACATAAACCTAAGTAAATCTAAACCGGTCAGAATTGAGATTACATGACTAGCAAAGAAAAAAGAGGCCAGGAGTTTCTGATGAAAAGGAAAAACCAACCAAGGTTACACTAGCTGATTTATATATACTGGGTTGGGGGGCTAGTTACATAATAAATGATTTTTTTTTTTTTTTTACCAGAGTGGCCCTTTAAGAACGTCCATTGATCTGCTCCCTTATAGGAACTGAACAGTGGAAGTGACAGCAGTGCTGTATCCATTGCATGCCAGACACCAATAGCATGTGATGGACCCTTCTGACTATAATGCGGTTTGTTGGATTTCCATTACAGTGTCCGGCATTTTATCGGTAAACATAGTGCTACATGTTGAGCTATTTTTATGTTAATTTAGTGGAATCTACAGTGGAGGCTCTTAACAGAACCTCTGAGACAGATGTGAATGAGGTTTATAAATTTATATATATATGTATGTATCAGATCATCTCCTCCCTCTACCTTATGTTACCCTCAGACACAGCAGCATATCAGTTCTTACAGGTTTGCTTTAACGAGGACTTGTCACTTTATAAATCAGCAGGGTTGGCTGCATAGCTCTGCAGCCATGGCCACACTGACTGTATCCACATCTTTTTTTTTTTGTCATACTCACCTTCCTGCACCCGGACGGGCTCTTCTTAGGTCTGTCTTCAAAAGCTTTCAATGTGTCAAGTGGACGGTCCCTAATGCTCACTCTCAATGGGTGGCATTGGACTGTCAATCAAGGCTTATATCACTCATTGAGAATGAGTAGTGGGGACCAAACGACTTGACACATTCAAAGGATTCGGAGCCAGACCTACTATAAAAAGAGTCTGTAGAAGCAAAGGGAGGTATATAAGAAAAAAAAACTGGATAGAGGCAGTGGGCCAAGTGACAGGTCATCTTTGAAGGGCCACTCTAGGGAAATTTGTTTTCATTCATCATGTAGCTATCCCCCCAGTACATATAAGTTATCTTGTGATACCTTGCTTAGTTCATAGAATAGAATCATAGAGTTGGAAGGGACCTCCTGGGTCATCTGGTCCAACCCCCTGCTCAGTGCAGGATCACTATATCATCCCAGACAGATATTTGTCCAGCCTCTGTTTGAACACTTCCATTGAAGGAGAATTTACCACCTCCCGTGGCAACCTGTTCCATTCATTCATCACCCTCACTGTCTAATATCTAATTTGTGTCTCCTGCCTTTAAGTTTCATCCCATTGCTTCTAGTCTTTCGTTGTGCAAATGAGAATAGGGCTGATCCCCGTGGACTGTGACAGCCCTTCAGATATTTGATGAAAGACAATCACAGTGCAGAGGGATCAGCCCTTCATCAAATATCTGTTTCCTTTCTGTCTTAAATGTCCTGGAGACCTTCTCCTCATGTGATCTCATTCTGATCACCTGAGATTTAGTTGGCTTTATATTGTTTTCAAAAAGTCAGTTTTTCAGTCATCATAATTCCTGTATAATGGACCCTATTATACAATTCCTTTAGAGGGGAACAAAGAAACTTCTATAACAGTTACTGCTAATGATTAGAGCATCCCGTTACACAGTTATAATGAAGGAGAAGATAGTTAGCCTATAGAGATGAGCGAACCTACTCGTTTCGAGTAATTACTCGATCGAGCACCGCGATTTTCGAGTACTTCCGTACTCGGGTGAAAAGATTCGGGGGGCGCCGGGGGGCGGGGGGAGGCGTGGCAGAGCGGGGTTTAGCAGCGGGGAACAGGGGGGAGCCCTCTCTCTCTCCCTCTTCCCCCCCCACTCCCCGCTGCAACCCCCTACTCACCCACGGCGCCCCCCGAATCTTTTCGCCCGAGTACGGAAGTACTCGAAAATCGCGGTGCTCGGGCAAAAAAGGGGCGTGGCCGAGTAGGTTCGCTCATCTCTATTAGCCACCTGACTGTATGAGTATACCTATGGTCTGAAGCCTATTTAGGTGAATATACAATGCAGTGATAATAAAATGTGTCCTCCCTGCAGGCAGAGATGGTACAGTGTCTAGCTGGTCATGTGATATTGTGCTGATGCATTATGAAATTCACAGCACAGAATAGTGAAAGAGAAAGCAGGAAGAATTCTAAAAAACATGATGGTGCCTTTTAAGCAACAGAAAGGGGGCCCCACTGAAGCGGAAAGCGGAAACCCCAACGCAGATGTGAAACCACCCTAGGTTTCACTCGAGTGGCCCTTTAAGTTATTTTGAATCAAATTCTAAGGAAACATCGGGTAAGTCGTTAAAACATGAACATTTATTTCAATGTGTGATATATTTATAAACATTATATAAAACATTGTACATGACACAAAAAGTGAAAAATATTTAGCCACCTATATAGAAAGAGATCTGTCAGGAAAATAATATATATTCACTATATACAAATATGAAATGCTTTAGAATAATGAGGTATTTTAGAACACAAATACCATAGAAATGACATCAGACAACAGGCGCAGACAGAGCAGAGTCCTCCTGGTAAGGGATATTAACAGGCAAAATGGCATTAAATATATGTACAGTACAGTCCTTCGTAAATTAGAAATATTTATATGTAGAAAGAAATACAGAAACATGTAATGCTTTGGTCCTTGACGTGTGATATAAGTCATGTGTAAGCGCAGGTATTACAAGTCTGCTGTCTTATTGCATTCATTTATTACAGTGGTACTGGAATCATCTGTGATTCTGAAGGCCAAGAGGGCCCTTTGAAGCCTTAGTGGAAATAATGCAATGATTGATAATGGCCTCACCATTTATATGAGTCTTTAAAGCAAATTAACAAGGGGCCCCCAATGTGTGCGTGCCGCCCCAGCAGCTTTGCGTACCATACATGACCCCCCTTATGTTCCGTTGTGCCCTACGAAAATTGGATATTCAACCAGATAATGAATTTGTCGGATATGACAAAATTCAACTAGAAAATGCCGTCCCACAAAATGTTGGCATCTGAGCAATGTGGGCAACATTATACCTCAATGCTAGCCACAAGCAAGGGGCATTTTAAGCAGAGGTGGGAACTTCTCTGCTTAAAGGTCAGAAGTCTGATAGGTGGGAAGTCCTATTTCTAGAATCACACCTATGCAAAGTACAAGGCTGACCTCAGCTTTGGAGGCCAACACAGTGGGGTAAGGGAAGGCAAGGAGATCCCACCTATCAGACAATAATGGCATATCTTGTGTACATGCCATAAATGTATTTGGTTGGAATCTCCTTTTAGCATTATTGAGTACAATGTAATGTGACCTTGCTGCAAGAAAAGCAACCCGATCAAACAATCTGATTGTTCCTGTAAGAGAGTTAGGCTGGGTTCACACGGGGCGGATTTGCTGCGGAAATTCCGTGCGGAATCTCGCTGCAGCAAATCCTCATGCGACCGCTAATCCCGGGATTAGCCAGCCATGTGGACGAGATTTCTCAGAAATCTCGTCCACACGAGACAGCAAATCCACTGCGGCTAAGCCGTTAGAAGCCACCGCTGCGGCGCGGATTTGCAGACCGCAGCATGTTTCTTTGTTTTTTTCCGCTGCGGCCGCGCTCTCCTCTATGGGAGCGCCGGCCGCAGTGGAAGAGCGAGCGGCCGGGCCGCTTCAAAGCCGCCGCGGGCTTTGAAGGAGCGGTTCTCCCGGTGGAAATCTCGCGGTTTTTCGCTGCGGCCAAACCGCGAGATTTCTGTCCAGAATCCGCCCCGTGAGAACCCAGCCTTACAGGCAACCACAAAGTGGGCCAGGTAAAAGTGTTATAATTAAGACAATGGCTATATAGTGACTCAGGATTTTTTGCAACTGCCATATTTAGTCTCAGGGAGCAACGTGACTTCATGGATGTGATGTCACAATGCGCCATTGCAATCTTCACGTCATGCAACCAAAGTCACTGTGTATGCCTAGCCTTAGCCTTCCGTCAAGCGCGATGCAGGAGCCTGCCAGTTCAGGCACAATGTGCCTAAGGCTTTATTCACACGAGCGTATATATATATGCAGCTATGTTGCCGCGTTTTCATGCCCGGCAAATATATGCAACCATCTGAGGCATTGGATTCCGATGCATTCTTGCATATAGGCGAATATGTGGTGTGTAAAAACGTTGCACCATAAAAAATGGAACATAAGTGACCAAAATCCGCGCCTGTTATTATATGCTAGGTAAAAAGATAGTTCTGGATCTAACCTTCGACCCATATACGCTGGCGGCTCCCTTAGACTCCTATGGGAGCTAAAACAAAAAGGGAGGGCTAGGCAGTTTAACAGCGTCCAATGCTGCAAGGAGCTTACAGGTGCCTCTATCTAGGCATTTGAAGTCATTCCAAAGATTTATGCCGAGCGAGGAATTTCCGGGCTGCAACATATTTTTTCGCTAAAACATCGCACCCAGCTGTGTGAATGGACAAGAAAACGCCAATTAAGCTCGGGATTTGATCGCGGAAAATCATCCATTCATGCGAATCACGGTGCGTCCGAGCAAACATAAAAACGCATACGCTCATGTGAAGGAGCCCTAACAGGCGAGTCACTCCAAGAATCACTCCTTGAAACATTGATCACATACCATATTTGCATGGGATAGGCAGAACAAAACTTGAACAACTTCTCCTGGGAACGACCGAGAGCAAACTGGTGAACACGGTTATAAACAGCAAGTATAAAGGGACAGCTATTAGACGCAACAGTCGCCAACGGTGCCTAGTGCGTTGTGCCTGACAGATCGGTTGCTCCTGACGGAAGGTTAAACTGAATTAACGAACAATGGGAAATTACTAGAGATGAGCGAGTATGCTCGCTAAGGCACATTACTCGAGCGAGTAGTGCCTTAGCCGAGTATCTCCCCGCTCGTCTCTAAAGATTCGGGCGCCGGCGCGAGTGACAGGTGAGTTGCGGCGGGGAGCGGGGGGGGGGGGGGGGGAGGAAACAGAGATCTCCCCTCCGTTCCTTGCCACTCTCCCCCGCCGCTCCCCGACCCCTGAATCTTTAGAGACGAGCAGGGAGATACTCGGCTAAGGCACTACTCGCTCGAGTAATGTGCCTTAGCGAGTAGACTCACTCATCTCTAGAAATTACACATCGAGTCAAGTAATCAGACTAATGAATACATTGACACACTCTGCACCACTTTATGTGAGGTACCGGTACCTATAGTTTTCAACCAGTAGAGGGAGCTATTTTTACAAGCTACACCTGCTGCCATGAAAACCAAAATAATTGGTGGTTAATAACAACCAATTAGATTTCATCTGTCCTTCTACAGGTAAATTTTAGGAAAAAATAGCAAACACCAGGTTCGTTGTTACGGGAGCAATCTTGTAAGAGTCGTTTCATTTAGTGCAGGTTGTGCCAATACATTTGGTACAACATAGGGCATACCAGACACACTTGTCTTCCTCAGGACACCTAATGGCTAATGTATGACAGAACGTAGAACCAATGGTGCCGATCAATTTTGCTGCACACCTTCGTGAAGATTTCTGCCATGGTGGTGTTGATTAAAAATGCACGTCTGTCCGAAGAATGGCGCCCATCTCTTGCTCCACTTTTCTGGTGTATTTCAGTTGATAAATGTGCCCCATTTCCCGGAGATTTAGCCTCTTCATAAAGTGCTATTTTCATCAAGTAACTTTATTTCTCTTTGTAGAAACCTTAATACAAAAATTTACACATCTATTCTTTACATATTTATATATGAAAATAGAAAATCTGTGAAAATGTCCTTTTCCAGTGCTTCTGCAGAGGTGCAAATTTCTTACTAGAAAGCCAGAGTTCCCCTATATAAGGCAATGGAGGCTGAAATATGAATCCATACTTCACCATTTCAGCCTCCTTTGTCTTAAGGCCTCCTTCACACAAGCATGATGAACTCATGCTCACCAGAGGAGGACGTAATTATGTCCTGAATGGAGCCGATCCCGTCCTCTTGTGAGCAGATCTACGCGATTTACTCTTCCTTGCCTCACTGCCAGCCCTGTTTACATTGGCGCAGGAGACACCCGTGCCATCTTTGAATAGGCGAGGCATTATAATAAGTAGGTGGGTCAGCCTACTTAATGGGCGGGCCAGCTTACTTAGTTCCCGGTGCTATCGATTAACACGGTGAAATTGCACTGTGAATACCACTATTTCATTTGGGACAAGGGCACATTTGCGCGCACCATCGACTCCTATAGAGCTTTGAGTGCGTAAATGCGGTCCAAAATAGAGCGCGTCGTGTATTTTTGCCAGCAATAAAAATTTGCGCAGAAAATCAGCCAGTGTAAGGACACCCATTGAAACCTATGGTTTTAATGGTTGCGATTCCTGTGGCTGAATTTCTATGCACTAATTCGCATGCAACAGCACTCGTGTGAAGGAGGTCTAAAGGGGTTTTCCAGTTACCAGACAACCCGGCCTCTTTAGAGCCCCCTGTGCTGAAATAAGAAAAGGAACAGTACTTACCTGTCCCCTGCCGCTAATCCAGTGCTGCAGCCCCACTGTGGTCCCGGTGTGATGATGTCACCAGCCAATCAGAGGCTGCAGTATCCCCGTTCTGAACTCCTGGCATCATGACACTCAGGATGTAAGCACTGATACCAGGAGACAGAGTAGTTATGCTGCAGCCTCTGATTGGCTGCAGCAGTCACCTGACTTCTGGTGACATCACCAGGAGAAACAAACACTGGGACCACAGCGGGGCTGTAGTGCTGGACCGCTGCTGCAGGGGACACGCAAGTGCTGCTCCTATTCTTATTTTAGCACAGTGGGCGCTAAGCACTGGCAAAGCAAATTTTCATAGTCTTGCTCATCTTAGATTCTATCTTTTTAAACAAAATGTATTACATAACTTTCTAACACAAAATGTGTACTCTGCTTTGCTCACACAGTGCAGAAATAAAATCTTTTTGCATGTTTATACTAATAATATCCATAATTTACCAAAGTACCATTATATACCATGCCAGGCAACTTGCAAGAAAAAATAGACCCAATGCCATATAAGCAGGAAATCGCCTTCTATGTTTAGATGGCATGTCAGCAGCCAGGCAATGCCAGAGGCAAGTTAGGGTCAGCAGGGAATCAGCATCAACGTCATGGATGTTGGTCGAACAATTATTTTAGCAGAGATTTTTATATGGAAAGAGTTTTATAACTTCTAAAACCCAGCGAAGAAGGAGGATGGATCGCCAGCATCACCACACAGCAGTGATTATGCTCTAGCAAGAAGTGGGGGCATTTTTGTGATGACTATATGGTGGAATGAGAACCTACAAAATAATATTACCCAGGAAGTCCAATTACATCACAGATTATTCTTTGCAAAATAGAAAGTTACACTTTTCCAATAAACATTCTGTATCTATTATTACATTTTTCAAGGTCATTGCTTGGTTGGTTTTCTATTCCCTAGGGAGTAAACAATGAAGGTTCCTATTGAATGACAACAAGCAGATACCTTGAAATCTGAGGAAGGCTGCCTTCTTCAAAAAACGGAGCAAAGAGACGGAAACCCTGAACTGAGCCCCAACGCAGGTGTGAAAGCAGCCGAATTGATACATAAAGTTTACTGCAAAAGTGTAACTTTTCATTTTTTAAACTTTTCATTGATCTACTATTAATGGCCTACCCTAAGGATAGAACATCAATAGCTTACAAGTGGACAACTCCATTGAGAATATGTTCACATCTGTGTTGGTGGGTCTGTTAGGAGCCTCCATCACAGATCTTGTTCACAACTGGGCATCATGATGGAAACCTGAAAACCCCAGTATAATCAATAGGGTCCGTCAGGCACCATTCGTGTCCATGATGTGCCACATCTGGCATTCTCATCATTTTTGGTGTTCTGCTATAATGGAGCAGAGCAATGGAAATAAATAACATTGATGTGAAGAAACCCTAATTCTAACTCACTTAATAAACGCCATTCCAAAATGTCTGCAGGTTCACCTATCTTAAACCATAAAGGCAAAGTAGTAAGACTAAGTTCACCTCTGCGTTGAGAGCCCCTGCGTTCAGAGGCTCTGTTGCAGATCCGGCATGAAATGCTGATCGAAAAAGTCCTGAATGCAGTTTTTTTTGTCGGGTAAAATGGTTGCCATCTGAACAGATACCGAACGGACCAATTTATAGTAATTGGGGTCCGTTTGGCGCTGTTAAGTTACATCATTACATGGATCCGCTTGGCCAGGAGCTGCTGTTTTCCTGCTTCCTGAACAGAGGAAGAAAACAGAACCTGTGAACACAGATGTGAACGAGCCCTTAACTACATATACTTCAAATACAAAATGCATCTCCTACAAAACGTATACGCCACACTAAAGAAAAAGCAATACAATGCTTTAATGAGAATACAAGACATACCTCAGACATCAACTAAAAAGACGGCATAAATCACCAAAAATCAATAAACAAAATAAAATCACGTACATAATATAATACAGACTGGAAATTATAGTCATAAAGCCAGCAGCATGGCTAGCATATATCAAATATTCAGTCAGTCATATCCATATCATATAAACATCCATAGCGCAAACCACTCTTATCAATCACATTACCAACTAAGTGACCGGCCATACACCCCAACGCACGTCTCACCACCAGGGCTGGAGTGATTTACGCTTTCTTTTTAGTGTGAGTTGTCTATTCTCAATAAAACATTGTATTGCTTTATCTTTATACATTTTGTAGGAGATTCAAAAAGGTCTATTAGATAAGAAATTATCCAATCACTAATAGATTTACTATACCAGCCTTCAAAAACCATTAAACAGTCCTGAACATTACTATTTAACCAATGTGTCACTTGCATTACAAACACAATAATCCCCCTTCTAGCCACAGAGTCCCTGCAAGTCATCATTTCAGGAAAACCAATGCAATTAGGGACAAAGGGTATATTCTAGTCCAACCTCTATGAATTCATGATGACTAATCAGCTGTAAGTACTTACATATACACATCATAAAACTTAGCTGCTACCCAAGAATGAAATATTCCGAACTCTCAAAGTACCCTGAAAACTGCCTCCAGCTTGGTCATTTGCTGAAGTAATACTGAGAGGTTAACGAACCAATAACAACCACACAGTGTAAAAACTACGCGGTGAAAAAGACAATGTACACCTTACTATAGAAGTGTGCAAATAATGGCATTAGTCTCTTTGGCATGAAGCATAATGATGACCTAATAGCACAAGTATGCACAAGGATTTAGTTAAATTCAGGCTCGTTTCGGCATAACTAATACATTCTCTGCATCGCATGGACCTTGCCAAATGAATGTTTAACCCTGGTAATATTCTCAATGCCATATTGGTGCAACAAAGCCTTTACAATACTGTATCACTCAGAGAGTTGTGTGTTTGCATCGAAATGATTCCCTGATAAAGTTCCTCGGAGGGGAACTCATTCGTAGGATCCGAGGCATTTGAACCCACAAGTTAAGTAGCTGGAAACAGGCCTGGTCCAACACCTCCTGCCCGTAACCCTCCAGTAGATTTACAGGCTTGGCTTCTTTGAACATTTTTGGCAGAGTGATGAAGTTAGGAAGGGTGCTGTTACCCAGGAAGAAATGCATCAGTGCCTCCTTTTGCAAACATTCCTTCCAGAATGTGAAAAAGTCAGCTATCCTCTCCATGAGGAATGAGTCATCCCACTTCTCGAAAGGAATCTGAAGCGATAGGTAGAAAAGTGTTGTTTTCAAGTTGTAGGAGCAGAAGACTGCTCTCCACTGACACGTGGAGGAAGGCTGGAAGGTCTTGGCACTCAAATCCCTCAGACTCTTCATAATCTGTAGACACTTCAAGTGACACGAGTTGGAAGGAGTCTGATCCTTGAACCAGGCCAAGTACTTCTGCTCATATTTGGAAAAGTTTATTCCCCAGTAAGGATCCAGATGTAAATTGCCCTGATGGAATGTGCTGCCCCAAGGTTGGGCAGTAACATACACCGAGTCGCCCAGATGAAAGGCAGGGATAAGTCTCACCGACATGGAGATGTGGCAGCAGACATAATCCGACCTTGGGAGAATTTTCAGAATGAGTTTATCATCCCATACAGTAAGCGTAATATGGCATCTCTCCTCAAAATGATACCTGATCACGTTGAGACATCTTTGTATCTTCCAATGGAACCACTTGAGGATCAGGGTGGCAGACAGATGGTGCCTGAGGTCTACCTCTATGCAAAAGCAATTACTAAACTGCTTGTATGTTTTAACCCACTCAGACTTTTTGGGCGCCGCCACCCCACATATGATAGATCCATGAAGCATGGGCATAAATTCTTTACCAACCTCTGCGAAAACAGGCTCCAGTTTAAGACTCTGTGGCATTTTAAGTGGCACCAGGATATCAAAACAGTCTGGGCTGTTGATTTTGTGTTGCTCATATGCACTTCCAATCTGTAGATAGTCCCCTCTGAAGGTGACACCGGTATCATGTTGCTTAGCTTTGCCCACTTTGATGAGCTCACCCACTATCTGGCTGACATGCGCTTTGCTGTGGCCAAGAACATGCGGAGAAAGCTTGATGTGCTGTTCATAGAAGGATTCCAGCAGATTCTTCCTGAGCAGTTGCTGGTGCTGATGATGGAAATTTAGGTTCTGATCCTTATGTCGGGGGTAGTTGCAGCATTTGAAGACCACATAGCACACCAGGATCACCAAACCCAACTTGAAGAGAAGTTGCAAGTTGCTGAGGGAGTTCTCCTGACAGCCACCATCCTCCTCATGACTACTTCTTCTAAGAGCAAGGAACATGCACCAGATGCCTGTGAACAAGATGATTACCAGCAGCCAGAAAACTTTAAGATTGAGTGAATACACTGTCATCCTGAGGAGGTGCTGTCATCCCATCATCTGCTCAGTTGGAAGGGCAAGGGTGGCAGGAGGACATCAGATCTTCCACAAGTTCCAGATTCCTGCAGTCTTTTCCCGGCTTATGGAGCTCTGACCGTTATTCAGAAAGAAACTTCCTCTTCCGAGGAGGGAATAGTGGGAGGCTGCCTTGTCATATTTTCTATGAGCTCAGAGGAAATGCCAGTGTGTGCTGGTACCAGAGGGGCGCAGCTGGGGCACTCCGAGAGAGGTCCTTGTGGAGTACCCTCTATGGAGTAACCTACTAGCACTGCCACGCTGCACTCACTGCAACTGTTTATCCAACAGCCTGGAGGAGACATTAACTCTTCATTAGCTTAGCAGAGTTCATCACTTCCTGCTCTGCTATGTTCTAGTGTGGGTTGTACGGGGCTGAGTTATCTTAAAGGAACAGGATGTTTGTTACTGTAGTTGGAACTTTAATGTAGATACTTAGTCTCTAGATGTATTTCTTGGTTATTTCAGAGTTGGAGCAATCCCTTCTTTCATATTTGTACTGTAAATATTCTCTCCTTGTGATGCAATCTTTGCTCTACTTGAAGCCCTGGAGACCTTCACGGAGTTTACTAGAAAGTTAACTCTTTCTTGAGAACTTCAGCAATCGTTGCAGTTTTGCCTTGTGTTTGAAGCAGCTTTAATGCCGCTAATAGGAAAGTGCAGAATTAAAAGCTCCACTGATACCAGCTTCACATGAGCGTATGCGCAATTATACATGGCTTGGCGCAACGTTTTTGCGCTATGAATAAGGCTTTTTTGCAAGCAGGTTGGTGTATCTTAATGCACTTTTTCTGCCCACAGTGAATGTTTTTTTGAGCGTGGGATACAAACACGCACCAATTGAAATGGTTAACTCATCTAATGAGTTCCAGATGTTTTCCAGTGCAATTACGTAGTGTTTCACGCATCTTCTTGCGTTTTGCGTGTGCATTTGCGCACCCTTAATTGACTTCTATGCGTAAACATACAGAAAGCTAGAACAGATATTTTTTTTTGCGCAACTGTAATGTGCGCACCAAAATACAGAAAAGTGAACAAACCCATTGACATCAATGATTGGTTCTATTCGCATGTTGCGCACGCAATTTTTCTGCACAGGAATAAACATACACAACTACGTCTGTGTGAAGCTGGCTAAATGTAATTGTTCCTTCCTAGTGACCTTTCACACAGGACAGAATAGGCTGCACAATGCACCACAAGCCGCGGGAAATTCTGCACCAAAATCTGCAGGCTACCTGTGGAATTGAAAATAGCTTAAAGGGGTTGTCCCGCGGCAGCAAGTGGGTCTATACACTTCTGTATGGCCATATTAATGCACTTTGTAATGTACATTGTGCATTAATTATGAGCCATACAGAAGTTATAAAAAGTTTTATACTTACCTGCTCCGTTGCTAGCGTCCTCGTCTCCATGGTGCCGACTAATTTTCGCCCTCCGATGGCCAAATTAGCCGCGCTTGCGCAGTCCGGGTCTTCTCCTCTTCTCTATGGGGCTCCGTGTAGCTCCGTGTAGCTCCGCCCCGTCACGTGCCGATTCCAGCCAATCAGGAGGCTGGAATCGGCAATGGACCGCACAGAAGCCCTGCGGTCCATGAAGACAGAGGATCCCGGCGGCCATCTTCAGCAGGTGAGTATGAAGACGCCGGACCGCCGGGATTCAGGTAAGCGCTGTGCGGGTGGTTTTTTTAACCCCTGCATCGGGGTTGTCTCGCGCCGAACGGGGGGGGGGTTTAAAAAAAAAAAAACCCGTTTCGGCGCGGGACATCTCCTTTAAACCTGCCTGCAATTCCGCATCAACATCTGCAGGTAGACCTGCGGATTTTGGTGTGAAATTTCGCCCCTACAGATTTGGCTGCATTCTGTGGCGTAATTCTGTCCCTAACAGGAATGATAAAGTGAAAGGTCCCTAACAGGAATGATGAACTGCTTGCAATTACTGATTGCAGATACAGGAGTCAATCACAACTCAAGCGGATTGTCACAACGGACGGTTATTATGATGCATTGATATCTGCTGTAAGTCCCTTGACCCCTGCAGGTGTATTATCATCACATTGTCTGAAAAGGAAATCAGATAACCCTGTATTTGGTAATTAAATAGTAATATAGGAACAACATACAGCAGAATATTCCAATTCCCAGAGGCTTGCTCAGGAGCGGCGCCGCTGGTCAGGTGAGGTCACTACAGGCCTCTAGGAACTGGAATATTCTGCTGTATGTTGTTTCTATATTATTATGTGATTACCAAATAGAGGCTAGCTGGCAGTGGGAAGCCTTCGGAGGAGGTGAGGAGGAGCGCCGCATATCATGAAATCAGCTTCGAGTATGTGATTAGCCTCGCCTAAATACCTGCGGATGTCATTTTTCCCTGTAGGCGCGGGTCCCACGTGCAGGAAAAAATCCGGACATGCTCCATTTTAGTGCGGGTCTCCCGCAGGCTTCTATTGAAGCCTATGGAAGCCGTCCGGATCCACGGGAGACCCGCACCTGAATTAAACTCACCTGCTTCGGACGGTACGGTTCTTCCCTTCTTCGCGACCGGATCTTCTTTCTTCGGCCCGGCAGCCGGGCACATCCGCCGGCCCGAAGAAAGAAGATCTTGTCGCGAAGAAGGGAAGACCCGCACCGTCCGCAGCAGGTGAGTTTATTCTTATTTTTTAGCCTCATGTCCGTGGGGCAGGAGGGACCCGCTAAGGATTCTCGACGGAGAATTCGTAGCAGGCCTGATTTTCCCCGTGGACATGAGGCCTAAGGCTGCCTGCACACGAGCGAAAATTCCGCGCACAGAAATGTCACTCACCCGCTGCCGGCTCCAGTCTGCGCATGCGCCGGCTGCCCAGCAAGCCGACACATCAAACAGCCGGAGCCGGCGGGCGCGGGTGAGTACACGCTGGTCCCTGCAGGCGCTTGGGTCGGGTCCCGCGGCGAGAATTCTCGCCGCCGGATCCAACCCGCCCGTCTGCAGGCGGCCAAGGCTTCTTGATCACAGCAGGGTGGCCCAAACATCAGTTCCATTGAGAATCCCATTTCAACAAGGTGTAAGTTCTGTTAGTAAACTCTGCAGATAAACATGAGTTTTCGAAATATTCTGCTACATATTTACTAACAGAAGTTGCTGAAATGTGGGTTTTAATGGAACTGATGTTTTGGCCACCCTGCTGTGATCAAGCAGCTTTAGAGACATGAAACCCGTATGCTGCGGGACGTGAAGTTATTTGCGGATACATTTTATTATGATGTTTTAACGAATATATAAATATAGAAGATTCTTTTGGAAGCAGGCCGGGTATTTCTGCATTTCCGGATTATTTGCTGCTGGATTCACAGCGGGACGTGGCTTTGGAGAGACTGTCTGCTTACTGGTTTACTACTATACTAAGGAGCGATGAGCACTGAATATTGGATTTTCCTGTGTATTTAATTTATATTTTGCATTTATTATTGAAATGATATTTTTGTATAAACTTTTTTTTTTTATTATGTATTTATTTTATTCACATTATTTCACAAAACGTAAAGTCTAAGGCCTCATGTCCACGGGGAAAATCAGATCCACTGCAGATTCTCCAGGGAGAATCTGCAGCGGGTCCCTCCTGCCCCGCGGACATGAGCGCTGAAAATAAGAATTTATAAGAATTTACCTATCCATAGCGGGCGGCGAAGCTCTGCTCTTCCCCACGGCCGGATCTTCTTTTTCGGCCGGCGGATGAATTCCTCACGCCGGTGGCACGACCGCTAATCTCGGGATTAGCCAGCCACGTGGACGAGATTTCTCAGAAACCTCGTCCACACGGGACGGCCAATCCGCTGCGGTAAGTCCGGCTGAAACCGCGGCAGAAGATGCAGCATGTCTATTTACTTTTTTTTTTGTTTCTGTTCGTCGAGGCCGCACTCTCCTCTATGGGAGCGCCGGCTGCAACGGAAAAGCAAGCGGCTGGGCCGCTTCAAAGCCGCCGTGGTTCTCCCGGCGGAAATCTCACGGTTTTTGCTGCGGCCAAACCGCGAGATTTCCGACGGGAATCCGCCCTGTGTGAACCCAGCCTTAGGGCTCTTTCACACGAGCGCAAAAATGCTGCGTTTTTACACCCAGGCGTATATACGCGCCTATGAGAGGCTTTGATTTTCAATGCATCCGTTTACACGCGCAAATATGTGCTGCGTAAATACGCCGGCAGCATGAAAATTACAACATATATACGTCCGGCGCATATACGCTCAGCCAAAAGATAGTTCTGGAACTATTTTTTGGCCAGTATACGCCGGTGGGTCCCATAGACTCCTACAGGTGCAGGGAAAGCAAGGGTAGGGGGAGGCATTTTAACGGCGTCCAACGCTGCGAAAAACTTACAGGTGCCCCTATATAGGCATTGGAAGGTATCCAGGATTTCAGAGCGAGGCTTTTCTGGGGTGCGGCATATGTCTTCGCTAAAAAACGACACTCGCGGTCGTGTGAATGGACAAGAAAACGCTGGCCGTGATCGCGGAAAGCTTATTCAGGAGCTTATACGAAGCGGGCGTGAAACTGTAAAAATGACGCCGTTTATGTACTCGTGGGAACGAGCTCTGAGGGCTTCTTCACATGGGTGTGTTTTTGTATCGTTATGCGGCCGTGATAGCTATGTGCAGGAAAGATAGGGCAGGACCTATCTTCACGCTAGTTTGAATGGCCAGGGAAGAAAAAAAAAGCTGTTCATGCGCTACATGTAGCGGTGAGTGTGGTTGTGCATATGGCCATCTGACATTGCCCTCAGGCCGGTCTCACACGACTGGATTGGAATTGTGGATTCTGCGGTCATCGTCCAGCATGTAGCTTTGAGTTTTACTTCACCCTTGGGGGTAATTGCAGATACCACGAGCAGATCAAAAGTCGCAGCATGCTCTATTTTACTGCAGAATCCGCGACAATAGAGCGCATTGTGCTTTATGGTCGTGGACATACCCGCAGTCCATACACAATTAGATTGCATATTGGTTGTGGGTACCCGCATGATCGCTATGTGACGGTGCATGAAATTAAAAAAAGAAGGGCCCCGCTGTCACTTTCCCCGCAACCTCCCATTTCCGCTCCCTTTCCCCACCAGCCTCCCATCTCTGCTGTCACTGTTTTTACCAGTAGGCTCCCATGTCAGCTCCCGCTACGCTGTCGGGTCCCGCTGTCACTTTCCACGGCAGCCTCCCATCTCCACTGTCACTGTTTTCCCCGGCGGCTTCCCATGTCAGCTCCCGCCTCCGCTGTTACTCTCCCCGTCAGCCTACCATCTCCGGTCCCATACTCGCTGTCACTGTCCTCGCCGCCGCGCTCCCACCTTAGCTCTCAGAAGCAAATGGGCAGCTTTTGGGTGTGACCTCTAACTCAGACAGCCCAACCCATAGCTACTAGTGCAGTATGTCTATACTTCCGGTGTCGAGATATTGCACCAGTATCGGGCAGATTCACAGTGAGCACGTCTCTTGTTCATCGAGATCCAATGTATGATTTAAGTATTGCCCTAAATCTTTTGAGCAGTGTATTTTTATTGGTTGTATGCGGCGATGATCCCGAGTGTGTGCAGATGTGGAGCTCCAACCCTCCTTGTTACATTGCCTTCAATTATTAGTGAATCCCAATGCTAAACCTTTAACACAGCACCCATTTAGCATGTGTCATTTATAACACTCTTGCCTTCTAATGTAGCAGAGAGGCCTTTGGTTGCCCTAAGCTTTAGCAGGACTTGGGTGTGACTGCTACCTCATCACCCTCTATAGCTATAACCCTAACTCCTGGCTTTCTTGGCCTCTAGATTTTGTCAGCTCATGGAATTCTCTCATCGGTTGGCCGTCCAGATAAGGATAGTGTTCACTAAGTAAAAGGTCATTTGTTTGTTGTAAATACAAAGTCTGCTTTTTATTGTGTACATAGCAATTGTTTAATGGACACCTAGCATGTAAGTGGCTTGATGAACCAGTCCAACTGGTCTATTATCCAGTGTGCCTTGCACTAGAAAGTAGTATCTATGAGAAACAATACTTAACATTGGCTGATTTATACAAGGTAAAGGTAAAGTACCCCTTTACAAAGCTATTTTATAGCTTTGTAAATCAAATGATGTATATCATTTATACGAGGCTACTAGTAATTATTAAGAAATTATAGTGCCAGTGTTTCTGGTGGCACAATGTGCCACATAGCTGTGCTAGATGGTACATCCATTATGATCCCCACACATCACACCTCTACTTCATCCATCCTGATTCACACACATCGCAGACACACAGCTATGGTACATTCATGCTGATTTCCAGACATCACCAGCTCAGCAGACTCCTGGATACAGTGATCAGCCCCTGGTCATGTGATCCCTGGCCCCACCCATACAGGTGATGACATGACGGTGACACCATCACAGGTCCTGGTGGCTGCTGTTGGCTTATCCAGTATACAGTACTTTCTATCAAACTTCATAATGGCATCTCCCACAGCAGTGATGTCACCGCAGGTCCTTCAGCCCACCTGATCTCTGTGGTGGTGGTGGTAGGTCGGTGTCTTCTGTCAGGACTGCTGAGTTGTGTCTTCTGAGATAATAACGGTTTAGTTGTATTCTGATTTTACTATTAAGAGCTCTAACCTTTATGCTCTTCTGTCTGTCAGGCTCTGTCTTTTATATATGTTGTAGGACCTAAGAGGACGTTACCAGGGCTGGAGCATGAAAAGCACCCACACACAAACATACATACTAACGGTCAAGTAGTCGTTAGTAGTTTGATTGCTAATACGCAGTCACCCAGTAACAATATTGTTGTGCTCATTAAAGAGGATGAATGAGCACCCCCATTGTCCATGGTTGGTAATGCAGCTCAACATCGTTAAACTGTATTGAATGCCAATTCTATTAACTACAAACAACTAGTTGTATTAATAATTGTTGGCACTCCAGAAGTCACAACCGTCTATCTGGAATTGGAGATGTTGTCACCCCTAGGAATTTTGAGTTTCTGCAGCTAAAGGCTCAGTACTGTCTGCTACTGTAATAGGAAATATTTGTAAATGGAAATTGGTATAAAAAACAATTTCCCTATGATTTTTGGGAAAACTTTATTTCCAAGTTGCAGGCAAGTTTTATATAAACTGATACCTTCAATGTTCAGCCAACAGTCACCCTCCATGACACATGCTGGAGGAAGGAAGGATAATGCATGTTCGATTTAGACTGGCCAAAGTCTTCATTCTTGCAAAAAATAATCTGTTATCAGAGGGGTTTCTCAGTGGCTTATTTTTCTGTTCCTATTGAAAACAAATGCACTCTTAGTTGAGTGTATATGGAGAAGTTGGGCTGTGATGATGGGTAGACGAAGGGGGGGGGGGGGGGGGATAACATCCTGTACAATGAGTGCTTCTATTAATGATGGGAGTACTCCTTGCTACAGGAGTACCGGGGAGCAGTATTCCTCCTCTACTCTGAGTGTGGCCGAGCTCACACGGGTGAATGCCAATGGCAGAATTCACGATCAGCATCCGTGACAAAATGCAGACATTGAAAAGCATGTACTTTCGCTTTTTTGTCCACACTTACAAATTGTGTTATCCGTGAGTGGAAGAAAAGTCACAGCATGCTCTATTTTGGCACAGACTCCGCGCAGACCACCTCCATTGAAGCATTATGACTGGGTACCCGCGTCGTCACTAAGCAGCAGGTACGCAGGGTCGTTGTACGGGCTAACAGCCTGAATCCCTTGTGGGCCTCCCACGTGTGGAATCCGGTACGCTCTTGTGAGGCCGGCCTGTCAGTGTTCTGACGTCACCCATGTCAGAATGTAGCATGTGTCAATGTTAAGACAGCACGTTTAACACTGGATCAGCTAAATTGTATATATTAAGGGGAGACACTGGGGTAAATGAAGTGAAATGTATGTTTAATTATGAAACAACAATAAAGTATAGTTTACTAGGGGTTAATACCTAATGTATAATATTCACATTTCCTAGCACTGCATGACTAGGCAGAATATCAGCTAATTCCCTGTCACTACTGTCAATCATCTTTAGATAGCTTGGGTATTGGACAGTTAGTTGGGCCCTTGCTTAGGATTGGGTGACCCAAAGAGTATAAAAGTGAGAGAGAGGGCGGAGTTAAAGAGAAAGAGGAGAGTGAAGAGTTGGTTGGAGGTAGTGGATGGAGCTAGACAATGGAGAGATGAAGAAGAGAAAAAAAAAAAGATAGTAGTCTGAAGTGGGGAAAGAGGTGGTCTACCCTAAAACCAGTGGAGAAGAATAATGCAAAGAGTGAGTATGTTGCAGAGTGGGACAGAGAAAGAGAGTAACGAGAGAAGGAGCTAGACTGGGATGGAGACTGAGCCGGGTGCCCTAAACATTAGCCAAAGCCAGGGGAGGAAAGTTGGAAATGTTATATTGCAAATTATTGCCACAGCCACCCTGAGCCTATGCTTCAAATGTGATATCAAGTGCCCCCTGCAATAAAGAGTTGGAAGTTGCTTTTATCCAAAGACTGTCTCCTGGATTACCAGCCTACATCCACTAGTGAGAGGTACCACATCACTCTCCAGCAACATAAGGACTACTACTTCCATTTTTTTGTATTTTGACTATTTTGATTTTTTGTGCTACTTTATTTTATGGTTTTTGTCCAGCATGGGTCTCTACCCATATACGGACTGGCTATATGGGTAGAGACCAAAAATGCTATTGTTTATTTTTAGGTTACCCGTTTCCTTATTTTTGTTTCACCACTCTTTGTATGTGACACACCGACTTCCCAAGTTGGAGGGAAGCAGCAGAGCCACCATGGCTACTTGATTATTTGTCCCTTACCATTTTACCCAGGTCGTTGGTCTGCGCTCGGTTGTGCTCACTGCAGGGTCAAATTCGGGGTCTGTTTTAATAATGGGGTCAGATCAGGGCGTTTGTTTTAATTTTGGTGTCAGATCTGGGGTCTATATTAATTTTGGGGCCAAATAAAGGGTCTATGTTTTAATTTTTGGCTCCAATAAGGGGTATGTTTTTATTATGGGGTCTGATCTGGGGGCCAGATTGTCATTTATAATATTGGTGTCTTTTTTGTGGAAGAGTGGCTTTTGGGCTCATCAGGCTCCAGGATTTGGCTGCAACTGCTACTTCCGCACCCTCTATAGCTATGCCGCTGGATCAAGATGTTTTAAAATGTCTTTAAATCTCTTTCACTAGAGAGAAGGTGGTTTTTAATTGATTATGGCAGTTGTTGGAGGGACAATTTGTCTAATCTGCCTGGGGCTCCAAATCACTTTGTCCCGGGCATAACCATTAGCCAACAGCAATTATATGTGTATGGTCTGCTATAGGGGAAGTATAAATGGTATAAACATATAATCACAGCATTTGTTACTTAATGACGTAATATAAAATGGATTGTGCAGAGCATCTAAGGACAGGGCAATAAAGCCTGTTTCTTTTAAAGATCATGTCTAAGGACGACTGAGAACACAATGAATTTCATGCGGAGACTGATATAATGTAATATATTGGAGCCACTGTTAGACTGGCATTCCCAGAACACAAGACAACGTTATTATTTGATAGACCGTTATCAGGAGAAGGCATGCTCCTTGGGGACTTGTGTCATTATCCCCAACAGAGTCTATATAATTATTAGGGAATTGTCTCCACTAATGATTGGTGTCCACAACCACTATGTATTCACATAGGAAAGCATCAATTCTAATATAACCTGAGGTTCGGTGTGCACATGCAGGAATTGGATATCAAACCAGGCAATTTCCCTGAAGTGATTTAATTGTGTTAATACTCCGCTATGAGCATAAATAATTGTCAAAGATTAATTGTTCTGCATCTCAAGTAAATGGGACTCACATTATGACAAGGGAAGCTTATATACAGATGTAGCAAAGATTAACTTGAAAATTAAAAAGTACCTAAGTTTCCAACAAACTGTCAGATAGGCTCAGCGCAGAGAATAGTCAGCTCTCCCCGGCAGCGGCTTCCGCTGCGGAAAACTGCCGCAGGATATCGCTCTGCCTGTGGAAAAGAGCCCTAAGGCTTCATTCCCACGAGCACATATATGCCATGTTTTCACGCCAGAGTGTATATACGCTACCCATGTGAAGCATTGGTTTCCAATGCATTCGTTCATATGGATGATTATACGGCGTGCAAACACATCAGCACTGTGAAGATGGAACATAAGCGACCAAAATATGTCCGGCGTATATACTGGAACTATCTGTTGACCAATATACGCCAGTGGGTCCTATAGACTCCTATAGGAGCAGGGAAAATGAAGGGAGGGGGAGGCATTTTTGCAGCGTCCAATGCTGTGAAAAGCTTACGGGTGCCTCTATATAGGCACTGAAAGGCATCCCGAGGATTTTGGCAGAGCGAGAGTTTCCGAGGTGCTGCGTATTTTTTCGCTAAAAACGACGGTCGTGTGAATGGTCGAGGAAATGCTGGACATGATCGTAGAAAAATGCCCATTCAGGCGCTTATACGAAGCAGGTGCGAAAAAGTAAAAAAACCTTAGTCACCATATATCCAGTCGTGTGAAAGACCCCTGAGGAAGAGGTTTTGAAAAACTCTCATCCATTTGAATCGCACTGTAAATTGTAGTAGATTTCTGGTGTTGGAATCGGACAAGTGCAGTACAGATTTTTTTTTTTTTTTTTAGAAACTCCTGCTTTTCCAGCGAAACCCATGACCTTTCCGCAATTACATTGCGAAAAGGCCGTGGATCAGATGGCTTCCATTGACTTCTATGGAGCATGCTGCAATTTTTTGTTCTGCTTGCGGAAACCCCAAATGGTTTCCGCAAGTGTACGAAAAAAACAAAAACGATTTTCCATAGCATGCTATAGGCGTTATTTTCTACAAATCCGCGGCATTGCAGATTCCACTGCAAATATCCATCCGTGGGCAGAAGGCGCCAAGCCTAAATATACCCCATTAAAGGGGTCGGACTAAAATTTAAAGTTATCCCCTATCCACAAGATCGGTGATAACGTGCTGATTGGTGGGGGTCTCACTGTTGTCTAAAGGTACCTTTACGCAGGATGACTGGCGGATACATAAGCCCCCTACAGCTGTCCCAGCGACTGTGTCTGCTGTGCTTTTACACAGGAGCGATAGTCGATCTGTGAATGGAGGTGGAGCAGGCCGGAGATCTCTTCTGGCCGCTTACCTCCATTCACACTAAACACACAGTCACTCAAAGATTAGGTGAGCTGAAAATCAAGCACCACTGACAAATAAGCGATTTGCCGCTCAATACCCATTTGGCGGCCATTTGTACCTGAAACAACTATTGCCTGAATTCATTGTTTCCAGTGATTATTTGGGCAATAATCATCCTCTGTAAAGGTACATTAAAATGCTGCCTATCTGTATGTATTGCCGTGGGTGTCTAGTACCATGCATCATTTGTGGGGGGGAAAAGGATGTTTGGGACCCATTCCTAGTTTTGATTCACCTGTTCCCAATGGGCCAGTTTGAGCCCGACCCCCTCATCCTACTTTTTTTTTTTCAAACTAAATAACCCTAATCTATCTGGATTCTGTAGTCCACCCATTCCATTTGCTACTTTACTACTTGCATTATAACCTATATGTAATATACACTCAATATTGCTACATGCAGTAAACCTTATATGCAGAAGAATTTATATGCACTGTCTGTATAAACACTGGATCTCGTGGATCTGGGCTTTTCCAAAGTGTTTGATACTGCATGAAAGGTTTGTATGTAAAATGAGAATGCTTGGTCGGGGTGAGAATGTGTGTAAGTGGGTAAGGAACTGGTCAGTGATAGAAAGCAGGGGGGGGGGTGTTATTAATGGTACATACTGTGATTGGTTAACCGTTACTAGTGGGGTACCCCAGGGGGCAGTATTGGGCCCTATTCTTATTAATATATTTATTAATGATCAGGTAGAAGGATTGCACAGTAAAATATCAATATTTGCAGATGATATAAAACTATGTAAAGATTAACACAAGAGGGGGCATAGGATATATATAAGTTGAGGGTTTGGACAGAAAAGTGGCAAATGAGGTTTAATACTGATAAATGTTAAGTTATACCCATGGAAAGGGAAAATACATGTCACCATTACAACTAAATGGGTTATACTGACATGGGGAAAAAAAACTTGGGGATTTTAGATAACTGTAATTTTAACTGGAGCAACCAGTGTCAGGCAGCTGCTGCCAAGGCAAATGGGATCATGGGGTGCATCAACAGAGGTCTAGGGGCACATGATGAGGACACTGGTCTTCCTCTTTACAAGTCACTGGTCAGACCACACATGGACTATAGTGTACAGTTTTCAGTGCCAGTACTCAAGGAGGACATATCAGAGATTGAGCGCGTACAAAGGCGGGCCACTAAAGTAATAAATGGAAGGGGTGGCCAATACCCAGAGGTTAGCAAAATTGGGATTAGCTTAGAAAAAAAGACGGCTAAGGGGCAACCTTATAAATAGGCTGAACTGGATGGACATACGTTTTATTTATACGTTAAATACTATGTTACTATATCCAATATACCTTAGATTCCCTATACCCTGTGTACAAATATAGAAAGTTCACTTTCCATATACCATTAAGTGCACATATTACAGATTTTGTATCATCATAAAATAAAGTGGGATAAAATTAGCAAAACTGCAATCCTTGAGAAAGTGATAAATAATACCACGATTTCCAAAGTCTGCGCTAAAGCTAAACTCATTCATCAAATGGAGCAAGCACAGCAGCTGTTTCCTACCTGGCCCTAAAGCAGCAGGTTATTGTTTACTAGCTCCTGCCTCGAGATCACAGTGGAAAATGATTCTTTAATGTACGTCTATTAAGAATGGTTTTACTACACTGTGGAGGCTGGGTCTTTCATATGGTTAAGTACAGTAGAAACACATTTGTATTGTTATATCCAGAAGTACACAGGGACTCTGTATCCTTGGTGTATATGCAATCACACAAAAGGGGATGAGAATCCCATAGACAGGACCATAGAAGCTACATGGTCTAATGGTAGAATATATACACTCCTTCAAACCTGTACTGAATGTAGCAGTGAAAGGCTGTAGGAGACGGGTGTGAGTTTTGTATGTATAGTTGTGGAAAGGAGTTACAGACATGTGCTTGAAGTTGAACATATAAAGTTCCAGTGTGTAAAGCCCCATTTACATACAATGATTAGCTTTTGATCGATAATTGTTGCATGTAAATGCTACCATCGTTTGCTTTTCATTCAAACAATGATTTTTAGTTGAGTTTAAAATCCATAGTTCAGCTGGAGAGCTGATAGCAAGGACCGTATGCTGTGATTCTCCATGGGAGCGTTGTTAACATTGTATTCAGATACTGTCCCGTAACAGAACAAAGGGGCCCATTAGCAGCTTATGCAAAATAATCGCTCAAACTGTCAAGCATCCTAGCTTTTGAACGCATTTTGAGCAATCATCTTTGCATGTAAATGGGGCTTTAGGCTTATTCACACGAGTGTATATCGGCCATCGTTTTTACGGCCGTCCAATAAACGCCAACATCTGATGCATTGGATTCCAATGCATCAGATCAGATGGGTGATTTTCCACCACATAAAAGCACCCAGCCAAGATTGCGCATTTTCGGCTGGGCGCTTTTACGCTGGGCAGGAAAGTCCGGGAACTATCTTTCTGCCCGGGAGCCGGAGAAGGGAGGTGGGAGTTTAGTAGCGTGACTGCTAAACTCCCTCTCCCTTCTCTCCGCCCCATGCCAGCTGTTTGCAGTGGTAGGGGGCGAGAGCTAGTTGCTACGCTTCCGCCCCACTCCCTCCCATTGGTGGCTGCCGACAAGAAGTGGAGAGGTAGCGGGAGCTTAGCACACTAGCTCCCGCCTTGTCTCCCCTTCTTCACTTGTCGAAAGCCGGCGAGGGGCCAGAAGGGGAGGCAGTTTAGCAGAGCTAAACTGTCTCTCCCCCCCCCATTGAAAATGTGGGTTCGGCCTATATGCATCGGGCCCGTACCCTCTAAATGGGTACGTAAACGACAGATTTGCACACCTGTGCACGTTTTTACAGTCTGGGTGGGCGCACATAAAAATGCCCATGTGAAAGAGCCTTAAGGAGATCCCACTAATTTCAGTATGATCCACCAACTCGTTATCTCAAACTGTTCTGCTGAAACATGCATGGCTTGATAAGATCAGAGATAATTAGATTACATTTATGCCACATTTAAGTAACATTTAAGTTGTGTTGGCAGCCTTTGTTAGAAATGCTTATCAACTCCATATCTTTAATAGCCAGATGTGAAGCAGATGTTGTGCAAACACGTAACTAAATTCTAAGAAGCAATTTAAGTTTCCATGTAGAGTGATTCATCGGAGAAATATGGGGAAGTGCTCCACCATACTCTGCACCAAGTGATTAAGTCCAAGTCAGCAGTTGGGGTCTACAGAGGTCTCACATATCAAACATACTATACCAGTTTGCTGTAGGTGATCCAATGACTTGTTGCGGGATGTAATCTACAGATGTTCGAGTAGAAACTACATGGAGGGTATTTAGGTTTATGGACAGTACTCCAAACATGGTGCACTTCAGGAAATGAAGTTTCCCAGCAGGTGGATTTCATGCATGGAAGCACACTAAAAGTCCCTGCACATCTGTATTATATACCTGTAGGATTTCCTTGGGCTGCCACATAGTGGACTGTATCCTTCCCTGAAAGTAGTGGGTAGCAAAAAGAAACCACTTTGGGGTGTGGCTTTAAGCTACAGGACTTTCAGGAAGGCGATTTTGCCACAATAAGACGCCGTCTGAAAATCGTGAGCACCTGAACCATCTGATTCCAATGCATCCCTTCAGATGGGCGATTTTCAGGTGTCTGGAAAAGATATCTCATAGTGTGCATTCCGGCCGGCCGCTTTTACATGCGACCAGAAAAGATAGGACTTGTCCCCATCTTTTGCGGAAATACGCCAGCCATTCCCATGGACTCGTATGAGAGTCTATGAGGGTCATCAGAAAAGGGAAGGGGAGGGGAGGGAGGTGGGGAGCCTAGCAGCAGCTTGCGGTGCCAAACTTCCACTCCTTGCCGGCAGCTCCCATAGGCTTCTAGTGCTGCTGTCATGTTAAAGGTCTCTTCCCTTGGCCCACAAAATTCTGAACTGCGGCGTATATACACCACAGTCCGGCTTTCTGAACAAGCAAGAAAACGGAAGACTTAGATTTGGGCATGGCTTTCTCCCGTTCATGCAATTTGGGGCCATGATGTAGGTGGCCAAAAATCGGAACGCCCATGTGAAAGAGGCCTAAAGGACAGAATTGCTTTTCAAAAAATTGTTTGAATGAGCAAGTGATGAGAGTTTGCTCATGGAGCCTGTTTATACAGGAAGATACTTTGTTGGCTCATTTACTTATTCAGGGAATGTGAACCAATTGAATAATCTCATTTGAATGTGAATAACTGAACGATCCATAGTTAAATTGGACGAGCCAATGATCATTTTTATGCCTGCATAACAAAACAATGAACAAAAAGTGAATGATTATCGTTCATCACTTAGTCGTTGGCTGCATTTAGACTGAACGATTATTTTTCACTTTCATTCGTTGAAACGATAATCATTCCATGTAAAAGGGCCTTAAAAACAATCAGAGCAGATAATGAACAAATGTTCGCACAGGCAAATAAGGTGCATGAAAATGCACTGCTCACATGCCAAACAAGCAAATGCACATTTGGAGAGTTGGTTGTGTGGCACCAAAATCCTTTGGTTGGTGGCAGCACATCACAACCTCCAAGTGCTACACACGCACACACGCACACACGCACGCACGTTCCTTGCAGAAAGACTGCCAGCATAAGAAATACCCCAGGAGTGATTTTGTTCCTCTAGACATTATAGGTCACAGACCCTATACCAAGTGCAACAGCTACAATATACTAGATTTGGGTCAACTAAATGCGTTTCAGGATCACTTGTGTGTTGTCAAGCGGTAGGAGCTGTACTTCTAAACTGAAGAAGCCCTTCTAGAACAACAGATACCCTTCGATCGTGCGCTAGGCACGGCAGGGTGTACAGTTAGGGCCAGAAGTATTTGGACAGTGACACAAGTTTTGTTATTTTAGCTGTTTACAAAAACATGTTCAGAAATACAATTATATATATAATATGGGCTGAAAGTGCACACTCCCAGCTGCAATATGAGAGTTTCCACATCCAAATCGGAGAAAGGGTTTAGGAATCATAGCTCTGTAATGCATAGCCTCCTCTTTTTCAAGGGACCAAAAGTAATTGGACAATGGACTCTAAGGGCTGCAATTAACTCAGAAGGCGTCTCCCTAGTTAACCTGTAATCAATTAAGTAGTTAAAAGGTCTGGGGTTGATTCCAGGTGTGTGGGTTTGCATTTGGAAGCTGTTGCTGTGACCAAACATGCGGTGAAAGGAACTCTCAATTGAGGTGAAGCAGAACATCCTGAGGCTGAAAAAAAAAAAGAAAAAAATCTATCAGAAAGATAGCAGACATGCTTGGAGTAGCAAAATCAACAGTCGGGTACATTCTGAGAAAAAAGGAATTCACTGGTGAGCTTGGGAACTCAAAAAGGCCTGGGCGTCCACGGAAGACAACGGTGGTGGATGATCGCCGCATACTTTCTTTGGTGAAGAAGAACCCGTTCACAACATCAACTGAAGTCCAGAACACTCTCAGGGAAGTAGGTGTATCTGTCTCTAAGTCAACAGTAAAGAGAAGACTCCATGAAAGTAAATACAAAGGGTTCACACCTAGATGCAAACCATTCATCAATTCCAAAAATAGACAGGCCAGAGTTAAATTTGCCAAAAAACACCTCAAGAAGCCAGCCCAGTCCTGGAAAAGTATCCTATGGACAGATGAGACAAAGATCAACCTGTACCAGAATGATGGGAAGAAAAAAGTTTGGAGAAGAAAGGGAACGGCACATGATCCAAGGCACACCACATCCTCTGTAAAACATGGTGGAGGCAACGTGATGGCATGGGCATGCATGGCTTTCAATGGCACTGGGTCACTTGTGTTTATTGATGACATAACAGCAGACAAGAGTAGCCGGATGAATTCTGAAGTGTACCGGGATATACTTTCAGCCCAGATTCAGCCAAATGCTGCAAAGTTGATCGGACGGCGCTTCACAGTACAGATGGACAATGACCCCAAGCATACAGCCAAGCTACCCAGGAGTTCATGAGTGCAAAAAAGTGAAACATTCTGCAATGGCCAAGTCAATCACCAGATCTTAACCCAATTGAGCATGCATTTCACTTGCTCAAATCCAGACTTCAGACGGAAAGACCCACAAACAAGCAGGACCTGAAGGCTGCGGCTGTAAAGGCCTGGCAAAGCATTAAGAAGGAGGAAACCCAGCGTTTGGTGATGTCCATGGGTTCCAGACTTAAGGCAGTGATTGCCTCCAAAGGATTCGCAACAAAATATTGAAAAAAAAATATTTTGTTTGGGTTATGTTTATTTGTCCAATTACTTTTGAGCTCCTAAAATGTGGAGTGTTTGTAAAGAAATGTGTACAATTCCTACATTTTCTATCAAATATTTTTGCTCAACCCTTTAAATTAAACATTACAATCTGCACTTGAATTCTGTTGTAGAGGCTTCATTTCAAATCCAATGCGGTGGCATGCAGAGCCCAACTCGCGAAAATTGTGTTACTGTCCAAATATTTCTGGCCCTAACTGTATATTCACAAAGTTTTCTGCTCGGAAACGTATAAATACACGTTAGAAATCTGCAGCTATTCTGCAGTTTGTCACAGATCCACACCCGGATTTAGCCCCGTCAGTGGACAAAATCCACAGAGAGCTACAAGGGGGCAACTAATATTCATGGAAAGATAGGATAGATGTTCAGTGCACCCTTGTAGCCCTCTACAGAGGCACCTCAGTGATCCCCTCAAACTGAGGTGTTTGTGTACGTTTTATATTTTCGTATCCATGGTGTATTAGTACGGTGTGCAGACATATCCCTACAAGTTAGTTTCTTGCAATCATACTTGGGCTGTTCTCACTCAGTTTCTGTGTTTCATTTAGGACTCTTTCACACGGGCGCTGCCATTTTCAGCCGCTCACATCGGGGGTGAAAAAAAAAAAAAAAAAAAATAATAGCATGAATGGGAGAAAGCCAGTTTTCTCACCCATTCACACGGCTGGACTAAAGAGTTTATACGCCACAGCCCGGAATTCCATGGGCCGGTGGAGAGACCTTAGCGCTGCTGAGGTCTCTCCCCTTCCCAGCTGATAGGCTTCTTTGGGAGCTTCTAGCAAGGCGAGGGACTTTAGCAACGCAAGCCACTGCTAAACTCATTCCCCCATTCCCTTTTCTGATTGCTCCTATAGGACAGTCCAGCAAAACATAGGACAAGTCCTATCTCTTCCAGCCATGTGTAAAAGTGGCCAGCTGGAATGTGCACCGTATGTGCCATCTTTTTCGGCCGGCCGATTTATTGCACCAGGAAAAAAAAAAAAAAAAAAAAAAAAAAAAGCCCGTCTAAACAAATGCATTAGAATCCAATGTTTCAGATGGTTGTGCTAAAATGCTCGTGTGAAAGATGTCTCATTTGGATACCTTTGTCTGTTTGTTAGTCTCTCTAATATCCCTACATTATAAAAGGTACATTACTAAATTGACTGTTAAAAAGGGTTGTCTATTTCTGTGATGGGCTTTCCGTTGAATTCTATTAGACCCCTCTGCCACAGTTAATACTAATTTGTACTAAACATTCTATCAGTTCTAACAGAAACGGTTATCCATGGTTAGAAAAACATGGATTTAAGGGAGATAAGCTCCAATACAGACAATCTATGGGCATGGATGGTGCCGTTTCTGGAAACAAGCTGACATGTTTAGTAATCCTGAATAGCCCCCTTAAATAGTGCTTTAATAAACCAAGGGGCAGTGGATCGCCTCTTACCCATCACCACTGCACTAATGCCCAAATAGTCAGCCTACCTCTCTTCTCTAATACAATCATTCACATGGCTGAGAAGTTGGCAGTTCAGTTTACCTGTGTTTCAGCACCCATTTGCCTCTGAGCCCAGCAACTTTCTTCACCACTTGTATAAAAAGCTTGCCCTTCATGCATATGTGTAAACGCCGTAGTATCATGAGTCAACACACAGACCTCACGGTTTGGCTTTGGTCTTGTTCATTTTGTCAGTGAAGATATAATTCCATCATTTCATAATTAAAAATATTCCACATAATAAAAGACACAGGAATAAATATGCAGAATTTAAAACCAGGGAGCGATAACAGGTACAGGGCCAGCATCATAATGGAAGGAGTAGACAATTTACCACCACCATTAAAACTAATGAGGGAAGAAACACCAAGACCAGTTGTTTGATTTCACTCTTACCCAAGTCTTGCTTTACAAAAGGCACCATGATAGGAAAGCAGCTTGATGCAGAAGTCCATGTAGGAGCAAGACAGCTTCCTAGACAAGTAATGACACTCAAAATTGGGCAGGATTGTAATTATGGAAAAAAAAAAAAAAGTTTTATCATATTTATACCTTTAGATAGTCCATAGCTATATAGTCCTCCAGTACTCCTCCACCGAGCTGTGTAACAAGTGTGCTAGACATCATTATCCCTTTGAGAAACCCATCTTGTGCGCCGAGTTGATTAGTGAACACCTATTTCCTCCAATCCAGCATTATGATGAGGCCCTTGTGATCCTTCCCTTATTTATCTACATAGGGATCGATGATCCCTTTCTTACTGACTATCTTTTTTGTTTACCGGTAAATAAAATTAACAGCAGATATAGAACAGACAATATAGAAATGTTAACAGCATTAGCCTCAATATAATAAATGTAATTATTATTATTATACCCTAAACTTTCTGGAGCCCAACAAATACAACAAAGAACCAGTTAAAAATCATCGAAGCATCTTGTCCATATTTTCTGATAAAGAGGGGAATAATCTGCATGGAGTTTTCTTCTTTGTTCAGGAACTTTATATTACACATTTAAGAAAAAAAAAATTCCCAGCTAACCACCGTTCCTCAACATCGCCATTAATTGATTCATGTCTCCTTTAGGCTCTTGTCCTCTCCTCTGATTTTCAATGCTCCGTCGGAGAAACATCTGTAATAAGGTCACCTCTTGGCCGGTCACTGGATCATGAAGGGCTGGGCATGTGGGGTTACAATGTGGCCACTGACAGTTATCTATCAGATGAAAGGAGCATCCACGGGCAGTAGTCTTTGGGCCTTTTCGGTCTTGTAGGCTTTTCATCCAGCACTGTACAGCTCGCGATAAGGTGACTCCTTTCACTTGGAAGTCCAACCAATTGCTAATAAGAGGAGAACAAGAAGCCACCAGTGGGATTATATGGATTATATTATACACACATAGTTGCAGAAGTTTTCAAAAATACATTTGTTTTTCTATCTGATGCACAAAGATTTGGATATGTGTAGGGTGGATCATGTATGTGCAAAAGCCTAGAGTGTTCAAAATTCTGTGTTCTTCTCTTACTACATGCCATGCCAGACATCTGCACGCTCAGCAGTGATTGGGAGAAATCCAGTAGCATTTAGCTGGCACCTCTCATGTGTATGGGCAGCTTTGCACACCAAAGCAAGAAGAACCAATTCATTCAGGATTTTTTCTAAGGTAGACATCTTGAGAATGGTGGGGAATTGGGGGTAATTAGAACTTTTACACAAAAATAAATTGAATATTGGCATTTGCAGCTAAATAGTCTAGACAAGGGCTCAAATAAGGGCTCAAATAGATTTAACCAGAACCTCATCAAAACGAACACCCTTAAAAAAAAAAAAAAGACACACACACACACACACACTTCAGGAACTGCGTTGCCTTTCCCAGGGCGGTTACCCTTTTAGGCAAGATATCATTAGGTTTTTGATAGGGTCGCCATTTAGGGGTTTTAGTGTAGGATTCAAAAGTTTTTGCCTTTTTTAAAAGGGTGTTCGTTTTGAGGTTCTTTTGGTGAAATAAGAGTTGCATAAATTTTACTGTACAGTGTTGTGTGTACTGGTTTGTAAATTCTGGAATTGGAGAAAGATTTAATCCATGTTCTACATTAGGAAGAACAAACATACATAATATCTTAAATATTTAAATTCTCCTTACCTTGCTGTGATAAGCGTATGGGAGAAACAAGCTGGAGCAAACACTGCCCTGTAAATGCAAGGGATAAAAAGAGGGTTTCAAAATTAAGGATTTTCTGGGATATAGTAGGCTGGGGACAAAAATTGTGTGTGCAAAATTAGAAAGCAATGGCTGCTTTCTAGCAGAAACCTCACCAATCTTGCCTAGAGGCAGTGTGTGGAATTGCAGTCCCAGCTTTGCTCATTTCAAAAGAGGATGTCCAGTTACAGAATTACCCCACTTCAACAGGGCTACATACATTAAAAAAAAAGCTAAGATATACTTACCCCTCTGTGACCCAGCAGTGTGTTCCCGGTGATTGTTGTGCAGAATAGGTCACAGGAAGTCCGATGACCTTTGCAGCATCACCGCTCATTCTCCTGACATCAGTGCTCACATCTTGAGTGCCATGATGCCAGAAGTTAGAGAACGTGATGCTGCAGTCTCTCATTGGCTGTCACAGTAATCACTGGGACAGCAGCGGGACTGAAGCATTGGATCCTGGCTCTGCAGAGGCACATATAGCTTAGTGTATCATTTACTACAGGCAGTATAAGTCAAGTGGGGGTGTCCAGTTTCCTTTAAATGGACCCGAGCTGTAGCATTGCATGCAGTTGATTGACAAGAGTGGTATGGTTTCCAATTTTTTTTTTTCGTGCGGGGATGGGGAGGTGTTAAAATTCTCCTTTGATTACCCCATATATCTTTATAGTAGCCTTAAAGTTACATTAGAAAGCTCTGGTCACCTGCAGCTAGTACCGAGGGGAGCTTTTTATGGTAATTAATTGGAGCTCTACAGATATAAATGCACTAATAGAATGTTATAACTTCATTATGTTTTTCCACACAATGATAGAGGCCTGAATTATGTGTTTTTGGTTCTTTCCCCTTAGAATATGCAATAGATTTGTCTCTCAGTATAGAATAATGACGTGTTACTATGGCTGGATGCCAGTGAAGTCTTTCAGCCCTTTGATTTAGAAATAGGTTTATCTCTTACGGGACTTCACGCAGGGATTTCTTAAGCTCTCTTCCAATGCTTTGTATGTTGTTCCACTGATTTGCTGTCATGAATTGGAAGTCCGGCTGGATATTTTCTATTCTTAGCTGTTCCTCGTCATAGAGCCATTGAACTATGAAGATAGGGGCTGAAAAACAAATAAGGTTGACAGAATGATAAGAAAAAAAAAGGCAACAAAAGAAAAAGCGTTTTGGGTATAAGTTTTATCTATCTTTTTTTTTTTATTTTTACAAAACACATACTATAGAGCAGTGTTCCCCAACTCCAGTCCTCAGGGACCGCCAACAGGTCATGTTTTCAGGATTTCCTCAGTGTTGCACAGGTGATGTAATTATCGTCAGTTCCTCAGACATTGCCACAGGTGTTCTTACCATAGGACATCCTGAAAATATGACCTGTTGGTGGTCCCTGAGGACTGGAGTTGGGGACCCCTGCTATAGAGGACACCATTGCAACCCAGCCCCCTAAGCTAGGGAGGCCCAGAGGCCCCTCATGCCGCTATAGTGCAGAACCCTTGGGGGGGGGGGGGGGGGGGTAAGGAGAGGTACTACTAAACCAGACAAGGTCACTGGATTTATAGGGGGCTCATCACCTCTCCTGACATGCCTCATATAGCAAACATGTGTATTTCTCGAACAAACAAAACCCTGTAGCCCATGCCTAACAACTGAGAATTACCATTACCCTCATCAATCTGATTCGACCGATTAAGAAACACCGTCAGTCTGTAGGGGCTGTTCACATCTGCATCACAGACATGGAAAAATGCCAGCAAGCTGGACAGACCCCATTATAGACAGTGGAATCCATCATCGGATGGATCCATTCTCTCCCACATGCATTTGGTGTCCAGCAAGCTAGGAGTTGTTTATTGTATACATACATCTCTTTTTGTATTGCTTGAAAAAGGCTTGATAACCGAAACGCGTAGTATGATATTAAAGACGGGACTTTTATACTTTATTCTCGCCAATCCCTAAATGTTATACTCCGGAGTGCTATATCCAGTTTTTTGTTCTTATGGTTCATTCTCTGCAGAGATTCCATTTACTGCCTACTCCCATGGCAGAACAGTAGAGCATCAGCCCAACCTCAGATGGGAACCGAGCCTAAGCATACATTTATTATGCAGCTTTGTTAGGTCAATGGTGTCTAGCCAGACTGGCCAATGGGTGGGCTGCAACAAAATTGCCATGTATCTTACAAGATACTGCTACAGAAAAAATAAAGGCACTGCATGTAAACCCTCCTTTAGGTTGTCTGCCATCTGGAGATTTTAGTTTACAAAGCCAAAAGTAAACTTGTAGGCAGCACAAGTCTGTAAAAGCTTTCTACAACATAGAATCAATGAAAAAGCTTTTACTCCCAATAAAGAACATTACTACAATTAAAAGCACTTCCACAGAAGACAGAAAACCATTTTTGATGATTTTTCATAACAAAAGAAAATAGATTTAATAGAGTAATGTTGAAAATACATTACTACTTCACTCAGAAACCATTAAAGATGTCCGCCCAAAGCATTCAACAGACTGTATAGAACAGTAAATCAGAAGTCAGAGCAGCAGCCAAAGTTTGGTCGTTGCATTTTTTAGATGCTGGTTGTTGGCATTTTTTTCTATTTGGTTGCAGTGGCCATTTTGGAAAAACAGGAAGTGCGGCCATATTTGTGGTCACTAGAGATGAGCGAACGTGTTCTTCCGAGCTTGATATTCGTGCGAATATTAGGGTGTTCGGGATGTTCGTTATTCGTAACGAACACCATGCGGTGTTCTGGTTACTTTCACTTCCTTCCCTGAGACGTTAGCGCGCTTTTCTGGCCAACTGAAAGACAGGGAAGGCATTACAACTTCCCCCTGTGACGTTCAAGCCCTATACCACCCCCCTGCTGTGAGTGGCTGGGGCGATCAGATGTCACCCGAACATAAAAGTCGGCCCCTCCCGCGGTTCGCCTCAGATGCCGTGTGAGTTAGATGAGGGACAGTGCTGTTTGTACCGGAGCTGCTGTAGGGAAAGAATTGGTAGTTAGTGTAGGCTTCAAGACCCCCCAAAGGTCCTTATTAGGGCCACTGATAGCTGTGTGTTGGCTGCTGTTAGCAGTGGCAATTTTTTTTTCTCTCAAAATCGGCTCTGCAGAGCGTTGCACCTGGCATTAGGGACAGAAGTGCTGCATAGGCAGGGAGAGTGTCAGGAGTGAGTGTAGCCTTCAAGAACCTCAACGGTCCTTTCTAGGGCCATATTTAACCGTGTGCAGTACTGTCCAGGCTGCTGTTAGCTGTGCTGCATTTTTTTTTGCTTCTCAAAATCGACTCTGCAGACCATTGCACCCTCCATTGATACTGCAGGGAAAGAATTGTATAGGCAGGGCCACAACACAGTTATTATTCATTGAATATACGCAGTGCTGCCTTTTGCTTGTAAAACAAGTGAAAATAATTCTATTTGTCCTGCCTCTGTCCGTCCTAAGGGCGGTGGACACGTGTCGGCTGCGTGTGCAACCTGTAAAAATCAGACGCACCCAGCTACGTTTTACTCCTGGCTTCGCCATTTGCTTTCCTTAATTGGGAAAAAAAATACCTGCTCTGCCACAGTTAACTCTGCTACCCTCACGTTCTGTGACACATTAGCAGGAAAACAGCACAGTTATTAAACTTAGATTATTCATTCACTAGAGGCAGTGGGGCCTTTCGTTTTCAAAAAAGGGAAAAAATTATATTTGGCCTGCAGTCTTGCGCCAATTTATTAGCTGCCTGTGAAATCAAATCACTGGTAATACAGCATGCTGAGGGGTAGGGGTAGGCCTAGAGGACGTGGACGCGGCCGAGGACGCGGAGGGCCAAGTCAGGGTGTGGGCACAGGCCAAGCTCCTGATCCAGGTGTGTCGCAGCCGACTGCTGCGCGATTAGGAGAGAGGCACGTTTCTGGTGTCCCCACATTCATCGCCCAATTAATGGGTCCACGCGGGAGACGGTTATTAGAAAATGAGCAGTGTGAGCAGGTCCTGTCCTGGATGGCAGAAAGTGCTTCGAGCAACCTATCGTCTACCCGCAGTTCTGCGCCGTCCACTGCTGCCAATCCGAATCCTCTGTCTGCTGCTCCTCCTTCCTCCCAGCCTCCTCACTCCACTACAATCACACCTGCTCAGGAGCGGGAACACTCCCAGGAACTGTTCTCGGGCCCCTGCTTAGATTGGGCAGCAGCGGTTCCTCTCCCACCAGAGGAGTTTATCGTCACTGATGCCCAACCATTCGAAAGTTCCCGGGGTCCGGGGGAAGAGGCTGGGGACTTCCGCCAACTGTCTCAACAACTCTGTGGGTGAGGAGGACGATGACGATCAGACACAGTTGTCTTGCAGTGAGGTAGTAGTAAGGGCAGTAAGTCCGAGGGAGCAGCGCACAGAGGATTCGGAGGAAGAGCAGCAGGACGATGAGGTGACTGACCCCACCTGGTGTGCAACGCTTACTCAGGAGGACAGGTCTTCAGAGGGGGAGTCAAGGGCATCAGCAGGGCAGGTTGCAAGAGGCAGTGCGGTGGCCAGGGGTAGAGGCAGGGCCAGACCGAATAATCCACCAAGTGTTTCCTAAAGCGCCCCCTCGCGCCATGCCACCCTGCAGAGGCCGAGGTGCTCTAAGGTCTGGCAGTTTTTCACAGAGACGCCTGACGACCGACGAACAGTGGTGTGCAACCTTTGTCGCGCAAAGCTCAGCCGGGGAGCCAACACCAACAGCCTCACCACCACCACGCGCAGACATATGATGGCCAAGCACCCCGCAAGGTGGGACGAAGGCCGTTCAGCGCCTCCGGTTTGCACCCCTGCCTCTCCCCCTGTGCCCCAACCTGCCACTGAGATGCAACCCCCCTCTCAGGACACAGGCACTACCGTCTCCTGGCCTGCACCCACACCCTCACCTCCGCTGTCCTCGGCCCCATCCAGCAGTGTAGTTCAGCGCACCGTCCAGCCGTCGCTTGCGCAACTGTTGGAGCGCAAGCGCAAGTACGCCGCCACGCACCCGCACGCTCAAACGTTAACCGTCCGCATAGCAAAATTCATCAGCCTTGAGATGCTGCCGTATAGGGTTGTGGAAACGGAGTCCTTCAAAAGTATCATGGAGGCGGCGGCCCCGCGCTACTCAGTTCCCAGTCGCCACTACTTTTCCCGATGTGCCGTCCCAGCCCTGCACGACCACGTCTCCCGCAACATTGTACGCGCCCTCACCAACGCGGTTACTGCCACGGTCCACTTAACTACGGACACGTGGACAAGCACAGGCGGGCAGGGCCACTACATCTCCCTGACGGCACATTGGGTGAATTTAGTGGAGGCTGGGACAGAGTCAGAGCCTGGGACCGCTCATGTCCTACCCACCCCCAGAATTGCGGGCCCCAGCTCGGTGGTGGTATCTGCGGAGGTGTATGCTTCCTCCACTAAAGCACCCTCCTCCTCCGTCTCGCAATCAAGATGTGTTAGCAGCAGCATGTCGCTAGCAGTCGGTGTGGCAGCACAGCGGTGGGCAAGCGTCAGCAGGCCGTGCTGAAACTACTCAGCTTAGGCGATAAGAGGCACACGGCCCACGAACTGCTGCAGGGTCTGACACAGCAGACCGACCGCTGGCTTGCGCCGCTGAGCCTCCAACCGGGCATGGTCGTGTGTGACAACGGCCGTAACCTGGTGGCGGCTCTGCAGCTCGGCAGCCTCACGCACGTGCCATGCCTGGACCACGTCTTTAATTTGGTGGTTCAGCGCTTTCTGAAAAGCTACCCACGCTTGTCAGACCTGCTCGTAAAGGCGCGCCGGCTCTGCGCACATTTTCGCAAGTCCCACACGGACGCTGCCACCCTGCGCACCCTGCAACATCACTTTAAGCTGCCAGTGCACCGACTGCTGTGCGACGTGCCCACACAGTGGAACTCTACGCTCCACATGTTGGCCAGGCTCTATGAACAGCGTAGAGCTATAGTCGAATACCAACTCCAACATGGGCGGCGCAGTGGGAGTCAGCCTCCTCAATTCCTTTCAGAAGAGTGGGCCTGGTTGGCAGACATCTGCCATGTCCTTGGTAATTTTGAGGAGTCTACCCAGGTGGTGAGCGGCGATGTTACAATCATTAGCGTCACCATTCCTCTGCTATGCATCTTGAGAAATTCCCTGCAAACCATAAAGGCAGCTGCTTTGCGCTCGGAAACGGGGGCGGGGGAAGACAGTATGCCGCTGGATAGTCAGGGCACCCTCCTGTCTATTTCTCAGCGCGTACAGGAGGAGGAGGAGGAGGAGGAGCAGCATGAGGAGGATGAGGAGGAGGGGGAAGAGACAGCTTGGGCCGCTGCTGACGGTACACCGGCTGATTGCCTGTCATCCTTTCAGCGTGTATGGCCAGAGGAGGAGGAGGAGGAGGAGGAGGAGGAGGATCCTGAAAGTAATCTTCCTAGTGAAGACAGCCATGTGTTGCGTACAGGTACCCTGGCACACATGGCTGACTTCATGTTAGGATGCCTTTCTCGTGACCCTCGCGTTGCACGCATTCTGGCCACGACGGATTACTGGGTGTACACACGGCTCGATCCACGGTATAAGGAGAACCTGCCCACTCTGATTCCCGAAGAGGAAAGGGGTTCGAGAGTGTTGCTATACCACAGGACCCTTGCAGACAAGCTGATGGTAAAATTCCCAGCCGACAGCGCTAGTGGCAGAAGGCGCAGTACCGAGGGCAAGGTAGCAGGGGATGTGCGTAGATCGAGCAGCATGTACATCCCAGGCAGTGCAACAGTCTTTAAGGGCCTGGCCAGCTTTATGGCTCCCCACCAAGACTGTGTCACCGCTCCCCAGTCACGGCTGAGTCGGCGGGAGCACTGTAAAAGGATGGTGAGGGAGTACGTAGCGGATCGCACGACCATCCTTGGTGACGCCTCTGCCCCCTACAACTACTGGGTGTCGAAGCTGGACACGTGGCCTGAACTAGCGCTGTATGCCCTGGAGGTGCTTGCTTGTCCTGCGGCTAGCGTCTTGTCGGAGAGGGTGTTTAGTGCGGCTGGGGGAATCATCACAGATAAGCGTAGCCGCTTGTCAACCGACAGTGCCGACAGGCTAACACTCATCAAGATGAACAAAGGCTGGATTTCCCCAGACTTCTGTTCTCCACCAGCGGACAGCAGCGATACGTAAGCAATATGTAGGCTGCACCCGCGGATGGAAGCTACGTTCTCTCTCACCATCCAAAACGGGGACATTTCTGCTTCATCAATCTGTGTCTAATATTCCTCCTCCTCCTCCTCCTGAAACCTCACGTAATCACGCTGAACGGGCAATTTTTCTTAGGGCCACAAGGCTCACTCATATAATTTTTCTGAACAATTTTTATAAGTTTCAATGCGCTTAAAAGCGTTGGAACTTTAACTTGAACCAATTTTTCGTTACACTGGGCTGCCTCCAGGCCTAGTTACCACTTAAGCCACATTAACCAAAGCGATTAATAGGTTTCACCTGCCCTCTTGGCTGGCCATGGCCAATTTTTGGGATGTACATTAGTACTGTTGATACAGCAATTTGTGGGCCCTCGCCTACAGTGTAATCAAATTAATTTTTAGCCCACCTGCATTACAGCTGACGTTACCTCAGCTGTGTTGGGCAATGCAATGGGATATTTTTATGTACCACCGGTGGGTTCCAGGGAGCCACCCATGCTGTAGGTGCACACGGAGTTTTTAATACATCTGTACACTTCTAAAGAACCCCAGTCTGACTGGGGCATGCAGTGTGGGCCGAAGCCCACCTGTATTATGCACGACATTACTACCTCAGCTGTGTTGGGCAATGCAATGGGATATTTCTATGTACCGCCGGTGGCTTCCTGGCACCCACCCAGGCAGTGGGTCCACAGGGAGTTTAACCTACATGTGTCCACTTGTAAAGAACCCCGGTCAGACTGGGGCATGCAGTGTGGGCCGAAGCCCACCTGTATTACGCACGACATTACTACCTCAGCTGTGTTGGGCAATGCAATGGGATATTTCTATGTACCGCCGGTGGCTTCCTGGCACCCACCCATGCTGTGGGTCCACAGGGAATTATAAATGCATCTGTTTCCACTTATAAAGAAACCCAGTCTGACTGGGGCATGCAGTGTGGGCTGAAACCCACCTGCATTAACCCTTTCCAGTCCACTGTGTGACCTGTGAAGACATTAGGGTTTAAGGCTGTACAGCTCCGTTGTTGGTAGACGTCCGTCGGGGGTTCTCTTACTGTATATTGCCAGCCTCTCTGCTGTCGGAGCCTATCCTACATGTCAGCTCATGCAGTACTGGCTTTAGCCAGCATATAGCACCGTTGTATAACGGCAGAAAAAGAGTAAGCCCCCTAGGAAAACCATATACAAATTGGATTGGAAAGGGTTAAGCACAACATTACTACCTCAGCTGTGTTGGGCAATGCAATGGGATATTTCTATGTACCGCCGGTGGCTTCCTGGCACCCACCCATGCTGTAGGTGCACACGGAGTTTTTACTACATCTGTACACTTATAAAGAACCCCAGTCAGACTGGGGCATGCAGTGTGGGCCGAAGCCCACCTGCATTAAGCACGACATTACTACCTCAGCTGTGTTGGGCAATGCAATGGGATATTTCTGTGTACCGCCGGTGGGTTCCAGGGAGCCACCCATGCTGTGGGTCGACAGGGACTTCACAATAGGGAGTTGTACCTGCCTGTGTCTATGAATTAAAAAGCCCGGTCTGACTGGGGCATGCAGACACCTTGACAGAATGAATAGTGTGTGGCACATAGGTTCCCCATTGCTATGCCCACGTGTGCAGCTCCTGATGGCGGTGGCACAGGATTCTATTTCTCATTGCTTCTGTACAGCATTGTGGGCTATCGCCCCGCCCCTTTTAAAGAGGGTCGCTGCCTAGCCGTGCCAACCTCTGCAGTGTGTGCCTGCGGTCCCTCGTCATGGCAGACGCAATTCTAAATAGACATGAGCGTGGTGTGGCATGAGGGCAGCTGAAGGCTGCCCAGGGACACTTTGGTGTGCGCTGTGGGGGGGAGGGGGGGGGCGGTTGGGCAGCATGTAACCCAGGAGAAGTGTCAGTGGAGTGTCATGCAGGCAGTGATTGTGCTTTGTTGGAGGTAGTGTGGTGCTTAGCAAAGGTATGCCATGCTAATGAGGGCTTTTCAGAAGTAAAAGTTGTTGGGAGGGGGGGGGGCCCACTCTTGCCGGTATTGTGGCTTAATAGTGGGACCTGTGAACTTGAGATGCAGCCGAACATGTAGCCCCTCGCCTGCCCTATCCGTTGCTGTGTCGTTCCCATCACTTTCTTGAATTGCCCAGATTTTCACACATGAAAACCTTAGCGAGCATCGGCGAAATACAAAAATGCTCTGGTCGCCCATTGACTTCAATGGGGTTCGTTGTTCGAAACGAACCCTCGAGCATCACGGGAAGTTCGTTACGAATAACGAACACCCGAACATTTTGGTGTTCGCTCATCTCTAGTGGTCACCTTTCAAATAGCTTTGTCAGCAGGTTCAAACAAGGAAATGAAATTGCAGACAGCCCTGTTCTATTATCACTCAGATTCCTTCAGCTTATCAAGCTAGAGTTTCTGATAAATCCCTTACTTGGGGGTGAAGACATTTTATGGGTGCGACTACTAATTAACTTTTATTACGGGACCAACTATTAATGTCAAAGATAGGGGCATAACTTTATAGGGCGCAGTCACAGCTGGTCACTGAGAGGGGTCCAAAAGCTTGCTTTGGTTCACAAAAAAAAAAAAAAAAAAAAAAAGGTTTCATGATCTCTCTGGTCACACAGTCCTAAATTAATCCCATAGCATTTATATGGAATCATAAGATGCCGCCTTGGTCACATTTTTAGGGCAACATGGTGGCTCTATTAGTGTTGCCTGGTAGTGCTGTCCAGAGTTCAAATCCAACCAAGGACAACATCTGAATGGAGTTTGTATATTTTCCTTGTCTTTGCCTTGTTTTTTTCTAGGTACTCTGGTTTCTTCCCACACCCAAAGACATACTAAATAGATGAGCTTATATTGTAAGCCCCTATGGGGGCTCGACCTAGTATCAAGTGACTTACTACACTGTGGAATATGTATGCACTATATAAAAAAATGACAGACACACGCGGACGGACACGGACACGTCAACCAGGCTTTTACATTGATACCTCTACCAGGGAGGCCGCTTTATGCATATTTAGGAAATAGCAAGTTATTTTCACCCCTATGGCATTAATGGGAATGTACTGTATGTTCATAAACATAATATCCACTTACTTTTCATTGAGGTGTAAGACTTGGGGCCATAGAAACACTGCCACTCATCTTCCTTTTTATACTGCTGCCTACATTTCTCTGGGAGCGCTCCATTCCAAAGTCTGCAAAGTAATGTAACACAGGAAGACAACATATAGGAATAGATTTAGCAAGATCTTTATAAAAAAGAATTTAAAAAATTACATATTTAACAGCATAAAAAAGTGCAAAAAGTCAGTTAAAAGTGCAGTTCCAAAATTTGTGTTTGTTTGATTTCTATGCATGTATTGCATTTCAAGGCACCGCAGACTGGAGGACTGAAATTATATCAAATTGTGTCAGTCAGCCTGTTGTGAATGTATATTCACTTGCTTTCCACTGATCTATTTCAGAAGGTTGTATGGCAGGTGTCAGTGGAAGCTACAGGCAAGCAGGAGGAGGACAGAACAGAGAAAGCTACTATTACAGAGGGCTGCAATTCACTGCAGGTAAATCTTCTGTTAGCAGGGAACAAGCAGCATGTGCTTAGTTATGCTACACAGTCTTAGAGTAGAGGGTGGGGGAGCTGAGCTAGTGTATTCACGATAGACCAGTTGATTATTGCTTGGAATGCACCCTGAGCCACACACACACACACAGACACGCATGATGTAGGAGAGCCTGGAAACCACGTCTTAATCTAACTGCATGAGAAGGAAAACTCAATGCAAAGAACAGAAAAGTGCATCTTTTTGTCAACACTGCCCCTTCACCCCTCCCCATTCCACACCTACAGGGCCACTCTGCAGTTGTACATACTGTACGGTATATCTGCTTGGCAAGGATAACACTTAGGCCGCCTGCAGGCAGCCTGGTCGGATCCGGCTGCAAGAATTTTCACAGCGGGATACGGTCCCATGCCCCTGCGGCTCACCAGCTCCCGGAGTCTTCATTCTCTGCTATGTGCCAGGCGGCGCATGCGCAGAAAGGAGCCGGCTCGTCACCACTGACATTTATGTGTGTGCCTCTGCAAGACCCAAACAGAAACAGAACATGCTGCGATTTATTTTCCGCATGTGTTTTCACGCGGACAAATCACGGCCGTCTGCCTAGGATCGCGTTCTCTAATGCAATCCTGAGCAGGCGGGCACAGGCGGAAATTCTGTTGGAAATCCCAACGTGGAATTCCTGCCCGGGGGGGGGGGGGGGGGGGGCCTTAAGCTACATTCACACCATGTCTTTGCCATGCAGTTGAAGTGTATCACTTTCTACAGAACTCTATATTGCTACAACATCATGCAACAGGAGGCTTATGTAGTTTGATCCTGCTGCCATTCATTTTCATAGTAAGCAGAGACAGCTTTAAAAATGGTCAATATAACCCTAGTTTAAGGTTTTTCAGTAAGTTTTTTTAATTAAAATTATAGTATATGATAAGTAAATGCTTTGCTGGCAAGTGGATCCCAAAATAGATTCTAGAGGGGAAAAAGTAGAAAGGCAACTCATATTTAAGACCGCATTAAGTGTTCTAAGGGTGAAGGGGAAGCAACATAAGTAACAATTAGTGTTGAGCAAACTTTTGAAAAGTTCAGTTCAGCAAAAAGTTTGGTTCAGCCTGAATTAGTTCAAACCAAAATGTTACCAAACACCCCTAAAATTGTCTAAGAGCCATAAAATTCCTCCTTCTCTGCTCAGTGATTAGCACTGTTGCCTTATGGGCCACTTACAGCGGATGAACGAATTTGAGCAATAATTGCGCAAGTTATTGCTGACTGTCAGCAAAAAAAAAACAAAAAACTAATCGCAGGCTTCTCATTCCCTGTAAATGCTCCCCTCTCAGTGCTTCACCTAGAAGTGAGAAGACCGGGATCATGCAGTCGTTTAGCCGACTGTCGTTCCGTGTAAAAGGACTATTACAGTGCTCAGGTTCTAGGTTCAAATCTGTCCAAGGTCAACATCTACATGGAGTTGGTATGAAGGTTTGTAGAAATTCACACAGATGTTTTTGGTCAGATTTGAACCTAGGACCCCAGGACTAACCACTGAGGGAGAGGGCGATAATGCGGAGGCCGAACTGAACTTTTAGCAAAGTTTGGCCTGAAACAGGGTTCAACTGTTTCAGCTCACAATAGTAACAGTAATAAACTTATTGCTCAATACTTCGTATAGGTCCTAATGTATCCCAAATAGAAGACTGAGTGGCAAATTGATCCCCATTATGTCCCAAATACCTTGGGACTGTTCCTGGAACCAGGTAGTGAATGAAAAATAGTTGCGAATGGCCTTTTGGACACATTGTGGAAAAATTTCAATAAAGCTTTCCCAAATTGTGAAATATCTCATTTCCTTACTTAATGGGGTCTTCACCCAATCCAGTCTTAGGAGAATTTCTTTAAAAATAGGTCATCTTAAGTCGGCAAAAACCAAGTTTGCAAAACTGCCTTATTGCTGGCTGTCGCAATCACATGTAGGAGCTTCCCACACTGTGGGATACAGTTATCTCTCTCCGGGCCCACATAAGCAAATATGACCCATAAATGGTCTAGACTCAAGAAATGAATTTAGCAAAATATGTCAGAACTATTTTTGTTCCAGCACTTCCTGATCACAGGGCACTCCCATAGATAGTCTAAGGCAACAATTCCATTGCAATAGTGGAGCTAGGATCATACATAAGCATATATAACAGTGGGTTGTTGGGTTACTTCTCACTTACTTCAAGCCTTTTTTAATGGCATCAGTTAGCACACAAGAAGCTCCATCCATACAGTCAGATTTCCCATGTTTAGTATCAATGAACCATCCAGAGTCAACCAAGCCTCGGACTTGTACGGTATCAGCAGTCATCTCTTCCACCAAGGAGGCCACCCTGTCAAGGTTCATCAAGACTCCAGTACCTCCAGCGCTGGAACACATGAAGGAAGACATAATGTGAGAAGCCCGAGAACCTGCTATTAACAAGTCTGACTACAATTACAATCCACACACGTATGTCAGAGTCAAAAGGTCTATTCACACATTGTAGATTCCAGATGGATTCATGGATTTCAGTCTCATTTAAAGGAGTGAAATCCACAGTGGAAAACACGCAGCAGAGATTGACATGTTGTGGACTGCAGAGAGTCCATTCACATACGGATTTTATGGAATTTCTTCAAATCTCATCCACAATGCTTGTACTGTAAAGCCTTGGACTTTTCACAGCTTATGCTTAAGCTGTATTTACACAGGCAAACGCAATATTGGTCAGTAAATAGATCAGATATACTCTTGAGGGTGACTACCCACTAGCGTTTTTTCACTGCGAAATTCGCAGCGTTTTTTTTTTTCTGCAGGGGTCTATGGGACTTGTAATGTTAAAATAGCGATCGCGCAAAATCACGATTTTGCATGATCGCAGCTTTACAAGTCCCATAGCCCAAAGACCCCTGCAGAAAAAAATAAAAAAATAAAAAAATAAAAAAAGATAGCGAGTAGTTACCCTAAACCTGCAATTTTACACATGGCAAAAAAAAAAAAAAAAAAAGCTTAAAGTGACTGAATGCATTACCAAAAAAAAAAATTAAAAATTTGATTTCATGTTCGTGCATTGCAGCAAATTCGTGACAATATAGCTTGTGTACATGAGCTGCTAGCGCACACATCTTCCATTAGTTACCAGGCTCAACTTGCAACTGCAGCCTAGCAGTTAGTGCTATTACTTTAACGATGCTCATGTGATCGCACCTTAAGAGAAGTCGCATCTGAACCCTGTAGCTTGAGGAAGTCCAATAGAGCAACCAGTGCGATATGTTGAAAAAGCCCCTCAAAACTAATACTAGTTAAGGGGCCTTGTTATAAAAGTTGTATCCAGACCAAAGGCGTTCCTAGGCCTTATATATAATCTATAACAGCCACAGTCAACCTACCATGTGCCATTTATAATACCTACAAGTTACTGTATATAGCAGGAGTACGTGCCCCATCAGACAGCAGGGTCTGGGTATGACGTACCTCAGAACCCCCTATTACTACACCCCTAATCTGGGCACAGGAGGTTCAAGACCTCTGCAGATCAGCAAAGGAGCACCATTATAGGAGGACTTCTGCAGCTAAAGGACAGCCGTTCTGATAATACTTGATGGAACACACATACATGCGTAATGGTCTTATAAAAAAAGTTAAATTAAAAAATTGGTATTACTGCAAGAGTCCAGATTATACAAATGTTACATTGATAGTTTTAATCACCGCATATTTATGGAAAAAAAATTTGAATACAAAGATCCAAAATTCTTATGTACCTCTAAATGGTATTGACAAAAAGTACAGCTTACTGCTCAAAAAAGTGCCCCCACACAAGTCAGATAGAGAAAAAAAAAATTATGGCGTGCAAATATGTAAAAAGTTTTTTTTGTTGTTTTGTTTTTTATAAGAGGGTCATGATTTTTTGGAATAGGGAGGTAAAAAAGAAAATGGCAATGAAAAAGGGGTTAATGAAGGCGTGGTCAGTTTATCCCTTATGGAATTAGGTGTCCTGAGCAAGTCAAATAATAGTCATATTACGGAAAGGTTTGAAATGCAATTTTCAATAGGTCCTTCCTAGTCGCCTTATAGTGCAAAGTATGTAGTACACTGCCACCTAGTGGACAAGTGTAGCAGCTTCATGTGCCATGTTTCTACAGGAACAAAGCTGCCTGCCGAGACTGTCAAGTTTGCAGAATGCAAACAGGTCGATACAAAGCTAATGTTCACATAGGCCACTAAGATTTTCTGCTTCCTATATAGCACCAACATATTCTGTAGCATCATGAAAATGTCCCTCTGCATCCTGCAAGGCCTAGTGTGCACGGTCAGTCCATTCATGACACGTTTTACCACATGGATAGATTTAGTTAACCTCTGCCTGGAAAACTAGTTTGTTCTATCAGAGCCGGAGTTATGGGAGAAAAATCTCATTACCCAGAATGCAGTTTTCAGAGATATCCAACTCAAGTGTTCAGTAAGACTCAAAACAGGACTAAAGAAATTAAAGAACACCTTGTGGATTTCAGAGTGTCCCTTTTATTGGGACATCCCAGGCACCTTTTCAGGCATGACTACTAGGTGAAATTTCACACTTTTCGTGCACTTCACCTCTAAAACTGCAGCAGGAGTCCATGTCTAAGGCCAGATTCACACAGGCTCATCTGCGTGTGCAATACACAGAATGGAACCCACTGATTTCACTGGGTTTGTTCACATGCACGCAGTTTCCTGAGCAAAAAAAAGGTATAATAAAATTTATATCTATCTAGTTCTATTTTCCTGCACATCAGAAGTTCCATAGAAGTTAATGGGGATGCACAAATGTGTGCACATTACCTAGGAGATGCATGAAACCCTGCACAATTGCGCAGGAATGCACATCTGGAACTTAGACTAATTAGCCATTTCAATTGGTGCATATATTTTTGCCGCACGCAAAAGGCACATGCCTTGTGCAGAAAAAAAAGGCACACTATACTACGCTGAGGTGCGTGCAAAAGCATCGTTCATAAAAAACACAAATGCTGCACTCATGCGCTTGCAAATATGCATAGGCTCGTGTGAACCTGGCCTAAAGTATACATTTCTGCAGCAGGTTAGCACAGACATTTAGCCCTGTTAATGGGCAAAATCTGTTCCAAGTTTACCACAATTCTGGATATGCGCAGAACCTTTTTGGAAATTGCGCACACGGATTTGGCCCATCAATAGGGTTAAATCAGTGTGCAAATCTGGGGCAAAATATGCATCAGAATGAGGGTTGACGCAATTTTAGATGTAAAAGTCACACGGAAAAAAAACTGCGCCGGATGCCACTATATGAACATACCATTAGTGTGTAGAATGTAGAATGATTGTACATGCCCATCCCTGGCAGGCTGGAATGAGGGGGGAGGTTGTAAAGAAACTTTAATGAAAGTTTTCAACATTAAAAATGACCGATTGCAGCGACAAGTCAGCCGCCAATGCCCCGAGAACACCCTGATGCATCGCTGTAGATCTCTAGGCAAAAGGTGTACGATTTCAGCTCTTTGGAAAGCTGGGTCACAGAGTGGCATGCAGATGAGCTGCCAAGATGGAGGGATAGGGGACAGCAGTGGTTTCTCATTGTGATGGGTTGGACTGGTTGCCACAGCCATCACAAGCTGAAGACCATGTCGATTGGTCTCCTGGCAGCTCTGATCTGTGCCGCTATTACCCTCAGATCACGGAGATCCTGCACAACTTCGGGGCTCTGGGGGAGAGATTCTCTAAAAGGACATTTTGAAGTGTCCCAGTAAGGTAGATAAGGACTGGCTGCACATTTATAGTCTATGGGTAGTCCTAAAGTGGTTTAGCTTGGGCTAAATGCCTACAGGTTTATACTGATCTTATTTATTTCCCAGTTGTGTGTAAACCCAGTTTATTTACTTCTACAGAAAAATTAGACATGATACATATCGGTCAGCTCATACCCAGGTAGATAGCGGTCATCCACAGACCAGGAACAAGGAGTTGCAAGCACTACGTGGCTATGGGTAGTAGGAGACTAGACATGATTGACCCAAAATATCCCCTTTGCTATAAATATTAACATAATGCAGAAAGGCATGGATGAATAAGAGTATATACCTGGAACCGGCTAGAATGACACTTTTTGCCTGTTTAATACCTTTCGGCACCAATTCGCGAACCACTTCCTGTATAATTGCTGAGCCCATAAATGCATAATCTGCAGAAAACAAAGACATTTTAGGACAATGACAATACATGTATGAATTTGAACATTCAAACAGAGTAAGGCAGAAGTCTGGACACTTATTTAAACTTCTGTAATGAGAAAATTGAGGTTTTCGGTGGCCATTTTGAATTCGGCTCAGGTTTTTCAAATGGGAAGGGGGGGGGGGGGCGCGTGATATATCAATCGTGGCAAGAATTTATTGAGAAACACACTAAGCGCTGGTTTTACCTCTACTTATTTGAAAAACTTTGCCCTCACCAACTCTTAACTTAAAAAGAAATGTAGCCTCCCTCCCAATAGTTCATACATTGGAGGGCAATTTTCTCATTATTACGCCAATTAAACGGGTCTGTTCAGACATTTGCCTCACTTATGAATTTGTAATTGTAGCAAGCCCTCAGCTGCTGGGACCATTCAGTCACTGCAGCCAAGGAAGTCCTTTGTGAGCGAAACACAAAGGATTCTTCTCTCCTGAGTGTTTGCTACAATGTGTCAATGTATCCACCTGCAGCTCAGGCCCTTCATCTTGTGATCTAAAGTTTGACTATACTATATACACAAATTATTGCAAACCCATCTGAAAAGACATTTATGTTTCCAGCCCCTGGATATAAAGACTCTTCCAATTCACTTACAATCAAAGATCTTTTAAATCGTGATAAATGAAACCTTATTAGAAAGTTGAAGAACTTTTTGTTATACAATGATTGAAAGAGGCCAATCCGGAAGATTAAAGCAGAAAATCAGGCTAAAAGCAGAGGATGTGATAAAATAAGGTAAGAATTTAAAAAAGTTGTGAATTAGTTACTTATTGATTGTCCATCCTTACAGTAGGCCATGAATAGTAGAACAGTGGGGTCTGCCACCCTGGATCTTTGCTGATCAGCTGTTACCTGGGCCAATGCACTCAACTCATTTTTGCAGATACCAAGCCTGACCACTGCAATGTGAATGGAGCCATTACAAGCAAAGATCCCATTGAAGTAAATGGACAGATCCATGGTAGAGGACAGGCCGGAAGGTTCATGCAAGATCAGGTCTACATGATTAGTATGGCCAACCACCCATTTGAAACCCTGTACTCGTGTCACGTCTCACACTGCTCTGCCACCATATGACGTGCTTGTGTATTGCGTTTCATTCTTATGGTGGATGTTTACTTTAATGCTGAACATAAAAGTTAATATACGTCTATTGATGTATATAAAGTTCATGAAACAGTTAATTTTGTCCCACCTTAATTACTTGAATGTAAAAATCCATATACATGCCGCATGGTGTGGTATGCTAGATTTATTGATGATATTATCTGGGACAAAGGAGTGGAACCAGAGGAGGGATTCAAAGACATTTCGAGATTTGGGGAATATATAAATAACTCTGTAAATCTACAGTTCACAATTTCCCATAGTGATAAAGAAGTACCTTTCCTAGATTTGGTTCTTAAAGGTAACACTGCTGCAGGTATTGAGACAAACTTATACAGAAAAGAAACCGCAGGAAATACAGTCCTACACGCTAAGGGTGGATTCAGACGAACGTATATCGGCTCGGTTTTCACGCCCAGCTGATATACGGTGTCTCTCTGCAGGGGGGGGAAAAGCAGTGCTCTGAGCTCCCGCCCTCTCTGCCTCCTCTCCGTCCCTCTGCACTATTTGCAATGGGGAGAGGCGGGACAGGTGCAGGGCTAATTCTCGGACCTTAGCTCCGCCCTGTCCTGCCTCCTTTCATTGCAAATAGTGCAGAGGGGTGGAGAGTAGGCAGAGAGGGGGCGGGAGCTCAGTTCCTGCTCCTGGCCCTTCCATCCTCCCTCCCCTCCCCCGGCGCAGATGAGGACACCGTATATCGGCTCGGCGTGAAAACCGAGCCGATATACGTTCGTCTGAATCCAGCCTAATAGTGGTCACCCTAAAAAACACACCCATCAAAGCTATTCCAAAAGGAGAATTTATTCGGGCAAAAAGATCCTGCTCTGATAGCTCCATTTTTGATTCAACTAAAAAGGGATTAAAAAAAAAAAAAAAAAAGAAGATTACGCCAAAGAGGATATAAAAGAACCGCACTTGATAAGGCTTGCAATAAAAAAAAAAATCAAGTCAATGGACAGAAATACACTTCTGATTGATAGAATGAAAAAGAATTAGAACATGGGTTTAGTGTTTAGAGGCTGGAAGAGCCAGGAGCAGGAACTGAGCTCCCACCCCCTCTCTGCACTATTTACAATGGGGAGAGGCGGGACGGGGCGGGGCTAATTCTTAGAAGTTAGCCCTGCCTCTGTCCTGCCTCCTTTCATTGCAAATAGTGCAGAGGGGTGGAGAGGAGGCAGAGAGGTGGTTTTGAAGTGTGCCCGCCAGTGCCAACACACATGTGAACGGGCGCACAAATCTAACGTTTGTGTGCCAGTTCAGATGGCACGGGCCCCGGCGCATATACACTGAGACCGCAACGCTGTTACCTCCCCTACCCTTCGGCTGTTTGCAATGGGAGTCGGTGGGGCCGGGCGGAGCTAAGGACCCACCCCTGCCCCTTATCCACAGCCAGCAGTGGGAGGAGTGGAGCTTCGCTCCAACCCCTCCCATTGCAAACAGCCAGAGGAGAGAAGAGGGAGGGAGTTTAGTAGTCACCCTGCTAAACTTCCTCCCACCTTTCTTCTCCGGCCACTGTTATTAGCTCCCATAGGAGCCCATGCAGCAGCTGACATATTCCATCCGAAAAGATAATTCCAGGACTATTCTTTCGGCCCGGCACTATATTGGCTGGGAGCTTTTACGCTGTGGGAATACGGCCATGTAATCTGATGCATTGGAATCCAATGCATCAGATCGTAGCGTATATTGTCCGGCCGTGAAAACGTACGCTCATGTGAAAGAGCTGAAAACACAAATAGGAATCTTCTGAATTGTATGGGCGTCTTCAGCTTTGAAAGCAGCAATCTGAACAGCAGACAGAAGTCCTGAGGACCAGAACAGACCAACCTGAGAGCAATTAGTAGTGACCCCCTCCCCCCAAAGTTAGCAATCAGACTAGGATAGATGTATGCAACCGGTTCTCCTATCTCAAACCAAATATTCAGGTACTGCAGAGAAGCTGGTCTTATAGATTCACACTTGGGAATAGTTCATCTGATACACTTTGTGCTGGTTAATAAGATGTTGCCTTCTAATTAAGAGGTAGTTATTTACAATGGGCCTACACCAAGCATAGTGGTGACACAGACCTACTGCGAAGGCCTCGTTCAGACGAGCGCTGTTTAAGCGCAGTATAGGTGCATGAAAAGGTCACAGCTATATGGCACTAAAGATCGTGAGAACGGGTGATTTCAAGCTATTTCAATTAGCAGTGAAATTGCCCGTTAATACGATCTGAGGTGCGAGATATCCAGCTCCCAAACCAGGAAGCGCTGGCTGAAAACTACAGACAAGTGTGCCAGAGCTTTAGAAGGAGACGTGCGGCGGAGTGGACAGCACCTGTTAGAGCGCTTTCACACAACAGATTTCATGTTAAGTTTTTGGTGAGTCAAAACCAGAAGTGGAGAGAAAGTATGATGGAAAGATTTGTATTTCTTCCATATTTTGGACCCACTCCTGGTTTTGGTTCACAAAACTGTCAGGTGAAAGCGCCCTCAGGTGATGTATTTATTTTTCAATGTAGCCAATGTTTGTTTTCAGGGTAGGGCTTCTATTTCATGCACCCCTTCTCCTCCCCACCGAAAATTCTGGCAAAAGAGCGCTACAAAAAAAATAAAAATAAAAAAAACCCAAAAAACACAAAAACAAAAACTGCAATAATCACAGCGAGAAAACAGGTGCGATTTTCTCATGATGATATCACTCTGTTGCCCGTATGAAAGAGGCCCAAGTGACAACATGCCTTAAGTACTTTATGCTGATCTCATACAGCACTTCTTGAAAAAAAAGGTTTTTCAGCACTTTTTTGGGGGGTGGGGGGAGAGAAGAGGAATGGGGGTAAAGAATCACAATAATGTGTGGCTACATGAAAGTCAGTAGTGAAGTATAAGGAAAAGCACAATTTCATTGCTTATTATGCGTGCATACTGCATAGTATGTGGGGAATGGAGTCACTGAAAGTACTTTGATTCATTCATACTTTCGTTTGTTCATTGCGTATAATATGCACTAAAAGGAAAAAACAAAAAAAAAGTCTAAAGGCTCATTTACACGCAAAGCCAATCTTTCAAAGGATTCAAAGATTAAAAGTGTTAGTGATCCTTTTGCATAAAGTACTAATGGACACTAATGCCCATTAGCACTTTATCGGCTTCATTAGCATGCAAATGAGCCTCCAGCAGCTGTTTGCAAATCCTAGCTTGTGGTCTGGACTTTTTACTCAGCTGCATTGTCTTTGCAAGGGCTGCCACAGGCTGTCAGCTGAATACAATGTAATCAGCTGCTCCCGTGTAGAACACAGCTTAGGGTCCCTGCTGTCTCTCTCCAACTGAACGATGCATTTTATGTTCAGCCGAAGAGTGAAAGATGGAAGGGTTTACACTCAACAATTATCGCTCAAAAGCCATCCTTTGAACGAATTTTGAGCGATAATCGTTGTGTAAATGGGAGGTTTATTTACATGAACGTATTTGCACAGCGTATTGCTCACACTAAATTTGCACACAATACAAGTGAATGGAACCCAAAGTACCCATTGAAAAAAAAGACAATAGGAGCATGTTTGTGTGTGCTACAGACAAAAAAAAAATGCATATGTGGAGGCGAGCAGTTAGGCATAACAGATTCTAACAGTAAAATGTGAGTGCCATTATATTAATAAGGAGAGGCGTGATAAAAAGCCTGCGCTCCATGGCAAAAGCAGACCCATTAGCCATCTTGGGACACGATCAGCACTATATAGAGTATTTTGGGGATAAGGCATCCACATCAGTAGCTGTGGTGTCCACAGCCTCTCTGTATTCACTGAATACATTTCCCACGGTCCTATTTAGGGTTATTTTGAGGACTGCTCCTATTGCAGTTACCTTATATTGTAAGATGAGCAATCCATGGCATAGGCATTTCGCATTGCTACAGATAGTTCAAGGTTGGCTAGAACTAGAAGCATTATAACACTAGTGACAGGATTTCTTTAAAGTTATACTAGGAAACCTAAAAAGAAGGTACCGTTCTTGGACTTGGATAGGTTTCCACTCCAGACATCACTTGAGCAATATGGGACAAAGCTGTAGAAAAGAGGAAGAAGACAGTTAGTTGTATCTAGGACTAGCCAGCTTAAAGAAGCCCTGAAGTTTTATGGCCTGAGGGAATTCTGGCTTACCACCAGAAATCACTCTGCAGTCTCAAATGGTTCCCTATATATAGTCAAAAGGGTTAAACCAAGGCTTCACATAGTGCTATACGAAAACCCTAAGGCCTGGGCTCACACGAGCGAGTTGGATTCTGAATGCTAGAGGCCTGCAGAGCATTCCACCTGTGAGCCCGGCCGGTGACCCTGTGTATGCAAGTAACTGTATTGTGTATGACTGCGGAGGCTCGCAGGCGGTCATGCGCAGTACAGGGGTTTTTGCATGTTTGCATTTCCTGCGCCATCGCTTAGCAATGATGTGGGTACCTACAGCTCATACGCAATTTATATAGGCTGCAGGTCACACGCCTCCATTGAAATCAATAGAGGCCGCCGTTCATGTGGTTTCAACGGTAAAATAGAACATGCTGCAGATACACAATTCGAATCTACAAGTGTGAAGATAAATTCGAAAATGCATGCGCTTTACCACGGATCGTCGACCGTGCTAAGGCCATAGTAACAGCTGATAATCTTGCGCAAATTCTGTATGTCCAGCACAAACAGAACTAGTGTAGAAAGCGAATGCATTCATCTGCATGGGTTCCTTTACATGAATGATTTTTCACTCCGATTGTTCAAGTTTGAAAATTTGCTGTAGGTCCAATTTACGTGCGATTCTTTGCAAAGAATCCATTTTCTGTAGAATCTTTTTAAAAAAAATGCAAAGCACAGATTTTGTCTATTCTAATTACATGAACATGTTAAAAATCAGGTGCAGTGTGATCCGATGCGCATTTTCTTGAATACTGTATTGCGCTCACTGAACAAAAAAAAAGATAGTCGCAGGTTTGAGTGCAATATCAGTCTAAGTTTCTCAGACCAATATTGTGAATTGCCCATAGGAACTAATCAGATCATTATTATTAAAGGGGCCTCTAACAAAAGATAGCGGTGATCTAATTGCTTTGGGTCAAAGACTACACTTTCTTTGCTATGTTATTATGTTATTTCCATGTTGTACAATGTTATTGGTCTGTCATACAGTCGCACGCCGAACAGAAAACTTACACTGCATTTAGATTCCACCAGTGAGGATTCTCATCCTGTCGCGGTGATAGAATTCCTGCACCTGTCAACAGCAAAAGGAGAGCAGTGTTACACTCATTTGTCGCAAGACCAACAAGACATTAGGGCTTATTTACTATCGAAAATTCATCCGTTTTTTGGTGCAAATTGCAACAGAAAACTGTCAGATAAACTTTGTGCCACATTTAGGGTGCCCTCAAACGACCGTATATTGGCTGGGTTTTCACGCCGGCTGATATATGGCGTCCATCTCTGCAGGGGGGGGGGGAGGAGGCTGGAAGAGCCGGGAGCAGTGCTCTGAGCTCCCGCCCCTTTGGCACTATTTGCAATCAGAGGAGGTGGGGCCCAGTTCTGGAATTTAGCTCCACCTCATCCCACCCCCTCTCATTCAAATAAGGGCAGGAGACGGAGAGGGTGCGGGAGCTCAGAGCACTGCGCCCAGCTCTTGCAGTCTTCTCCCCCATCAGAGAGGGACGCCGTATATCGGCCAGTGTGAAAACACGGCCGATATATGGTCGCCTGAAGGCGCCCTTAGGCTGGCATCTCACGGGTGTATTTGCACACATAAAAAAACAGAGTAGAACCCATTTATTTCTACGGATTCATTCACATTTTTGTATTTTGAGCATGCAACAAACTTCTATTTTCCTGCGTATTTGCGCACAAAAAGTCCCCATAAAAGTCAATGGGGGTGCACAAATGTGACAAATTAGCCATTTCAATCAGTATCTTTGCCTGTGCAAATGAACAGGCTTTGTGGGCACAAAAAGTACAGTAAAATACGCAGGCAAATTAAAAAAAAAAAAGGGGGGGGGGGGAGTTAAGGAAGAAAATGCCAAGTGTGAACACAGCCTAAAAAGAACACCCACCAGGAAAATAAAGAATGCTATGGACCCCCCCCAAAAAATGCAAGGACAAAACACTAAAAGCAATGAGGAAAATTGTGTTTTATACTTTCTATTGACCTACAGCTAACATCAAGCTGCAACATTTTTCCAAAACCCACCATGAAAAACATAGCGTTTTGATGCAAAACGCTACATGTGAAACCACCCTACATAAGTCAAGGTTACCTCTTCTAGTTTTCGGCCAGTCTGAGGAGCTCATGAGACGCTTGACATTCTTGTATCTAACATCACAAGTCTCTTTACTGTAACAACACCATCCGCCTATTGAAAGAGAGAAGAAGTCCTCAGGATAGAAAACCTTATACCATTACAGCATCTCACATATAACATAACATATGGTTAACGATTACATACAAGTAGTTACATAGTAGAGAGCAAGTCATTTTGCTGGCTGAACCAATATTCGTGAGAACACAAAGAAAGAGATAAGTCATAGGCAAGGCGTTAAAGTAAAAAACTCATTACCTTCAAGAAATATTATCCATCTCTTACTGGTTTTGGATTCTCGGATGTAGTACCTGTGAGGGCAAAAGGCAGAAGATAAGCCATCAGGAACATCTTCTTGGTCAAATGCTTTCTCCAGTGCTTACCCCGCTGTGGTCCCATCATTGCAGGTTACTTGGGTGTTCTTCAGCAAATAAAGCCTCATATCATCTGAGGTTTTCTGTTCACCCAACAGATCCAAAATGGGGCTTCTTGTTGGTCTCAGAGTCTGTTCCAGTAAAGAGACATTCACTGCAGGCATTCCAGGAGCAGATACAGACTGCCCCTCAGTACCTGGCAGGAGAACATCTCTACCTTGCATGGAAGTCCTTGAGCTAGCTTTATTTCCACGTTTGCTTTGAGGCATCACTTGATTCACAGTAAGAAAAACCAAGAAGATCTGTGTAAGCAGCATAACGTACATTTTTGTTCTTCTACCCTCCAGATACTTCAATGTTCAGGCCTATCAAGAGAAACTGAGAGTGAGCTGGCCACTGAGAATGTGCTGGTGGAAAGATATTTGGTGTTCTTAGAACCTTCTCTTATGCAGAGTACAACTTTTTTTAAAAACAGTTTTTGGAAAAAGCTGGAATAAGCCCTGGACTCTGATCAATGAAGAGTAGGGTCGGTTCCTTAATGTGTGGTCCATGTCAGATATTAGGACTAGCATGGTGACTAAGTAGCTGCACCTAGATCCCTGTATAAGAGGGTTGTAATGGGAGTGTTCAATGTCGGTCTAGAGCAGATATCTGGTGTTGAGTGTGAGGAGGGTGTAAGAAAAGCACAGAACTGCAAAATTGAGCTTGTCAAGTGTCTTTAGAAAGGCCTGGTTATCCTTTGGTCAGATGCACACGGGCATATTTGCACGTGAACCTTTTGCATGTGCAATATACAGAAATTAGAGCTCTTGGATTTCAATGGGTTCATTCACATATTTTGTGCACACGTGTTCTGGTCATGCAAGAAATATGTAGCATGCTTTATTTTTCCGCGCATTTGCACACGGAAAGAGCCATAATGAACCAATTGCCCATTTCAGTTAATGGGAGCATGGTTGCATCCTTTTTTTGCATGCAAAAAGTACAGTAAAACATGCACTTGTGTGCAAATATGCAATGCCCATTTGGAGAACATGCCCTGTAAAAACACTTGGGCTCAGAAATGCTCAGTTAGAGCTTTGTGCCTTGATAAATTAACCCTCCATTGTTCTGTGCATTTGGTACCTGATGGAGTCTTTGCTGCAGCCTGTTGAGGTTGTGTAGATTAGCCATGTGAGTGATATGATAAACTAACTGGAAAATATTCTTATAACTGCAGAAGTATTAGTATATTCACACGTTGCAGATTTGCTATATACGTTTCTGTGAGTGCTCCATTCATCTGAGTGGGGTTTGCAGAAATCCATGTATATGGTGCCAAAATTACCAAACTTACGCATATGGAACAGATTTTCAGCCACAGTATGTTTCTGCCAAACTTTCGCTGCATGCAAATATACCCTTAGGGTTTCTGTACACGAGCGTTTTTGCGTGCGCAAAATTTTCATGTGCAAAATGCAGAGAATAGAACCCATTTCAATGGGTACCCTCACATTATTCGTATCTGTGCAAAAAATACGTAACATGCACTTTTTTGTGCACATTTGTGAGCGAAAGACCCCATAGGAGTCTATGATCTGCATGAAATTGCGCACTGAACTGTGTGATTTTGCAGGAAAATTGATAACACCGAGGACTAATTAGGCTGCACAGCCCTTTCAATCGAACATATCTGTGCCTGCGCTCATCTGCAGGAGCCCTGAGGGCTGTTTCACACAAGAGTAAGCGCAGATAGCGCGACATTCACAGTGCAAAATGACGCGGTATGCTCAGCGTATATGCACTGTAAACTGTACTTTCTGCGCTGCCAGGGACCATTCACATCGGCGCGGGATACACCTGCATCATGATTGAAAAGGCTGTGCAGCTTAATTAGTCATTGGTGTTATCAATCTCACTACTAAATTGCGCAATTTCACAGGGATCGGGTGCACCCTCCTATGGTGCATTAGGTGCGCACAAAAATAGAGCATGGCACTTTCTTTTTTTGCATGCAGAAAGTGAGAATAAAAACAATGGGCTCCATTCTCTGCGCAATGCGTGCACAAACACGTCATTAAGCCTTTATGGTGCTTTCACACCGGTAGAATGGGCCCACATTATGCACCACAAAATGCAGTAACTTCCGCGCCAGGAGCCACAGCAACATTCATTCTGAAAAAATGCTATGCTCGTGCGTGCGCAAATACGCATACACTCATGTGACATTGGCCTTAGGGCTTATTTACATGAGCGTATATCGGCCGGTGTTTTCACTGCCAGCCGATATACGCTTCCATCTGAGCAGTCCCCTCTTCCCTCCCCCTCACCGACTCTCTGCCTCTCTCCTCCACTCTGGTGTTTGCAATGGGAGTAGGCGGGGTGGGGGTGGAGCTAAGCTCTGTTTTGTTCCGCCCACTCCTATTGCTGGCTATGGACAAGAGGAGGGGGTGGGAGCTTAGCCACACCCCTGTCCCGCCCACTCCAATCGCAAACCGCTCGAAAGGGGAGGACAGAGGCAGAGAGCTCATAAGGGGGAGGGAAGGGGGAACTGCTTAGATGAAAGCGTTAGAGATGAGCGAACACGTTCGGCCCCGCCCCTTTTTCGCCCGAACACCGAACTTTGCGAACACCTCGGTGTTCGGGCGAAAAAGTTCGGGGGCCGCCGTGGCAGCGCGGGGGGGTGCGGGGGGGGAGAGGGAGAGAGAGAGGGCTCCCCCCTGTTCCCCGCTACTGCCGCCCGCGCCGCCGCGCATCTCCCCGCCCCCCGGCGGCACCCGGACACTTACGCGCGAACACTCCAGTGTTCGCTAAAGCCGGTGTCCGGGTGCGGATGTGTCCGTTACGGACACGTTCGCTCATCTCTAGAAAGCGTATATTGGCTGACCGTGAAAATGCCGTCTGATATATGCTTGTGTAAATAAGCCCTTATGGTGTATTAACACAGGTGATTTTCATACGTAAGTTCCATCCGATTGTGATATGGACAAAACTCGCACGTGAAAAGAACACTTTAATTTAAATCTGTGTCTTACCGATGATCTGACAGAAAACTCACGGCATGTCCTATTTTTGGGTGATTCTCATCTAAGCATCATTCATTGTTTTCTATAGGAGTGTGAAAAAAAATCGCATCACACTTGCATGTAAATGCAATTTTCATGTGAGTGCGATGTGATTTTTCTATTTTTACTATTGGAACAACATGTGATTTTTTTTTTACACGCGTTTACAAGACGTGAGCGCAGCAATGTGATGCGCATTTCTTACAAAATGCCTCACAATTGCAGCTAAGAATCGCCGGTTTACATGTTTCTCGGACTGTTATCGCCCCGTGTGAAGTTAGCCTAAGGAAGAGGTGAATTAATAAACCAAACATAAAGATTTAAATAAGAAGTGAAATCATCCCTGGATCTCCTAAGCTCCACTATATAATACAGACATAGCAGTGCTGAATGTGTTGCAGCTGTTCCTCTTGTGCAGCTATAACACACATTGTATCATTGTGGCATATTTGTATCTAACCCAGCTTTATGAACTGGACTGACTTTGTTTACACTATTGGATACAATGTAGCAAAACTAGTGTAAACAAAAAGCAGAGCAGTTGTCAATAGTGAGAGACCAGAAACACGATCCATTCAAGAACACCAAGATCTACACAGCAGTTCTTGCACCAAACTGGCATGCACAGGGAATTACAGAGTTTAGGGTCGGCCATGGGGCGGATTGTCTGCAATGGAGTTTGCTGCCATTTCAATTCACAATGATTCTACAGTAACATTTGCTTGTGTTACATGGGGATCTGTCATAGATTCTGTTGCAAAGTTTGCCCTGTGAGTTACAAAAAGTGAAAACTGCTGTGAAAAGCTGCATCATAACTTGACAAGCTGTGGATTTAAAATCTGCATTGAAGATCAATTCTGCACGGATTCCACATGGATTTTTTTATACCCAGTGTGAGAATAGGATTTTGCTACAGTAACTACTGCCTTCATGTCCACGAAGGATACTCTGCAGGGTATCTGCCCTGCATGGCTGTACTCATCGGGCGCTTTCACACGCTGGAATATAATATGATGGATACTCTGCAGTGTATCTGCCCTGCATGGCTGTACTCATCGGGCGCTTTCACACGCTGGAATATAATATGATGGATACTCTGCAGTGTATCTGCCCTGCATGGCTGTACTCATCGGGCGCTTTCACACACGCTGGACTATAAAGCAATATGATGGATACTCTGTTGTCATAATCCACAGCACAATCTGCACGTCTAAGCGCATTTTCATATGGAAGAATTCACCATGGAATTTTTCGCAACAAATTCTACCCCCAAACCTGCATCAAAATCAGCGCTTAAGGGCTTATTCAGACGAACGTGTTTTTTCCACGCGATCAAAAATAGGACGCGCTCTGTCTTTCTTGGGCCGTATTTTATATGGTACATGAAAAGTTAGTCTTCAGCTATCTTTCACCGTATTATGCAGAAAGCTTCCATAGATTTCTGTGGCAGCTGAAAAAAAGGGAGGGGGAGGGTGATACCCCGCATACAACAGTGGGAAAAGAGGACAGCTCGCCCTATTCAGGCCTTTAAAGGGGTTGTCCCGCGGCAGCAAGTGGGTCTATACACTTCTGTATGGCCATAATAATGCACTTTGTAATGTACATTGTGCATTAATTATGAGCCATGCAGAAGTTATAAAAAGTTTTATACTTACCTGCTCCGTTGCTGGCGTCCTCGTTCCCATGGAGCCGACTAATTTTCGCCCTCCGATGGCCAAATTAGCCGCGCTTGCGCAGTCCGGGTCTTCTGCTCTCTTCAATGGAGCCGCTCGTGCAGAATGCCGGCTCCGTGTAGCTCCGCCCCGTCACGTGCCGATTCCAGCCAATCAGGAGGCTGGAATCGGCAATGGACCGCACAGAACAGCTGCGGTCCACGGAGGGAGCAGACCCCGGCGGCCATCTTCAGCAGGTAAGTATGAAGACGCCGGACCGCCGGGATTCAGGTAAGCGCTGAGCGGTTTGTTTTTTTAACCCCTGCATCGGGGTTGTCTCGCGCCGAACGGGGGGGGGGGGGGGGGGTTTAAAGAAAAAAAAAAACCCGTTTCGGCGCGGGACAACCCCTTTAATTGCCATTCTGATCGTTGCTTGCCATCAATTTAGCATATATTTTTACATACACGCAGCAGCACCCAGTGTGAATGGCTTTAAATACAACAATTAAGATCGGGAGTCAATTGTGGCAAAAGTTAATTCATGTGAATATACGGTGTGTACAGGTGAATGCATAAATGTATACAGTCATGTGAAGGAGCCCTTTGGGTAATTCTTCAATACACTGATACTCTGTTGACAAAATCCACAGCAAAATCTGCAAAATATAAGCGCATGTTCACATGGCACAATTCACTGGGAAATTTTTTGCAGCAAATTCTGCCTCAAAAACTGTGTCAAAATTCACAACTTAAGGGCTTATTTAGACGACCGTATATTGGCTCGGTTTTCACGCCGAGCTGATATACGGTGTCCTTGTCTGCAGGGGGGGGGGGGGGGGAGATGGAAGAGCCAGGAGCAGGAACTGAGCTCCTGCCCCTTCCCCACCCCTCGCCACTATTTGCAATGGAAGGGGTGGGACTTAGCTCTGCCCCCGTCTCGCCCCCTCCTATTGCAAATAGTTGCAAGGGACGGAGAGGGGGCGGGAGCTCAGTTCCTGCTCCTGGCTCTTCCATCCCCCCCCCCCCCTGCAGACAAGGACAACGTATATCGGCTCGGCGTGAAAACCAAGCAAATATACGGTCGTCTAAATAAGCCCTAATACCACAATTGTTGGACGTTACCCTGTCAATTGCTGGCAGAATTAAGCCATTTCCAAATCTGTATTCAAAATCCACGTTAAGGGGGCTTCAGATAACTGTATGTGCAAATAGATTCGCCTCAGCACAACACATTTGCATGTAAATGAGTCATTTTTCCATGCATATCAGTGTATGGCATACCCCCGTCCTTATTTAAAAGGCTATGTAGCCTAACGAGGTCCAGATGTGTTTCTATTCCTGGCAGTTTTGTGCATTTGCGTAGTATTGACTGCATATGTGCGCACCTCCCATAGACTTCTATTATTTGCATGCACGGGGAATGCATATACAAAAACGTACATGAGAATGAACCCATTGAAATCAATAGGTTTTATTCTCCGTGTTTTGCGTGCGTATATTTTATGCGCACAAAAACATGCAAATATGGTCATCTGAAGAAGCCCTCACACATGCAGATTTATTTATTTATTTTAACACACAACAGAATATTCCACAGCGTCTTGCAGAATTTTCCAGTGTGTGACGACGTTTGCACACAGGCACTTTTTTCAGTCTTTAAAATCAGTCTGACTTTGCTTGAGATTTTCATGCAATTTTTATGCATTTGTACAGTTTTTGCCATGCAGTTTTCATTGGTTTTGTGTCCACATTTCATACACATAAAAAAGACATATAAATGCCCAGTCTTGGAACTTCCTGGTTCTCTTTTTTTTTTTTTTTTTGGTCACCATGGTTACAGACATTAAGACCAGATTGCAATAAAATAGAGCATGCTGTGATTAAAAAATTAAAAAATCTGACTAAAAAATTGCATGTGTGAATATAAAAGTTTAAAACATTATTCTTTATTTCTGTCCAATTATTTTGGTCTGAAAAATGTATGAAAAAATCTCCCATGTGAATATACCCCAAAGGCCACCTTCACGCATAGCCCACAGCAATTACACTGTAAATCCACACTAGCCAAATTTCAGCAGCGATTCCATTGCTAGAATTTCTGCAACATTTGCGCCATGTGTGATTAGAGGGATTGCACACACAGCATTTTTTGGAAAAAAATTACAGTTTTTTTTGCAGATTTTCTTGCTCTTTTTGGACCAAAGCCAGAAGTGGATTCAAAGGGAATGTAAATCATAAAGGAAGGACTTGTACTGCTCCTTCCTGCTGGATCACTTCTGGCTTTCACTCAAAAACTGCATCCAAAACTCTGTGTGTGAAACCATCCGTACACTCTCAAAATGCTAAAGGGAATGAACTTTTTGTTAATAGCTTAGAAAATCCCGCTTAACCCTACGACATCATAAAAAGTTGTTATCATGCAATATATTCATCTGCCGTACCAGAAATCAGACATCATAAGACAATGACAAACTCAGCTTTATATACCTCGCTTTACATATCATGTAGGCAGGAGGATGGAAGTTCTTTGATGTGTATTGCTTCCATTTGCATACACACCCCAGGCAAGGGCATACATATGTAAGAGACCACTTAAGTTTGTCTTAAAGCTGTCACTAGTCTCCATGCAGCATTCTAGTTGGAGGCAAAGTTTGCATCAATGGACTTCAATAGATTATATTGGGTAAGGTCGGTGTATAACGCAGTATGAATTTTTACTCATAAAATGGGAAAATGACTCAGAAATCAGGATGCAGAATTGCGATAGCTTGGTAAATGAATCCGAAATAGATGATGATAGGACACCTAGATTGACCATGTAGAAAGCAAATGAAATCTGCTAAAGTTTTACAAAGTTTCAAAACTTTTTTGCTCATCTGACGATGCAAATATATGAGGATATATAGGCTATAGCATATACTGGAGGCAATGCATTATTACCAGTATAGAACGTGTCTTCGACTAGAGTGATGGGTCAAATACTATATTATGTAAACATCTACATACTAGATAATGCTAGCAGCATGTAAGAGAAGCATGTAACAATGGAGTCTATAGCTATAATAAAAGCCATATACATTCCCTTACCTCTGTGTCTCTAGATGCCACTACTTGGGAGCATTAAGGATAGAACCACCAGGCACAAGTCCCCTCTCGGAAAGAAAACACTTCATCGTTGTACGTGGTGCACATATACTGTATTTTGGATGGCAGCTGGATGACTCATTGATCTGTACAGGGGATTACAAGCCTAGTCCCCTCACATCCCTGAAATGCAGAACATCAATAGACATCAAAGGGACATGCCTTGCCAAGGTTAAACTGCTTAACACCGTCATTGCTGGGGAACAAGGAATGCATAACAGTTTCCCACAAAGACCCAAAGCATTTTATTTCATTTAGCAGGAAGTAATATTTACATACCTATCTACAAGGTCATTCCAATTCTTTGACCTCTGAGATGCATTATAGGACGTGTCTTCATACTGCAATACATTACAAGTAACTAAATGGGTATTTATTCTCATGGGCTAAAGGTCTCTTACAGTTTAATATAAATCAGGTGTGCAGAACAGTGGCCCGCAGGTCACATGCTGCCTGGCAGAGGATTCCGGTGGCTCGCGGACCGTGGCAGGACTATGAGGTCAAGATGTCATGCTGGCCACTGGCTGTAAAGCCTAAACAGCTAGCATGACATGACTGTACAGGGTAAAGGACCTTTAGTGAATGGAAGTCAGGCAAGGCCGCTGGAGTGGTGGTGCAACAAAATCTTTGAAGCTGCAGAATTTGGAGATGTGTATATGCTGCAGTAAGTGTATTGCAGTGTAAAACTTTCTACGTAATTCCCCTCGAGCTTTTTTTTAGGTTCCTAATAGAGATGAGCGAGCACCAAAATGCTCGGGTTCTCGTTACTCGAGCCGAACTTTTTGTAATGATCGAGAGCTCGTTTCGAGTAACGAACCCCATTGAAGTCAATGTGAGACTCGAGCATTTTCCATGCTGACCCATCTCTCTCTCTCTCTCTTTCTCTGAAATTTACCCGAGCACCTCATAGTGCTTTCAAATATGCTAATGCTCGATCAAGCATCAAGCTTGGTCGAGCATGCTCGCCCATCTCTAGTTCCTAACTGTATTGTAAAAGCAAATTCATAGCTTTTCACATGTTTTGTTTAATCCTTAAAGGGGAGGTCTCGCGAAAGCAAGTGGGGTTATACACTTCTGTATGGCCATATTAATGCACTTTGTAATATACATCGTGCATTAAATATGAGCCATACAGAAGTTATTCACTTACCTGCTCCGTTGCTAGCGTCCTCGTCTCCATGGTGCCGTCTAATTTCGCTGGTAGCTTGCTTTTTTAGACGCGCTTGCGCAGTCCAGTCTTCTCCTTTCAGCACGAGCCGCTTCAGTGTGCTCCCCGCTACAGCTCTTCTGCGCATGCGCAGACGAGCTGTCACTGCTCGGGAGCGCGCTGGAGCGGCCATTCTGTACCATCCTCTGTTAGAGGAAGGTGCAGAAACTGGAGCTGCCCAGCGGAGAAGCCCAGCCCAGCAGCCCAGCTGTCCCGAGAAGCCGCCCAGGTAAGTGATGGGTCGGGGGGTGATCTTCACTAACAGGTGAAGGTCCCGGGCCACAGCGGTAGGCCCCGGAGCCCAGCGCTAGGTTCCGGAGCCCAGCGCTGGGCTCCGGAACCTAGCGCTGGGCTCCGGAACCTAGCGCTGGGCTCCGGGGCCTAGCGCTGGGCTCCGGGGCCTAGCGCTGGGCCGAGGGGGCCTTCGTCTGGCAGGGTCTAGCGCTGGGGAGCCGGGGCGGTAGCGCTGGGGAGCCGGGGCGGTAGCGCTGGGGCGCCGGGGGGTAGCGCGGGGGAGCCGGGTCTAGCGTGGGGGGGCCGGGGGCTGCGCCGGTTACCTGCTGCCTGGCGGTGGGTGACTGGTCGGCCGTGTTCACTCCAGGGGTCCGGTCGGCGGCTGCGGGGCGTCGTATTGTCATGGAGACACAGCTGGCAGCGTCTCGGGAGCGCGCACGTCGGGCTACAGCAAGCGACGGGAAAAAAGCCGGCGGCCATCTTGGGGAAACTTTTATAAGTTGCTGAAACGCTGGAACGGTAAGTACAAACCAGCTAGAAAAGTCATTTACAGGGGGGCTTAGTAATGTGTGTTTAATTAGGGGGACTGGGCAAAAAAAAAATTCACTGCTTCCTCGAGACATCTCCTTTAAACTATAGAATAGATAGGATTTTACAAAGTGAGCCTGTCTGTGGCCCCAAGAGGTTTACCGATTGTAATTTTGGCCCCAACCTACTGCCAGGTTGTGCAGTGCTGATATAAATTAAGCTTAACGGTGCATTCACACATCATTAATTTACTGCAGATTTTGTTGCAAATTCTTGTACAAATCTGAAGCAGATTTCACTCTTACAATTGAATTCAAAATAAAGTAGGGAAACCTGCACCAAAATCTACATGAAAATCTGTAGCAAATTAGCGGCATGTGATCGCACCCTAAGGGCTTATTCACACAAGTGTATATGGGCCGCCGTTTTCACAACTGGCCAATATACGCTACCATCTGATGCATTGGATTCCAATGCATCAGATCACACAGTCATATTCCCACGACACAAAAGCCCCCGGCCGGCCAATGTAGCCCCGGGTGCTTTTACACTGGCCAATAAAGATAATCTTGGAACTATCTTTCCTGGCAAAATATGGCTGCTGCCATAGACTCTATTGAGAGCCAATGACAGCTGCCAGAGACGGGAGATGGGAGGGAGTTTAGCCGTGGGACTGCTAAACTCCCTTCCCCTTCTCTCCGCCCCTTGCCGGCAGTTTGTAATCGGAGGGGGCAGAATGGGGCGGAGCCTCCCCCCCCTCCCCATTGCTGGCTGCTGACAAGGAGCTGAGAGGGGGCGGGAGCTTAGCTTACTTGGTTCCGCATCATCCCACCTCCTCCCCTTGCAGAGAGTTGTGAAGATGAAGAAAGGGGGAGACAGCTTAGCAGAGCTAAGCTGTCTCCCCCCCCACCCAACGGCATTGCGGGCTCAGCATATATGTGTCGGGCCAGAGCTGTCTGAACGTTCACGCATTTTTACATCGCCGACGTGCGAATGTAAAAACGCATACGCCCGTGTGAATCCGAATCAGCCTAAGGCTGTTTTCACACAGCTGAGAAAATCATGCGAGATTTGTGCATTGCAAGACGGACAAATCTCTCACAAATATGAACCGCATTCTTTTGAATGGGGTTATACACATGAGCCATCTTTCCCCGCATCGCGGTGCGGAAAAAATCATGGCATATCCTATCTTTGGGCATTCCCTCAGAACACCTCGCAGGCATTGCCCATTATTTTCAACTGGGCTGGTACAGCATCGCATGGCAATGTTATTGAAGACAATGGGTTCACACCTGCAACTGGTAACACCCAGCAGTATATTTATTAATCCATTTCCAGTAGGAATAACGCTCCGTTTAGACGGGACGAATGTTGGGCAAACGATGCCCGACACTTGGCCCCACACATACTAGCTCTTGTGCTGCTGCTCGGGAGCTAGTATTGCTGGCTCACAGCGGGGCGTCTGCAGGAGTATTCGATCCCCTGCCCGTCTCCATTGACATAACACAGCGGCCGTTTAATACATGCTGCATAAACGATGGACGATGAGCTGATCGTTCAGTGTAAATAGCAGCCATTCAGTACTGAACGGCCGCTATGTTATGTTAATGGAAAGGGGTGCTGGAGCGCGAGGAGAGAAATCTCCTGCAGCCGCCCCGCCTTCCCCATCTTTGAGCGAGCCAGCAGTACTAGCTCCCGTGCAACAGCATGGGAGTGAGAGTATGCGGAGACGAGTGGCGGGCATCATTTGCCCAACATTCGTCCCGTCTAAATGGGGCTTAACAGAGGAACTGCATGATGCAGAGTTCAAAGAAAAGTTTCTCCCAAACTGCTATATTATGGAGAATGCAAAGCCGACATGTCAGGGCAGAGGAGAGACCCTCTTTAATAACTGTTTAAATCAAAAGTTCTGTAACCTTCTAATATACTTTTTCAGTTTCTCACCATTTTTAAGATCTTTGTTTCCTGCCAGTAAATATAAATATTCTTGCTCACATCACAGGCTGCAGGCCCATATATAGCTAGTCTTGCTATCAGCTGTGATACAACTGTATGAAGTCTAGGCCAACAGTTTCTAGCATGTGGTTTTCCAGCTGTTGCAAAACTACAACTCCCAGCATACCCTGACTGCCTGTGGCTGCCAACAGGTTGCAAACAACTGGCCTAGCAAAGCTCTGGAGCTAAATACATGGGCAGCAGCACAGATACTTCTGATAGTTTGCTACAATGTATCAGTCTGCAGTGAGCGTTCACAAGTACAGTTTTTGTTTGGGTATTTTGATGCAGTTTTAGAAATCAAAACTAGGAATCCATCCAAAAAATTGAAGAAATAATGCTCACGTAATACGCATAACCATTACAAGGAGAGCGTCTTATTTGCCGTGCGCAAATTAACGTGCCCTGCGTAACAAATACAGTAAAATATGCCAATATGTGTATCCTATGACATCACTGTGTGGATTATTCTTATAATAAGAGTGTTAAAGGGGTTGTCCCGCGGCAGCAAGTGGGTCTATACACTTCTGTATGGCCATATTAATGCACTTTGTAATGTACATTGTGCATTAATTATGAGCCATACAGAAGTTCTAAAAAGTTTTGCACTTACCTGCTCCGTTGCTGGCGTCCTCGTCTCCATGGTTGCCGTCTAATTTTCGCCGTCTAATGGCCAAATTAGACGCGCTTGCGCAGTCCGGGTCTTCGTATCTTCTCAATGGGGCTCGGTGTAGCTCCGTGTAGCTCCGCCCCGTCACGTGCCGATTCCAGCCAATCAGGAGGCTGGAATCGGCAATGGACCGCACAGAAGAGCTGCGGTCCACGGAGGTAGAAGATCCCGGCGGCCATCTTCACCGGGTAAGTAAGAAGTCACCGGAGCGCGGGGATTAAGGTAAGCGCTGTCTGGTGTTCTTTTTTAAACCCTGCATCGGGGTTGTCTCGCGCCGAACGGGGGGGGGGGGGGGGGTTGAAAAAAAAACAAAACCTGTTTCGGCGCGGGACAACCCCTTTAAGGGCGTTCTCCAGGGAGAATACTATTGATGACCTATCCTTGATTTCAATGAGAGCTGCACTTGCAGTTCCAAACGCTGGCCCCTTCACAGAGGTCGGAGCATTTGTGAATCCTGCAACCAGGAAGTGATCTTCTGTGCGCGAACGAGGACTGCAGGACACCCAGTGGAGCTCTGGAGAGCAGCGGGAGGACCCGGACAGCGCCTGCTAGGTAAGTATTCCCTTTTTTTTCGGGGAATTCAGGTAGGGTTTATTGTAGGGGGACGGCTTAACCTTCTTGCGATAAAATCGCTTGCCGAAGCGATGTGCGTTCCCCCCCCCCCCCTCCCAACAAGAAAAACGCATTACTGACGCTACAAAATAGCAGGAACACAGCCACGATTTTGTAGTACAGATGTCATTGTTGCCGTATGAAAGAGGCCTAAACCAGACTGCAGAATTACATATGGCATCCCAGTCATTCCCTTCTAATTGCAAGGTATTGTGAAAATTTGTGGACATGGAGGTGCAACTCTCATTAAAAATGGTATTCAGGTAGGTAGTTTTACTCGGTTCTTCTTTATTAAATGTTTAAACAAACAGCGAATATTTAACCCGGTTTGGGGGCACAGCCCCTTCCTCAGAAACTTCTGTAGTGGCTGTGGGCTACAGCGAAGCTTTCTCCTATCCTCGCTACCATTCTGGAGAACCGCTAGACTCGTCAAGCTGTTTCAAATGAGTCCATGTGCCGGCGCCATCAGTGTTGATCTGTCTGCGTTTTGCACCGAGGCCGCTTTCATACTGGTGTCAAAATCGTGCAAGATTTGGGCGTTCTTTTGAATGGGATCATATACATGAGCAATCTTTTCTTGCATTGCATCGTGGTGCTGGAAAAAATTGCGGCATGTCCTATCTGTGGGTGTTTCTTCAGAACGCCTTGCCCATTATTTTCAATGGGGCCAGAAAAAACATTGCAGGGTGTGCGAGGTGCATGTGAGTTGCGATGTGAGATCTTTCATTGAAAACATTGGGAAACGCTTGCCGATCCTCTAGTGCGAATCGCGACTTCCCTGAAGTGATGGAAGGCGGGGACATCGCACATTTCCAAGGGGGGGGGGTGAAAGAAAAAAAAACCCGTTTCGGCGCGCGACAACCCAGCAGAATGCAGTCCTAAACCCCCACACACGACCTGAAGGTTGCGGGTTCAATCCCTGCATGGTTCAGGTAGCTGGCTCAAGGTTGACTCAGGTTGGCAAAATGAGTACCCTTGCTGGGTAATAAACAAATTACTTCAAAGCGCTGCAGAATAAGTTACATCACAGTATTCACATACATGTGTGCATTACCTAAATACTGTGCCATATTCTGATACTATAATATCACTGTGTGCATTTCTTAAATACAGTGCCATCACTGCATGCACTACTCCTATACTGTTACATTATTGTGTGCCATATTCTGACACTATGACATCACTGTGTGCATTAGTTCTGTACTGTGACATGACTATATGCACTATTTTAATACTGTGCCATCACTGTGTGCAGTATTCCTGTACTATGACATCACTGTGTGCATTACTTTCATACTGTGCCATCACTGTGTGCATTATTCCAATACTATGACTTCACTGTATACACTATTTCTATACTGTGACATCACTGTGTGCATTACTTCTAGACTGTGCCATCATTGTGTGCATTATTCCTATATTATGACATCACTGTATGTACTATTTCTACACTGTGCCATCACTGTGTACATTATTCCTATACTGTGAAATCACTGTATGTACTATTTGTATACTGTGCCATCACTGTGTGCATTATTCCTATACTGTGACATCACTGTGTGTACTATTTCTATACGGTGCCATCACTGTGTGCATTATTCCAATACTGTGACATCACTGTATGCACTATTTCTATACTGTGACATCACTGTGTGCATTATTCCTATACTGTGACATCACTGTATGTACTATTTCTATACTGTGACATCACTGTGTGCATTACTTCTATACTTCTCTTACTGAGAACAATCACATTTTACTCTACTGGCTAACACGGTAACAAACCTTTTTTTTTATATTACTTGTATACTATGACATCTCTGTGTACAATAACTTCTATTAATTTAGTGTTTATTATTAGAGATGAGCGAACGTACTCGTCCGAGCTTGACACTCATTCGAGTATTAGCGTGTTCGAGATGCTCGTTACTCGAGACGAGTACCACGCGATGTTCGGGTTACTTTCACTTTCATCTCTGAGACGTTAGCGCACTTTTCTGGCCAATAGAAAGACAGGGAAGGCATTACAACTTCCCCCTGTGATGTTCCAGCCCTATACCACCCCCCTGCAGTGAGTGGCTGGGGAGATCAGGTGTCACCTGAGTATATAAATCGGCCCCTCCCGCGGCTCGCCACAGATGCATTCTGACATAGTTCAGGGACAGTGCTGCTGGTGCCGGAGCTGCTATAGGGAGAGCGTTAGGAGTTATTTTAGGCTTCAAGAACCCCAACGGTCCTTCTTAGGGCCACATCTGACCGTGTGCAGTAGTGTGGAGGCTGCTTTTTGCAGTGTTGCACTTTTTTTTTTTTTTGTATATCGGCCGTGCAGAGCATTGCGTCCTGCAGTAATTTTACATTGTCCAGGGCCAGTAGTGGTGAGGCAGGGACAGAAGACATATTTAGTGTATATAGGCAGTGGGCCTTTCCAAAAACATTTGGGGAAAAAAATCTATTTGGGCTGCCTGTGACTGTCCTCAGTGTACTGGGTCTCTCCTGGGGGTAGTTGTCCTAATTCATACGCAGCCAGCTAAGTGTTACAGCAGGCTTGCGCAAAATTCTTTCCTGCCTCTGTGTTGCCTCTTACATCACCGCTGTATTCCTGTCCACAAGTGTACTGGGTCTCTGCTGGGGGTAGTTGTCCTAATTCATACGCAGCCAGCTAAGTGTTACAGCAGGCTTGCGCAAAATTCTTTCCTGCCTCTGTGTTGCCTCTTACATCACCGCTGTATTCCTGTCCACAAGTGTACTGGGTCTCTGCTGGGGGTAGTTGTCCTAATTCATACGCAGCCAGCTAAGTGTTACAGCAGGCTTGCGCAAAATTCTTTCCTGCCTCTGTGTTGCCTCTTACATCACCGCTGTATTCCTGTCCACAAGTGTACTGGGTCTCTGCTGGGAGTAGTTGTCCTAATTCATACGCAGCCAGCTAAGTGTTACAGCAGGCTTGCGCAAAATTCTTTCCTGCCTCTGTGTTGCCTCTTACATCACCGCTGTATTCCTGTCCACAAGTGTACTGGGTCTCTGCTGGGGGTAGTTGTCCTAATTCATACGCAGCCAGCTAAGTGTTACAGCAGGCTTGCGCAAAATTCTTTCCTGCCTCTGTGTTGCCTCTTACATCACCGCTGTATTCCTGCCCACAAGTGTACTGGGTCTCTGCTGGGGGTAGTTGTCCTAATTCATACGCAGCCAGCTAAGTGTTACAGCAGGCTTGTGCAAAATTCTTTCCTGCCTCTGTGTTGCCTCGTACATCACCGCTGTATTCCTGTCCACAAGTGTACTGGGTCTCTGCTGGGGGTAGTTGTCCTAATTCATACGCAGCCAGCTAAGTGTTACAGCAGGCTTGCGCAAAAGTCTTTCCTGCCTCTCTCTGTGTTGCCTCTTACATCACCGCTGTATTCCTGTTCACAAGTGTACTGGGTCTCTGCTGGGGGTAATTCTCCTAATTCATACGCAGCCAGCTAAGTGTTACAGCAGGCTTGCGCAAAATTCTTTCCTGCCTCTGTGTTGCCTCTTACATCACCGCTGTATTCCTGTCCACAAGTGTACTGGGTCTTTGCTGGGGGTAGTTGTCCTAATTCATACGCAGCCAGCTAAGTGTTAGAGCAGGCTTGCGCAAAATTCTTTCCTGCCTCTGTGTTGCCTCTTACATCACCCCTGGATTCCTGTCCACAAGTGTACTGGGTCTCTGCTGGGGGTAGTTGTCCTAATTCATACGCAGCCAGCTAAGTGTTACAGCAGGCTTGCGCAAAATTCTTTCCTGCCTCTGCTGTGCATTCCGTAAGCGAAGTCAGCCTCCAACCACAGGCCAATAAGTGGCACATTTAATTACAGCGTTCTGTTTCTGCACTACTGGTAATACACCATGCTGAGGGGTAGGGGTAGGCCTAGAGGACGTGGACGCGGCCGAGGACGTGGAGGCCCAAGTCAGGGTGTGGGCACAGGCCTAGCTCCTGATCCAGGTGTATCGAAGCCGACTGCTGCGGGATTAGGAGAGAGGCACGTTTCTGGCGTCCCCACATTCATCTCACAATTAATGGGTCCACGCAGTAGACCTTTATTAGAAAATGAGCAGTGTGAGCAGGTCCTGTCGTGGATGGCAGAAAGTGCATCCAGCAATCTATCGAACACCCAGAGTTCTGCGCCGTCCACTGCTGCAACTCTGAATCCTCTGGCTGCTGCTCCTCTTTCCTCCCAGCCTCCTCACTCCATTACAATGACACATTCTGAGGAGCAGGCAGACTCCCAGGAACTGTTCCCGGGCCCCTGCCCAGAATGGCCAGCAATGGTTCCTCTCCCACCGGAGGAGTTTGTCGTGACCGATGCCCAACCTTTGGGAAGTTCCCGGGGTCCGGGGGATGAGGCTGGGGACTTCCGGCAACTGTCTCAAGACCTTTCAGTGGGTGAGGAGGCCGATGACGATGAGACACAGTTGTCTATCACTCAGGTAGTAGTAATTGGAGTAAGTCCGAGGGAGGAGCGCACCGAGGATTCTGAGGAAGAGCAGCAGGACGATGAGGTGACTGACCCCACCTGGTTTGCTACGCCTACTGAGGACAGGTCTTCAGAGGGGGAGGCAAGGGCAGCAGCAGGGCAGGTTGCAAGAGGCAGTGCGGTGGCCAGGGGTAGAGGCAGGGCCAGACCGAATAATCCACCAACTGTTTCCCAAAGCGCCCCCTCGCGCCATGCTACCCTGCAGAGGCCGAGGTGCTCAAAGGTCTGGCAGTTTTTCACTGAGAGTGCAGACGACCGACGAACAGTGGTGTGCAACCTTTGTCGCGCCAAGATCAGCCGGGGAGCCACCACCACCAGCATGCGCAGGCATATGATGGCCAAGCACCCCACAAGGTGGGACGAAGGCCGTTCACCGCCTCCGGTTTGCACCGCTGCCTCTCCCCCTGTGCCCCAACCTGCCACTGAGATCCAACCCCCCTCTCAGGACACAGGCACTACCGTGTCCTGGCCTGCACCCACACCCTCACCTCCGCTGTCCTCAGCCCCATCCACCAATGTCTCTCAGCGCACCGTCCAGCCGTCGCTAGCGCAAGTGTTGGAGTGCAAGCGCAAGTACGCCGCCACGCACCCGCACGCTCAAGCGTTAAACGTGCACATAGCCAAATTTATCAGCCTGGAGATGCTGCCGTATAGGGTTGTGGAAACGGAGGCTTTCAAAGGTATGATGGCGGCGGCGGCCCCGCGCTACTCAGTTCCCAGTCGCCACTACTTTTCCCGATGTGCCGTCCCAGCCCTGCACGACCACGTCTCCCGCAACATTGTACGTGCCCTCACCAACGCGGTTACTGGCAAGGTCCACTTAACAACGGACACGTGGACAAGCACAGGCGGGCAGGGCCACTATATCTCCCTGACGGCACATTGGGTGAATTTAGTGGAGGCTGGGACAGAGTCAGAGCCTGGGACCGCTCACGTCCTACCCACCCCCAGAATTGCGGGCCCCTGCTCAGTGGTGGTATCTGCGGCGGTGTATGCTTCCTCCACTAAACCACCCTCCTCCTCCTATGCAACCTCTGTCTCGCAATCAAGATGTGTCAGCAGCAGCACGTCGCCAGCAGTCGGTGTCGCGCGGCGCGGCAGCACAGCAGTGGGCAAGCGTCAGCAGGCCGTGCTGAAACTACTCAGCTTAGGAGAGAAGAGGCACATGGCCCATGAACTGCTGCAGGGTCTGACAGAGCAGACCGACCGCTGGCTTGCGCCGCTGAGCCTCCAACCGGGCATGGTCGTGTGTGACAACGACCGTAAACTGGTGGCGGCTCTGCAGCTCGGCAGCCTCACGCACGTGCCATGCCTGGCCCACGTCTTTAATATGGTGGTTCAGCGCTATCTGAAAAGCTACCCACGCTTGTGAGACCTGCTCGGAAAGGTGCGCCGGCTCTGCGCACATTTCCACAAGTCCCACACGGACGCTGCCACCCTGCGCACCCTGCAGCATCGGTTTCATCTGCCAGTGCACCGACTGCTGTGCGACGTGCCCACACGGTGGAACTCTACGCTCCACGTGTTGGCCAGGGTCTATGAGCAGCGTAGAGCTATAGCAGAATACCAACTCCAACATGGGTGGCGCAGTGGGAGTCAGCCTCCTCAATTCCTTACAGAAGAGTGGGCCTGGTTGGCAGATATCTGCCAGGTCCTTGGAAACTTTGAGGAGTCTACCCAGATGGTGAGCGGTGATGCGTCACCATTCCTCTGCTATGCCTCTGGAGAAGTTCCCTGCAAAGCATAAAGGCAGACGCTTTGCGCTCGGAAACAGACGCGGGGGAAGACAGTATGTCGCTGGATAGTCAGAGCACACTCCTGTCTATATCTCAGCGCGTTGAGGAGGAGCATGAGGAGCATGAGGAGGATGAGGAGGAGGGGGAAGAGACAGCTTGGCCCACTGCTGAGCGTACCCATGCTGCTTGCCTGTCATCCTTTCAGCGTGTATGGCCTGAGGAGGAGGAGGAGGAGGATCCTGAAAGTGATCTTCCTAGTGAGGACAGCCATGTGTTGCGTACAGGTATCCTGGCACACATGGCTGACTTCATGTTAGGATGCCTTTCTCGTGACCCTCGCGTTACACGCATTCTGGCCACTACGGATTACTGGGTGTACACACTGCTCGACCCACGGTATAAGGAGAACCTTTCCACTATCATACCCGAAGAGGAAAGGGGTTCGAGAGTAATGCTATACCACAGGACCCTGGCGGACAAACTGATGGTAAAATTCCCATCCGACAGCGCTAGTGGCCGAAGGCGCAGTTCCGAGGGCCAGGTAGCAGGGGAGGCGCAGAGATCAGGCAGCATGTACAGCACAGGCAGGGGAACACTCTCTAAGGCCTTTGACAGCTTTCTGGCTCCCCAGCAAGACTGTGTCACCGCTCCCCAGTCAAGGCTGAGTCGGCGGGAGCACTGTAAAAGGATGGTGAGGGAGTACGTAGCCGATCGCACGACTGTCCTCCGTGACGCCTCTGCCCCCTACAACTACTGGGTGTCGAAGCTGGACACGTGGCCTGAACTCGCGCTGTATGCCCTGGAGGTGCTTGCTTGTCCTGCGGCTAGCGTCTTGTCAGAGAGTGTGTTTAGTGTGGCTGGGGGAATCATCACAGATAAGCGTACCCGCCTGTCAACCGACAGTGCCGACAGGCTTACACTCATCAAGATGAACAAAGCCTGGATTTCACCAGACTTCTCTTCTCCACCAGCGGACAGCAGCGATACCTAAGCAATACGTAGGCTGCACCCGCGGATGGAAGCATTGTTCTCTATCACCATCAAAAACGGGGACATTTTTGCTTCATCAATCTGTGTATAATATTCCTCCTCCTCCTCCTGCTCCTCCTCCTGAAACCTCACATAATCACGCCGAACGGGCAATTTTTCTTAGGCCCACAAGGCTCAGTCATATAATTTTTGTAAAAAATGTTTATACGTTTCAATGCTCATTAAAGCGTTGAAACTTTCACCTGAACCAATTTTTATTTTAACTGGGCTGCCTCCAGGCCTAGTTACCAATTAAGCCACATTAACCAAAGCGATTAATGGGTTTCACCTGCCCTCTTGGTTGGGCATGGGCAATTTTTCTGAGGTTCATTAGTACTGTTGGTACACCAATTTTTTGGGGCCCTCGCCTACAGTGTAATCCAATTAATGTTTTGCCCACCTGCATTAAAGCTGACGTTACATCAGCTGTTCTGGGCACTGCAATGGGATATATTTATGTACCGCCGGTGGGTTCCAGGGAGCCACCCATGCTGTGGGTCCACAGGGAGTTGTAACTGCATGTGTCTACTTCTAAAGAACCCCAGTCTGACTGGGGCATGCAGTGTGGGCCGAAGCCCACCTGCATTTAATCGGATGTTACCTCAGCTGTGATGGGCACTGCAATGGGATACATTTATGTACAGCCGGTGGGTTCCAGGGAGCCACCCATGCTGTGGGTCCACAGTGAGTTATAACTGCATGTGTCCACTTCTAAAGAACCCCAGTCTGACTGGGGCATGCAGTGTGGGCCGAAGCCCACCTGCATTTAATCGGATGTTACCTCAGCTGTGATGGGCACTGCAATGGGATACATTTATGTACAGCCGGTGGGTTCCAGGGAGCCACCCATGCTGTGGGTGCACACGGAATTCCCATTGCGGAGTTGTACCTGCCTGTGACTATTTATAAAAAACCGCGGTCTGACTGGGGCATGCAGACACCTTGACAGAATGAATAGTGTGTGGAACATTGGTTTCCCATTGCTATGCCCACGTGTGCCGCTCCTGATGGCGGTGGCACAGGATTATATTTCTCATTGCTTCTGTACAGCATTGTGGGCTATCGCCCCGCCCCTTTTAAAGAGGGTCGCTGCCTAGCCGTGCCAACCCTCTGCAGTGTGTGCCTGCGGTTCCTCCTCATGGCAGACGCACTGATAAATAGACATGAGGGTGGTGTGGCTATGAGGCCAGCGTGTGGCAGGAATGCAGCTGAAGGCTGCGCAGGGACACTTTGGTGTGCGCTGTGGACACTGGGTCGTGCGGGAGGGGGGGGGGGGTTGGGCAGCATGTAACCCAGGAGAAGTGGCAGCGGAGTGTCATGCAGGCAGTGATTGTGCTTTGTTGGAGGTAGTGTGGTGCTTAGCTAAGGTATGCATTGCTAATGAGGGCTTTTCAGATGTAAAAGTTGTTGGGAGGGGGGGGCACTCTTGCCGCTATTGTGGCTTAATAGTGGGACCTGGGAACTTGAGATGCAGCCCAACATGTAGCCCCTCGCCTGCCCTATCCGTTTCTGTGTCGTTCCCATCACTTTCTTGAATTGCCCAGATTTTCACAAATAGAAACCTTAGCGAGCATCGGCGATATACAAAAATGCTCGGGTCGCCCATTGACTTCAATGGGGTTCGTTACTCGAAACGAACCCTCGAGCATCGCGATAATTTCGTCCCGAGTAACGAGCACCCGAGCATTTTAGTGCTCGCTCATCTCTATTTATTATCCATTTACTGAGACATCTTTGGGTCAAATAACCCTTTCCTATGACTTTGCAGTTGTTATGTGACATCACTCACCATTATCCCTACATTGTTATAATACTTTTTATGGCTGTGTGAGACCAAAACTGTTTATTATCTCTGTATTGTGACATCACTGCGCATTATTTCATCTGTATACTGTCAGATGACCGTGCTTTATCCCTGCATTGTGACATTCCTGTGACTATTCCTGCACTGTTACTCTGCTATGGTCACTATCCATGTACAGTGACATCACTATCCTCATTATCCCTGTATAGAGACATAGCTGATTATTCCGCTGTAGGTTGACATCATGGTTTTATTACCCCTGTTGTGGGATATCATTGCATGCATTATCCAGGTTCTGGGACATAACTGCAAAAATTATGTTTCTATGCAAAAGGTGATGAACTTATCTACAGGGAGTCCAACCCAGGCTAATCAACAGGGCTTAATTAAATCCACAATAATTCAATTTTGCATGTTGGCATGGTTTTAACCCTTTCCAATCCACTGTCTGACGTCTAAAGACATTATGATTGAAGGCTGTACAGCTCCGATGTCGGACGATGTCCGGTAGGGTATTCTTACTGTAGATTACTCTGTTGTCAGGGGCCTCTCCAGCATGTCCTATACCACAGTACTGGCTCTAGCCAGCAGATGGCGCCATTGTATAATGGGAGAAAGAAAAAGCCCCGTAGGAAACATTGAATCCAAAATTGGATTGCAAAGGGTTAAGGGTCTCACGATTTTGCATGTAAACAGCAGTTTGACCAGAAAAAAAGAACACAGTTATTAACTATGAATTTGAAAAAGCACACATACATGCTGATCATTGCGGTCTTCAGCCGGCCGGTGCCTGCCCCATATGGCGTTACTTTAGTCCATGGTGGTAAGGAGTTTTTTTTTATAGGCTTCATATCTATATTGCGGATGTAAATGAATATTAAGACTTTTAATGATGTTTATGTGTTAAGTTGCATTGTTTCTGAATGATAATAAAAAAGTTTGGTTTGAAAATGAATACTTCAAGGGACGGAGTGAAGGCAAGAGAATTAGCTTGGGAACAGCTGCAGTAAGAATGGTCAGACAGAAGCAAACGGCCCAGTTGATGTTTTATCACAGGAATTGCATATCTGATCACAGTGACATCGGAAGAATGTCGTTTTTGGCAGGCTTTGAAACACGTAGGTCAACATATATGAAGCTTAGAAAAGCCAACAGGGGCTTAGGTTGGCTTTTGAAAATGTAACTTACAACACGTTCCTACTGTATCTTCATGTTATATGGCAGCGCTGCTCAACATGTCTATATCACGTACCATCTAATCAAAGGAAGAACAAACAAGTTCCACAAAGCCTATTTGTGCCTATTAGTGCTGTGTTGCTCGTTTTTATAATTTAATGGGATTTTTTTTAATGGAATGCTCAGTTGTAAACTGTTGATGGCCTATTCTTTTGATAGGCCACCAATAATAGATCGGCAGTGGTCATCCGCCCAGGACCCCTTTTGATTAGCTGTTCGCTCCCTTCTCAATACAGTGGCTATCCTAGGTATTACAGGCCATTCATTTCATTGGGAAATTTGCCTGTAATACCATGCCTTGCCACTGTTGTGCAGACGGAGCTGTCTGCTTCCTGTGGTAATCAGTTCAGTGCACAAGCACACTGGCCCAGTGATCAGCAGGGGTTCTGGGCAGTTGACTCCCACTGATCTAGTATTGATGGCCTATTCTGCTGATAGGCTATCAATAGTTTACAACTTTAATTCTGTTTTCATTAGCATTTTAATATACTCTGAGTGGTCACACTGCAGAAAAAAATCAACAGAGGAGATTGTGCTGCTGATTTAAAACCTGCAGTACCTCAATTTATGCTTCAGATTTTCACTACAGATTTCACATTTTGCAGTGCGAAGGATGAAATCTGTAGAAAATCAGTAGGGTTTCTAAAAGGAAATTTGCAACAAAAATCACGTTATTTGGTGTATTTTGATGCTGTAGATTTCTGGTGTAACAAATCCGTGGTAGCTCTGCCTCATGCGGCCGCAGACTAGGGCTACATTCACACGGCGGGTGTGATATTAGGCCAAGAAATGCGGCCCAATATTGTGCTTGTCAACGTGCATTTTACCTGTGGATGCGAGGCGGTTTTCATGCAAAAATGCCCTGCATCACTTCTGTGAAATTCCGATCCTTTGGTGCTTGTTTAATGCGCGTCACGATGTGGTGAGGAAAAATATCGCTTGTGTATAGGACTTCATTCAAAGGAATGGAGTTCATATTCACGCGAGATTTGAGAGTCTTGCAATGCTCAAAACTCGTGCAAGATTCGCGCTCGTGTGAATGTAGTCTGAGGCTTCATTCACACGAACGTATATCAGCCGTGCTTTCACAGCCGGCGAATATACGCTGCCCATTTGATGCATTAGTTTACAATGCATCAGTTTAGATGGGAATTTTCCCGCAGCATAAAGGGGGCGTGATTATCTTGTTGCGTCTTACCAAGGCTGGATTGGAGTCGCAGATGTAGTTGCCGAGCCGGTCACTGGAGAGTAGTCAGAATAGCTGTGAGTCGTTATCGGGAAGTCACGGTATACGGTACAAATGCATGAGACGGAAGCGTACTAAATGTAAGCCGTAGGTCAGGAGCAGGAGGTATCACTGTATACCCACTAGGGATGGGTGCACTGTGTAACCATGTCTAGGTCCCCTATATATTAGGACAAATACTAAGGGTACACTGTGTAGGCATGTCTGGGTCCCCTATATATTAGGACAAGTACTAAGTACGCACTGTATAGCCATGTCTGGGTCTCCTATATATTAGGACAAGTACTAAGGGTGCACTGTGTTGCCAAGTCTGGGTCTCCTATATAATAGGACATGTCCTAAGGGTGCACTGTGTAGCCATGTCTGGGTCTCCTATATAATAGGACATGTCCTAAGGGTGCACTGTGTAGCCATGTCTGGGTCTCCTATATATTAGGACAAGTACTAAGTACGCACTGTGTAGCCATGTCTGGGTCTCCTATATATTAGGACAAGTACTAAGGACGCACTGTGTAGGCATGTCCGGTCCCTCTTCATATTAGGACAAGTACTGAAGGTGCACTGTGTAGGCATGTCTGGGTCCCCAAAATATTAGGACAAGTACTAAGGGTGCACTGTGTAGCCATGTCTGGGTCCCTTATATATTAGAACAAGTACTAAGGGTGCATTGTGTAGCCATGTCTGGCTTTCCTATATATTAGGACAAGTACTAAGGGTGCACTGTGTAGCAATGCCTGGGTCCCCTATATATTAGGACAAGTACTAAGGGTGCACTGTGTAGCCATGTCTGGGTCTCCTATATATTAGGACAAGTATTAAGGGTGCACTGTGTAGCCATGTCTGGGTCTCCTATATATTAGGACCAGTACTAAGGGTGCACTGTGTAGCCATGTCTAGGTCCCCCATAAATTAGGACAAGTACTAAAGGCGCACTGTGTAGCCATGTCTGGATCACCTGTATATTAGGAGAATAAAGTCTATTGACCCATTTGGCATTAAGTGACAGTAAGGCCTCATGTCCACGGGGAAAATCAGATCCGCTGCAGATTCTCCATGGAGAATCTGCAGCGGGTCCCTCCTGCCCCGCGGACATGAGCGCCGAAAATAGCAATTTAAAAGAATTTACCTATCCGGCGCGGGCGACGAAGGTCAGCTGTTCCTCACGGCCGGATCTTCATTTTCGGCCGGCGGATGAATTCCTGACGCCGGCGGCACATCGCCGGCACGTCGTCGACGTGCCGCGCGCATGCGCCGGGCACATCCGCCGAGCCGAAGCAAGGGAGATGCGGCGGTGAGGAAGAGAAGAGCTTCGCGGTCCGCTGCGGGTGAGTAAATGCTTTAAATTCCTATTTTAAGTCTCCCGCGGATCCGGACGGCTTCCATAGGCTTCAATAGAAGCCCGCGGGAGCCGTCCCCGCGGGAGACCCGCATGAAAATGGAGCATGGTCCAGATTTTTTCATGCTCCATTTTTTTTAAAATCACTTTTATTGACGATCCGCGGGTATTTATGTACCCGCGGGTGGTCAATGCATCCCTATGGGGTGCGGATCCGCGCGCGGGAGATCCGCTGCGGATCCTAAATCCTATTTTCCCCGTGGACATGAGCCTTTATGTAGCACAGCTGGCACCCAGCCCATATGGAGCAGGTTCAGCTTCCTTCTGAATCCAGTTGTATGTTAGGAAAGGATCAGAGAAACTGCTATGGTCTGATTGTTGGGAAGCAACCACAACACACTGTATTTTAATCTTCATACTTTACCCTGGATGGACCTTAAAGGTTTTATCTAGGATTATAAAACATGGTTGCTTTCTTCCAAAAGCAGCGCCATACCTGTCAACAAGTTGTGGCTCATGCTCCAGAAAAAAAAAATGTATATGGTGCAACCTACAGGCGTAATAATATTACATGAGTTGGTTATTTGCCAAACTTCTGCTTATTTATTAAACCAGCATGCTTGGCAATGCCAAACCGCTCCCAAGGACATACCATAAGCGGTCAGACGTCTGTCCTCAGCAAGAAGAGGTCTACTAACCTCAAACACATATACACGCTGGCTTAATAAATAGAGACGTTTGGCCAATAACCAAATTATGTAGGTTGCGCTATTTACCTACATTTAAACGTTGACCCAGTTGGGTATAATGAGACTTGGGGTTGGCTGTACCTACTACACATAGGGATTCTCTCCCTTTGTTTCTATAAGACTCTCTACACTATTACCCTCTAAAAAGAAGGCATTATTCCTTGTTTCCATTTTTTCTACTGGGGTCGCTATGCCATTTGTCTACCATTCTGCACAAATTGTGTCTGGCATTGTAGCTCAGCCTCATTAATTTCAATGGAGCTAAGCTGCAATACCAGACAAAACCTATAGATAGATGGGGCACTATTTCTTGAAAAGCAGTCAAATTTTTCTAATCTTGATTAACCCCTTTAACAAAAATAACATTTAATTATGGAGATGTATCACAGGTATGTAAATCAGGCAATACCTGTATCTCACAGCAAATGGTGCCAGAGTCCAGAGGAAAGATTTGGACCGGGCAGAAAGGGAATGTGCAGAGTAGTTGCAGTCAATGCAATTGAGAGGAGAGACAGATGAGCAAAACAATCAGAGCCAGAATGAAGTTACCAGAGCAGCCAGAGTGCAGAACTAAAACCACAGAAGAAGATACAGCCTCATGGTTTCAGTGAAGAGCAATGGAGTGTCAGAGCCAGCTGGCTACTGTAGACAGTGGTTGCAAATGGAGAACAAGGGAGCTCAGGGACAATCCATCAACCACAACACTATTGGGAGAGACAAGCAAATCACTTCGCATATATCCAGAAAAGGGCATCTGGTGCATGCAAAAACTGATAAAAGATTACCTGTAGAGATGAGCGAGCATACTCGATAAGGCAAACTACTCGAGCGAGTAGTGCCTTATTCGAGTACCTGCCCGCTCGTCTCTAAAGATTCGGCTGCCGGCGCGGGTGAGAGGTGAGTTGCGGCGGTGAGCAGGGGGGAGAGGGGGGAGAGAGGGAGAGAGAGATCTCCCCTCTGTTCCTCCCCGCTCTCCCCCGCCGCTCCCCGCCCCCTGCCAGCACCCGAATCTTCAGAGACGAGCAGGCAGGTACTCGCATAAGGCACTACTCGCTCGAGTAGTTTGCCTTATCGAGTATGCTCGCTCATCTCTAATTACCGGGATTGCAAAGAAAAAGATTTACAAGGAGTACTTTGATGTGAATGTATCCATTACAGCAGATGTATCAGCAAGGGAAAGTTTGTACAGTACAAAGGAATATTTCTTTTATGTTTTATATAGGTACAAAGCGGCTGTGGAATAAGACTTTCATCTCGCTATTTCTAATGCAGTTTATATAGACATAGTTCCATTACACATCCCAACAGTAGGGATATAGGCATTATTTAAGTAGGACACTTTGGAAGCACATGTATCCATTATTCCATTTAGATCTATAATTCTGTGCAGTTCCATCTGAGCAGATCTACAAATGATGAGAGTTGTGGTGTGATTAGATGAACGGTCTTGTCACCTGAGGCCCTAAAAGTGGTTCCCCCTTGGCCTATAAAAAGGCTCTCGGAGGCTCCTTGTGTGTAGTGACCTCTTCTTCCGCTTGTGTAGAGCTTGTTGACCACTAGACGCTTCTACGATGTAGAGAAGAGATCTCACCTCGTTACCAGAGTCTGAGAGGGGCCTCTACAAATTGCAAGCGTGCAGAAAAAAATGCAGCATGTTCTATATTTGCACGCAAATGCACAATACATTGCGCAATTCCATGAAAAAAAAAATACATCTGGACCTCATTAGACTAAATAGCTTTTTAAACCAGGGTGTGGAAGTGTCCCATGCACCAAAAACCCTGCCCTGCACACGCAAAAAGTACCTAAAAATACGCTGATATGTGTGCAAATCTACCTCATTTATAGCGCAAGCATGCACAATCGCGCATACGCTCGTGTGAAGGAACCCTGAGCCATGTAGCACATGATAGGTAGTGAGTTCTGTTACAGACCTTGTATTACTGCTCAGGAGTTCGAGTTATGCCTTTTTATATATATTTTGCTTTGCTCACTGAATGGTTAAACAAATCTGTTTTTTTTATACATTTTGCTCTGTTGAGAACAAACACTCATCAACCTGTAGCAATGTCAATGCCATTTGCAGGAGTTTACCACCAGCATCTGCGTGACTGCCTCAAAGCCATTAATTCTTCCTCGGCTTATGAGATCTTGACAGAATGCAGCTGTTGGTATTTACTAGGAGTTCTTAAAACTGACAAATGAATTGAAACCTCCAGCCTCAATCACCGGGTTCGGTTGGCTTGCCAAAATGATTAGATCATACGCCTTCCCTCACAGTATAACTATAAAGGTCAAGTCACAAGATGTAAACACTGTAGCACCGCCATAGTGTCAAACTCTTAAACTGGAGATATCACAGGTCAAAATAGTATTTATCCACTAATGGGGACAACACAGAGGGACCTCAGACACCATGGGGGTGGGGGGATGTAGGGGTATGGTTTATAAAGTAAACCAATATACTGCCTTTAAATCTCTTTCTGCAACCAATCAGAGCACAGTGGAGAGGGGGATGGAGGTGAACACTTGGGCATAATAATTGTGAGTGCTCGACCAGAACTACCACCAGGCCCATATGGTAACGGGATCCACCTGGATCTCTGGGTAAGCTCCTAAGGGCATCAATTCAGTTGAAAGTTAAGTGTCGGCTGCTGAGTCTTCAGCTCCTTGCCCCGACACTTACATTGGCCTGGACTCAAGAACTGTCAGGCTTTCGGTTCAGGTAACACAATTATGTTATTTCACTGTGTGACCTTTGCCAGGCTGTAGGCAGAAAAGGAGGACATTATGGGGGGCATTATAACCCTATGGGAGCACTATGGTGGCTAATATTATTTTATTGGGGCACCAATATATTACAGTACAGAGGCCACTATGAGTATATAAAAGCACTATTACTATTTGAGGGCACAATGTGGGTTACTAATAATATATTGCAGCTACTATAACCGCTTGGGAACACTATTTCTGTATAGTGGCACTATCACTGTATGTGGACACAAAGGGACCCTACTGCTGTATGGAGGAATAGAGGGGGCACTGGTATTGTGTGGAGGCACAAAGAGCGTACTATTACTATTTTGGTGGCACTATTACTTTGTGGAGCACCAAGGAAGGTATTATTACTGTCAGGACCAGCGGCTCCAGGGGCCTCCGTGCCCGCATTGCTGGTCCTATCACCGGGGCGGCTGGGGTGCGGTGCAGGGGAGCCCTGATGCTAGTGACCTCCCCTGGCCATCGGGGTCCTGGACGCTGGCTCCAGGCGCGTGCTCCCGTGCTCAGGGGGCGGCGCCTGAGTAATCGGGTTGCTGGGGACGCGGAACGTGATGACATCCACCACGGCATCCCGTGCCGCGTCCCCGTTGCCATGACACCCTGATTAGCATGCTCTGCAGTCGCTGTTGGATGTCTGGGTCTCTGCACTCACTGCCTTATGTCTGGGTCTTGCTGCTGTCAGGCTCCCCGCCCAAATCAGCTGCTGGGGCAGGAGTTCTGACAGTATTTAAACTGCTCAGTTCCTTATTAAGATTGCCAGTGTATGTTTGTCTCCAGGCTACACCCGCGTATTCTCCTGTTGCCGACCAGGCCTTCCTGACTTGCCTCTGTGTTTGTTTGTCTCTGTATCTGTTTGTAAGTCTGACCCCTTGTCCCGCTTCACTAGAGAGTATAGGGACCGTCGTCCAGTTGTCTGCCTGGGGCCTAGCTCAGGGGGACAAGTAGGTAGGGACAGGGGTCGTGGACAGCTTTTAGAGACTACCAGTACCCCAGTTCCTTGACAGTTACACTGGCCCAAAGAGGTCAGATTTTTGCATCCGACCGGATACTTTGACCCCTTCTATTAGCTAACCAGATCCAGGCCCTAACAAACCTGGTTTAGGACCTAATCACTCGTCAGCAGCATCAAGAACAGGCGATGTCTACGGCTTCGGTGCTGCCCCCCTCTGTTCCAGGGACAGTTTCGGAGCCTCGGGCTATGCTTCCTGGATTTCCTTTCCGGGGAGAGAAGCCAGTTTTTTGCCTTCAGAGAGGAGAAAGCTTTACTTTGACCTTCGACCAAACTCCTCCTGCAAGGAGTACCAGAAAGTGGGAATTGTGATTACCCGCCTGAGAGGAGACCCTCAGAATTGGGCCTTCTCTTTACCTTCTTACTCTCCCACACGACAGTCTCTTGATGCCTTTTTTTTCTGCTCTGGGCCAACTTTATGACAAACCTGACCAGACAGCCTGTGCGGCTTCGAAACTGCTAACCATGCGCCAGGGTCGGAAGGTGGTGGAGGACTTTTGCTCTCAATTCAGACATCACTGCACTGAGTTAGGGTGGAACGATTCAGCCCTCAAGGACCTAAAAGATCTGCTGGTGACCCAGCCGAAGCCTAATACCCTGGAGCAGTTTATGTTGTTAGCCATCGGAGCCCACCGTCGCCTGAGGGCCAGACAATCCGTTCGGTCCAGTCCACCCGGCCTCCATGGCAACTTCCCCTGTAAGACCGACAACTTCACCTTCCTCCACTGAACCCATGGAATTGGGGACGATGTCACCTAAACAGCGAAGGGAATACTGGTTAAAGAAGAACCTGTGTTTGTATTGTGGAGAGTCTGGTCAACGGATCTCAATTTGCGGGAAGAAGGCTCGGCAGGAGAAACTTCCACTGCTAGTCAGTTGTCGGGGGGACTGTCTAGGAGCTCAGGTACTTCCAGTTGTGTCTAAAATGTTCTTGCCCTGTGCCATAGATTTTCGTTCTTTCTCTCGTACAGGCAAGCTTTTGTTGATTCCGGGGCCGCAGCAAATTTTGTTAATTTTCATTTTGTGGCTCAGATATCAGATTCCTTGCTACGTTTAGATCCTCCCATTCAGGTTTCCGGGTAGACTCCACTCCATTGTGTGCTGGCCTCATCAATCTTGTTACCCCAGAGTTAAGGTTTACGGTGGGAGCCTTACATGCTGAGTCCTGCACTTTCTCGTCATGAAAGACCAGTCCGTGGACATAGTGTTAGGGCTACCCTGGCTAAGGGAACACAACCCCGTTATTAATTGGGACACATTGGAACTGGTCAGGTGGGGTTCCCGCTGTGCCAATCACGTGTGTCCTGTGGAGGTGGATACCTCCACTTGTGAGGGGATTGAGTTGCCAGATTACCTCTCTGAGTTTTCTGATGTTTTCTCCAAACAGTTATCAGAAGTTTTGCCTCCTCATAGGGAATGGGACTGTAAGATTGATTTGATCCCTGGTGCCAAACTCCCAAAGAGTCAGATCTACAACGTAATGGTCCCGGAGAGGGAGTCCATGAAGGACTATATCCAGGACAGTTTGGCCAAGAGGCACATCCAACCCTTGGAGTCCCCTGTGGGCGCCGGGTTTTTCTTTGTTAAGAAGAGATACGGGGGTCTCAGATCCTGTATAGACTGAGGGTGGAGGTGTTAGAGGAGACGCATGCCTCGGTCCTAGCTGGTCACCCAGGTATCCAGGGAACCTAGGAACTACTTTCCAGAATTTATTGGTGGCCTCATATGGCTAAGGATGTTTGGGCATTTGTGACTGCTTGTCCGTTTTGCGCCACGGGGAAGAGTGTCAGGAGAAGTCCTTAAGGGGCTTGCCCTTAAGGACTGGGTCTTCTCCCCTTGCCCATTCCATCCAAGCCTTGGTCACATCTGTCCATGGACTTCCTAACCGATTTGCCGCCCTCACGGGGAAACATTTTGGTCCTTGTGGATTGTTTCTCTAAAATGTCACACTTCATTCCTCTGTGCAAGCTACCTAACACCAAATTATTATTTGAGATATTTATCAAGGAGGTTGTTCGGCTGCATGGGATTCCTAAGGATATTGTCTTGGATAGAGGGGTACAATTTGTTGCTTGCTTCTGGCGCGCTTTCTGCAAAAACCTAAATATTAATTTGTCTTTTTCGTCTGCATTCCATCCTGTATCCAACGGGTAAACTGAACGAATGACTAAAGAATTAATTCAATACCTACGGCATTTTGCTTCAGATAATCAGTATCAGTGGGTTATGTTCTTATCTCTCGCGGAATTTGCCATAAATAATCATGTTAATTCGTCATCTCAAGTCTCGCCATTTTTCTGTAATTATGGGTTCCATCCTCGATTTACTTTCTCTGCTTCCTCTGTTTCGGATACTCCGTCTGCGGATGCAGCCATCGATGAACTGTGCACAGTTTGAGCCCAGGTTCGTAGGAACCTTCAGGGTTCCCAGGAGAGACTTCTTGGTCAGGCTAATAAGAAACGCACGATCTCTGCACCCTTTGTGGTTGGGGAGCAGGTATTACTGGCTTTGAAAAATTTGAGACTGAAGGTTCCATCCTTAAAGCTGGCTCCCCGGTTTATTGGTCCATTTACCATCTCTCAGGTTATCAAACCTGTGGTGTATAAATTGTCCCTTCCCGTGTCTTGGAAGGTCCACAATGTGTTCCATAAATCTTTGTTAAAGAAGTATGTTACCCCGGTTTTGCCTGCCTGTGACCCGCCCTCTCCTACACTTGTGCATGGGGAATTTGAATATGAAGTAGAGAAGATCATTGATGCCAGGGGGGTTCGGGGCTCCATGCAGCACCTGGTCCATTGGAGAGGGTTTGGCCCTGAGGATAGGACGTGGGTCCCTGCTAGGGATGTTCACGCACCATGCCTAGTCTGAGATTTGCACAGATCTTTCCCTCTCAAACCCACTCTTGGCCATGGGGGTCCAGTGTCCCCCCGTAGAAGGGGGATACTGTCAGGACCAGCGGCTCCTGGGCCCTCCGTGCCCGCACCGCTGGTCCTATCACCTGGGTGGCGAAAGTGCGGTGCAGGGTGCTGGTGATGTCCCCTGGCCGCCGGGGTCCCGGATGCCGGCTCTGGGCGCGCGCTCCCGTGCTCAGGAGTCGGTGCCTGGGTAATCGGGTTGCTGGGGACACGGTGGATGCTGTCCCGCGCCGCGTCCTCGTTGCCATGACACCCTGATTAGCATGCTCTGCACTCGCTACTGGATGTCTGGGTCTCTGCACTCGGTGCCTTATGCCTGGATCTTGCTGCTGTCAGGCTCCCCGCCCCAATCAGCTGCTGGGGCAGGAGTTCTAAGAGCATTTAAACTGCTCAGTTCCTTATTAAGATTGCCAGTGTATGTTTGTCTCCAGGCTACACCCGCGTTATTCTAATTTGATTCCTTGTTGTGACTCTCTGCTTTTGGACCCGACTTTGACCTCGCCTGATCCATGGTACCGCATATTCTCCTGTTGCCAACCTGGACTTCCTAACTTGCCTCTGTGTTTGTTTGTTTCTGTATCTGTTTGTAAGCCTGACCCCTTGCTTCACTTCCCTAGAGAGTATATGGACCGTTGCCCAGAGGCCTAGCCCAGGGGGGCAAGTAGGTAGGGACAGCGGTTGCAGGTAGCTTTTAGGGACTACCAGTACTCGGACCCCAGTTCCCTGACAATTACCATTTGATGCATTGGGATTGAGAGATTGTGCAGAGACGAAGATGTACTGAAATAGTGAGGAGCCAAATTGGTGTTAATTTCTGCAGAGATGAGTCATGGCTAAAAGACATTGTCATGCTGGTCTGGGCTGGATGGAGAGGAAAAGTAAAAGTGAACGACTCAAATCAGAAAAGGTACACACAAACAACTCTATCATTTATGTATTTTATTGAGCACATTGAGTAAATATACACATTGCGTATAATTGTGAATAAGATAACATTCAGATTACCTTTAATTAGTAATGAATGCAGACGTGCAGGTAATCCCAAATGGTTTGCTTTCTTTTTTGGCAACAATATCTATATATAAACTTTAAAATGTTGTTCAAAGGTGGACATATTCTTTAAATAATGCCTATATCCCTACTGTTGGGATGTGTAATGGAACTATGTCTATATAAACTGCATTAGAAATAGCGAGATGAAAGTCTTATTCCACAGCCGCTTTGTACCTATATAAAACATAAAAGAAATATTCCTTTGTACTGTACAAACTTTCCCTTGCTGATACATCTGCTGTAATGGATACATTCACATCAAAGTACTCCTTGTAAATCTTTTTTCGCAATCCAGGTAATCTTCAACTGCACTGTGAATGTGTTTGATGCTCGGCAGCCGGGTCGCTAGTATTGTAAACAAATGGGCAGACAACTGGCACATTCTTCAGCCATTATAATGATCACTTCAAGGGAGTCTATTTATAAAATGATACCGGCTATATATGTGAACGCTGCGGGGGTTAAGCTAAAATATAATAACAAGTGCAATGGCTTCATCCTGACATGTATGTTGCTGGCGAATGTGGCTGACGCTGTAAAGCTGTCATCACTATGATAATCTGACTTTCAACTTTGATATCGGGCTTTTCACCTCCACTGAACAGCCTGACAATATGTTAAATGTTTCTCATTGCAGAATCCACTACAAAGTGCTAAGTGCAGCGTTGGTCATGTTGATAAACAAACAATTGCAGGTGGTGATGCCTTTAAGTGGATATTTTACAACTACTGTGTATTTCAGAAGTGCCAGGGCATTATACTTTATGACAGGGGTGTCAAACTCATTCTCACTGAGGGCCACATCAGCATTATGGTTGCCGTCCAAAGGGTTGTTTGTAATTGTGACTGTATTTTAAAGCATAAATTAAAAATGGAAAGAGGAAGAGGGGATGGATGGACCAGAGCAAGGTTCTAGTCCAGAAAATGTGGGGCACAAGTCCCCCAATACAGACACTTGACTCTAAACTGCCAGGTAATCAGAGAAAAGGGAAAATGATGGAAGTTAGTAGAACCTGGTGAAAGAGTTCCAAAAAATTCCTTCGGCTGGGCTCACATGCACGGCTCAGATTCCGCTTGCAGTTATCCACAGCTGAAAACCTGCATATGATCGCGGAAACGAATTGCGTACAGTCACGTATATGTGCGGTTTTCCGTGCGGATATACATTCAAGGACGGCATATCATTCGCATGAAAGAACGAACGCAAGCAGGGAGTGACACCAGAAAGTTGCCCAACCCCCTGGAAACACTCATCTACCGCCCAGGCTGTCATGGTGAAAGCTGTTCTGAGAACCATGTCTTCAGAACAGAATACTGCTCTCTTGGCTTGGCTGGTTTACACTACTTTTTTTGGAAGTAGTATAAACCACTTAAAAAAAACACCTATTCTTGTGGAGCAGGAGCCCAGTAGAACAAGCAGAGGTTGCAAACAGCAGTCAGGATGGTTGTGTTGCTTCTCAGACTCTGTCCTGCATTGTCTGTCCACAAATTCCTGCTTTCTTTATACCATTTATCTGGTCTTGCAATGTGCATACAAATCCGCACCCATACGCAATGTAATTGTGTATGCACTGTGGATCGAATGCATCCTTAGAGATCAATGGAGCTCATACATGTGGAATCCATGGTAAAATAGAGCATGCTGCGATTTTCTTCTGCTTGCGGAATTCGCAATTCCCACTCACAAGTGTGAGACAAATGGCGAGAGTCAATGCATCTCAATGCCTGTGTATCATACGCACAGACACTGATTGCAGAATTGATAATTCAAATCCGTTCATGTGAGACCAGCCTTAGGGTAGAACAGTTACTGGGTTACGCAGCAGTATAACATAATATCCTCTCTGATCCGTGCAGCAGGCTCACAGGATATGGACCGGCAGGCTGGAAAAGACTGTCCTCTGCAGGATGGTAGCAAGGACCAGCTGGGACGTACAAGCCGCCTCAAGGTCTGAGCTCTGGCTAGCACCACTGTACTGCAAGATGGGCTCAGTGGGAGAAGCAGATATGGGAGTGCACATACAAAGGCTCCAGGGACTGCAGTAACAGCCATAGCGCTCAGTCCCCATGTACCTGACGTCTGCGTTTAGGACCAAGATGGCCACTGCAATCCCGGTACGAATTCACAGTGCTCCAGAGGGTCTTCCTAGCATTGATCTAGAAGAGGTGTCTGGACCTTGCGGGCCACAAACAAATAATGTGGTGGACGGGAATGAGGATATTTTTTCATCTATTACAGGCCTGCACAACTTGGTAGTAGGTGGGGGCCAGAATTAAAAATCGACAAAACTCTTAGAGCCGCAGATAATGACACATGGAATGACGTTAACATATCATTTTTACATATACGTATACTATGTTTATGGATTTTTTTGTTTAGTTTTACTACTTAAAAAAATGAAACCCCCTTTTTTTTTTAAAAAAACAAAACACTCTTTGTCATCATATTCTGAGCCCTTTACCTTTTATTTTATTTTTCTGTCAATGGGGGTGTGTGGGAGAGTGTTTTTTGTGGTGCGAGCTGTAGTTTTTAGTGCTACCATTTTTGCTAACATATGACCTTCAGATCACTTTTTATTCAATTTTTATTGAGAGACAGGGTGACCAAAAATGCAATTCTGGCTTTGTGCTTGTTTTTTTTTTTGACAGTGTTCACTGTGTGAGATAAATAATCTGCTACTTAGATAGTTTAGGCTTTTTCATAAATCATTTTGTCGGAAAAATTTGATTTTTTTATATCTTTTAATCTTTTTAAAGTTTTATTTTGCCTAAATACATTACTTTTTTAGTCCCCTTAGGGGACTTGAATTTGCAGTCGTTTGATCGCTTCTACAATATACTGAAATACTTCAGTATTGCAGTATATTATATTTTTTCACAGCACAAACAGGTAACCTGCTCACCCAAGACATGTCCAGGAATTAAATACTTCACAGTAGAAATAAAGGGAAAAAAAATCCGGAGCTGGCATTGTATTAAAATCCTTCAATCCTTTATTGCTTCATCCATAAAATCAAGGACACTCATACAGTAACGGTGTAAAGCCAGACATAGAGGTGGACTTGAACTTCCTAGCAACATCTTCACCTAGCTGCATAGCAGAAGAGGGGCAAAATGTACAGAATCGGCTAATAACACATATTGCAAAAATGCTTAGAATCGCCTATTTTGTACAATTGATAAAAAACGCTTAAATGACAGTTACATTGTAAATCTGGTTATCTTGTTTTACTCACCCAAGCTCTGTTCAGATCATTACAGATATCCCATTGATGGTTTGATAGAACAAGAAAACTTGGACGCTCAGTAAGTTATGTTGGACATATTTTGTCCTGAAGGTTTTACATGTAAGTCTATTATCTGCTATCAACAATCCGAAAATGTACAGTTATATAGAAAAGTTCCTTTTGATATCATCCTCTTTATACTGTGGAAGCATGCAATAAATAATAAGCCTCTACTTTTGGGGGCTTTTATAATTTTTTGCAAACCTTACTGCAAAATGCAGGCAGCAGTTCCTGCAATCTACTCTCTCTAAAAAATAAAGGGAACACTTAAAAATTCACACATCAGATTTGAGTGAATGAAAGACGTGCTGAGTGTGAACCTATGGAGATAACGGGGTGCCGATGGCGGACCTATCCATGTCCTCTAGCGAATGCCAATCAAGTTGCGTGGTTCTGAGCTGGGCTCTGTTTTTGACAGTTTGGTCAGGAACCTGCAGACCAGTTCTCTTCTGGAGGTCACTTTGTAGGACTTTGGCATTTCTCCTCCTGGTGCAACAGAGCAGATACTGGTCCTGATGCTGGGTAAATGCGGTATTACTGCCCCGTCCAGCTCTTTTTATGTAATGACCCATGTCCTGGTACGGGCTCCATGCTCTTGAGATTTGTTGGGAGACACAGCAAAATTTCTTGCAATAGCATTTATGGATGTGCCATCTTGGAGGAGCCAGACTACTTGTGCAACCTGGGCTGCAGGTACCTCCTCATGCTACCAGTAGTGACAAGGACACCAGCAAAACCCAAACCTAGTGCAGCGACCGAGGTGCAAGGCATACCACTGAGAAGATGGCGGGGTAGCTGTTTAGGGGTTTCACAGTGGTACTACCAACTCCTCCCCTGACGGACGCGTGCGACCCTTGGCCAAGGCCCTGACAGGCCTTTCCAGGCAAAGCTGGTGCAGAGGGTACCTGAATAAGTTGTGTCGTAGACTTGTAGAGTTTTGTCACGGGTGACGCCAGCGTTCCCTGCTCCGCGGGATATCCGACAGGAAATAAGAAAGTCCACACATGGGTTAACCTAATAACACTCAGTTGTTAGGAGCAGTCAACAATCGGAAGTTTACTTGCAATAAATATCTTGACATGGGCTTATAAATTATAGATAAATTCACACACCAGTGCAGGAAACAATTAAAGAGGTCAGGGAGGAAACACAGGATGAAACTGGGCCTACCGTCTAGTTATCTGTATGACTCCGCTTCTGGACACACTCCTGAGGAGGACAAGAACACTCCACTGAACACTCAGTTCTGTACGATTCTAGACCCCGCATGGCGGACTCCTTGTTTCTCCTTCTTCCATACTCTCACTCCCTTCTGTGGGTAGGTGTACTAGGAATAGATCTCCAGAATACCTCTCTTCCACTTCCATTCTTCACCACATGAGGGTTGAAGGTACCCCCATGTGGCCGGCACTCACTCCTCCTCTCTCCGACCTAGTCAAGCAGGTTCTCTCTTCATTTGCACCTTGCATTCACATATATCAAATCACGTGACATTACAAATTGTTACTAGAGATGAGCGAGCACCAAAATGCTCAGGTGCTCGTTGCTCGAGTTGTACTTTTCGTGATGCTCGAGAGCTCGTTTCGAGTAACGAACCCCATTGCAGTCAGTCAATGGGAGACTCGAGCATTTTTGTATATGACCGATGCTCCGCATAGGTCTTCACTTGTGAAACTCTGGAAAACATCAGAAAGTCATGGAAACACCACAGAAATGGATAGGGCAGGGGCAGCATGCAGGGCTGCATCTCAGGCTCCCAGGTCCCACTATTAAGCCACAATTTTTACTTCGGACAAACCCTCATTAGCAAGGCACACCTTAGCTAAGCAACACACTACCTGCAACCAACCACAATCACTGCCTGCGGGTCGAACCGCTGCCTCTTCTCCTGGGTTACATGCTGCCCAACCCCCTGCACGACCCTGCGTCCACAGCACACACAAAAGTTTCCCTGCGCAGCCTTCAGCTGCCCTCATGCCACACACTTGCTTCATAGCTACACCACCCTCATGTCTAAGTGCGTCTGCGATGAGGAGGAACCGGAGGCACACACTGCAGAGGGTTGGCAGGGCCAGGCAGCGACCCTTTTTGAAAGGTGTGGGGGGGGGGGGGCGATAGCCCACAATGCTGTTGAGAATCGATGATAAATTGACGTACGATCATCATTCCAGTCCCATGCCACCTCCATCGCAAAATTGTCACGTGGGAATAAATGGGACTCAGATGCCAGCCCAGCACTTCTACACATCTCCACAATGCAGCAATACTCTGTGTGGGAAGCACGTAAGCGGGCCCAGGGTCAGGCTCGGTCCTAGCCTCCATCTTGTGTGACCCAAGGTGCCGCGAGTTACATAGCAATGGGAAATCCATGTGTCCACACACAATTCATTCTGTGTAGGTGTTAGATAGCTCAACACCGCAATGGAAAGTCTTCGAGTTCCTTGGGCTTGCCTATGCTGTCGGTGCACAAAGATGGTATTACACAAGAAGAAATCAGAGCGCCCAAACATGGCAGACTCTCACCCCGCTAAGGACCTCGGCCCACATTTCTACCCTAGTCAGTCAGTGTATTTGTGCCAGACAGGTAAAGCAACGCAATGGGAACTCATTGTGCACTCACAGCATAGACTAGCCCAAGAAACTCAAGCATGGTATTACACATGAGGAAATCAGAGTGCCCAAACATGGCAGAGTTTCACCCTGCGAAGGGCCTCGGCCTACTTTTCTGCCCTAGTCAGTCAGTGGGTTTGTGTCAGACAAGTAAAACACTGCAATGGGAAGTCTTTGTGCACCCACAGCATAGGCGAGCCCCAGGAACTTAAAGATGGTATTACGCATAAAGAAATCACAGCGCCCGAACATGGCAAAGTTTCACCCCGCCAAGGACCTCGGCCCACACCCTCAGCAATCGTGGGCATAAAGCGGTCTTCGATGCTAGTACAGCTGTGAACGTCTCATTTAATTATTTGCAGTTGCTTCCACCGCTCCAAAGACTGGATTAACCAGGAAGAAGTTCCACAGGCCCAACGTGGCGCAGTTACATTTCCCCCAGGACATAGGCCTCTGCCCACACCCTTAGCAATCGCGGGCATAGAGCGGACTCCGATGCTAGTACAGCTGTGAACGTCTCATTAATGCAGTAATGCTCCTCTTGTTTGGCCCAAACCAGTGCCACGGATAACTGTGGTAACACGAGAGAAAATACATGTTGCCAGTGCTGATCCCATGACCCCAAGCAGGAGGAAGAGGTGGCATTACAAGGCCAAGACACCATGACCAGGACCCGCTATAGTCTGTGTGGGAAGCACATTAGCGGGCCCAGGGTCAGGCTCGGTCCCAGCCTCCACCTTGTGTGACCCAAGGAGCCCTGAGTTACATAGCAATGGGAAATCCATGTGTCCCAACAAAGATAGCTCAACACTGCAAGGGGAAGTCTTTGAGTTCCTTGGGCTATTACACAGGAAGAAATCAGAGTGCCCAACCATGGGAGAGTTTCACCCCGCCAAGGACCTTGGCCTCGGCCCACAATTCTGGCCTAGTCAGTCACTGTATTATTTGTGCCAGATAGGTAAAACACCGCGATGGGAAGACTTAGTGCACCCATAGTAAAGACAGACCCCTGTAACATTCCTGTAGCAAAGGTATAAACAGACCCCAGTAACATTTCTGTAGCACAAGTATAGGCAGGCCCCTGTAACATTTCTGTAGCAGAAGCATAGGCAGACCCCTGTAACATTTCTGTAGCAGAAGTATAGGCAGACCCCAGTAACATTTCTGTAGCACAAGTATAGGCAGACCCCTGTAACATTTCTGTAGCAAAGGTATAGGCAGACCCCTGTAACATTTCTGTAGCAGAAGTATCGGCAGACCCCTGTAACATTTCTGTAGCAGAAGTATAGTCAGACCCCAGTACCATTTCTGTAGTAGAAGAATAGGCAGACCCCAGTAACATTTCTGTAGTAACATTATAGGCAGACCCCAGTAACATTTCTGTAGCAGAAGTATAGGCAGACCCATGTAACATTTCTGTAGAAGAAGTATAGGCAGACCCCTGTAACATTTCTGTAGCAGCAGTATAGGCAGACCCCTGAAACATTTCTGTAGCTGCAGTATAGGCAGACCCCTGTAACATTTCTGTAGCTGCAGTATAGGCAGACTCCAGTAACATTTCTGTAGTAGAAGTATAGGCAGACCTCTGTAACATTTCTGTAGCAGAAGTATAGGCAGACCCCTGTAACATTTCTGTAGCAAGAGTATAGATGAACCCCTGAAACATTGGTGTACCGTTAGTTAAGGCGAAGTCCGGAAAAATTAGTTAGATAACAGTATAGGCGAGGGCCATAAAAATTAGTGTACCAAGAGTACAAGTGTACCTCTGAAAAATTTATCAACCGAGAGGGCAGGTGAAACCCCGAAATATTTTTTAAAGATACAGCTCGCTGTTGCTTAATTTGTAACAGAGCCTGGAGGCAGCCCAGTGAAAAAAACTGGTTTCTGGTAAAGTATCAATACTTTTGAAACTTTGAAAAATTGTAAAAAAATTGTAAGCAGAGCCTTTTGGGCTGCAGAAAAATTGGCAGTTCAGTGTGAGGACATATTGTTTCAGGAGGAGGAGTAGGAAGAGGAGGACTAATATCAGAGAGTGATTGACAAAGCTAATTCCCCCTTTTTTTCCGGTGATAGAGAATGCTTATTTATCCGGTTGCAGCTAAAAGAATCTTTAGGTACCGCTGCTTTCCGCTGGTGGAGAAGAGAAGTCTGGGGAAATCCAGGCTTTGTTTATCTTTATGAGTGTTGTATGGAGCAGAGACATCACGTAGGACGGTGGTACGATCGGCTACGTGCTCCCTCCGACTTAGCCTTGACTGAGGAGTGGTGACACAGTCTTGCTGGGGAGCCATAAAGCTGGCAAAGGCCTTGGAGAGTGTTCCCCTACCTGCGCTGTACATGCTGCCTGATCTCCGCGCCTCCCCTGCTACTTGGCCCTCGGAACTGCGCCTTCTGCCGCTAGCGCTGTCAGATGGGAAGTTTAGCATCACTTTTTCCACCAGGGCCCTGTGGTATTGCATCACTCTCGTACCCCTTTCCTCTCCAGGAATGAGAGTGGAAAGGTTCTCCTTATACCGTGGGTCGAGAAGGGGGTACACCCAGTAATCCGTGTTGGCCAGAATGCGTCTAACGCGAGGGGCACGAGAAAGGCAGCCTAACATGAAATCAGCCATGTGTGCCAGTGTGCCAGTAAGCAAAACATGGCTGTCCTCACTAGGAAGATGACTTTCAGGATCCTCCTCCTCCTCCACAGCCCATACACGCTGAACAGATAAGAGGCAAGCAGCATGGGCACCCTCTGCAGCGTGCCCAGCTGTCTCTTCCCCCTCTTCCTGCTCCTCCTCCTCCTCCAAAACGCGCTGAGATATAGACATGAGGGTAGTCTGGCTATCAAGCGACATACTGTCATTGTCATCCCCCGTCTCCTGTTCCAACCGCAAAGTGTCGGCCTTTATGCCTTGCAGCGAACTTCTCAGCAGGCATAGCAGCGGGATGGTAATGCTAATGATTGCAGCATCGCCGCTCACCATCTGGGTAGACTCCTCAAAGTTTCTGAGGACCTGGCAGATGTCTGCCATCCAGGCCCACTCCTCGGTAAAGAATTGGGGAGGCTGACTACCACTACGCCGCCCATGTTGGAGTTGGTATTCCACTATTGCTCTACGCTGCTCATAGAACCTGGCCAACATGTGCAGCGTAGAGTTCCACCGTGTGGGCACGTCGCACAGCAGCCGGTGCTCTGGCGGATTAAACCGATGTTGCAGGGTCCTCAGGGTGACAGCGTCCGTGGTGGACTTGCGGAAATGTGTGCAGACGCAGCGCGCCTTGCCGAGCAGGTCAGACAGGTGAGGGTAGTTTTTAAGAAACCGCTGAACTACCAGATTGATGATGTGGGCCAGGCATGGCACGTGTGTGAGGCTGCCGAGCTGCAGAGCCGCCACCAGGTTATGGCCGTTGTCACACACGACCATGCCCGGTTGGAGGCTCAGCGGCGAAAGCCAGTGGTCGGTCTGCTCTGTCAGGCCCTGCAACAGTTCGCGGGCCGTGTGTCTCTTGTCACCTAAGCTGAGTAGTTTCAGCACGGCCTGCTGACGCTTGCCCACCGCTGTGCTGCCGCGCCACACCGACTGCTGGCGACGTGCTGCTCACACTTCCTAATTGAGAGGTAGAGGTTGCGTAGGAGGAGGGTTTAGAGGAGGTGGCATAGACCGCTGCAGATACCAGCACCGAGGTAGGACCCGCTATTCTGGGTGTGGGTAGGACGTGAGCGGTCCCAGGCTCTGACTCGGTCCCAGCCTCCACCAAATTCACCCAATGTGCCGTCAGGGAGATATAGTGGCCCTGACCGCGAGTACTTGTCCACGTGTCCGTGGTTAAGTGGACCATCCCAGTAACCGCGTTGGTGAGGTCACGATTAATGTTGCGGGAGACGTGCTGGTGTAGGGCTGGGACGGCACACCGGGAAAAATAGTGGCGACTGGGGACTGAGTAGCGCGGGACCGCCGCCACCATCATGTTTTTGAAAGCTTCCATTTCCACAAGCCTGTATGGAAGCATCTCCAGGCTGATTAATTTGGCAATGTGCACATTTAAAGCTTGTGCGTGCAGGTGCGTGGCGGCGTATTTGCGCTCTCGCTCCAACGCTTGCGCTAGCGACAGCTGAACGCTGCGTTGAGAGACATTGCTGGATGGGGTCGAGGACAGTGGAGGTGCAGGCTGGGAGGCGCTCGTGCCTGTGTCCTGAGAGGGGGGGTTGGATCTGAGTGGCAGGTTCGGGCACAGGGGGAGGCAGTGGTGTGACCCAGAGGCGGTGAACGGCCTTCGTCCCACCTTCTGGGGTGCTTGGCCATCATATGCCTGCGCATGCTGGTGGTGGTGAGGCTGGTAGTGGTGGCTCCCCGGCTGATCTTGGTGCGACACAGGTTGCACACCACTGTTCGTTGTTCGTCCGCGCTCTCACTGAAAAACATCCACACCTTTGAACACCTAGCCCTCTGCATGGTGGCTTGGCGCGAGGGTGTGCTTTGGGAAACAGTTGGGGGATTCTTTGCTCAGGCCCTGCCTCTACCCCTGGCCACCCCACTGCCTCTTCCAACCTGTCCTGCTGCTGCACTTGCCTCCCCCTCTGAAGACCTGTCCTCAGTAGGCTTAGCAAACCAGGTGGGGTCAGTGACCCCATCGTCCAGCTGCTCTTCCTCCGAATCCTCTGTGCGCTCCTCCCTCGGACTTACTGCCCTTACTACTACCTCACTGATAGACAACTGTGTCTCATCATGCTCCTCACCCACTAAAAACTCTTGAGACAGTTGCCAGAAGTCCCCAGCCTCATCACCCAGACTTCGGGAACTCTCCAAAGGTTGGGCATCGGTCACGACAAACTCCTCAGGTGAGAGAGGAAGCATTTTTTCCCACTCACGGCAAAGACCCGAGAACAGTTCCTGGGAGTCTGCCTGCTCATCAGAATATGTCATTTTCATGGAGTGAGGAGGCTGGGAGGAAGGAGGAGCAGCAGTCAGAGGATTCAGAGTTGCAATCCCTAAGCCAGGAGAAGTGGACGGCGTAGAAGATTGGGTGGTCGATACATCGCTGGATGCATTTTCTGCCATCCACGACAGGACCTGCTCACACTGCTCTGTTTGTAATAAAGGCCTCCCACGTGGACCCATAAATTGTGATATGAAGCTGGGGACCCCAGAAACTTGCCTCTCTCCTAATCCCGCAGCAGCTGGCTGTGATTCACCTGGACCAGGAACTAGGGCTGTGCCCACACCTTCACTTGGACGTCCGCGACCCTTACCCCTACCCCTCATCATGGCGGATTATGAATAGAGCAGGGGCCAAATAAATTACCCCACTGTACAGCGCTGACAACTGTGGCTTAATTCACCGCACACAGAGACTTAGATAGTGGAGGCTCTATGCTGTGACTAGGAAAAAGTAACCCGCTGTCTTGCGCTGATGCCTAGGGGTAATTTACTGCTCGCAGAGACTTGTAGATTATAGAGGCTGTGTGGAGTGGGAGAAGACTGTAAAGCCAGTGGATAGTGCTGGTAACTGCGGCGATCTCAACCCCATCAACGGAAATGGTATTGTAGGACACTCTGCACAGCGGCTGAGCTGAAATACTTTGCAGTGGCCCCGGTAATATGACAGTACTGTTTAGTGGTGAGACCGCGGTCTAATTCACTGCAGACACAGAACGGTATTAATAAGTTAGGTCACAGCTGCAGGCTAGGAATTATTTGCGTACACTTTCACGCTGAGAGCGGTATTTTAACGCACACTCCAGGCAGAAAAAATTGTTATGGTAGGCTGCAAACAGGCCTAGCTGCGTAATAGTAAAATGCAAGCACTACAGCAGCAGCCACCCAGTAAAATGCACACGGTCAGATGTAGCCCAACGAAGGAGCTTTTGTTTTTTTTGGATAGAGGATAGAGGCTATCATTTTCCCTCTAGAGGCGGCTGCGGCAGTACGCTGTGCGTCTAATTGACTGCAGACACAGAACGGTATAAATAAGTATGGAATTATTTGCGTACACTTTCACGCTGAGAGCAGTATCTTAACGCACACTGCAGGCAGAAAAAATTGTTACGGAAGGCTGCAAACAGGCCTAGCTGCGCAGTAGTATAATGGAAGCACTACAACTCCCAGCAGCCACCCAGTAAAATGCACACGGTCAGATGTAGCCCTAAGAAGAACTGTTGGGGTTCTTGTAGACAGGATCCTACACTAAGACTGTCCCTAACTCACCAGCACTTTCCCTATACTATATATTACAGACAGCAGGCTTAGAACGCTATAGCTGTAATAGCCTGCACAGCCCGAAATGAAACAAAAAATTGTGCAAAACTGCTCCCAGCAGCCACAACAGTAATGAACATGGTCAGATGTGGCCCTAAGAAGGACCGTTGGGGTTCTTGTAGACAGGATCCTACACTAACACTCTCTCTATAGCAGCAGCACTTTCCCTAATCTCTCCTAGTGTGTGTCTGAGGCGAGCCCGCTTTAAAGGGGTTGTCCCGCGCCGAAACGTTTTTTTTTTTTTTTTCACAATAGCCCCCCCCGTTCGGCGCGAGACAAACCCGATGCAGGGATAAAAAAAAAACCCGGATAGTACTTACCCGAATCCCCGCGCTCCGGTGACTTCTTACTTACCTTGTGAAGATGGCCGCCGGGATCTTCACCCTCGGTGGACCGCAGGTCTTCTGTGCGGTCCATTGCCGATTCCAGCCTCCTGATTGGCTGGAATCGGCACTCGTGACGGGGCGGAGCTACGAGGAGCTGCTCTCTGGCACGAGCGGCCCCATTCAGAAGACAGAAGACAGGACTGCGCAAGCGCGTCTAATCCGGCGATTAGACGCTGAAGATTAGACGGCACCATGGAGACGGGGACGCTAGCAACGGAACAGGTAAGTGAATAACTTCTGTATGGCTCATAATTAATGCACAATGTACATTACAAAGTGCATTAATATGGCCATACAGAAGTGTATAACCCCACTTGCTTTCTCGGGACAACCCCTTTAAGTACTCGGCGGTCACTTGATCTCCCCAGCCACTCACTGCAGGGGGGTGGGATAGGGCTGGGACGTCAGAGGAGGAAGTTTTAATGCCTTCCCTGCATGTCTATTGGCTAGAAAATGGCGCTAAACATGCAGGGAAGGAAATGGAATTGACTCGAGTACCGCGTGGTGTTCGTCACAAGTAACGAGCATCTCAAACACCCTAATACTTGAACGAGCATCAAGCTCGGACGAGTGCGCTCACTCATCTCTAATTGTTACCTTTCCAGACTTAACCCAGACATTAACCTCTTACATGCTGCAGCTGTGCAATACACATAACTAGTGACAAGACAGTTTGACCAGAGCATATACAGTGAAGACATGACATTTAGTACAATTATAGACAATTATGAAGGGGCCAAATATAGGTATTTCTGGCCACTACACTAGAAGAGTGAGCCAGGAAGGACAGAGAGTGTAATTGTCTGTGGCCACCAGCTCTACCCCTTGGGGCTTGTCTTGAGGCTCCTCTCCGATATGCCTGCTCTTACTTTTATTTGCACCAAAACAGGAGAAATTAATTCACAATCATTTAGGCTTTCTAAGGCTACTATTACACGAGCGCTAGAAGCCACAGATGCCAGCAATTGTCAGAAAATAGTGGTAGCCGCTAGTGCTCATATAACAGCACCCTAAGGCCGGGCTCACACGAGTGGATTTGAATTGCGTATTACGCACGCAACGTATGCGCATATAATGCGCGGTAAATTGCGGCAATTCAAACACATTGATTTTCGCTCTTCCACTTACACTTGACAGTGCGTCAGATATGCTGTCATGCGCAAAATACGCAACAATTCATGGCGATTTGCTGTTCTACACCACAGTAAAATGCTGCATTTTACAATATGTTCATGTAAACCCGGCCAAAGGAGCCGTTTCTTACCAAATTTGCCTACACAATGCGCAAAACAATAGAACCCATTGATTTCTAGGCCACAAAGAAGTCTATGGGGGGGGGGGGGGGGGTGCATGAACACACAGGAACATGCGCATTATTCCGTGACAAAGAGAACACTTCTGGACCTCATTAGACTAAAAAAAAAAATGTTAAATCAGAGCCGCTGGGGGGAGGGGGTCACTTGCCCATATGAATTGACCTTGTGTGTGCAAAAAAGTACAGTTCTATGTGCTGACATGTGTGCAAATCAACTCAGTTTACCGCGCAAATATGTTGCGCCGAGGCAAGCGTATTTGCACAAATGGCATCTGAAGCCACCCTATCCCACGAGTGTATATCGGCCGTCCGTTTTCACGGACGGACGATATACGCTATGTTGGGAGAGATAAAATTGGTGAACTGCTGCGCACAAATCAAATGTTTGTACGCCCGTTCAGACGGCATGGATCCAAGTGCATATGCGCCGAGACTACCATGCCGTCGCCCCTTTTATCTCCCTCTCCATTGCAGGCTGTCCATTCTTCTGCTCCCCGCTCTCATTCTTTGGGAGGGGCAAGGCTAAGCATTGTCCCGCCCTGCCTCCTCCCATTGATGGTTATGGACAAGGGGTGGGGGAGTTTAGCTCCGCCCACCTCCCATCCCTTGTCCACAGCCAGGAATGGGAGGTGGTGGGATGGGCCGGCGCTTAGCTCTGCACTGTCCTGCCCCCTCCCATTGCAGAGAGCCAGCGGGGGTGGGGGAGAAGAATGGTAAGCCTGCACGGGGGGGGGGAGAGCAGAGGGAGGGAGTTTAGCAGCCACGCTGCCCAAACTCCCTCCCACCTCCGGCTGCTGCCATGGGCTCCCATAGGAGCCCATGCAGCAGCCCACATATTCTGACCCAAAAGATAGTCCCAGGACTATCTTTTGGGCCTAACGTAAAAATGCCTGGCGCTATATTAGGCTGTCCGGGTGCTTTTACATCTCAGGAATACGGCCATGTGATCTGATGCATTGGAATCCAATGCATCAGACCTCTGTGAAGGGGCCAGCGTTTGGAACTGCAAGTGCAGCTCTGATTGAAATCAAGGATAGGTCATCAATAGTATTCTCCCTGGAGAACGCCCTTAACTGTTAAGTTACACTTTGCTAGGTGTATGTGCGAGCTGTCCCCTGCCAACAGCTAAATAATGCCCAACAGCACGGCCCCTCATCCATCCATTAACAGGATATACCAGGAGGCCTCATACATGGTGGCACCACTTACTGATGGTAACGGAGCCACAATTATATAAACTAGTACATACAAAAAAAAAGTAGATAATTTGTCTATAACAACCAATCAGATTACTGCAGTGAAAATACAAGGTCTGGAATCTGATTAGGCGCTATAGGTGACACTAAGGCCTCATGTCCACGGGGAAAATCAGATCCGCTGCAGATTCTCCATGTAGAATCTGCAGCGGGTCCCTCCTGCCCCGCGGACATGAGCGCCGAAAATAGCAATTTAAAAGAATTTACCTTTCCGTAGCGGGCGGCGAAGATCAGCTGTTCCTCATGGCCGGATCTTCATTTTCGGCCGGCGGATGAATTCCTGACGCCGGCGGCACATCGCCGGCACGTCGTCGACGTGCCGCGCGCATGCGCCGGGCACATCCGCCGAGCCGAAGCAAGGGAGATGCAGCCGTGAGGAAGAGCAGAGCTTCGCGGCCCGCTGCGGGTGAGTAAATGCTTTAAATTCCTATTTTAGGTCTCCCGCGGATCCGGACGGCTTCCATAGGCTTCAATAGAAGCCCGCGGGAGCCGTCCCCGCGGGAGACCCGCATGAAAATGGAGCATGGTCCAGATTTTTTCATGCTCCATTTTTTTTAAAATCACTTTTATTGACGATCCGCGGGTATTTATCTACCCGCGGGTGGTCAATGCATCCCTATGGGGTGCGGATCCGCGCGCGGGAGATCCGCTGCGGATTTTAAATGTCATTTTGCCCGTGGACATGAGCCCTAAAGGTTCTTTCACACGGTGATTGAGAATAAACATTTGTCAGAAGCTTTGTTCTCACGAACATTTCTCCATTTAAACAGGACAGGGATCATTCAACAAATGAGCAAAAGCTCGTGTGTCGGCTGATCGCCCTTTGTTCTTCTGGAAACCTCATTGTTGTTGGCAGCACCTTTACCTGCATGAATGTGGGATCTTCAGCCAATAGTGATGAAGGTATATAGGGGATGAACCATCATATTAACGAGCATCTGTCTACAACTACTCGAAAACCTTTAGGAGTTGCACGCCTGGTTCTAGAAGAGCTGCGAGCTCACAGGGGCGGCTTTATCAATACTGGCTAACATGAATGAGTAGACAGGCCGAAGATGAACCAGGTTTATGGCAATTGTTCACGCTATGCAATACATTTTGCGCATCTTTATAGACTTTATAGACACTTTTCTCTTATTTACGCAGCCTCTTGGTTGACTTACTTTAGACAAGCATGTTTTGTCAAAATTACAAGTTAATAAATTTAGCACATTTTAGAACTGATTTGTTACACCCATTTTCTAGACACTTTTGGAAAGTGGTAAGCATTATAGATGAGCAAGTATACTCGCTAAAGGCAATTACTCGAGCGAGCATTGCCTTTAGCGAGTATCTCCCGGCTCGAGACGGAAGGTTCGGGTGCCGGCAGCGGGCACGGAGCTGCGGGGGAGAGCAGGGCGGAACGGAGAGGAGATCTCTCTCTCCCTCTCTCCCCCCCGCTCCCTCCTGCTGACAGCCGCTACTCACCGCTCCCCCGCGCCGGCACCCGAACCTTCTGTCTCGAGCGAGGAGATACTCACTAAGGCAATGCTCGCTCGATCAATTGCCTTTAGCGAGTATACTTGCTCATCTCTAGTAAGGAGCAAAAGTATCTGAAAAGAAATAAAAAGCGGAGTGGTGTGTCACTGTTGCCTTGAGATCCTGGTTTAGATACTCCCCATGGCCAATATATGCATGGAATTTGTATATTCTCCTCGTCATTGTGTGGGTCCCTCAAACACAGTATATCGGCCCGAGTTCCATGCTTCGCTGAGATAGAGAAATGACTTTGTTCTTCACTGGGAACAAAGTCTGATGTGAGCGATTGCAGTGTCTTAGTATATGTTGGCATTCTATAAGCAACTCAAACCAAAAACACCCAAACAACTTAAAGCAATAGGTTTTAATGGCACCATAGAGATTTATCACATAAACATAATAAAAAGATGCCAGTATTAGAATTGTTTCCTAGTGAACTGAGAAGCTTTACCCCAATATTTCAAGTGGACTTCCAGAGATAGTAAAGTACAAGCGCTTGACTGTCAATGGCAGTCACACCGAAATGACTGGAGTGGCAGAACACATGGTCAACTGCCATTAGGTTCATTCAGGGGTACTTGGCACTCCAATTATTATGTTTGGGAGGTCTGGCGACTGCACCCCCTCCGATTAGGTGGTTATTCCCTCTTCTGTGGATAGGAGAATAACTTACAATCTTCGTAAAATCCCTTTAAGCATGGTCTGTTTACTAAATGGTTGTCTCGTTTTATAGAGATAAAAGAACCACTTTAATAAGTGTTTTCATTGTTAATACACTTATACCACAAGGCCTTCCTAGCAGAAATCCACACTGCCATCTAGTGGCCATTTAAAAAGCACTCCTGATTCTCCCGACTACAAAACGGCTGGGTCATCTCACAAAAGCAGTAGTAAAAAAAAAACGTTTTAACTTTGTAGAACAGAAATAATCTTTTCTTCTCAGTTATATGGTGTTTTTCTTCTAACATCTCCTTTCCTTATATGCGTTCTGATAAATACACAGCGGCCCGACATCCCACTTGTATGGTGTTCTTCAGCAGGAAGTATGCTGGAGCCTGCAAACAAGATAGCAGACTTTTACTATTTCAGATAGGCAGTCACTAGAATACAAAAGTCATCAGCAAATATAATTTCTTTCCTCATCCATAAAAAATAGTTTATTAGATACATGTGTCTAAGAGGGTGACAACCAGTGGCTATAGGGGGGGGGGGGGGTCACAGTGGTTGCAGTTAGGACTCAGCTCCTCTGCCTGGGAAGTCCAAGGCCTACCTCCCCTCATTGGCAACCTGGGCTGACGTTTCTGGTTCCCCCCACCCCAAAACTCCGGTGATACCCAAACAAGCCTTTCTTCCTACTCCCATTGTGCTCCCGTCTGAGAAATCGTACAGCGTGTATAGAATGGCCAAACTCCTTCCCCCATGTCAGAGCTCATGCAGTACTCCGAGAGCCGGGGTACAAGGGGAAATGATCGTCGAAGTTTTGGGGTGGAGGAACGCGGAGGGTGTCTTTGGAGGTTGTGAGGGCACAAGGAGCGGGCCCTATTAGGATGTGGAGGCACAAATAGAGCGCTTTTAGAATGTGTTGGCATAGAGGGGCTCCTATTGGTTTCTGAAGGGCACAAAGTAGGCAGTATTACTTTTTAAGAAGGGGCGCAAAAAGAGGAATTTTAAGTCTGTGGAGAAGGGCACTAATACTGTATGGCACAAAGGAGGCATTACCTCTTGTAGTTGGCACTATAGGGGAATTGTTACGCTTCGCCAGCACGATTGCTTTTTGGGGCACAAAAGGGAAAAACTAACATTTGTGACAAAAATAAAGTAGTGATCGTAGAGGGGACAAAATAAGCCACGCAACACACTGCAAGCTGCAGTAAACTGCACCACTTTGGCCTGTTGTATTTGTACGGAGATGGTTTTGTTCAGAATTAAATTCAAGAGTTTGAAGCAAACGGACATTACTGACCGTTCCCGTTTCTGTCCAGAAAAAGAACTCTTTTGTGCATTTACTCCAAGTATCTGTAGCAGAAGAGGGAACGGTGGCGTCACGAGTGACAACTGAATTTAAGGTAACCCCCAGCTACAACCCCTGTGACCTCCCCCAGCAGTGGTATGGTAGGGTTCTGAGCTACCCCCCAGGGGAGGAGATGGTAGAGAAACTATGCTTCCCCTGCAAAAAAAAAAAAAAAAAATTATATATAATTTTCGCTCCATGCAGCCACTTTGTCCTCCGTGCCCGTTGTTTACAGGCTACAGTCAACCTGTTTATGAAACGTTATAGGCTGCTGCAGCCAATGTCAGAGCTTAGCAATCGTGCACCAAGTTCTGTCATTCGCTACAACAGCCTTGGACATTCCTTAAACCGGCTGCTGTAGCCTGTAAAATGACATCACAAGGGAAACCTGAAGAGGCGCTGCGGGGAGCCAGAGAGGTGTGAATATGCCTGTATGTTCTTACAGAGAAGAGCACACTTTTTTTTCCCTCAAAGCTATCTTGGACAAAACCCTTTAAGACTAGTTGTAAAGTTGCTTCCCTGTTCATCTATAGGCATTGGAACAAAACGAAAAGATACAGTTGTAAATATGGACATAACTTAGAAAAGGTTCCCGGAAACCATTCAGTTTCTTACCAGTTCTGCATCATGTTCCAGTCCAGTATCGTGGTGCTCCATTTCTTCATCCCGAAATGTCTTTATAGTCTATGGATTAAAAGTCAAATCGATACAAGAAAATGTTATGCTGCATTCATGAACAGATAATGAACAATAGCTGGGAGACTATGTAATCCCATAGGTTACTTCAGGAAGCCTTGGCCCCACAGATTCCCGGCTGCACTCCCGTCTACCTGTAGTAACTCCTTGTGCTTCTCAGGATCCGTCTCCATAAGTGCTCTGATCTGGTTGTTGTAATGATTAGATATGGTCTCCTCTACGGCCACAGTACAGGCCATTGCACCTTTCCTCCCCAGTAGCGCAGTCCCAAACCCTGATAAAATATGAAATTCACTGTATGGGTTAGTATGTAGGTTGGAAAAGCATTTCTATAACTAGTTTAATCTTAAAAGTATCAGAAGAAAGAAAAAAAAAATCATCCTTGAATGCCGAAGGACAGTTGGCCATAGACATGGTGGTGTTTTCCCCTAACAAATATATGCCCCCTCCCCAGATCAGCCATGACTGACAGGTGTCTATATATAAAGATAAAGCTGTGATCGCCCTAAAAAGAGTAAACCATGGCTCCATAGGATTGTGGAGCATCTGTCACTGCAGGCAGGGCAGTACAATCTGCTAGTAGGCATCCTACTCCATCCTACTTATTACAGGAATTACCTCTCCTTCTACATTATTCCCCAGGTCCATTACAAAGTTGCAAAAGCGCTCACCCAAAGCAAATCCCGCCACGTTCCAGAATGGCAGCAGCGCCGTCGGCCGCACTCTGTTCGAAACCATTAACTCATTAAACTTCTTCAAATGTTCCTTCTCCTGATCCCACATGTGCTGTAACAACAAAGACACAAATGCGCATTATAAGAGCGCTGCCGGAACTTCCCAGTGATATATTTCCAGGACTGGTGCGAGGTCGTAGACATATAGTGTGGGAATGGGGCCGCAGAGGATGTCAGCTGTTCATTCTACCTGCTCAGGATGACGAATAACTCTGATCACGATCGTTTTAATACCTTACATACTGCGGTCAATAATGATCACAGTATGTGAGGTTAGGCAGAGGGATTCCTGTTACCCCATCAGAGCTCTCACAACACCATTCCAGGGTATCAATGGGTTTCCAGGGCAGCAGAGTGCCTAATAGCTAGCTCTCCATTTCATTTTTGCCACATAAAACATTTTGTGCAGGAGAAAGGCATTATTGTTGCATTTTATTCTGGGTTTATATTTTTTTTAAATTAATAAAAAAAAAACAAAACTTTTTTTTAAAAGTCCTATTAAGAGATTACTTGATCAGCTCCCCCATAGTGGGACTGAAACAAAAAAGCTTTAGGAAAATGTGAATAAATGATTCTATTGATAGCATAAAAATACATTTTTTCCCATATAAAATGTTTTGTTATAGGAGATATCATGTAATAAAATATATAAATACTAGAGATGAGCGAGCGTACTCGCTAAGGCAAACTACTCGAGCGAGTAGTGCCTTATGTGAGTACCTCCCTGCTCGTCTCTAAAGATTCGGGTGCCGGCGGGGAGCAGCGGGAGTGAGCAGGGGGGAGAGAGAGTGAGAGAGAGATCTCCACCCCCCCCCCCCTTTCCTCCACGCCGCTCCCCGCCCCCCGCCGGCACCCGAATCTTTAGAGACGAGCGGGCAGGTACTCACATAAGGCACTACTCGCTCGAGTAGTTTGCCTTAGCGAGTACGCTCGCTCATCTCTAATAAATACATAAATTGGTATTACAACTGTAACAATCCGTACGATTAAAGTAATGTATTATTTACCCCGCATGGTGAACACCAAGGAAAAAAAGAACACAAAAGAACCCCAACTACACCAGAACACCTGTTTTTGCTCTCGTCACTTCCCCTAAAAAGTGATCAAAAAGTCGCTTGTGATTATCGGCTCTACCATGTCCAGCCGAGGTTTCAACTTGAACAGTGCACCGTCCACAGCCCGGTCTTCCACGTTTTAGGGACATGGCAACAGTCAGACTGGTAGCACTTTTCTTTATATCAACTTCATATGAACGTTGCTTGGTAACTTGACTCTCCCTAGCAGTGCTGTTGGCTGAAGCACAACGGCGCAGCTAGACTTAACATAGGAACTTTGCCCCGGCCTGACAGTCACTCCATGTATCACACTCACATTTTATGATTTTATGGCGGTGGGGATGGTGTCACAAATCATCCACCAAAGGTTACGTAAAGGGATCAAAGTGCGGTGCAAGGAAAAACCCGTAGGCTTCTTTATATTAGATGTATAAATTTGGTGTTGACGTAATGTATTAAGTCAGCATGTCATTTATACTTTATGGCGAAAGCCATAAAAAACTAAAACCCTCAAAATTGTGAAATTACAAACATAACCTGCGCAACAGTTTGAGACCTTTTCTCCAGCATGAGGTGCAAACTGCGTTATAAATTCCCCCATGTCTGATCCTGCGGTCGGGTATTACTGACTTCCAACTGCCCCTTCAAATACTGTCTGTAGGGCGGTGGAAAGAAGATAGCACAAGGCTACAGGGATATATGACCCCCGGCACCAACTGCATCCAATGCCTATGTACCGAGTCACCTGAATGATGGGTCCTACTGACGAGCGGCCCAACACAGCCATCTGTCCAGCATATATACGGTTAGCGCCATATTCCCCAGCATGGTCTACTCGGATTATTCGGTCCAGCAAGGCCTTTTCTTCATCAGTGTAGAGCCCAGAGCTGTGATGTCTGATGGACCCAGCATGGCCGGCCGCACAATATTGGCCCTTTATTCCTATTAATGAGAAGAGAAACAAGTATTATAAACACGTAATATGCAGGGTTTTCACAACAGCAGTAACTACTATACACAAGTACCAAAGTATGTAACATAATGGACACATCTACCCTATTATTCAGAGTTTGTGTGTGTGTGTGTGGGGGGGGGGGGGGGGGGGGGGTGGAGCAGCCAATCAGAGGGAGGGAGGGTTTTACACAAGACAATTGTTGGGCATATGACCCCATGATCGATGATCGCTCAGTGAATGGAGGCGCAGCGCATGAAGATCACTTCCGGCCGCCCACCTCCATTCACAGATGAGTGACTGCCTGTTTACACCGGCCAATCATTGTTTGATTTTATGCTTGCAGCAATTGAACAACCGATAAGCAAATGAAGTATCAGTCGCCGGTCAGTCGCTGACAGTATTTACATTGAACTATTATAGTTCAGATTCCCGCGATCCAGCGATAAACTGCACAATAATGGTTCCAAGTAAAAGGGCTTTAAGGCAGGAAATCCCGACTGTAAGGTCTCATGCCCACGGCCGTGACGGGCTCCGCAAGCAGAATACCGTAGCGGAGTCCATCACGGCGCCCCCCAAAGACCCCATACTTACCTCCGGATCCGCTGCGCGAAGTTCCGCATCACGCTCCGGCGCGCATACGTCCTATGACGCGCCGGCAGCGTCATATAACGCGGTCGGCGTGATTCACGCTATACTTCCGCTGTGCTACAGCAGAAGTATAGCGTGACGGGCGGCTTCCATTGACTACAATGGAAGCCGTCCATGTGTATACCTGCAGCAAATAGGAGGTGGCAATGCGAATGCCGAGGAAGGTGGCGTCACGGACATGCAAAAAGTTTTTTCCCCAAATTCTCCGGATGCGCATCAAAACACTCCCCCTTGGCAATGCCGCTGCATTTGATACGTGGAGAAATAATGCAAGCACGGATGGGCAGAGTCATGGGGCCCGCTGCATTGCTTTCTAGGGGAGATAAAAGAGAGTTTTGTTAATTAGGTCATGTCAACTATTTAATTTTTTTAACGTGGGACAGCCCCTTTAAAGGGCTCACCAGGAGTATCCGGCTGGAGGTGTAATAACTAGAGATGAGCGAGCATACTCACTAAGGGCAATTGCTCGAGCGAGCATTGCCCTTAGCGAGTACCTACCTGCTCGGCGGGCGGGGAGCTGCGGGGGGAGAGCGGGGAGATCTCTCTCTCCCTCTCTCCTCCCCGCTCTCCCCTGCTGACTGCCGCAACTCACCGCTCCCCCGCGCCGGCACCTGAACCTTGTTTCTCGAGCGGGCAGGTACCCTCTAAGGGCAATGCTCGCTCGAGCAATTGCCCTTAGCGAGTATGCTCGCTCATCTCTAGTAATAATGCTGTAGCTGCTAATCTTCAGCCTTATATTACAGCTGACATTTCATCCAGGGGCGGCGGTCTTGGCAAGCAGACACAATAGGGGGTGGGAGGCCCTATAGACTGGCTGTATGCGGAATCCACGGTGGGCATTCTGCAGTGCATTCCAGCTGTGAGCCCGGCCGTGGCCCTGCCTACGGCCATGTAATTGTACAGCCATGTAATTGTATTGCGTATGACCGCATACTCACACAGGCGGTCATGCGCAGTACAAGGTCTTTTGTTTGTATTTCCCGCACCGTCGCTTAGCGATGACGCAGATACCCGCAGCCCGTACACAATGTAGTTACGTATGGGCTGCGGATATATCCGTGATCATGGAGCACAATGGGCTCTATGTTGCAGATATCCGCGGTAAAATCGAACCTGCTGCGTTCTGTTTTCTGCAAGTGGATTACGCAATTCTGACCCGCTAATGTGAGCGAAAGTGCGTAATTCAATGCATTTGACTGAGCAGCGCATTACCGCTATGTGGTTGTGTGAGACCGGCCTTAGACAGCATCCCTATAGAGCCCAGTAATCCCTGGTCCATAGATGTGTGCACACCGCCCCCTATGGTCCATAGATGTGTGCACACCGCCCCCTACAGCTCATGTAGCAGCCAGAAACCCCATACGTCTCCTTCCTGCAGCTATATGGCCCCCCATAGACGCAAACCAGTGATGTGTAATACATCTCCAAGCAACAACCTGCCCCGCTTACAATGTCAGAATGCTGGGAGTTGTAGTGCTAGCAGAGTAGAGCAAGCACAGCGCCACTGCTGGCAGGAGCTGCACATAAGAGGGCTGTATACATAGATATATACGGTACTACCGTAGTGACCCGGACTCCTGGACAGACTGCAGCACACTCGCCGGAGCCTCCACAGCCCCACAGTCCTCTCCATATTACTTTCTGTCTTCGACCTTCCCTCTCCACAGACCTGCCATACTAGAGGTTAGAGTGGAGTTGCTGGAAAGAGATGTGACGTCAGACGGTCAGGTGACATTTTCCGGTCACATGACTCTAAAGCAGAACCAGGCTGTGTGATTCCAGAGCTGTGGAGTAGGCACTGGCGGCAAAGAGAAGGTCTGGAGGCGGTGGGGAAGTTGAAAAAGCACATGGGGGCAGTGTGACCTGTCAGATAACATTGGTCGCTCCCCTCTGACGTCATCTACTCTGCGCCCCGTTGCCAGGATACTGCCAAACCTTCCCGCCGTGTTCCAGATTCGAGAGATAAAACTCCGCTTATCCTCTGTGTCTGCAGAGTATGCGCCATTTTGTTGAAGACAGCTTCTTTACCTGGCTGATGAATCAAGCTTGCCGCCTGGTCCACACCCTGTTACTATGGCAGCAGGAAACATCCATCCGCAGAAGACGGGAGGCTGCGAGCGAGGAGCATGGATTGCAAAGTCCCCAGCAGTTCCATCATCACGGAGGTGGCTGCCAGGCTGTGAGTGGCTGTATGATGACTGATATATACTATAGGAGCTGTAGTAGAGAGCAGTAGTAGGGGGCAGTATTATAGGAATTACACTCTTTGTAAAAAAAACAAACAAAAAAAAACAAAACACCCCTACAAGAAGTTGTAGTATTGCTGTAAAATTCGGCATGCAGTTCCATCTCAGGCAGATCTACAAATGATGAGAGTTGTGATGTGATTGGATGAACACTTTTGTCGTCCCCCCCCCCCCCCCCCCCCCCCCCCCCCCCGGCCTATAAGAGGCTCTCAGAGGCTCCTTGTGTGCAGTGACCTCTTCTTCCACTTGTGTAGAGCTTGTTGACCACTAGACGCCTCTACGACGCAGAGAAGAGATTCTGAGAGGGGCGCATTATTGGGATGTGAGAAGCTGGATGGTCGTATCGATGAATTGTCCCCCACCAGGCCGTTCTGACCAGACTGTTAGGAGGTGTCGGGACCAGTGGATGTGTGAGGGCACACAAGGCGACTGGGCTCAGGACGCCCCCTACAGACCACCAGTAGAGAGGAGCATCTGACAACCACAAGCAGCTCCAACTGTTTCCATGTCCACTACTTAGACACAGGGGGCGCCATTGTTACAGCCCTGTGTCTATCAGAACCATTCCCAGGCACTTGGCTGAAGGACATTTGGTCTTACGACCCCCATTACATGTACGGCCTTTATCACCCATCCATCATCGCCTCTATTTGCAGTGGTGTCGTGAACGATGAATCTGCACTGCTGCAGACTGGAAGCGGGTTGTCTTCAGTGACGAATCCAGGTTTAGTTTGGGCAGTGATGATCGTGTTCATGTCTGGAGACCTCGGGATGAGCGCCTCAATCCTGCCTTTGCTGGTACTGGTGTCATATGTCGACACCGAGCGCTAGGGGTGACCGGGCAGAGCTGGAAGTAATGCCCTGGTCACGCCCCTAGCTGCTGATTGGCTCCTCGTCTGTGCTTTTCCCCATCCCCACTGTTATTTGCATCGGGTGACAGGCTCCTGCTTTGTGCAGCTGTGCCGTCTTCACACCCGGACCCTCAGCTCCCACATGCCACTCCCTCCAGTTGGCTGGCAGTGTGCCACAGTCGGCACTCTATTCCTCCTGGACGGCCAGTTAATTGCTGGTTGACAATCGGCTGCTGCTGTTTTGTGGGCTGTCCCGCCTTCAGCCCCGGCCCCTCCAGATGGTAGCCACCCCCCGCTGCTGCCACTGGGAAGAGTGGCAGCGGGATCGGGAGCAGACATGGAAGCCAACCAGCAGCAGGGGGAGGAGAGTGACAGCAGGGCGCCAGGAGGTGAGATGGGAGCCTTCCTCCCTGTTGCATTGCAGTGCACGAAAACACGATTTTCGTGCGGTGCGATGCAACTTTGACAGTAAGAAATCCTGCTGTCAAAGCTAAAATTTAAGCCCTGGCTGCAGAAAAAAAACCACACACATACATCACCTGTCCCTCACTGTCAGCCCGGCCGCATCTTTTCCCCGGGTCCTTATCAGTGATCATCTTCTTCTCTTCTGGCCAGGGATTCAAAAATCCCCGCCTCCTGTAAGCGCTGGCTGTGATTGGCTGACGCTTAGCCAATCACAGCCAACACTTGATGTTTTTGTTTTATTTTCTCTTTTTTGATATTAATGTAATTTATGATCATTGTATAAAAATGTTTTTATTATAATCGGTTGCTTTTAATGAAAAACCAAACATCGTATATAAGATGATCATGTATTCTACAATGTGTTTTCAGTATCATTCATGAATGACTTTTATAAATGGGCACGGTTGTCTCAGTGATAGTAACGGTGGAACGCAGGTGTAGCGCTCCATATCATTCAATATCGGAGCGCACGCTGCGCTCCATGGTAACATGTGATACACGTAGTGATGTCATCGATCAAACTCCTCCCGCTGGATCCCACATGGAGTTGGTGTCCGGCTAGGTAGGAGTAATTATTGTGTGTGTGTATAAATATATATATATATATATATATATATATATATATATATATGTGTGCACAATTTTAAATTATTGTATTGCTTGAAAAAGGCTTATGCGGAAACGCGTAGCATTAAAGACGGTATTTGATATACCGCCCTTTCTTTGGATCATTGAGCTTTGTATCCCGGATCCCGTGAGCGTTGTATCTGTTTTTACATGTCTCTGGTTAAGCGAAGATCTCTTGTTGGGAGAAATCTTGTTGGATGTCAGCTGGCTCTCCGGTGACCTGCTGGATCGCGGATGGGGATTATAATTACAGGCTTACGTGGGTCTCCTTATTACAGGTGTGCCCACTTGGCACCAGATGACTCCTCCTTTTCATTTTCCATTTGTGGAATATTTAAATAAGGGAGCACTGTTTGAATTCTTGATTTAGAATTTGTATTTCGTTGTAACTTTAAGATATTAGAGACTTGTCATTTATGCTAATTATAAAATGTCTTCAATTGCAGAAAGTATTATCTTGATGTAGAGAGAAAAGAAGCCGGGTTTGATTTATCTGTTAATCAAAAGGACTCAAACGGAAAACTTCGATTGTATCAGGTAAGTATAGAAATCGTGTAGTAATGTGGAGGTACATTCTATCACATAACACCTTTGTATAAGAGTCATTTTCATTACAGGACATATAACACATGGCAGATGTTTTTGCAATGCAAGAGAAAAGAAGCTCAAAACCAGTTTTAAAAGTTACATTTTTCTTATTACCATATTTTTCGGACTAAAAGAGGCACTTTCTAGGAAGCAAAAATCTTGCTAAGAAGTTTGTGCATTTTTTGGGCTACTTTCAGGAGGGTCTGACAGCACCAGACCCCTCTGACCGCTGCCATAATGATCAGATATAATGCTTTTACACTGTAATTAATTATTAGGACCATCAGGAAGTATTCACTCCTCCCTGCGGTCCCACCGCTGATTATCAGAGACTGTAACCTCTGACCCCTTCTGCCAGTGTCTGTGCTCTGTACGGACGTAGAGTAACACCGATGTCGGGGAAAGCGGACAGGAGTCAAAGTCTGTTATATCAGTGGCAGTCAGACTGGTGCTACAGACTGAGGTAAAGCACTTCCTGGTGGGGTGCCTGCCCAGCCGGAGGTACAGGGGTTACTATTACTGCTGGGGCCTCTGAAAAATACAGTAACGGCATAACTTACATTTCATGAAGAGGTAAGACACAAAATCAGTTACTGTATGTCATACAAAAGATACAATAAAGGTATTATTGGTAACTAGTAACCCTGCCACTGTACAATCAGTCATGACCACACCCTGTTTTCAAGGGGAATGGTAACGCCTACTTGTCAATGTAATCAAACATTTCCATGAGGAATAACAGAGGAAAAGAGCAATGCAGAGCTCAAGGGTTCTTCTTTCACAGAGAATACCAGTATTTACTAAAAGAGACGCGTCAGAAGAGATAATAGGTCATTTTATTACAGTCCGCAGGACGACATACCCGGCCCCCACCTCGGAGACTGAAGGAAAACTCTCTGGATAACAAATTGGAAGCCTCCCTCAGGTCCTACGCCTGGAGATGTGGAGCCGGATGGAACAAGAAGGGGGACGTAAATCCAGGCCACAGGCAACAAGTGCAGAGGCGAATCCAAGAGAAGATGTCCTCGTTCACCGTCCCCGTATGTTAAAGCCGCACAGCATGCACTTCATATAG